>NC_043994.1:17121412-17721412 GCF_902150065.1 Myripristis murdjan | reverse complement strand
ACCTAACCACTGAGATGCTTTCAACTGCTTATCAAAATTGCGTTGTGTAAATTGAAGGAGACGAAGAGACAGAAAGAGAGAAAGACAAAGAGAGAAAGACAGAGAAAAACAGAGAACGGAAATTATCAGTGTCGTGGTGCTATCTCCCATGCTACGGTATGCTTCCTGGTGCTACATGTTTGTAAAATGTAAATGTTTATATAAAAAAGAGCTCACGGCATTGAGAGTTTTTGAATGAGTTGACACACTGACAGAGCGCAACAGCGTGTGACTGTTGGTGGTCTAGATAGGTCAAGCAGCGTTCAAATAAAGCATTTCCTTTGAACGTTTGGTTTCTGTCTGCGTGGTGGTTTGGGAAAATGACAGAGGAGAATGTCCACATGTAAGCAAACCAAGAGCCGTTGTCAAAACTGGCTTCGCTCGAGGTTTGATGATCCACTTCGTAAGGAAAACTGTTGTGTCCCTAACAGAAAGTAGCAAGATATGTGTGCAAAACAACACCAGGTTTCCCCGTGGCGAACAGATTCTTAAGATGCCGGTGGTGACCGCCATACTGCATTTCTCTGGAGTGACAACCGTCACAATACATTTCTTTTCAAATGCTCATTGCTGAGGAAAGACTTCCAAAACAAGCCAAAAAAGTGTCCTTTGAACTATATCAGTCCGATGAACACCAAATGAATACAAACAGCAGATGTTGTATATTTGGTGTTTTCCCTTTACCGCTCAGGTGGAGATGGAGTGCAGTGTCGTCATCATTCCTACCATAAGCACACTACCGAGGGTGATGAGGTCATCATTAGAGGCCAGCAGTGGTGGCGATGAAGCCGTTGTAAAGATGCCATCATGATGTGCTGGTGGCCGGGTGTTCAACCTTGTGTGCTACCTCGAGACGTGCAGCCACGTTAAAAACCAGATAACTGTGCATCTTCTCATCATAATTTTTGCTTGAAGTTCCCGTTGGTTTGCATACCCTGATTTGAGTGTGGTTTGAGAAAACACATGCTTTCCTCTGGAATCTCAAAGTCCCACTGAAGAAAATGAGTTTTTGTGCTGGCACTGTAGTTGGATAATCAGACCCACGAAGGCTGCCAAAGGGGACAGTATTCAATACAGTACATGAGAATGCACCTTTGGGAGATCTTCCCTTTTGACAGTGTGCAGTCCTCGGATGGTGACTTGATCAGTGGTCCAGGTAAAGCCATGTCGAGGACAGTGCAGTATTTGGCCTGGAGTTCAATGTTTGGTTTACATCTTTTGTGGCAATAGAGTCCTTTGTGAGTGCTGGTAGTGTACTTGGGAGTACGTGTGTGCATGTTTCAGTGCGTGTACAGGTGTGTTTGTGTGTGTGCGTGTGTGTTTTCAGATCTCAGTGGCGGCGATTTCCTCAAAGTGGATGTCGTTGCTGCCGCTGTGGATGTCGTAGTCCTCCACATCCCTGCTCTCCAGCTCCAGACTCAGCTCCCTCATCACCCGCTCCAGGTCCCGGTTCCGACGGTACATCTGGATGTAGTTCTGCTGCAGCTGCTTCTGGTAGCGGATTACCTGGGGGGGAAAATGTAGAAACAGAAATATATGTATTTTCCTACTCACTTCTGATGATTTTCTGGATGACAGAAGAAATGGAAACACCAGAGAATGATTTCCTCTTCCTTACCTTTTCCTTCTCCTCTTGCCACACCCTCCTCTCATCCTCAAACCCTGACAGCTGCTCCTCGCTTGTCCTCCTCTCGTACATGAGCTCAGCCTTCAGCCTTTCCACCTTGTAAAATGAAAGAGGAAATCTTATGGTCTGTCTCAAACACAAGAAGGTTCCTAATCTTACTGCTGTCAAACAGGAAATGTCCTAATAAAGTTCATTGTTTGATTGCTGATAGCAGAGTTTGAGACAGCCTTCTTAGACAATGTCATGTGACAGCACCCTCCCGCCTTTTGCACTTATGACCACATATTTACATTTTTTCAAATAAATGGATGAATCCTTAAAAACTGCATTGCCTCATTGCATAAGTCACAACAGCATAAAAACGTACCTGTTGCCTGAGTCCCAGCACTGTCTCTGCATTCTGCCTCTGTGCCTTGGCCTCATCACTCTCCCCTCCCCAGGCCAGACGACTGTCGTCCCCGTCACGGTACACCGAGGGACTGGGACCACCCCTTCCTGCCATGCCTCGCCCCTGCTGGAAGGACATGCCCATACACTGGCTTTTGCTGGCCAGGCACTGATTCCCAGGCATGGAGGGTCCGCTGTGACCGGCCAGAGTGTCACGCAGGCGGACTGACTCGTCCTCCAAGCGGCTCACTTTCTCTCGCAGCAGCTCGGCTTCGCTCTTGCGTCTCTGGAGCTCGTTCTCGCAGACTTCCAGCTCCAGAGATCGGGTCCGCAGGGCAGTCTGGGCTTCCTGGGAGCGAGCCTGGCTGGCTTGCAGCTCGGAGCGGGCCTCTCTGAGCTGGGCCTTCAGCACCACGATTTCCCCTGCCTTCTGGCTGAGCTCTGACTGGATCTCCTTCAGCTGCTGCTTCAATAGGGAGATCTCTCCTGACTTCTGACACACCTGAGGAGACAGAAAAAGTGAAAACCCCAAAATAATTTGTGTGTCAGTGAGCACAGGGTGCTATTGTGAATTTCAAAACAACAATCTCTAGTCATTACTTGAAGCTAGCTTATACGCTTAAAAGCTTAAACAGTCTGCTAAGCCTCACCTCTGACCCAACACCGCCCCAGTGTCTGACTCTAACTTACCTCCCACTTAGTCTCCTCCAGGCGTGGCCCCAGCTGGGTCTGCTCCCTCTGGATGGTGGCACACCTCCTCTCCAAGGTCTCCCTGTCCTGCAGCAAAGAGGAGAAGTCCTCCTGCAGCTTCTTCTTCTCCTGCTGTAGCTGAAATACCTGAGGACATGCAAAGACTCACATTTATTCACCACTTTATAAAGTGAGATAAATATTTAAGTATAGAAAGGCACAAAGCCATGAGGAGAGGATCTTTTGAGGCTTTCAGCAGTATTGCATGACATATATATTTCATACATTTACAGTGGAGTAGATATGTTGAATTATAGTAGAACTCTTAAATTCCTTTCCTGAACACTGATTTCTTTTCATACTATTTGTCAAGGTAAATCTTAATGTATGTAAGTGTTTTAAATGTTTAGCATACCTGTAACTGCAGCACCTGCTGGGCCCTTTGAGCCTTTTGAGAGGCCTGCTTCATTTTTGCAGAACAGCTCTGCCTCAGCTCCTCCATCTCCCTCTCACAGCGACGCTGCTTCTCCTCATAAACCTTTCAGTGCCAAGGCCATGGGTGAGAGGTCAGAGGTTAGTGCTGTATCATGTCAAGTTATCTGTAATTTGACCTTTTGAAGTAGACAAAGAAACAGCAACCCTTTGGCCTTGGTCAGTGTAAGTCAAAGGCACAAATGATTTGTGTGTAACAGCTGTGGCTTCAGGTCTCACCTGGCAGATGGCAGCTTCATTCTCGTCCAGATTCTCCCGGAGCTGCTGCAGCTCCAGGTCTCTTTCCCTCAGCTTCTCCTCGAGTTCCCGCACCACTGCCTCGTAACCCTCCACAGGTGGTGGTGAATGGCCACAGGACCCGCTGTCTGACAGGGGCTGCCCGCGCCCGCTCAGTGACCCGGAGCCTGTGCTCTTGCTGGATGAGGAACGTCCACTGTCTGAGTTAGTGTGACCGTGGATCCCACTAGCACCTGAAGTGTTTCGGCCCAGGCCTGGCCCAGGCTCCAGCTGACCCCCAAGAGTCCCCGAGCCAGACCCGGAGCTGGAGCCCTCACTGGGGGCCAGGCTGTAGCCCGTGCTGCTGTGGGTGGGGAGGCTGGAGAGGGAGTTACGCCCCGAATCTGACATGGAGCAGGACTGGCTGTTTCGGGCGTTGCGGCCGCCACTGTAGGAGTTACGCTTCCCTTCAGAGCCAGAGCTGCTCCCTCCGTTGGCGTTGGTGTTGTTGGTGCTGTTGGATCCTCCAAAGGGCAGTAGGAGGTTGAGGCTGCCCTGGCTCTCTGAAAGACTGCTGCCCCCTGGCCGTGGAGATAGGTACTGCACAGAGTGACGATTTTTGGGGACCACGGGTTTGAACGCTGTAGGACGGATGAGTACTTTCTCCATGTTCTGCAAGTATAGAAATGGGAAAAAAATGGCATTAGTGATTGATATGAGCTAAGCTGTGCTAATTAGTGGCGGCTGGTGGAAACTCATTAGAGGAGGGTCAGTGATAAGATGGCAGGTCACCCCCCAGGCTCTGATTAGTTTCATTTGGTTTAATTGATATTCATGGTTTTCATTAAGCAGTTTTCTTAATGATTTTCCTCTCATCTCAAAGAGATAGCAAGAGAAAAAAGAAAGAATGTAGAGGACAGAGACAAAGACAGGAAAGAGAAAGCAGACCACAGGGAGGGGACAGGACAAAGAGACAAGCAGAAGCCAGCAGGAGCAAAAGCCAGTCACATGTTCTGTAAGCATTTTTCTTAACAATCCTCCTCAAGGCTCACAGAGTATGTCACTGAATGTAAGTGAGCTCTGACATTGATTATGAGGTGCCCGCAAGGTGAGCGACTGCCAAATAATCTATCTTTGCCTGTCAGGCCAGTGATTAAGCTTCCCTCCGGATCGATGGAAATAAATAGCCAATTAGACAGCTGAGCCAATCTGTCGTAAAACATGTCAGCACATAGTATAGAAACGCACACGTCTGCTTAACTGTTTCATGAGAATGTAACCCAGGGACAGCAGATTTAAAATCCTCATCATAAGCAAATTTATTATCAGGTCTTATAGTGAGTAATCTTGAGCAAAGCACTAAACTATATCTACCAGTATACTGTAAATAAATTATAATGCAATAATAATAATGTCATAATTATTTACTCCTGTATGGAAATTCTCTTCTTGCTTGCCAGCTCCCCATAGAAGGCAGAGGTTGGCCTGGAGGTGGAAGGGATTTAGTGTCATGCACAAGGGCACTTCAGCAGGGCAGATGCTGACATGGGTGCATGATCATTTCCAGTAGAATGTTTCTCCACTCAATATGACACCCTGCTCTCCCAAAATATTCATATTGGATAAAAACAAAACCAGCACTTTTCTTCCCACCATTCTCTCCAGTCAAATAACTTACCTTCTCCAGCTGTCCAGACACTGGGATGAGTTTGGGAGGAGGTCCTCCAATGTTCCCATTCAGCGTTCTGTTGTCCCTCTGGTCCTCCGAGTCGCTGCAGGGGCTCCCAGCCACCAGCACCAGGTTGTCGTTCCAGTCTCCCACCACCACCTCATCGCTCACATACCCAAAGTTCCCATTGGTTCCACCACCTGCGGCGCCGGCAACAGCTCCAACAGCTCCCCCGACTGCCCCGGCGGAGTTACCCGGACGGGGCTGCTTCTTGGTGGGCAGCGGGGGAGGCAGAACCTGGGCCTGTGGCTGCGTCTGGTTGCTGATAACCAGCAGCTGCTCCAGGGAGCTCCCGCTGCGGAGAGTGTTATCCTGGAGCCGGAAGCAGCTGGTGGCCGGCGTTGAGCGGCGGGGCTTGGTGGCGAGCTCGCTGGCGGCCCTGCAGTGTCTCTCCTGGTACGTCCGGCCTGATATGAGACTGCTGACGGAACCCATGGCGGTCCCAGAGCCACAGGACCCACAGGGGGCAGAGCAGGGGCCCGAGGGAGAGTGGGACGAGAGCGGCCGGCACTGCTGGACGTCGAGACTGGGATTGGGGTGGTCAGTCACGGACACAGGCAGGGCCTGAACCAGAGCCATGGCGCCCTGATGGCGTCACACACACCACACACTCTGATATGAGGGAGAGAGAGAGAGAGAGAGAGAGAGAGAGAGAGAGAGAGAGAGAGAGAGAGAGAGAGAGAGAGAGAGAGAAAGACACTTTCACTTTGATATTCTTTAATAATAAAAACACCCCAAGAGGCAGCCAGTAGACAGGCATAAAATTTGAAATACAATCCTAGGTGCCACACAGCTCACTATTTGCTCTGCTGGAGACTTGAATGCATGCAAGCTGCATCTTGTTTGTTTTTAAACAATTAATATCCATGAGACAGAACATCATACTGTCATTATCAATGGCATTAACCAGGCAGAAAGACGGAGAGATAGACACTTTGAGAGAGACTTAGAGAGATTTGGGAGAAACTGAGAACACAGACAAAGCAGAAGGGAATGAGTCACAGTCGTCACAACCTGCAGCTGCTCAGTGATTTTCCTGAATGTCCCCATCTGATCCTATGTGTGTAATGAGCAGTCATCTGTGTTTCAGATCTGTGTTTCTGAGGGGGCCTGAAAACTATTCACGTCGTCACTTGATGATTCCACTCCCCATATACCAATCAAACAAAAAAACACAACAAATCCTCCTTGAGGAAAAAATAATAATAGTCTAACTTGTTGCGACATTGAGCCTCTATTTTTAGGGGTCGAGAATGGATAAAAATTATTATTATAACACAATAAGTGGCAGGAGATTAAGTGTTCCATTTCAGGATAGTATTATCAGTGTGTGAGTTGCCGGGGGGGACAGTGGGGGGACACATATACTCAGCCTGCCGTGCCAAGCTCAAATCCGTCTGGCCAAGTGGAATAATCCAAGCCAGCTATGACTGCACACAGTCTGCCAGGGCTAACAATCATACACGCTGACACTCGTACATACACATGAACATCCCCACAGTCACATACATAAGCATGACACACACACACGAGCGCACACACACACACACACACACACACACACACACACACACACACACACGCACACACTACATCTATTAGTGTCCTCCAGATAAACACGAACAGGGCACAAATTTCAGTGCCAAAAGAAATCAGTCTGGTGTTGAAGAGCGCTGGAAATGAATGCCAAAAAGACAGAGGGAATGACAGAGAGAAGTGCAGATGAGGAGGGAGTTGTTTGTTTTTTTTTCATTGTTTAATTTATGATTAACATTAACAAAAAAATGTATTTCCAGTGCCAACCTGTAATATTTGCATGTGGATATCAACAGGGATGTGGAGGGAAATAATAATTAGAGGATGAGGGGGCAGAGATTCAATTTGATTCATGATTCACAAGTTGGCGATTTGATTTAAGAACAATAGGATGCAACCATTTGGTTTCGATCGATTCAATTAGATTCCTGTTTGTACACCATGATTCGAGTCTGTCATTCAGTAATGCTGGCCAAAATGTTATTAATTAAAAAACACGTGCAATAATGTAAGACTATACTTTTTCTTCGGCAATCCAAAAAAAAAAAAAAAAAAAAAAAAAAAAAAAAACAGATTATCATATTATCATATATTGAGAAAAAAATAGTATTCTGTTAGATAAACACAACCTGCAAAATGTATGTCAGTGCAATCACTGCAGTGAATGAATTGTTAGTAGTTCATTAATGAGCAATGTGCAACACAGCAGTTTTCTGTTGACTGAAATGACTCTGTTTCGCCTGGTTTCTGTTTGTGTTTGCATGTGTGTGCGTGAGAAGCAGTGAGACGGAGAAAGAGCGTGAGGAGAGTTGGGTTATGTGTGCACACATGAGTCGAGGAGATAAAGATATGTGTGGTATGTGCTCAAGTTTGACCACTTCCCATGCCAAACTAATCATGGTTCAAAACCTCCTTTCACCTTCTATCTAGCCTCCCCCACCTCCTCGTCTTCACTCCCAGTCAAGACAAGGACTTCTCAGGCATGGATAATAGAATTAACTGCCCTCTGAAATCGTCATCCATGAACCCCCAAGACTTAACCCGGTGACCCCTGTAGGAGTGGAGGGGAGTTGGTCTGACTCTCTCCTCAACCCCCATGACCTCCAAGAGTCTGGTTTTGTTCTGGCTACTCAGGCAACAAATCCTGAAAGCTAATTTCCCTCTGATGTTGCTCACTGGTTATTTCTTGAAGTTATTGAAGGACCCCTCCCATACAGACACACACACACACACACACACACACACACACACACACACACAAATACGCAGCATCTTGGCTGCATTCCTCTGACAGACTGAAACTACTTCCACTGGTCCATCCACCCCCACTGCTTCCTCCACCTTCAACATTACACGCATCCTCCCCTACTGTCAGAAGCACAAGACAGGCGGAGGAAAACCAGTCATCATCCCTAAAAATAGAAAGCATCTCAAGTGCCTGAAATCATTCTGATAAACTCTTTCATGAGGCATTTCTTTCAGCAGAGCATTTGATTCGGCAGCCAAAAATAGACTCCAATAATGTTTCAGCCGGCCTTCATGAGGTCAACACAGGGGCACTTTGAGGCGCATCCCGCCGCTATAAAACTATTAGGTGATGCTGAAAGGCTTAAAGGCAACCTTATAGGAAGCAGAAACATACTTAGTGGCTGAGAGTCTAGCCTCCACATGGTCCCACACTGACCCAGGATGAGTCAGAGCAGGCCTGACAGAAGAAAGAGGTTCCCAGGTAGCTCTCTAACCAGCTCCAGGAGTGGGGTCTGTGACGGGGAAATAATCCCGTTATGATAAGTCTGTTAATAACAGCAGCAATACCCGGGAGAGGAAGCCCATTATTCCGCAGCAACGGATCACCCCTCGCAATCACACGCAACCTCCAAGCTGTTCCGGAGACTCAGGGGCTCAGGACGGACAGGGAGGGAGAGAGAGGGGAGCAGAAGAAAGCAAGAGAGGGGAATAAGAGGGTGAGGAGACAAAAGACAGCTGGGTGGTGGTGTGTGTGTTTGTGTGTGTGACCAGGTATTCAATCACAGACTTAGCGGAGTCCTTAGTTCTTGGGAAAACCGAGCACCTAATCCTGTTTGGTCATTATTTGGTGAGCACACAGACACCAGATTCTGAGCGCTTTAAGATCTTATGAGGGGAAAGTCAAACTGGACGTGAAGAGAGAAATCATTTCGTGTCTCAGATAAGCCATTTTCTCTGTTGCTGAACACTGAACACTGAACACACCACTTACTTTTTTTTTCTAACAAGCTTAGAGGAGTTTTCCTCTGCCTTCCCCTTTCTTCCACCTGTGTACCTACTTCTTTTAGATCTTCAAACAATAAAGGGCAAGGAGCAAAGACACAGCTGAAATCTAGACTTGCAGCCTTTTGGCTCAAGTGGCATCTGCAGAGTTGCTGACTGATGGAAGCTCTCCCTGTAAAAACAAACCAGGAAAAGTGAAGGAGAAGTCATGGAGCTATTGTGAAGTTTGGGTAATGACTGGAGCATCCTCTGTCCCCTGAAGCTACAGGGGGGTAGAGAACGCCAAGGCAGTGACGCTTTGACCTGTAGTGCCCCATCGCCCTCCGCTGATCTCATCCCTCATTCCCACCCACGCTTAGTTTCACCTGCATCCCTTTCCTCCCTCCCTTTCCTTCCTGTGCTGGATTACTGCTCCAACTCTCTCCTGTCACCCTTCCATTTCGTCCATCCTCCTCTCCTGCAGCTCCCCGCTCACTGGTCTGTGCAGCTAGATTTTCATTTACCCTCTCAATAGCTGAAACACCATAGCGTGACTAACCAGTGGCAAAGCCAGTGTGCAGAGCAACAGGTGGAAAGAATAAATCTGTCAGATCACAGCAGTCAATGTATGGACAGGGGCAAAAGACACTGATTTATACAAAATCACATCAACTAATCAAATTAATATTAATTCCATTAATCAAATGTTAATGTTAGGTGTGATGTTAAACTTGCTCTCATGAAAAAACCCTGTCATGATGATCCAAAATCCCGTAACATCATGACATATAAATAAATTATGATATTGAATTATTGCCTCCTAATAAAGCTGGGTGATCCCTGCCCAATATGATGATGCTGATCATAATGATGACAGTCTTTATTAAAACTGTGGCGCCTGAACAGAACTCAAAAAGAGACGTGATCCAGGCGGTGTGGTTTGAAGGTGAAAGCTTGTTCAGATCAGCAAAACTACTCCACTTTCATGCTCAGTGCCTGGGTGGGCCACAATTAGACCTGAGGCCAGTGATCCCGGTGAATGGAGACGGTGAGAGAGACAGGTAGAGATAGAGAGAGACAGAGAGAGAGACAGAGAGATTTGAGACAGAGTGAGAATCAACAGGCTGGCTGAGTCACAACACTCCCTGGTGTCTGCTCACAAAAGCACAAACCCACAAGTACAGGCAAGGCACAAACGTGAGCTCGCAGACAGACACACTCTGACAAACACGCATTACACCTAAGCTTAGCAATCAAACCACACCTAATCTGTTCTCGCATTTATTTGTCACGCACCTACTCACTGACGAGCCGCTATAAAAGCGCAAACAGGCAAGAAAATGGTACTGTAACTAAGTCGGCTGACTCCATTGTGAAAAAAAAAAATAAAAGGGGAGAGGGCTCCTTTAATGTTTCGCCAAAAGACCTGAGGTTATATTGCGCCTCCATTCCAACACAATGACTGTCTGTCTGACGGGCTGCTCTCTGTCACCTACCCTCACATGGCTTTGAGATCTAGCGGTGTGTGTGTGTGTGTGTGTGTGAGAGAGAGAGAGAGAGAGAGAGAGGGAGAGTGTGAGAGAGAGTGGGAGAGAGATTTGAGTGCATGCATACATGTCAGTCCTCATTAACCCACAGCCCGGGTGCCAAGTCTCTTTTCACAACAACGGGTGAGACATTGTCCTGCTTGGCAAGGTAACATGGTTGACATTGTAACACCGGACAAAAAGTGCCTGAATTCTAATGCCACGGCTGCTTTCTGACTTCATTAAACCAGTTTTTCTACAGTGAAACACACAGAGGAAAAAGTAAGGTTTCTAAAGTGAGCCTGTACAAGAGAAACTGGCACCACGTCATCCCTCTTTTTTTTTTTTTTTTTCGCCTATTCTTTTACAACCAACTTGTTACTGTTGCAGACTTTCAGCTTCTCACTCTGTTTGGATCTGTTGCCATGGAAGCAGAGGCCCACATTTTTCATGCCCAGGGTGAAATGAGATAGAGACTGAGAGAGAGAGAGAGAGAGAGAGAGAGGGGCAGGGTGGGAAAGAAAGAAAGAAAGACAGAAAAAGAAAGAAAGACTGGATAGTTGAATAACTAAGTGAATGAGTAAGTGAGTGAGTTTTGTGAGTTTTTTGTGTGTGTGTGTGTGTGTGTGTGTGTGTGTGTGTGTGTGTGTGTGTGTGTGTCTGATAGTCTAACAGGCTGACAGTGGGCAGGTTGGCTCTTTAGCATCTCAAAGCATCTGGCCTCCATTACGACGTGAGAGGCTGCTGGAGTGTTGGGTGACCGAGGCCTAAAGCTGAGCTGTGATTCTCTCTCTCTCTATCACACACACACACACACACACACACACACACACACACACACACACACACACACACACACACACACACACACACACACACACACTGTAACCTGGTCCCTGTGGGGGTTGAGGGAGAGAGCAGGCTGTAATCCATTGAAATGGGATGCAGTAGGAGACGTCAATAACACGAAAGTAGCAACACGGCCTTGTGAAAACATGACGGTCATCTGGGGACGTTAGCTGTCAATCACACGCTCGTCTACGGCTTCGGCTTGCAATGAGTTGCCCTTTTAGTTCCTCTGCACGGAGCCTCAGCCATGTCACTGCCGGTCCAAGTACATTTGTTGATTTGGTGGTTGTGTGTTTGTTCAGGTAAATGTTTCAACATAACTTGATGCATCTATGTATCTATTATTGGTCAGATCATTTATGTCTAACAGTGTCTTCTTTGACCAGGTTTTTTTGCTGTAATGCCCGTGACATTGTGGATTGAGGCATCGCTAATAAATTACCTATGCACACCTAGCTTTGCATGCTCCAGCCTGGCTCTTGTTTCTGGGGAGAATACATTTTCATGAACAATGGGTTTCGGGTTTGTCTTGTCCTCCTATTTTAATGTGCTGTACTGTGGTACAGATTGTCTGATGCATTGTAACACATGGCTGCCCACACCATCAGAGGTTAAAATCACATTTGATTTTCACCATCATATGTCCTTAGATCAGGAAACACACTGATACATTAAACCTATTATTTAAAGGTAGTTGTAATTAACTATTTCAAATGCTTAAGTATTGGTAAGCTTGTTAGCATTAGGAACCGTCTATGTTCTTAGTGCACATATGTTGGGATTAATGCTCTCCAACCATCATCATTTACAGTGTTAGCACAGCAGTGTCACTGGGTTCAACCATCTTGTAGGCCCTCTCTATACAGGGACTGCCCATTGGTCTGAAGGCCTAAAAAAATGTCTACTCTGTAAACTTGGTTAAGTTTAGGCAGGGATTCCCTCAGGTTATGGTTAGGATAAACAGGGGCTAATGCATTTTTCAGTAGGGATGCAAAACTCTGCAGAACACTAGCAGTCACTAAACTCCAACAGCTCCTGAGTTTGTATGTTCAAAGCAGTGGGTGTTTGTTTTCGGGATAACGGGGCATCAGTCTAATTGGCTTTCGGTCCAATGGGACATTTTTCGCACTACTGGATAATGGTCCACCAGACCGACGGTATGGCAGCAGTTATACCACCGTTATACCGAGCTATACATTAGAGGTAAACCAGCCATCAAAATGTCCCCACAGTCCTGTGTGTAACTGTATTACAGCTGGAGACAGCTGGTTTCCAGTCAGCTGGCATGGGAGGAAATCAGAGGTATGCGAAAAAGGGAAGATGGCTGACATTCCTGGTCCGCTCAAAATGTTGGATTTTCCAGGAGATTTTCCAGCCGCTAATAGTTATCCAGTGGCGGTCAGTGGTCAGACAGGCAGACACTGGAAATACCAAGAATACCGGTGGTAGAGACACAGGGATTAGCCTGGCCAGTTGACTACTGTGCATCAGGATCAATGACCAGCTCAGCCTTAACCCTGCTGAAGCCGCTGTGTCTTCAGCGTCTTCAGATTACACTGGAAAATGATCTGTAATTAATCGTCGGCTATTATTACTCTTTGCTTGAGTGGAGATAAAAAAAACGTGTTGACTTATTTTCCTTAATTACACTGTAATGTTTACATAATGACAGCACTGTGGTTCCTCATCGCCACAGCGCGGGCCAATGTTATCTTAAGCAAGGTTTTAACTGCAGGACAGTGTGGAAAACCCAGGTGCTCGGGTCGCCGTGAGTTCTCATTGTTTCAACAGGCATTGTTTGGGATGGACAGATGTGTGAAGGGTGAAGTTTTCCCTCCGAAATTTCGCTTCCTCCCCCCCCCGCTGCTTTGGCTGAGAGGACAGTGGAGAGCCATTGTTTCAGTTTAACAGAGAGCAGAAAGGCCCTGTTATATCACTCTGAAAGCAACCACCCTTTTGACTGACAACATAACACACACGGAGCAGGGGGGAGGAGGCGCTGACGAGACACGGATTCTGGAAGAGTGGATTTACTTACTAGCAATTAAACCCGGGAAGAGAAGTGGGCCGCGACATCTAAAAACCCGCAGGATCTTAACATTTCAGCAAAGGTGTGTAATGGGCACAGATTTAGATGGCTATGAAATCACCGCAGAAGAAGAATGCAAAACACACACACACGCACATGCACACAGACTCACACACACAATGCCACTCACACACATGCAGTGCTACTTAACACAGTCAGGCAAATGAGTTCCACAGCAGCTATTACATAAGCAGTGACGCCTCGGTTTAACTGTGCCAGTCTCAATGTATAATTCACTTCAACCCATCTTTTGGAAACATCTGACATGACACACACACACACACACACACACACATATAAGCTCACACACGGGCTGACGTATCCAGACATCCTGCCCATGCCGCATGCGTGCCACTGTAAAATTGGGAGAGATGGAGGGAGACAGACTGGCATGGAAAACACTCATTCAGCACGCTGAACACAAGCCAGGCCGACTTCTAATCTCTCCCCGTCTCTCAGTCTTCCTGTATTTGTCTCCCTTTCTCTTTCTTTCTCTCTTTCTTTCTCTCCCTCCCTCAGTGTTCCTCCATACGTTTCAACTGGAGGCTTTACATAAATACCTGGCATGAGATTTAGCTCAGCGGGGTCATCAGAAAAGAAGCTGAAAATGGGGAGCAAATGGAGGGAAAATCCAAGCAGAGTGGGACGCAGACAAAAAAGCCTCTTTCCCTCCCGGTCTTACATCTCTACATGGGGTGGACAAAGGCTCCAAAGACCCCCCACCACCTTACAATCTCACAAGATACACACACTCTCTCTTAGACACACACATGGGAAGCATGAGTCAACACGACTGGAAAGGGTTACGCACAAGACCTGCAACATGTGACACACATTTACCTCATTTGTTTTGTTCCCAGTGGATGAGGTAACCCATCCCCTTCTCCTCTCTTTTCTGTCTACCTCACTCTTTCACGCTGACACACAACCAACCCCCTTTCTTTTCACCCCTCCGGTTAAACTTTACGTCACCCTTTGCATCTCGACACCTGTGCATTACAGCAGCCGTGTTGACACCGAGTCCAACGACAGCCCTTCCATCACTGCCCCGCATCCAGTCTACATAATTATAGTCTTCTGGCGGCGGGCGCTCTTTCATATGCACTCGAATGAAACCTCAACACGGCATGGTCGAAACCGACAGCTACTACGACGAGGGCTGAGCTCACTAGCTACAGTGAACAGCCTCTAACCGCTCTGCCTCTAAACATATCTGCTGACACATCACTCTCAGGCCATAACAAACTCAATGAGAAAGTACAATGATGCTGCCCAAGGCGCATGAGGAGTCTTGTAATTACACGCGCAGGGGAAGAGAGAGGAGAAACAACAGCGGCCCGCGCGCCCCCACAGTGCTTTGTCATCAAAAGAAAAACAAAGATCCTGTTTGAACCTCGCTCACGCGGGATAAAAATACCTTTTGTCTGCATCACACTTCTAGGATACAGCTTAATTGCAGGCTCTGTGTGAAATACATATGTTCATTCTCATGTGTCTCTTGCTCTGTATGAGTGTGTGTGCATGTGTGTGAGTGTGTGTGTGTGTGCAGACACTAGACAGATTGGATAACACTTCCCTCCGGGCCAACTATCCAGAGGGTGGAACAGCTTTTCTGAGGCTGAAATTTCAAATCAATACCCCACAGCCTATAATGAGAGATTACCCAGGGTGGAGATTAGAAAACCTGAGCTCATGCATCACCAAAAACCAAAATCATTTTGCCTCACCAAGTCCCCAAAACCAGGACGAGGTCTGTGTCTCTCTGAGGTCCTCCTTCCTCCTTCCTCCTTCCTGCGGGCCAAAACTCTCCATCCAGCTTGAATGTGTTACTGCAGGTTCATTTGGAGCACTTACAACCATAACACCATTACAAAACTGCCTTAAAGCCAATGCACCAACTTTCTAGTTCTACGTTTGTCGTTTCTTCTCATCAATGGACTGCACCTCAGTTAGAATCACTGCTCACTTCAGAATAAAATCCCAGGCTTCACTGGCATTCCTAAAGTAGTTTCCGACTCTGTTTCTGTTTGAATAGGCCTGACGAGCAACTGTTTCCGTAACACACCTTCCATTAATGACATTTTGGCGAGTGACACCCCGTCCAAAGGGGCTTTGCGCTGCCTCAACTGCCTCAAGTTTCCACGGGCAACTTTTGTGTTCATCTAAACAGAGCCAAACCGGAATAGGCAGCGTAGGAAAGAGAGCCTAATAAATATGGAATAGTTCAGATGCACATGCATGCACGCTCACATTTAACACACAGAATCTCACACACAATTATGTGGACATGCACACACACACACATTCCCTCTCTCTTTTGCACTCCACACTCACCCCGGTGAGAGCCCTGCATCGCTGCTTCTGCTTGTCCCGTCTCTCCTGGAAAAAAAAAAAATCACTCCAGTCTCTGTCTCTTGGCTCAAATTTCCCGTCTCTTTCTCTCTCTCACTCTCTCTCTCTTTTTTCTCGCTGTCTATCTGTTCTCCACAACGCTCAAGCTTCCTGTCTTTGCCTCTGCACCACTCCAGGACTTCATAGCCCCCCGACACGAGGACTTAAGAATGGAAGTCCCCTTTCCTTTCCTGTCCTGTCCTCCTCCTCCTCTCTCTCCTCTCTCTTCTCACTCCACTCCACTGTTCCTCTTCTCAGCTTTCCTTCTCCGCTGTTTGCCTTAGCACCGCCTCCCCCTCCTCCCTCCCTCCCCTCTCTCACTTTTGTCTGCCAGCCCCTCTGCCTCTAGTTTCCCTCTTTTAACACACACACACACACACTCACACACACTGCTCTCCTCTGCCTCTCTCTCTCTCCTCCCCCATCCCTTTGCTTGCGCTGTGTCCCTCCCCCTCTGTTTTACACACATTCTCTGAAGGAAATCACAAAACGGGAGGAAATTTTCTCCCTGTTATTTTCTGTTTGTTCGGTGCGCGAAAGCAAAAAAGGGGGCCGCAGGCGTCGGGGAACACCTCCTCCACCCAATCAGCAGCATCTGTCCCGTGGCTAAATAACAGCACTGTTCCTCTCAGCGCTGTAATTATCAAACAACATCACCTACATTGAGAGCAGTAGCCAGCAGGGGAGAGAGAGAGAGAGAGAGTGGAAAAGAGATAGAGGAAGGGGGGAAAGTAGGAGTGGGCCAATTAACCCAGATGAAGTAGAATTACATAACAAGTTTCTGCACATCTTCCTTCTCACACACACACACACACACACACACACTAAGGAAAAAGCTGTGTGTGAGGATTCAGCATTCAGGTAACAGCGTCATGAAGGAGTGAACGCACTTTCAAATGCAAACGAGGTTTTAGCTGTTATCAAGCATCTGTGGTGTGTATTGGTCTGTGTAAGAGGGAAAGTGTGTATTCTGTATGCTATGAAATTTAAGCACGCGGACACACACACACACACATTCACACACATCTTTGAGCTCCATAACCCTGACCGATCTAGTTTTATTGCTGTGTGCTGCCATGGAAAAGCAGTAAGATAACTGAGTAATGCCAAGCTCTATCTTTTAAAGACACAGGACTTTTTACAAAAAAAAAAAAAAAAACCCTTCCTCTCTCTCTCTCTCTCTCCCCCCGTCTCTCTCTGTCTCTGTGTCGCTCTACCTGGATCTCTTTCTGTCTCTCTTAATGGCGTCCAGAGACCCAAAGTGGTGTCCAGGTGTGAAGAGAGTTCACTCCCACTCTCTGACTCGGCACTTTCTTGCCATTAGCATGGTCCATCTCTTTTGATGCTAAAAATACATATACCAGAATGCTTTTGAGTCCTTGGTGTGCTTGTGTATGTGTGATGTGTCTAAATGTGTCAAAAGGAGCCTTGACTTTAGCCTACAAGCAAGTTATCATACCATACAAACAGCACATCCGCAGCACTCCATTCATACACACACAATGCATACACAAACACATCAACAAACACAGCATAACCTGTGAATCCTACACATTGCATACATGTAACATTATATACTTGCAGGTGTGAGCATGGCCGCAGATAAACAGATTCACACAGAAAATAAACACTTTACACCAGTTTTCTCTCCTTCACCTCGTTCTCATGACGCGCATCTTCGTCCTCGGCTCATTCATTCACTTTTGTCCATCCTCCTGATCAAACAATATAACCTATATAATACAACAGGTAACTGAGCGAGCGACGCTGCCCCAGTAACCTACTGACCAGGGAATAATGGAACGTTAAAAGCTGTGGAGGGGACAGGGAAGAACTGGGATACATTTAACCTGATTACAAAAATTTCATTAGAAAAATGGCAACTGCAATCCAATATAATTGCTGAGGAAAAAAACCCCCAAAGAAATCACAACAGAAAACAACAAAGCAGAATAAAAGAGAAGAGGATGCAAGCCTAATGTAATATCACACACTTTGACCTGGCTCGCTCTGACTGCAGATGATTTTACTGAAACTAAACAGTCGTATAATCTTCAACTTTATGTTTTATGAATTTTGGAGGATAAATTATTCAAAAGTAAGCAATCCAGTCAGAATTGTAATGAACGTGCTGTGAGTCCTGTGTATGGGATTTTGCTGCATTTTGAAAGTGACCTTGCCAGCACGGCTGTGTGCTGTGTGCTGTGTGTTGTGTTGTGTTGTGTGGGACGGCTATTGAGGGAAGGGGACAGCTGGGCTGGGCTATGCTGAGCCACTCTGGGGGCAAGATGGAGAGCAAGGGAGACACCAGATCTGTAATGGAGAAGGTGGAAAGAAGACAGGAAGACAGCTGCGGTTGCATTGACCACACATTATTATCACCTCGCACACTTACTCATCTGCTCCTTAGCGTGAAGCCAGGAGCTGGATAAGATGTTAGCATTTTGGAATCAGTGTCGCATGGGCTGGTAATGGCAGAAAACTTTAGGCTGCAGCTTTCCGCTGGATTGTTTTGAAACAGGTAACGCTGTTATATTCGAGAGGTGTCAAGTGAATTGTATTCGGTATGAGAGAAAATTGGATTTGTGGCAGAGGCAAACAAACAAACACACCTTCCGTGACTTCTCTGAAGACTTGCTGTCATTCCCTGTCGACCGGCCATGAATTCCTGACCCTTGCACCACTCCTCCGCTCATCCCTCCCTCCCTCCTCCCCCGCTGTCACACACTCCAACTGCCATCCATCTCCAAAACCCAATCCCTAATCGGACACTTCAAAGACGGAGGCCAAGACCCCTATTTCCATATGCGCGTGCACGTCTGAGTGTTTGTGTGTGCCTGTGCGGCAGAGTGACCACAGTGGGTAACTCTAAACTCAGCCTACACCAAGTCTGACCATTGATCAAATGTGCCAGGCTCCCCAAAAAACAGACAGGAGGGAAAGGAGAACAACGCCGAGAGGGAGGGAGCCAGAGACAGAAAGAACAAGAGAGGTAGGAGGAGGAGGAGGAGGAGGGGGAAGGTTTGAGTCAGCAAATATTGAAGGTCAGTGTTGTCAGAGAACGTTTTTGTCTGCAGAGGGGGATTTTTTTTTTTTTTTTTTTTTTTTTTATTTCGTCTGGCTCCTAACCTCAGAGTGTTGCCCAGTGTTCTCCTTCGGGAGGTCTGGGAGAGACAGGGAGGGGGCAGAGACCTCTCATCCCCAGGACCTGAACTCCTCTCTGGGCCCGCTCTCCTCTGCTGAGCCGCCGGCCTGCAGACACACAGAGCAGAGAGGAACAGAGCGCCAATGTTACCCAGTTCACACACAGAGGTATGTTTTCAGCATGCAAAAGACAAAGTAAACCTTTTTTGTTGCATTATTTCCTAATGTACAAAAAAAAAAAGGTGACTTTGGAGGGCCATACTGCCCCCACCTGGGCACACACTCAAACAGCCCATGAAACTAGGAAAACCTCTTCCCTCAAACACACATCTGTTCTAAACACATGTACAAATATAAATGCACATATATAGAAATACATTGATAGACCACAGAAAGGTTGCCTTAATCAATCAAATCATGATGATGCGAGTTTTAATTTTGCACATATTTGCTGATGCCCCAGATTTTAGGGATTTTTTTTTATTTCACATTTTACTCTCCCTATAGGCCAAGTGAGCCTGGACTGTATAGACAAAACTGGATATTATAATATCTGTGACGGAATATCTAAACACCAACTTTGTGACAATATGGTAGGAATGACTGGTGGTACTTTTACAAAGATGTTTACACACAAGATATTTTTGATAAGCAATCATTAGCAATGTGGACACGATGACAAAGCAGGTAAGAGGTAAATAATACAACAGTGTATTATAGTCTAGTGAGTTTGGAAATTTGCCTCCCTTTGCTGTAATGCACCCTTAAAAACAAGGAAGAGACAACACTTATACTGCGATATTATGATACCCAATGCACAATAGATGGACCATCTCAAGTCTCATATCACAATACCCATATACTATGACTGTGTGCTTGTTGTCCTTTGTGGAGCAACAACAGCCACTTCAGTCCAAGACATAAGAGAGAGAAGAGAGGGGAAAGAAAGAGGGATTACAAAAGAAAAGGAGGTGAACGAGGGAGGAAGGGAAGGAGGAAACCTTATATTTGTATCACTATTGCCTTCTTCCTTTCACAAGCTGGAGGGCTCCTATCACCTTCTCGCTTAAAGTTATCTCCCCTCCTTATTCATTCATGCATTTTTATCTTCCGATCTTGCTCCTTTCCTTCTTGTCCCTTCCCCCCACAACCTCTCTGGTCTCTGAGCTCTGTACAAACAGCCTGTGAGGTAATCCATTAGCTTGTTACAGTCTGATAAGTGATGCGATACGGCTATTGATTCTGGCCCCCCTGTCTTGGTGTGGGGGTCAGCTCTGCCATCACATCACCGCGGCTGCCTGGCGCGCTGGGCAGAGCTGCTTTCTGGAACCAGTCACGGATGCTGACTGCGCTCTTTCACACCAGCCCGTCTCCTATTGTTAAAAAACAGAGGCGAGGAATATGGACATTCACGCTGACAGGTCTTCCTTCATGCAAAAATCCAAAATATCCAGAAAACTCACTCCAGCCAGAGTTTGAGGTCCTGTTTTGGCTGCATGACAAATCAGCTTCAGGTCAAAAGTTTGAGTGACAACATATGAAAATATGCACATGGCTGTAACTGTGTGAATTTTAATGACTTTACTCCCTGCCATTCTGATGATCAGAATGCATTTTCTGTCAGTCCACTGCAGAGGAAAAACAAGAGAAAGCAGCAAAAAACAGCAAGAAAAACCAATCACAACACCAAGCAAAGGAATGCTATAAAAAATAGTAATTTAAAAAATACAATAAGTTTTTCAGATAAATCCACATACTGCATTTAATTCTACGAAGACCACTGGGTACATAAATACCATTATTGACATTTCTTCCCATAGGTGTTGCTTTAATAGTGGGTCAGTATCCATCTGAAGCTATCTCAAATGAAATTTTGAGAACACTTAGGCTCTTGGGCCAAGGAACAATTTAGTAGATCTTTTTGGTGATCTGGATTTGTAATTTCCACCACTGCAAAACTACCAATTTTACCCACAGCTGTGAAATGACCAGAGTTCAAGACTTTATTCCAAATCCCAAGGGGCAAGTTTGCAGGGGCAAGAAATCAATTCAACTTAAAACTGAAGTGACAGGAATGTATGTCTCTGGGTGTAAGAGCAAGCTGGAGGATTGTTCAGCATGGGCAGAAGTTTGCACTCTTCCATTAACTTTTTAGATTTTACAGTGAATATGAGTGAGTCCAACCATGTGAAGCAGAGCAAGAAGTGGGGAGGCACTGAGGGAGGGAGAGGGGCAGGGGGAGGGAAGACACCGTCCCGTCCTGACAGGGAGTCCCCAGGACAGATGGTCAAGGACTGTCCTGAGGGGGGTGGGGCTACAGGGGCAAAAGAGGTGAGATGGAGCGGTTGGGGTTAAATTTATTTAGGTGCCCCTCCCCTTTAAAGTGACTCTCCATCACTTAGCATCTTGTGTCTGTGGAGCAAAAACATGATGGATGAGACGTGAGGAGAGACTGGAGCTGTGTACAAAGAGCAAAGAAAGAGGAAATGTGGGCAGTGCACATGCACAGGGGCGGACATGCATTTCCACACACACACGCACACACACACACACACACTCACACACACACAGACAGACCCTGACCCTGACCCAGGCCTTCTTTGGACAGCTTTACAGTTTTTAATTTTCATAAAACACACGGCGAAGCCAAAATACATGACCTGTGACGCTGCAATGATCTCCCCGAGGGCTTAGAGCACATGCACACATGCGCTCAAACACACACACACGTGTACACACGTGTATACACGCACACACACACATGGAACCCCCACCCCTTCCATCCACTATCTCTAATCAGGAGATGACATCTCACCCTGCGCGCTGCGCTGACATGAACCCACAGGCGCAGATTAGATTGAGATTATTAATCCGTTAGATTACTGCTAGATAGATTATATTGCTATAGCAGCATATGTCCTCACCACAGGGACCACACTTTATTTGAGTGCGATGACACCATGATTCAGGGTTTCACTCTTCACAGGGCAGTGTGGTATTAACTTCGACTGAGGGTATTATAAGGTCACGCCATACAAACGTTTGCTCGGCTGCTTTGGGACAAGACTGTGACTGGTTCGCTTCTTTAATCGCCGTCCTGGTCCCTCTTTCCTCATATCAGAGAGATGCCCTGCACAGATGAGGGTGGAGTAAAGGTGAGGGGTGGCAGAGTGGGGGGGGGCTCCTGTATAGGTGACTCTTATATAACTCTCATCAACCACATATGACCCAAAAGGCAGAGACACTGGCACATAAAATGTAATAGCTGACAAGTCAACAGCATAATTTCAACACCACATTAAAGTCAACTGGACCATTTAAATATGCGCCTAGAGTAGTCAGGTAATGCAGTTTCTGTGTATCGCGCTTTATGCTTTCGTAGTTATTAGCCCAACACCCACATTCGACTCAGTGCCCAGCACTTTGGCGGCTGCCGCTGTCATTTTTCTAAGAAAGGGAAAGCTGCTTTGTTGCCATAATATGCCCTGTGTGATGCTTGGCCCACTTTCCACCCTGCTTTCATTGTGTAAGCACACATACATAAAACATGATTTGCTGCTTCAATTTCTGACTTTTATTCAGTGGGGATTTGGTGGCAGACAACATCAGAGCCATGAAAAGCAGAGCAAAGCAGCGGTGAAATGAAACTCTGCCTCTGATCCTCTGAGCGGAGGGGGGGTGGACAGTGAGTTGGCTTGGTTACAGAGAACATGGTTTAATCACTGACCTCTAGACTTACAACTGGAGACAAATGGCTATGATTAATGAGGGCCATTCATCTTATAGGTTAAGAACGACACAATGAGGCTTGTGTTTGTGTGTGCCTGTTCTGACAAATCTGTCGGTTTCATGTATTTAAGTCCAGTCGTGTTAGTGTGCGCCTCAGTTTTGACCAAACAGCAACAAGCTCAGGCCAAGCTTGGTGCTGTTCCAACTGTGGCCACTAGGGGGAGTGCCATCAGACTTTTGCCTGTAACGATTATGGCTTGTGATCTCATATTCAGACATCAGGGATACACTGGTGATACAACAAGCATGAGAGGAAGAAAATAAGACACTGTGTCCAAAACACTGCCAATACCTCCAATCCAAAAAAAATGTGAGGTTACTGCTAATTTAAACGAATCAGGGCTTTGGCTCAATCAGTGCCTTTACTCATCTCTTTATCCGGCATTGTGCACCTCAGATTAAAGCAGTGCTTTTCATTTGAGACTTGCGGAGGATGACCTCACCGTGCACAGAGCTCGATCCTCCTTGGAGTGAAACCGCTGATCGATACGCTCCTCTTCCAACTCTCCTTACTCAACCCCCTTATCCACCCCGTAATGTCTCCCTAATCTTAAATCATCTTCCTCGGTGGCCAGATTAAATGAGATAACATGAGACAGGGGGGAGTGATAGCAGTGCAGAGTGAAGCCTGCCTCTGGAACCGATCTTAAGAGCTGCAGCTGACACTTGGCCACACAATCCAAAAAATGTGGAGCTGGCGATGCTTAGGGAGTACTTAGCATTAGTTTGGCCTCTAGTATTCCCCTTTCAACTCATTATAGGCTCTGGTATTTCCCATTAAACTTGCTAGAAGAAAGGCAGAGAGTCAGATCTTGCATGTTTGCAGAGAAATGCATAAAGGCTGATGAGGGTGAAACAAACGGCCTTAGGCAAGAGAGTTGACTGTAGAGATGTAATACAGAGGGTAGAGGAAAGCATGTGGATGGGGGGAGAAAGAGAGTAAGATACTCTTCATTTTCTTCTTCAGAGCTTCAACCACATGGAAAGCCGCAAGCTTTGTCTCGCCTTTTTGTCTCTCTCCAGCTCGAACATGCTGCTGCTGTTGGTGTTGACGGTTTCAGAGAGTCTGGAGTCTGGAGGGTGGAAATCATCTGTTCGCTTTCCTTCCTCCTTTAATTTCTGTGTCTATGCGGACAGGTTGTGTAGGAATGTAAGGACGTCTATATGAGAGCAGGATTTCTGCCTGCCTGAAGCTGCTCCTGCTTCCTCGTTTCTGTTTCCTCCCTCACTTCAAAAATTCACCTCATGCATATCGCTCCCTCCTCCTGCTCCTGTACTCTTACTTACTTTCTTTCTTTCTTTCTTTTCCATTGTTTCAAACACATTTTTATGCCTCTCAGCTCAGAGCAGACAGAACATAGTGAGCATGGTAAAGCTGCCAGAGGGCAGGGATGCCAGACGGGGCAGGAGATCTACACATCTTTCACAGAAACACAATGGAGCACCTGTCAGCATCTGGCTGCACTGCCACAACTGCGCTTTGAACTTAAAGAGAGAAGCCGGACAAAATGAGGCATAGGAATGAGAACTGCTGTTGTCACGTTTCATGCCGGCTGCAGAAAATAGAACGATTTTCTTTCCTATCATGCATCAACATCACTGATCAGCAAAGTATGTCACAACAATACAGGGAATTCACTTTGAGGGTTAGTTGGCACTTTACTTTACTTACTCGTCTTTTTTTCCTTTTTGTTGTATGCCATGCTGATAAACACTGTGCTGTTTTGACAGTAAAAGCATTGAGACTACTGTAGCTTGTTAATCATTTAATAAACTGACTCAAATCATGTGCAACTTAAGTGTCTGGTATGTCTTGAAAGCTAAGCTGTGTTAGACCTTCATCCAGAAATGAAATAGGTAAGAAACAGGACTTGATGGTTGACAAAAAACATTAACTGTAATATTAATGCTGACCATGATCAGGATCAAACCACAGAGCCAAAAACTGGAGTCAGCAGAAGAGAATGAGAGAGAAGAAAAAAATGAAAAGGAAACTCTAATATTTGTCTCAGGCCTTGGGGACGAATAAAAACAAATGAGAGATGATGTTCAGGCTCATCCACCTCTATGTGCATCCGTATGAGCCAAAGGGTGCGACTGAATTCATTTCTGTGTGTCTCCATGCATGCATGGGTGCACCAGGGCTGCACGTGTGCATGTGCGTGCTTCTATGTGAGAGAACATATATGAATATGCGTCTGTGTGTGTGTGAGTGTGTATGTGTCCTCTGTCACGGCCACAGTAAGTGTTATTCTGGCAGGGTGAGCCAGGGGCAGAAACAAACGAGGCCCTGTGCAGCCTTCACACTGTTCCATGAATCATCACAGCACTTATACAGTAGCTGGCCAGTCCACGCTGCCCTCGGCTCACAGTTAATCACTTCCTGCACACAGTATAACACTGTTTCCCATACTGGGCTACTTAAAAAATAAATAGATAAAAAAGCTAATTAAAAACCCATTTGTTTTTAGCCATATTCCCGGCAAAACACCAATAAATACAAATGGACAATGTTCAGAATTAGGGTTTTAATCAACAAAAAGTAGGAAATAAGAGCAGCTTCGGTGTATAAGAAACACATAGCAGACTTTGTACAAACGCAATGCAGTGTGCTTCATAGCTAAAAAAGGACAGAAGAGAAGAAAAGAAGAAAAATGACAAAAAAACACAACTCTGCAACTGCTTTGCCTATAAAACTGATCATATTTCAGCACAGGAACCATCTTCTCGCCTGTATTACGATGCAATGGCGAACAAAACAACTCTTTCTACGCGGTTCCCTCACAGCACAAAACAGAACAAACTCCACACCTACACAGTTTTACTTGTAGCACAGTACAGAATCAACCCTGTAAACCACAGATACTCAAAGCCGGGCCCACGGGCAACATGCAGGCCTCCAGGGCACTGATGGTGGCCCCAATCAAATCCCAAAGGATATGTGCAGAGTAAGTGCAGTCCCAGGGCTTCCCTTTAACCCCGTGAATCCCAGCAGCCTACGGATTTGCTCTGAAAGGTTTTATTTCACCAGCTGAAGAAAATTCACTTGCATCCCTTTTTATTTTTCATTTTTGGGGATTGTGTAATTTTCTTGTAATCTGATGCTAATTTTGTTGTAATTTAATTTTGAATATACAGCTATAGTCACTGCAAATATGTTTTTTCTGGTCATCTTTTTCTCATTTACTTCTTCTCATTTTACAATCATTGCCCTGCACTTTTTTCTTGTTTTTTTTTTTTTCTTTAAGCCATAGTTTACTACTTCTAGTATTTCTCTTGT
The DNA here is from genome assembly GCF_902150065.1 of Myripristis murdjan. Taxonomy (NCBI): domain Eukaryota; kingdom Metazoa; phylum Chordata; class Actinopteri; order Holocentriformes; family Holocentridae; genus Myripristis; species Myripristis murdjan. The sequence goes on along the minus strand of NC_043994.1, from coordinate 17,695,399 downwards.
AATTTAATTTTAAATTACATAATGTTTTCAGAGGGTAAGAAAAACAAGTTACTCATATTGTGGCCAGCCCCTTATATCATGGTATGTTTAGCACAGTAGTTACAGCAGGACAAATGATTGGGATACATACATTTTCAAAGGAAAGAACTCAGTAACAGCTTGATTTATCCAGCGGCCCCTGGATCCTGGAGGCCCCTGGAGTTGATTTTGTGATGTTAAAGTGTTTCTTCAGTGTGTATAATCTTGTTGGAATGTGTTGCATTGTGGTGTAAAATGTATCATGACACGCTGAGTTCTTGTCTTGTTGTTGTGTGAGAGCCGGGAAAAGAATTTCCTCTCTGGAGGAAAATAAACACTGTATCTATATCTATAATGTACAGTTAAAAAGGTATTGGGAATCATCAAATAAAGCAAAAAGATGAATAACAACGGGTTCAAAAGAATAATAACAAAATGAGATAAAAACAGGCAAGGACATGAAGCCAAAATTCTATCTGAGAGCGCGTTGCTGAAGAAAATGGCGAACCAATTAACAATGAAAATAAATAAAACAAATAGATATCCGTTTCTTGGCCACTTTCTTCATTTAGGTTGATCCAAGGCTACTTTGCCTGCCTGTGACATAGATCTTGTGTGTGTGTGAGAGAGAGACAGCACATGCACCCATGCACACATGCACGTGAGAAAGCAAGCGGATTCCCACCTGCAGCAGGCACAATAAACAATGGCAGTCATCAAAGTGAGCCATAAGGAAAGCGCACGATTAGAGCCAGTTAGGGGAACACGCCTCTCTCTGAAATGCATGCGTTCACCTACACGTGCACTTGTAGCTGTATGCGTGTGTGTGTGTGTGTGTGTGTTTGTGTGTGTGTGTGTGATGGAGAGTGAGAGAGAGCAGAAATGCAAACGGCTTTGAGGAAGAAAATAGAACTAGAAGGACACGTGAGATGCTGCACAGTAATTTATTCCAAGGATTAAGAGGTAAACACAGAGAGAGGTCGCAGTACAAACAAGTTATGTAAGTTTGGCATGCATTGTCTTGGTCCGGTTGTGTGCGTCTGTGTGTGTGTGTGTGTGTGTGTGTGAGAGAGAGAGAGAGACACTACATGTGTGTATGTGTTTCAAACTGAACCCACCACCGGTCTCAAGTACACCCATTTGTCTCAAAAGACAATCTTCTCACCCACTGAGCTGACTGGCAAGCAATTTCACCCATGTTTCACAGCATATTTATTTTAGACGCTGACTGTTAACTGTGTTACCTCCGCGTCCTGCCTCTTAAAGTGAGAGGACACACACACACACACACACACACACACACACACACACAAAGTCTGTCAGTCAGATCAGTCAGTGTGTAATTTTCTGTTTCTTACTCATAGTTCAGTGGCAAAGGTCATCGTTCCCACGTTTGCATGTCAGCCTGTATTTACACCCTCAGGGCATGTTTGTGTGTGTGTGTGTGTGTGTGTGTGTGTGTGTCACTGATGGAGACTGACATGCGGACTAACATGGATGCTGAGCTGTGCTGTGCTAGGCCAGGCAGTCGAACCCAACAGCAGGGATAAACTATAAATAGACTCATCTCATCCACCCCCAACACTCGCCCCATCCCCCTTTTTTCTCTCGTTTCCTTTTCCCTCGCTTTCTCCGTTAACCTTTCACCACCATTTGCTTTCTTTCTCAACATTCTGTTTTGCCTCCTACTGTCCTTTTTTCCTCTACCTGGGCCATTTTCCGCCTCCCGTCCTCTTGTCTCTCAGGGTCTTTGCCTCCTTCTTCTCCTGTCAGCGTGTCTCAAAGGCATCGACCCAGAGAGACGGTGAGCTAACAAACAAATATAAAAATACTGAAGATATTTGAATTACAAATAGGGAAACAGCAATCTTAGGGGAGAATAGGAAGATGGGGGGGGAGTCGAGGAGGGTCGAGGGAGGTGGGCCACTTCAGGGGAGAGAGAGGAGGAGGGGAGACGGTGTTACGTAAGTGAGGCTAATCCCTTCCCAGCACTGCATAGTAAATGAGCAAGGACGACACTGCCCTCATTTCATCCATTCCTCTCCGCTTCCCCATCCTGAAAGCACACACACAAACACACACACACCTCCCATCCATCTATTTGAACTCTGACAGCACACTCGAGCTACGTTTAAACACACCAACACGCCTTGACAAAAGGACGGCAATTTGAGATTCCACAGATGAGCCATTATGTAATTTATAGCTTAATCATGAGGACGCTTGGCAGCGATCCTCGTCCTTTGCTCCCTCTTTAATTTACCATCGTGTCAACGATAACATCTGATTTTTCTGAAGGCTCTTTCATGTAAACACAAGCGGAGCGGGCCGGCAAGAAAGGAACGGAAATGAGCAGGAAATATTCCTCTTCGACCCAACTGCACACGCAACATGTTCCAGATGCTCCGAGGCATCATCTCAGGATGCCAGACATTGTTCTTATGGATATCTACAAGTGGCTCGACCAGCACTGAACACGGACTGCTTGCCTAAAACAGCATATCGTCAAACTTCTCAGCTGTAGAGTTTGGATATGAAATCGTAAAGATCAAGACTCCTGCATTCAATACGGCTGGTCAGGCTCCCACACAGTGATGGCCTAGTTCCAGTCGGGACCCCTCAACCCGATAGTTCACCCCCCACTAACCCTGTAGGCAGTCTGACCTGAGCTCGTCCCAACCCCCTCCCACCAAGACACCCACTCACCCAGACACCCTAATCTGCACTGCTGTGTTTGCCACTACATGGGCCGAGCGGGAGAGATCAGGTTTATAACAGCATAAAACCTCCGACTGCATCCTCTCACAAGGCAACAGGGAGTTATTCTCAATCCAAAACAAGATATCCACTATTTCATAAATATCTACTTAGGGCTCAGCAGTACAGTTTAAATCAATATAATGATACAACACTATGCCCATAAGGATTTTTTGCAATATTAATAGGTATTATGATATGACTTGGGAGCAAAATTGCTAAATATTATAAAATATCCCATCAAGATGTGAAGTCTAAAAAAATGCTTCAAATATTTCTTAAAATGTCTGATGCCTCTTTTTTTCAGGTTTTAAATGGAAAACTGCTTGTTAGACAGCAGAACTGTGTGCCACAATACCCCGTCATCACAATGTGATTCTACCGAAAGATGATAAATAATACTGAATCTACTCCTACAGTAGTTATTTGAAGTGGAGTTTCAGGGTGAGCTCGTGTGTTTGTGGTGGAAAATTTCAAGCGACAAGCTTCGGTAAAAACTGACATGTACTGCCGCATTTCAGAATGACGCTCTTCATTTGTTTGCACCGTGGAAAATGAGGAAACACTGGACGGCCCCTGCTGGCCCCGCTGTGGGAAGGACATCCCCGGTACCAAGGAGGCCCTTTAACCCCCCCTCACCTCTCCAATCCTGTTCAGACAGGACGCTCTATTAAACTTTGACCCACTTCTGTCTCCTCTCAGTCTGGGGAACAGGGGGTGGGGGCGACACCCCAAGCACAGCCAGCTCTGTACTGATCAGGCCTGCTAATAATATGAATATCAAAGGCTTATTTGGACAATGCGTCTTTTGAATTTGAAATCACAGAGGGAAGCTGAGGGAGGCTTGAGGACGCGTGCAAGGGCAAGAGTGACACTGCACTCATTGTTCAGTAGAGTTCTTTAAAATTCAATAAAGGAGGCACACATAAATATGCGCTGATACACCTGCACACACACACACCTCACTGCTGATTAGTCTCGAGATGAGCCTCAAAACCCCCCTTTCTCTCTGTCTCGCTCTGTGTCTATGTCTCTCTGTCTCTCTCTCTCTCTCTCTCTGCCTCGCTCTCTTCCAAGAAATCTCACTCAGCAGATGGGCACAATCCTCCATAACCAATCCTCTCCAGGATAATGCACAGCAGACAAAGGCGCCAAGACACAAAAGCAGACAGCACCTCGGTGATGCCGCTCTGTCACAGTCTGATCCCAGCGAGCGCTGTGCAGCCCCCGCCGAAACCAGCTTTCCAGTTCGGGATGACAGGCCTCTGCTGTGTTCAAAATCTTTGGACAACACGGTGCAACCGGTGACAGCATCACTTCATGAACTGCAACGACAGTTCAGACCCACCAAAGGTTTTCATAAGCCCCGGAAAGCGTCCAGGCCAGCTGAGGCGGGGAGCAGTGTGCTGGCAGAAGCACATGTGGCGGGACCGCGGAGGGATGAGGGCTGGCTCGGACAAGAGGGTGGTGGGAGTTATGTTACCATGACCATGGCTGGGACGGCATCCCAGAGGCTCCCCATAGAATTCTGGGAACATCAGGGCCCGACACGTGTGTGAGAGAGAGAGAGAGAGAGAGGGGGAAAGAGAGATCGAGGCAGTGAGGGGAGACATCTGTCAGCAATTAAAAGACAACAATCAGTCCCACAGTGTCAACATTCAGAGATATCATACTGTGTTACCTCAGCATATAGCGAGGTAAAGTTTAAGTCTTGCTCATACCAACATCACTTTATTGTTGCTGTTGTGTTTGTATTTCTGGTTGCTGGACTTCATAGCAAAGATACACCCTAGTGTGGATCATATTAAAAAAATAAAGCCTTTTCTTATTCAAATTGATGGACTTGGAAGGCTCATATAGATCCGTTGTGCTGGAAGTGGAAAGACAAAAGCAGCAAGACGGCGATGCACATGCTGCCTGGACATGTACCATGGATAAATGATGCTAAGTAGTGCAAATAACACAAAATGCTTGGTCAATTTTGTGCAAAATGCATCGTAACCAAATAAATGATGTGTGATTTCCCACGGTCTGTCCTAAAAATGCCACAGGTTAGTCACAGATTAGTGTGCTGTAGAGTGAAAAATCACACCTTCCTTAAAATTCTCTGTTCACGGGTATGGAATTAGTATTGCTATTACTTTTACCGGACATAGCATGTTTCATACCTACCTGAGAACATTAAAATGCATAAAAGGGTTTCTCATTTTATAGATTTACACCGGACAGCAAGTAGAGGAAGTGATCGACTCATCGTGGGAGAGTTCTTCTTGTGACGTGTGCAAGATTCAAGACATGAAAACATGTGTATCTGTGGTTGAATCACCCTCACATTCTGGAGTGGGAATATATCTTGAAATCCTGTGGCATAATAGGAAGCCAAAACAGCGCATAGTTCATTTCTATTTTGTAATTTATACCATATAAAGTATTTAATTATATACCGGATGTGATATTGCCAAACTCCCTATTGAGAGAGAGAGACAGGCCACAGTCTGAAGCCTTTCTCATGGTCCAAACTTTGCTCCCCACCCCCTCTTCCTCTGTTCAGACAAGCCAAACACAGTTAGTCCAAGCTGTAAGAGTCAGCTGATGCAACGGGGGGAGGGCGCTGCTTCTGCTGTGGGGCTCACACTCTGCCAAGGGGTCATCTGGCAGATGCATCCTCCGAGCTGGCTTCCCTCTGTCGGCGCTGAGCACATTACACAGGGGCCTGCCAGCGGCCCGGCCAAGAGGGTGGAGGAAATCTAATCTATAAATCAGACACATGTCCAAACAACTGGGTGTCAACAGATCCTTGCTTATATTATTAGCTTAGTGGTGCTCCTCTGTGCCTCGCTGAAAACATTCGCTGAGGGAACAAGATTTTGTGTCAGGTTCACCACGTTCGAGAGAGACAAAAACTACATCTGAAGGGCTGCTCTGCCGATTTCACAGAGAGGAACTACAGACAAAGCGCACCAGGGCCAATGACAGAACCTTTAAATACCGGATCAATAACTCATGTTTTGCTTCGCTCAGTGGCACAAATCAGGTTTCCAATACAAGCAAATCAACAAACAGCTTAATCAATGGCTTTGGCACTTGTAAGGAAGCAGGGCATTGTTAGTCAAATTCCCTGGGAATTTCTTTTGAAAAACTCCAGCTGGGTGTAGGGAAATCTTATTTTGACCATATCGTTCTACGTCCCTCTTCACCATGGAAGTCGTCTTTTAGCTATCTCTTCAAGGTCTTTTCTTTCCTTTAAAAACAGCCATATGCTTCCACAACAGCAATATTATGAGCTTTTTTAAAAATGATTATTATTATTATTTTAACATTACCATCGTTCTTGTCTAATTGTCTTAGCTGCAGGGCTTCTCTGGGGAGCCCTGGGGCAACAATCCTCTGACCCCCTAAAACCACTCATCTGCTACCAGGCAATGAGCCGAGTTCCTGGACCTTATGCCTGTGTCATCAATCAGTCTCGGGTGTGTTTGTGTGTGTTTGTGTGTGTGTGTGTGTGTGTGTGTGTGTGTGTGTGTGGTCTGCTGTTTCAGCTCTTGGCCAGCACACATCAACCTCCTGACAGCAAAGAAGTGACACTATGTGACATATGAGGCCAATTTGCCTTCTCCTCAGATGGATAGATAGACAGACAGACAGATAGATAGATAGATAGGTAGATAGATAGATAGATGATACGTGATGTCATGTGTCATAATGAGGCTGGAGATGCTGATTTTGCATATTGGCCGGCTCCTGGGTCAGCGCATTGCAATTATGTACTTTACATCTACCAGAATAACTCTAATTTGTGCCATGCTGCAACATATAAATAAACAGAAGAGGCCACGTCATATTCCAAATTGAGCAATTTAACAGCAGAGTCTGTATCTTTGAGTCTTCGAGTGAACAAATGCATGCATGTCGAACAAATACAGTTTGAGTGACCTATTAATGGATGGCGGCGGGGTTGGCAGTCTTCAGCACTCCGGGCACTAATGTGATCTGTGCCAGAACTCTGCCCACTAATGTCCATTATACACAGACTTACTCCACTCCGCATTGATTCGGTCTCCTCTTACAGACTGTAAAGGCTTTCAGAGCACATCTCCGCCTGCCGCCTCTCCTATCAGATTCCAGCAACAATCTAATTGACGTGCAATCTGCTTACGCGAAAAACAAACTTTGATCCTCCTTTTGTACTGGAAAACGTTTTGCACAGGTGGGATAAAAGGCAGTCGGCATGTTCGTGGGTCACTTTTGGGCCCGTGTTTGAGGCTAAATGCGGCAGTCAGAGGCGGTAATGACAGGCTGAAGTTTGAGGACAAGTTGACAATGACAGGACACAGGCAGCACGGATCTGCCCCAGTCCATCTAGCCACACCTTGGGGCTGAAGATCTTGTGGTGAATGTGTTTTAGCTCCATATTCCTCCCAAATAGTTAGCTCAGAAATTACCTAACCACACTTGATATTCACTCAACCTAAATTGCCTGACTGCGGGGGGGATAAAGTGAAAATCACAGCCTGCACCCACCGTAAACTTGCAGAAAAAATGGCAGTCAACATGCTCCCCCCCCCTCCACAGACCTGGCCTGCCTCCCTGTTTTGATGGATAAACAGCCTGCGCCTGCACATATTCATGACTTGACATAAGTAGGTTCATCTGAGAATTGAAAATCCCATCATGTGGCTGTCAGGAGAGCTTCACAATCATCAAAGCCAGCCCTGTTTTCATCATCTTTTAGCTTACATTTCACCAAATCCCTTACACAATTTCCTCCTCTGCCCATATTTTCCTCTTTATTTTTACTTGTCTCTTTGTGGCAGAAAGTCCTTGTTTTGCATTTGATTTTGCTGCACAGACCATGGAATTATAATCAGCATACAAGTGATGGTCTCAACCGCAATCAATCACATAACAAAACGCTATTCTACAAGTAATTGGAGAGCCTGCACGATGTGAACGTCTGAATAGTCTGGTCAAAAATGGCAGTGTGTACGTGCGGTCCGATGATTTGATTCATTTTACCATGCCGGGATTAACAAAGAGCCTTGTAAACGTGGTATAGTTCACATCGGTTTCACATCAGGCATACAGGGGAGGAAACACAAAAAGGTGCTCATTCCTGCTGATTGGTGCCCAGCTTCATCCTTGCCATGGCTTCAGAGAACAAATCATAAACAAGTTCGAGTTATTCGATAGAGGATTTGCAAAAGAATAATAAGGCAAGGATTATCTGAATTATCAGCACATTATACAGTATACATCCTGATGCATAATCCATTTAATCCATCTGCCACTCGCCCATTGTTAATCAAAAATGATGCTTTCTGAAACCAAACCACCCCAACAGATTTATGGGTCATGACTCAGCCAGCACAACACTATAAACCATCTTATTCCATATGCCTTAAAGCTACAGGACAACTTTTGGGGCAACTCTGCTGGGCAGCACCCACATTTACTAAGTTTTAGTAAGAAGCCATGGTTCTGACGTGTAATTTCACTGTCACAATATTTGTTGAATATTCAGTAATAGAAACAGTGTTCTCATCTTGAATCACTGGTTGGTTATCAGTGAAACAAAAACAACATAGCTCTAATTCAGAGTTAAAAAAAAAAAAAAGTACATTTCTGTGTGATTTTTTTCATGCGAGGACATTGATTAAAACCATTTTGGCTACCAAGGAAATGACAGCTGGGACAAGTTAATTGTGTTTGCTGTACAAAGCTATATGAATTCACACCTGCTACCCCTGTGAAATCTGTGTCGTAATTATGCTGTTGGAGAAGCTTAATTGTTTGAACTGTAGGATGACACATAAAATGAATGCATTTTCAGTGGCTCTGTGTTATTTACCAGCTGCCATGCCACCTGAAAAAAAATCTTTGTCAGGTTTGCAAGGATCTTAATCCGACAAACTGCTGCCTAAAACTCACTTCTGCGGATTGTCTCAGTAGCTTTTGCTCCTCTAACTAGGATGCAAGGATGTGTTCATAAGGTAGAACTTAAAAATGGAAGCCAACAGAAAGTCAAGATGCAGGATGGTATTCTCAGAAGTTTGTCCATGTAATTCCTAACATTTTGAATAATTTAAATTTAAACTTCATTACTGGATCTTATGAAAGCAGCAACACCAAACATTGCTTAAACCATCTTTCTTAAAGAAACACTCGACTGGTTATTTCTTCATCAGCTTATTGACTGACAAGTTTAAGTTATTGTATCATTAATCCCAATTATTTTGATGAGAAATGTCTTTAATTCAGCAATATAAACATAAACAAAGCCAGTAGTGATTTTAGCACTGAATTCCCAATCTAGAAAGGACCTTTTAAAGTAGGGGGGAAAAAGTCACTGCAGACCCAGGCAGCTACTAATTACAGTTTCAAATACAGGGTGGTGTAAGAGTGTGCGAGTGAGTGCGCACAAGTTGAGCCTGACTGACAGCTTGTCTCTCGCCTGCTGTGCTGCTCTGCTCTTGCCCTGTTTTAATGGGCTACCAGCAAAAAAAAAAAAAAAATCTCTGATGGGAATCTAAATGACACACCCATAGTTAGACACAGCCGAGCTGAGCAGAGTGGAGTGGGTCCAGGAGCAAAACTAAAATGACTCCCACCAACCATATCTACGAAAAAAACCCTGTGTGCGCATGAGAAAGCCAAGCCTCGCACACCAGACACACACATCTGTTTGTCTATCATGAAACATAACACAAGAAATGAGTTACCGAGGGAAAAGAAAGACGAAACCAAGAAAACATATCTGTTCAGCTTCTCCGAGTGCACCGATTCCCTCGGTGCAATGTAAGTATCCTATACCACCTCTCAAAGCGTAATGGAGAAATGTACACACACACACACACACACACGCAAAAACCTTTTCACATCAAAGGTTAGTATCAAGCTAGAAAGCAGAACCAGGGCTCCATTTATCCTCCAGTTTACTTTTTGCTTGAATTTCACAAAAGAAATCCCCATGTTGGGTTAACATAAACAAGACAATATTTCAGAATCTCAGCAAAATTGACAGCAAAATTGCTCTGCTATTTGCATCCTCAGTGAGTTCAGTGGCTTGGGAATCTGATCAATAGAGACTGACTTTAAAACAGGAGGGCCTGGTCGTGGCTCAGTGGCTAAGCCTGTCAATGTTCCTGTTTTCCTTCAGCCTCACCTGCAGCTTTAAAAAGGGCAGTGTGACATGGAGTTTCTGTCGTAAGGGTTTGTGTGCATGACACAAGAGAATGAATTAAACACACCAACGTGTATGATTGCAATTATATCCACCACTCAACCTCATCATCACTGTGGGTAAATGAAATGCCTCTTTATCATCATTTAAACACCAGATGGCTGAAAAGGCATTTTGCTAAATGAGTGCTGCAGGTGTGGATGGGATTGCCCTCTCACTAGCAGTTTAATGTGGGATATGCTCCATGTCTGATATTCCTGTAGCTGTTGCGTAAGAGTGTGACCGGGTGCGCAGCTGTGCCCGAATGTGCACATGTATGTGTTATTCTTAGAGTAATTAAGGTTATCTAACGAGCAAATGGGGCTGAAAAGGCTGCCCCTACATCTATCAGAGCATCTCTGACGTCCTTGTCCTACAGTATTCTCCGTCTTCAGAGCCTGCACTGGCAGATGCACATCAGCTGTGATTTTGCCTACAGCCATGTTCCAGTTTAGTCTCACACATATTTCCCAACTCAGTACAGACATGAATGGAGGATGGCGGTCCGGTGGCTTGCTCGACCACGGAGGCGGAAAGGGGAAAAAAAAAAAAAAAAAACTTGTGATTTCACCCTGTGTTTCAGCATGATCTATAAAAAGAGACCAGTGTTTCTGTCTTATGAGAAATAAATCAGTTTTAGCCGCCTGCTCTAAGGTGCTACATGCTATCAAAAGCACACTGACCATGACTTTGACCATGTTCTTGCTTGGCTGCCTCACATGTCGCCCCCTCAGGGCGTCACAGCCAGTCTGCTGTGTGGAGGGAACATGTGATGAGAATGATCCCCCAGCATCACACCCTCCTCCTCTACCTGCCTCTTTCCCTCCCCGTCCTCCTTGGCACCAGTGATGGCCTAACAGCATGGTTAGCATACACCCCCCCTCCCCCCTCCTCATCTCTATTTTTTATCCTGCCACCTTCCTCACAAGCCCTTACAGCTGCACTCTCTCCTCCCCTGCCTGAGCTGTGCTGTGGTGACAGGCCTGGGTGATATAGGGTCTCCCAGCGAGGTGGCGTGATGGCGAGGTAGTGAGTTAACGTCATGGACCAGCGCGTGACATAACGCCGTCGGCCTGGGCAGGACATAAAGAGCATGTGGATGCAGTGTGAAGGTGAACCTTTAGGCTTTGTGTGAAAACGTGCACAAGTCCAGCCCAGCAGTGATTTGCACAAACGGGTGTTCGCCAAATGAGGAAGAGATGGTGAGGATCTACGGAGTGCCTCTCCTTCAGAGTTTATGTCTTCTCCTGTAAGGATTATTTATGGTCCAATCAGACCAGCGGCGTTTCCAGTTCAACTCAAAACTAATCCATATATTAAAGCAGGCCTTGAGAGCATAAAACAAACGGTGCCAGGATCTCTCTCTCTCTCTCTCTCTCTCTCTCTCTCTCAGACACACACACACACTCACTCTCTCTGACCTTTTTCCTTGTCATCACATTTCCCCTCATCCTCTCCCCTCCTCTCTTCCCTCTTGTCTTTATCACACACACAAAAACAGCTGGAGATAGAAAGAATCAGACAGTCAGAAAGCCTTGCGCAAACACAGCGGATGGGTATGCAAGAATGGTTCTAGTGTTAGTGTGTGTGTGTGTGTGTGTGTGTGTGTGTGTACCAGTTGCAAGGGGGAGCAGAAACCCCACACTGTAACAGCTGGATAGAGACAGAGCAATGCTTATTCACACACACACACACACACACACACACACACACACACACACACACACACACACACACACACACACACACCGCATTCCAGACCCGACAGAACCGTCTGATAAAAAACAGCTGAATGCTGTGCAAAAAGCTGGCTAACTGGTGGAAACACTTCTGCATTCAACCAAACATTCATGCTCCAAGCAATTAATCACCCGGACAAACTGTCAATAGCCAATTAATCAATTAAGTCATGCACACGCTGACTAAATCCTACAAACCCCACAGAGATTCTGCAGATCGACGGCACAAATTAACTTTTAAATGTGATAAATAAGCCGTAAGTCTTCTCACGCCTGATTGGCTGTGGGGGTAATTTCGCTCAAACTGCGGCACATCAGCCCTTGGAGCGACAGGAATCCACTTCATCATTTACACAGGCTCCTCTAAAAAAAAACAACTACTAACTCTGAAAAATTCACTCAAATGGTAACATGACTGGATTTGTGTTTTAAGTGGCCCGCGAGTAAAGGTAAAACACATAGGAAACAGCGCAGTTTCAAGAAAAGGCGCTCAGTTTGTTTACTTTAGCCTATTGATAATAATTAAAAAGTATTGCAGCCTGTGTTAACAAATAATAGGCTGTAACATGACTAAAACTGGAGACAGACCACATGCTGTCAGTCCACTGCACAATAAACTCACCTTTGACAGGATGTTCTTTAAAACCCGAGCCGTGCAGCGATTTTCCCACCAACAATAAATATGTTGCGTTTGGATCCAGTCGCTTTTTCCTCTCAGCTCACTTCTCAACTTTTTTCTTCTTTTGATTTCTTTTTCTTTCTTCCTTCCTTCCTTCTCTTCTTGAATTCGCCGATCTGTTCACTTCTGCTCTTGTGTCTCCTTCAGCCCAGTCCCAGACCCTCCGACGCAGCTTGCAGTGGGAGCTACAAGCGGACTTGACTCCGTCTGTCTGCTCTGCTGCTCAGTCTGGGTGCGTTTGCTACCGCCACCGGCAGCGAGGACCCGGAGCAGAGCGGGCGGGCGGGCTCACTCTCTGCTCCCGTCGGGGCTCGACTGCTGATCCGGAGCGACAAGGTTTAGGACTGGGGAAGGAAGGGCGGGGGCTCCATAGGGGGGTGCAGCGACGACCGACGACCTCTGTTAATCCAGACCTGTCGCTGCATGTTGACGTATCAGGTGGTGCTCATGATAATAAATGTGGTACTTTGTTTACACCGCTTGGTGTTGAACCTTTTACCTGTGTGACAAATTTATTTATTTGTTTGTTTGTGTATTTATTTATTAGCATACTGGTTGACACTTTTATGAGTGCAGTGGTATTCTAAGTGGGGTCCTGGGGGGGCTTCCAGCAAACTTAGCAGTAGTTTATTGAGCTATAATTCAATTAACCTCGATAGAAATTGCTGTAAAATGTATCAGTGATTATTTTAACATTGTGTTTTAATCTCACTCCTTTGACATCTAAACAATTTAATACTAGACACAAAATGTCTTCAAATGGCAAAATCACTCCCAGTAGGGGTCCACTGGTTCATGAAAGACAACTTGGGAGTCCAGAGTATGAAAAATTTTGAAAACCCCCGGCTTATTGTACTGGGTGCATTCAAATAGAGCTACAGGAGAAAATGATGCTTCATCATGGTATTTTATTGGAAAATTGTTTTGTTTTCTCTCGAGTACAGAGCTACACATGAGACAGGGATACAGTGTCTTGCTTTACACTGCAACAGGCCAGGCTGGGAGACTGATGCCCTGATGCATCATCAGTAGCTCTCACCCTGTAGCTGGCTGGTAAATGCTCCACCTATATGCAGACAAAATGACTGATGACAAGGGCAGCCTAAAGAAAAAAAACTCACTATATATCTTTTGCAGCAGCTTTCAGCACTTGCTTACAGATTTGCTGATGAACCTGCATGAGCACGTGAGCCGTCAGCATAGGCGGTTTTATGACACCCATTACAGTTTGATGTTTAAAATAAGAAAATTATAGTTTATGATGAGTTGCAGCCATTGTTTAGGGACACGATATTGTAGTCATGCTATGGCGGTAGATTTTGTTTCAATCTCACTCGCTTCACCTGGTAAATCAACAGCAACAGTTACGTAACAGTAGCAACTTTTCTCTCCTTAAAGTTTAGTTTTCACTTAGATTTTAAACCTGATATTTGGAAAGCTTTGTACACCCGTTGACCTTGCACTGATTGCTGTCTGGTGTCTTTTGCAATGGATCAATCCTTTTCTATCTCGTTTTTTTTTCTTCTGATAATGGTTTTGTTTTGTTATTGGAAGTCTATAGAGGGATTACTTCTCTGGCATTTTTTCTTTGGAGCACCTGACTCCACAAGAAAAGTCGATCATGGTGTTTGGGCAGCTTGTGGTGGTCTTCCAACGAGCCAGGTGGTTCTTCAGTGCTTCTGCAGTGCATATATTTTTTTATGTTAGTTAAGTTACACCCAAGCTCGAGATGTTTAATATTTTAGGTGTTTGAGTCATCTGTTTTCCACCAGTACTGAATGAGAGGCCGTGCACCACATCTCAAGGCCTAGTCCTGACTGCAGTGGCCTGCATTTGATCCCAGGCTGAGCCCTTTGCTGCATGTCATCCCCTCTTTCTCCCCTGCCTTTCCTGCCTCTCTCTACTGTCACTAGCAAATAAAGCAGAAATGCCAAAAAATAATCATTAAAAACAAAGTATATATACTGAAATGAAGCTAGAGGTTTTAAATGCAGTGTGCTGTGTAAACAAATTGTGACACTGACTACAGTAAGAAGTGTAGGGGAGCTAGTGAGACCAGTGAAAAAGACATTATGAGGCAGCAGCACAGATGTCCAGTTCTGCTATAGTCTCCCTCTATCCTCTTCTGAACCCTGCTGCATCGCTCAGGTATGGAGATTCCCGCCCACACTCCCCATATCCTGTCCGCTCCTATAGCCTTGGAAACACAATATGGGATCCTCTCTCCCCATCACAAAAGACAGCCACCTGTCTGATTCATCCATGAAAGAGGAGCTGTATGAAAGCCTGAGTGACCTAATTTCTCAGAGGAATGCATGGATTGATTACCACAAGGTCAGAAGGGTCAAATCTTCGCCAGTCAAAGTGCACCAGCTGCTACGCCGTAATCTCAGTTTATGTAAAAGTATAACCTGTAGAGGCCACTGAACATATTGACACTTCACAAGTCATTTAGTCTTGCATTTAGACCTAAAATTATATTTTGCTTAAAACAAACTGGTTTTCTTTGTTTCAGCTTTTTTTTTTTTCCTGGAAACAACAGTGAGAATATCTTTCAATAAGATATAATTCAAGAAAATTGTTGAAACAAGCTGATTTACATTCCATCACTACTTGAGTCATTGAAATTTATTAAAATCAGTTTAATGAGCCAAGACAGTGAGTGGGCGGCAGGGGCACATATAGTCTCATCAAGCTGTGAGACATCCTTATGTAGAAATATTTAATATCATCAGATGATTATTTCATTATATTTTAAACTAAGAGAGGTCCTCGTCGATTGATTCATTATAGATGAGTCGATGATGAAAGGCCTGTATAGACTTTCGCCTACAGCATCGCTGCCCTTACAGCATCACCTTGTTGCTTTGATGTTTAGCTTGCGGTCTCCCAGCCCTGTTGAATAGAAAGATATCCAGGAGCCCTGTCACTGCTGAACTCCAGCTGACCTCCCCTCCTCTACTTACGCCATACCAATTTATTTCCTGCACCACTGCCAAGAACATAACCCCCACCTCTCGTCTTCCTCTGCCCCCCGTTTCTCCTCCGCCTCATTTCTCTGTTGGCTCTCCCTCTCTTCTACAGACCATCGACCACACCACATACCCCTTTTTCTTCTTCCTAATCCCTCTCAATCCGATAAACTCTCGCAGAACCTCCACTCTTCATCTCTCATCATTTTCTAAGATGAGCCCCGGGTCTTTCCTCCACCCTCTCCGCCCATATTCAACCTCGACGTTGTCCCTTCCTTCCATTCCTATCATAGCCCTTCTTCTCCCTCAGTCCGTTTCTCCTTTAAATCGTCTCCACGGTTCATTACAATCTCAAGCTTCAGCCTGCAATGCTAATATGATTTCCAGCTGAAATGAAACGTGCAAAAAGGATGCAGCCTCTGCTTACCCCAATGGCTTCCCATTGGAGTCTTCTTCATTAGACCAGACATACTTTTTTGTTTCTGCAGGACTGGAGAAGATGAAATGTTGAACGTTCTTTATTCTGCATTATTCACCTCTCCTTCATCTTGAATCACTGCCCTGGTAGTTTATAGTCTTCATTTACACCCTTTTACCTCTTCCACTGTACGCAGAGCCGAGGTCTTTCATGAATTTTCTGCTGCATTTACAGTGTATCTGATTGAGTGTCTGTGTGTTTGTGTACTGTCGCAGCTGTGTGTACTTCCGTGGAGCTGTGTGTGCTCGAGTGTGTATTCTAAAAAAAGTCCTTGCCCTGGGCCGCCAATAAGGTTTGCACAAGACTGTGTTTATTTCATAATCACTGAGCGGGAGAGGACAGTCTCTGCTGCTTGCTCTAAGTGGAAACATCCACAATCCTTGCATCTTTTTCTCTCATTTTTTTGTTTTTTTGTTCTGCTTTGGATGCATGCAAGGCCAGTGATATGTAATGTGTTAACAGAAGTGCACTGGATGGGTGAATGACGAAAAGCAGTGCATAATTTTACTCATTGTAAAATATGATGTAGTGACAGGCCTGTGGTCAAGCCAAACCTCTGTCTCCTGGTTTCACCTTTATCAAGTCTATACCTGCGTTTGCTAATCCTCTTTTGACTGCTGTAGTACAGTGTGTGTGTGTGTGTGTATACCCCCTGTGGACCGTGAACGCTGTGTTAGTCAAGTACACATATGCCCTAGCGGCAGCTCTGATATCGTGAGAACAGGCATGGGGGTCTGTGAGGGGGGGACTCTGAGGACCAACTGCACTGAAACATCTCAGTGTTTTCTATCGCCCAGCGTGGCAACTTCATCAAGCAAGATGGGACAGATTGAGAGATAATTCCTCATGCTTGTGCCTCGGTGGTATTGACACAGGGCGACTCATTGTCTCCAATCCAGTTCAGTGTGTCTGTCCGTCTGCTTCTGAAAGCAAAAGCCCAGATCATATGACTCACACATGCTCTGTCGCCTCAGGGTCTTCATCCTATGCTTAGACACCTGACCAGAGCCCGACCCCCGGCCTCAACATGATTCAGAAATACCAAAGAGCACCGAGGATTTGTTTTCCTCTCCTTTTAGAGCTTTAAAACTTCCCAACAACCTGCCAGCATCACTACTGCATCAGTGCACTATCATTGTCTTTTTTAATTCCCCCAATATCCTATCTTATCTTTTATTTTGGCATAAGACACCATTACTTGTCCAATGTTTGTGCTTAATGATTCATGAATTGTTTATGCCTCATTTACCAACTGGATGAACTGTGGCTCTTCAATAAACAATGAAGCACAAAATGCACCCACTATGAATAAACCAAACAAAAAAAAAAAGCAATGTGGGATTTTGAATAATGCCATTATTCTTCTTCAGGGTCTTTACATTCATCACACGCTACAGCATCATTGTCATGTACCCAATTAGTGCTGTTCAATCCCGGGGCTGTGTGGCCAGCTAGCAGGCTTCGGGGCAAGTTTATTTACATATTCTATAATGGGAAGATCAGGGGAGGGCAGCGCAGCGTCAGACACATTCCCTCAGATCCCACTTCTGATCTGATCCTGCTAGCTCATACAATATTGAGTTCTTTGTCTACAAACAGGATCTGTGTGGCGGGGAGGCAGAGAACTGGGGCAGAAAACAGCTCTGTCTCCACTCTCTCAGCCACTCTCTGTTCTTCCACTGCCGTCTGCTCCGAGATGGAGAGCCTTCGAGTGCTTTGTTGTCAAGATTTGTCTTGTAAACTAATACGACAGCTGAGTTCGTACTTTATCAGGGCTCTAATTCTCTGAAATAGTTTTGCTGTTGTTGCAGTTGGGGCCGCGGCGGTGCACAGTCGGATGAGCCACGTAGTAGGGATGATTATTTAATGCCGCCATTCCACACTCCCTCATTAGGAGTATGTCTTTGCAACAAAAATAACCACATGGATAATTTATTCAGTCGCCTACCACCACTTTGATCTTCCTTTATTCCTCATTCCGATGCATTCTCAAACACTTGAAATATTACTGTCCCATATGCTCATCCATCACAGCCCTTCCACATTTTAGCAGCACTGCAGCTGAACTTTGACCTCACCCAAGCCCCGGCGTGCTCATTAAGTCTCACCATGGTGGAGTACAGTATATAGAAATCAGGCCTTTTCTCTTCATTAATGTCCAATGAGAAAAAAAGTGTCCTTTCTAAGATAATAGTTACTTTGTGTGTTTTGATGAATGGTTTCTGTAGATGTATACAGTCACACAAATCTCTCCATCCCTCTTGTTTGTTTCTTCTTAAATGAAACATACCCAGTTAATGAGAGATAGTACAAAATGCAGCTTTAGATTAATCAAATGTTATATTTGTGTAAAACAGATGTGACTGTAAATATGAGTCACCTTCTTGACATAAGCATTTTATTCGTCTTCCAGTTCATAATTACAAAATCTTTTTTCTGATAGAGCCTAATTTCTGTCACAATGAAAATCATATATAAATAACATTTCTAAAACATTAAAAAAAAAAAAAAAAAAAAAAAAAAAGTGTTCCAAACAAGTTTGATTCATTAAAGGAAAAAATTGCACCTCAAAACTGCGTGCGTTTAAAAACAGCTACTGGCAATGTAGCTTGCATTTCTGTGTCAATTTTGTAGTTTGGTGGCATTTATTTATTCATTTCCCTCACGTAACAACATGACAGAATGTCAAGATATTTCCAGCACAGCTATAGCAGTGTGTGATAGCAGAAAAAACTTCCAACTAAATCTGAAATATCAGCGACAAGTGTTACATTTTGGTGTCAGTCCTTGGGAATCAAAGGGCAAGGGCTTCTTTTTAAAGCCACCATTTTTGCACTGACATTCAACAATAATACTGGGAGAAATCCACTGCAGAAGCAATGGAGATACCAATTTTTGCACTGACAATAGCTTCCACAGATCATAATGCCATAATATAAGATGTGCTGTGTTTTGAGTAAGGGGATCTCTTGCAACCTCAACCCAGTCGCCAGAATAAAATTTGCCTTTTTACGTCTCTGCAACAAAGATGCTGAAATGCCAACGTTTCTGAATCAAAAATACGCTGCATATCAATGTTTAGACTTACAGCCAATGTGTAGAGCCTTTGGAGCAACATCATGTGACTGTTAACGTTTTTACATGCGCAAATGCTGGCTAAATTTAGCCTGTTAACCACTTTAGCCACTTTCATTAGCATCGTTAGCCACCAAAACTTCTTGGTTAAGGTTAGGAAAATGTTTGTCATTATGGTTAAGGTTAAGAAAAGGTCATGGTTAACATTACGAAATGTTTGAAGCCCAGTTTGCAGAAGCCACATCCACTTCCCCTGCCTAACATGGCATTTTTTTCTCTTGGTTTATACTATGTCATAAAACTTGAAAACATGACATTTCAAGGTATCCTTGGCTTGCAGAAACACAAAATGCCAACATTTTTTTTTTGTGGCGACTGGTCTGGCAACTTCTCCTCTTTGAAAAAGTCTCCCTATTGCTCTTTCTGCCTTCACACTGTAACCCACAGCAGAATGCAACAAGTTCAAGCACAAACTCTCCGGTGACTATTAATAGTAATTCTGGGAAATGTAGGAAATTAGTGACTGAAAATTAGCAGACAAGTCATGAATAAATTATTACACTACATCATAAAGACACTGCTGCAATGCTTTCAACGTCACACACTCATGGTGTATAACAGAGTAGTACCTGAGTATCTGAGTATCTAGCACCTAATAGAAGTAATGTGACAGTATTGCTCCTGCTGTGGGGGAGCTCTCTGTGATAAAGCCCAGATCGTCCCTGCTCTCACCTCCTTGTGATGTGAATACGCTGTAAGCCCAAGTCACAGCAGAGCAACGTTTCCAGGCTGCGAGAGGAGATTAAAGCTAACTAACTACCTCCAGTAGGAAACGCTCTTCCCAGCCTCAACCTCTATATTCAGGATTCATCTTTTTTGCAAAGGCTCATTTTCCTTACCGAGCTGAAAATGGGATGCCAAGAGCAATCCTCCCTGGATTATTTAAACAGCGACTTCAAAGGAGAGTAATTATAATCTTACATTATTGATATGGGAAAAGCAGTGAGTAAATGTCAAAGCAATTAGAAAGGAACTGCCATAGACATTTTTTAAGACTCCCTTTGGACATGAGGAGTGTTAAGACATGGGACAGCTACTTGAGGGTCCTTATTTCTTTGTCCTTAGATTAATACTAAAACATATTGCAAGTATGTTTCAAGTAAGTATGAGGATTTTTTTTTCTGTGATGAAATGCCATAGGTTAAGTAGACATAATCTCACACTTTTTCAAATACAACAACTACGCATTTGCACACACGGACACACACTATTGCTCTCAGTTATGGATATGACACTTTATAGGGAGGCATCCACATGATGTGTGTAATTGAAGGCAGACACATCATTTAGGATACAGAAATCTAGACTGATTTACAGAAATAGTCTGTTTTGTATGCTTAAGGCAGTTCTTTGTGTTGTGTTTGGCCATGCATCATGATGATCATTTTCAGGGAGCACTGTGCAAAAAAAAATTTAGGGTCAGCTGAAGTGAGTCTAAACAGTTCTGACTTCAACTGACCTTCTGCACACACAGTGTATTCATTCACATTCACAGTGTATACAGTGTCCATATAATATGCGCCGCTAAAGTGCACT
The DNA here is from genome assembly GCF_902150065.1 of Myripristis murdjan. Taxonomy (NCBI): domain Eukaryota; kingdom Metazoa; phylum Chordata; class Actinopteri; order Holocentriformes; family Holocentridae; genus Myripristis; species Myripristis murdjan. The sequence goes on along the minus strand of NC_043994.1, from coordinate 17,674,866 downwards.
TTAATCATGTGTTTGCTCACAGATCACACACATAGAAGAGAAACAGAAAATAAATGCCCTGACCTTTCCCTATAGAGTGTTCACAAATGTCACCAGGGCCACAATTACTCACCAGGAAGTACACACATGCACCACACACACTCTTACGCCACACACATGCACATGCACATGCAGTGTTATACCAATAAACTGTTGCCTGATGAAGCCAGTTCAAACCTGCTCATACAGTAGCTCATAAATTTGATCACGTGTTCGCATGTGAAGTGGAAATGTTCTTTGCTCTTACATCTTATGGCGAGCTCATTGACCCAGATTAGCATGTGTGTGTATGTCAGTGTCTGTGTGTTTGTAATTAGCAATAAGTGGCAGTGAATTGCACTGCACATGTCCCGGAGAGCACAGTGCAGATGGTTATTTTAGTCAAGCAAAGGCTGAGGGCAGCGCACTGTCATGTTGCTTATATTTGACTGGAAGACAAGGATCCATCCCTATGGCTTGTTTATTTAATGTACACAGTAATGATCAGATTACTGCACTTCTTAGAGATAGTGAATGAGACCACTGGAAGAAAAAAAAAAAAAAACTAATTTAATGTTTAGTCAAGCGTCCATCCTTGGTGATTTTACATTCTGCAGCCTCTATTATAACATTCTGTTCATGGCCATCAGCATTGCATGAAAAATAACATTTTGTGGCTCAGTGACCTTGGCGGATTCAGCTAAAAGTGTACTGACCTTTAACAGGCTTGAATCAGGATCAAATGTATTTCTCCTCAAAACTTGAAGTCCTTGCCCTGAGTGCTAAACTGAATTCATTTAATATATTTGTACACTGTAAATGTGCATTTCTGCCTGTTTGTTGAACTGTGTTGTCCAGATGTTTACGTGAATATGAATCTTCAGTGTGTGTTTGAATGTTGTCATAGGGTGCTCTATAGCATACTTGTGCAGGTCCAAGATCTGGATACAATAAAGGTTGGACAGTGACATGTTGATGGTAGGTGACCTCACACAGGCCACTCGTAGGTTTCTAATATCAGAGCGGGGCAAGGACGTGGCAGCAAGACGGCAAATTGTCTAAATTATCTCTACACCTCGTCAAAACCACACACGTGTAAGAATGCAACACATGCATGCCTGCAATTATGTTGAGCGTGCACCAACATAGTCATTCATGCTCTATACCAGCCAATAATGAGGGTGTAAAGAAACATTACATCTGAAATTAAGTACTGCCTGTCACGTGCAGAAAACATGTCTCGACCCTGGAAGCGAGGCGGCCGATGATGAGGCATCTATAATGGATTACGGTGGTGTTTTTCTCGCTTCCTGAAAAGCTGAGTGGAGACACCGCAGGACGACAGGGAATGAAGAAAGGTGTGAACCCACAGACGGAGTCATGCGCATCAGAAGTGTGGAAAACAGAACAAGGGATCTTAGTTCAAACAGCAGCTGTAGAAATTGTTATGGTTGGCTGAGGTGATGCGAACAGTGTGACCGTCTCCAGACAGTCAGCAGATGTGTGTGAAAATACGCAGAGACGTTCGGCTGTAGCCTCTACAGAGTATCCTAAACGGAGCCGTAAATGTTGCTGTTGCGGGGTCCTTGAACTCTGAGCGGCGCAGCATGAATCACACGCAGCTACTCGGTGAACATCACATTGAAGAGATGCAGAGCGCTGATGTGTCCTTGAGCAAGACATGGGATTCCTTCCAGCTCCAGAAAGGGCCAAAAAAGACCTTGACCTCTGACCTCCCTGTGTGTGTGGGTGTGCTTGCATCTGAGTGTGTGTGTGTGTGTGTGTGTTTGGGATTTAGGTGTCGGGGGATGAAGACATTTCCCTGCAGGGATTAATAAAGTTTGTATTATTATGATAATGTTTAATGGAATGTGAATGACTGATGAGTAAAATGCCATCATCATTACGGGACAGATTCATTAAGTCAGAATGGATGCCTGGTGCCAACCTCAGCCCTCTCTCTCTCTCTCTCTCTCTCTCTTTCACACACACACACACACACACACACACACACACACACACACACACACACACACACACACACACACATACTGGAGACTGGCATCCCTTGACTGCGCTAAAATAAAAACAAAATAGACAGAATTCAGGATTGAGCAATAAAAGAGAAGCAGAAAGAGGCTGAAAGACAGAGCGAGGCTAAGAGAGAAGGAAGAAGAGGTAAAAAGGAGGATACAGTGTGTGTGACAGGTAAAGGAGAGGCCAGGGGAGAGAGGTATGACAGAGCAAGGGAAGGAAAGAGAGGAGATGCTGCACTAATGTGGGGAGACAGGGCCAGTCAGGGGAGCATCTGTTTTTAGAGTCTCCACCTTTATCCTCATCCTCCCTCTTCTCCTTAACCCTCACCTTCCCCACTGCTCTCAAACTTCTGCTTCCCTTTTTACCCCGTCTGATTCACTCCCTCTTCATCCATCTGTTTCTCTCTCTCTCTGTTTCTCGCCGTGATTTTGTGCACAGTATTTTGTGCTTTAACATCAGAAAGCTAAGACAAGGAGCTGCTCCCAGAGGAGATCTGTAAACAGCGAGCATACACAGCGAGGCTGCAGTTATTTTAGACACCCCAGGGTCGGTCAGGGCCCCTTTTTTTTTTAATAGCAGAAGACTATAAAAATATCAATGTGTTATTAAAATGTGGGCCTGAGAAATAATTCAAAGCATGTGAGTATGTATGTGCGCATGAATGTGTGTCTACGTGCCTCTTTAGACCCTTATTACATAAGAGATTAGCATTTGCAGGGGATGGGGGATGTGGGCTGGATGCAGAAACGGGATGGAAAGAAATGAGGGAATAGTTTTTGTTTTGTTGCCTGTGTCTTCAGTCCTGTGCGCAGGCGTGGTCATTCCACAGGGAGGAAATCTGGAGATGATTTGAGGTCAATCAACCTCAATCACAGAGTAGCAATGCAATAGTTTATGGATTATTTTAAATGGTTTTCATTTATGGGCAGTGGAATCCGACCACTTGAGCTCTGCTCTTCATAAAAAAATACTTTCTCTCTGGTTCTTCTGGCTTTCTAAAACTTAATCCCCTCTCGCCAAGTTCTCTGTTTCCTCTCACTCTGCCTGGGTAGAGGAGGCGATTGCTCAAAACTAAAACATACTTGAGATGCTCCACCCACGTCCTTTCCCCTTCCCCCACATCCTTTTCTCTCTGTTTGCCCAGGACATGGTGGCTCCGAGTGGTCTCTCCAGCAGACTACATCATTTCATCGTCCTAGTGCTTCATATTAGCACACACACATAACACACACACACTGAGTCAAAAGAACATACTCGTGTCATTAGCGAGGCCCTTGGGTCCAGCGTGGGCTCTGACGAACTGTACATGCCACACATCAAACCACAGCGACCATTAAAACTTAACTTCAGCTATGATGGGAGTTCACAGAGAGGCAAAAGTTCATGTATGTATATGAAGGGAAAGAGAGGGAGAAAAAAAACAAAGTCTCCTCTGTTCTGTGAAAGCCAGGGCTGCAGCAACATCGACACCAGACTTTTCACTTTCAAGAGGACACAAAAGCAAAGCAAAAAGACTCAAAACACAGTTAGCCAGAAGGGATATTTCAGTAGCCCCCATATGTTAACCATAAGATTTCTAGAAATACGATATCGAGATTTCTAGAAATCAAGAATACGAGATGATACAAGGATCCACGGTGTAATTTCCACCACGGATGGAGGTGATATGTCTGTTCCACACACACACAATAGATTTTGTAACCCCATGCATTTTATCCACAAACGGAAAAAAGATTGTATACACACAGAGATTATTTTCATAGAGCAATAGAAATGCACTTCATAGAAAGTGTGCATTAGTGCAGTAATGTCTGCTAATACCACAGCTGAGTTAGGTAAGCAATTTTGTCATCACTTGTCATCACTTGTGGAGTATGATTTAAACTTTTCACAACATGAACACATAGCATGGTATTTGTTGTTACAGCAGGACATTTCATAGTTTCTCTGAACTGAAATGAGTATTTTATTGAGGGGCTTTGCAGAGGCCAGTGTAACTCAATGCCCTTATTTGACTATATGTTTAAATAATGAAGTTTTATAACTAAGTTTGGGGTCAAGGACCACGCCTTGAACACATCCCATTACTGCACAAAAGTATTTAGGCATTGATTTGTTCCTCTCCCCTTTGAATATGTTTTCCTCCTCAAACCTCCTTTTTTATTCTCTCCATCACTGAATACAGGAACCACCGGGGGCTCAGCCTAATCAGATTTCTCAACAGACTCTCGACTCCCTGATGTTCTCCTGTCTTCCTGCCTCCAGCTGACTCAGGTCTATCGTCATACTCCTCTATTCATCCTCGTCCCTGAATTTTACCCTCACCCCTCCATCCCTACATCCCTTGACCCTCATCCCTGACCCTTCAACCCTCCATTTCTTCATCCCACCTTCCTCCCTCTGGACCCTCAATCCATCCCTCCTGCATCATCTCGGTTCTCCGCCATACAGTAAATCATTTCAAATGAAATCTGAGAAATGGGACTATTGTATACTGATATGTTAACACAGAGGGCACATAGCCTAATTATTTTGCTTGCTTTCTGCTTGATCCGTTCTCTTTGCTGCCACCAGTGTACTTTCTGTTCCTTACGTGATATGAGCAGTGCAGAGCATGATTCAAGTTGATGAATTTTTGCTTCCTTGTACAATAGACAGATTGGCGGTGACGTATGATGCTTGTTCCCAGAAGCCAGTCTACTACCTGCATCATTGGTTATTCAACCGGGGACTGATTGGGAAAGAAGAGACTGCTTGAGACGGACACAAGTGCTGCAATGCAGTGTATCGCCAACCCTTAGGCAAAGGTAACAAGTGAATGCGCACACACGCGCACACACACAAACACACACTCTAACAAAGTCATTCAGAGTCCCCCCGCTGACTAGACACCTGGTAGTGTGACTATTAATCAATCACCTGAGAGTCGACTCCTCACAGCGGCTGCGCCCACAGTTTGTACAGTATTTTATGCCGCAGTCATCTTGTGTGATTTTGTCTTAGTATCATGTTGTGTCAGTGGTAATGGCGTGTTTTGTGTGTGGGTGGGCATGTGTATACGTGTGTATATGTGTGTGTCTAACTGGGTCAAACCCCTCTGGTGCCTCTCTCAGATAGTCCATTGGGAGATAAACAGAGAGAGATGAGCTCTAATCCAGGATTGGAGCGGGATCCTCTAACTCAATTAAACATCCCTGTCTTACAGCGTACACACACACACACACACACACACACACACACGAACAATTATTCCTAAACCCACTAACTATAAACTATAAAGCTACATAACCAACTTTAAACCTTATCCTCATGTAAACTTAATCCTTAACCTAAAATGCATAAACTCACACACACACACACACATACACACGTACATGTACGCACACGCAGTGACCACCGGGGCCACTGGGTATTAAACCTCATATCCATGTCATTTGTGTGCTTCTGGTCCACATCATATTGTGTGTATGTGTGTGTGTGTGTGTGTGTGTGATGTAACAGCAGTATGTTGGAGATAGTGGTTTACGGTCTGGCGTTCTAATTCCTGGTGTTTCTGTGCAGATCTGCGGATCTCTGTCAGAGACATTTGATACTACACTTAATGTTGGGACATGTGGAAAATAGCACAAGCAATAATGCGAGATTTATGGATGGATACCCACAGGGAAAGTTTTTTTTTTTTTTTTTTTTTTCAATTTGTCCTCTCCTTTCCAGGGAAGTCGGGGCGCAGCGTCCCTGCAGCTGGTGGGTGCCTTGCTCATCACTTCAGCAGGAAAATGCTAAAAAAAAAAAAAATCTCCATCTTAACCAGTCATTTAGTCTCATATTCAGTATTTAAGTTGATCTAAAACAAGTCTACCAGTGAGATGAGATAATCCCACTTCTCTCCAGTGCAGTTTCACTTCATAATAAAGCAGGTCACCCTATTAGTGTCAAGAAAATGACACATGATTTAAGAAATATTCAGGAAACAAGTTAATTAGCAATGGAAACAAGTGGGATTCTCTCCTCCCACTGGCAGGTATTTTCACTTGTTTTAAGAAAAAGAACTTTACTGTACACTGAACATGAAACTAAATGACTGTATGGACTGAACCCATGACCTCCACTTGAAGGACAGTTTTTTTTTTCATCACCAGGCCAAGCTGCGTTCCAGCCGCTCTCAGTGTTATGCAAAAGTAGCAGTAAGTGTCACTTGGAAAGATTATTCCAGTGAAATAATTTGACAGTGTATTGACGTGCAGTGTTGGCAACATATGCTTCCAATAAACGGCAGGATGGAGTGATGGAAAGAGCTGGGAAATACTGAGAATCAGCAGAACTGAGGCAAAGTTGCACGCACCCCCGCACACATGCACACGTTCACATACTGTACATGCACACATACACACATGCACTCGCTGTGCCTGACTCCTCCATCCACCCTAAACAAGAATGACACTGGAAAACAGACAAGTGTTCTCGCCGCTGAAGCCTGAAATTGCCTTTCCTTCCTGCTGTTGATTGTGTTTCACACTCAGTGAAACAAGAAGCAGGACCCCATGACAGATTCGTTGAATGTGCGTGAGTGTGTGTGTGTGTGTGTGTGTGTGTGCTTGTGCATATCTGCTCTCACTCATTTCTGCAGCCCTTACACCAATTTAAGAGAGATTTGATATTCTGCTAGCGAGATTGAATTTATGCATGGAGGTTATACAACCTTCAACAAGAAAGCTTTCTGGTCGGTTAACCAGCCACCTATCTGCTGCTGAGTGAGCTGCAGGCCAGCCCGTCTCCCTGCTGCCGCTCGACCCTTTAGGTGTGTGGTGTTGCAAATAAGGTTGAACTTTACTGCAAATTAATTTCTCTACACCATTGTATTCTAACCATCTGCCACTCCAATCTCTCAGCTTCACAATGATGCTATATGTCTCCTCCGTGCTCTTCTCTTGTCATTACCAAGCACATCACAGTCGGTGAAAATGGTGGCGATGATATTGGATTTTTTTTGCTGATATCTGATATGCTGATATTGTCCAACTCTTGTGGCTGATTGCCAACACCAACATGATGCATGCACATATTTTTTTCACAACTAATTACAGAGAATATCAAGTCTCTCCTGTTGTGGAATTTACATTTTATTATGCCTGCTCTCGTGGTGATGGCCCAAAGGCAGATGCAGACATAAAATACAATACTTTTCAAATTGTACACATTCACTGGGCAAAATTAAAAAAAAAAAAAAAAAAAAAAAACTTATGTAAAACATGCCATATTTATTTTTTTGTCAAACTAAACTATGAGATTAGTTCTATTTAAACAGGCTTGGGTGATGCTCTCCTGACACAACATGACGACAGCCACAACCACGACAAGTTTTACCTGTTTCACATATCGGCAGAAATTTTCATTTCAAGCTGATGCCAATATTTCACTTTAAAGCTGATACTAAACAGTCCACATGGGGAGCAAAAGAAGTGGAACACATTGTCCAATTGTCTGGACCAAAAACATCTACAAAAAGTATCAGTGTTTGTGTACTGTGTGGAGAAACGATCTACTCATGTAATTAAAGAAACGGAAACAGGGGCACTTTCTGGCTTGTTTCCAGTTCTACAATTGGCCCTGGCCCCCAGAGGATAAAATCATCGTCAGATGATAGCTGATGGGTTCTGAGTTTACCACAAAGTGTGGTCAAATAAAGTTCACAAACTGCCCTATGTTTTGTATTGATATCAAGCTTTGCTTTTGGATTCCTGCAGGGAAATTTTGATTTCACCACAGGAATGTCAGAGGTCACACTGCAAACAAATCTCCGTCTTAATGAGTCGTTTTGTCTCATATTTGGCCTTATCTGATCTTGCTTCAAACAAGTAAAAACAAAAAACAAAAACTGTGAGATGAGATAATCACACGTGTTTCCAGTGCCATTTAACTTGTTCCCGGCAATATCTTGAAAAAAGACAAGATTGTTATCCTGAATATGAGAAGAAGTGACTTGTTATGATGGAGATTTTCTACAACAGGGGTTGAGCTATGAATCAGCGCCCCTGAAGGTGGCAGGGATCAGGTGTTGGATTTGGTTGTTGCACAGTGACACATTCATCAGGCTGGATCCTTGCTGACACGGGGAATTGAAGACACGGTTGAGATTTGCAATAAAGAACAATTCAGTAATCATAGAAAGTTTGGTCAATAAAAGGAAAGTGATTAATATTCAGTATATTTGAGTTTATCAGCCACCATGTGAATTTCCTCATACAAGGATTGCAGTTGTCGAGTACTCAAATCAGTATCCAGCAAACACCGTGAATTATTTGCAAATAGCATTTGACCCGGGTCTGTGCTACAATCCCCCATCATCATAAATATAGAAAGGTAATCCTGAGGCAGCAGCTCATCCTGCTCCTCCAGCCCAGATGTCATCCAGCCAGGCAGGCAGGGACGGCTTTACCAGCACGTCCCGGGCCGCTCCACCGGACACTGAGACGCTGGGGGAGAATGAAAACTTCACCGATATTAACACAGGCTAGACAGGTCATCTGAAACACAATTAGATTACTTACATCTCGGAGTGTACTGCCTTCTTCAGATTATCTCCCCAGCTGTCGTGAGTGTGGGTTTTGTAAAGGAAAAGTAGATTAAACGCGTTGTTGGATAAATGTGGATAAATGAAAGGGAAACTTAGTGGTTATTTTGCATCTTTTTTACATGCATTTGAGCTGACAGTTTAAGGCTATGAAAAGGTGGGATCCTCACTGATGTAAAGAGTTTTTGGTTTTTTTTCATAACCAGGCTGTCTGTGACCCCCAGTGGTAAATAAAAGAAATGCATTTCATGAGCGTGAATTTTAAAAAAAATCAGTAGGTGGCGCCATAGGTATGAAAATAAAGCGTGAGAAGGCGCTCTATGGTCCAAAGTGTAAGTCAGTCATATAGGCGGTACACACACACACACACACACACACAAACACACACACACACACACATAAGAAGGACACCAGTCAGACAACCATATGTACAACCGGAGCCCATTTTGAACTAAGCAGGCTGACACTCCTCTGTTAGTACAGTTTCAGACATCAAAGGGTGTCGCTGTACCCGGCCAGAGGTTGTTTACACTCTGTCAATATTTCAAAGGTCCAGAGGTCACTGATTACCATTCTGCCTTTGCTTCCAGGATATTCACAGTTCAGAGTGGTTCCTCTTTAAATCGATAGCCGTGGTTGCAGTGTCTGTTTGTCTAAATCTTGAATGTTCATGGAACAAAGACACACGTGGGTGTTGGTTTCAGCATTATTACTCAGAAGGTAACAACTGAAACCGCAGCAACATGCTATCAAAATAGTTATCTAGACTGTGTGTGTGTGTGTGTGTGTGTGTGTGTGTGTGGGTGGGTGAAAATTAAGTGGCTGTCAAGCTGATTGTCCAGGTGACGTGTCACTTAAGAGACAGTCCCCAGGGTGTGTCCCTCTAACCCAGAGGAAAAACAACTCAAATCTCCTCTTCTTTCATTTCCTCCTACTGTGTGGAGACAAAACCACAGGGCATGTTTTTGTTTTCAAAAGGCTTTCTTGTTACATATCGATTTTTTTCTGGCTGCTGTGAGGACAAATCCAACAACAAATCTGACTTGAATCCAATTCATCCTATCTTACATTGCAAGGAAAGGCTTTGTCATTTCAATTTTACCAGTAAGCTCTGGACGCAGATTTCCTGGGGGATCATTTAGCAATATGTTTACATTTCATAAAATTAACTCGGGCTATTATGGCTTTATGCACAGAATTGAAACGCTCCACGACAGGATTCCTGCTTTATCTTTAAAAGCACCCCGACCTCTGTGTGACAGACGTGTGTCTTGTCTTAGGAAACTGTGGCTGTCAGCCAGTGAGCCAGTCATGCTGAATGGAGGAAACAGATAAAGGGCTGATTGATGGAGGAGTGTGGTGTGTGTGTGTGTGTGATGGCAGAAACGCGTGGCTTTTTGGCGTCAAACCGGTCCGGGAGGAGAGAGGGTGCTGCTTGTTTGCGTGCACCAGCAACAGTATCTGTTTGTTTTGGGAAAGAGGAGTGCAGTGTGACACACTTCCTTTTGTCAGGGTTCAATAGACGGGCTCCTCCTCCCGCTGCTGTGATTATGGCATCCACAGTGCCACATCTATGTCTAAAATTAAGATTATTATGAGCCTGCTATTGTGACACAGACCACACAGTGCAGGCAATCAGTGATTCCAGTGAACAGCCCGCTGAATGGAGACAACATTTGGCTTTCTTCTTGCTGTTTATCCATTGTCTCGGTGCCACACCACAGTGCAGGACTTAAAGACGAGACGACTCCGTGTCAAGCTTGTCCCAGCAGCATTAGCTGTACTTCGCAGAGGCTCTGGATCCTCTTAGTTTGTCCCGACTGTCAGAATCCTGATGCCACATCTCTGTCTATCCCATTTCCAGACAGTACTTAGGGTGGCAAAGAGTTATGCAATTGACAGTGCGATGGAAAAAAACACCAAATGATGGTCCTGATTGTGTACTTACATTCAAAACATTGGACCATCATCTCTGTCCTTAGATATTATCTCTCAGCCTTTAGTACACCCACACAAATTAGATGTTGGATTCGGAGGAAGTGTGTTTGACTTCTCAGAATACTGTGTTCTCATTACAGGACAATGAATCTATTCAGCATTTTTGCACAATAGTGAGCAGAATATCACGTAACAGGTATTTGTCCACGCCTGAGCCTCACTGTCACCCTCACGTAGCTGCTTTCCGATCTCTGCCATGTGAAAAGCTGCGAGGATTTTGTGTCTGTGTGACTGCGCATTAATAATGGGATTTTATTATGGGAGTGCGCCTGTATGTTTGAGTCGATTATTGCTTTCTGCAATCAAAAAACAGCATTGCTGCATTCCCAGGCGTACATGTGCATGAGAACAATGAGAGAGGGATAAAAAAAAAAAGGGCAATCAGAAACAAAAGGTAAAGATGACAGGGGGAACAGGAGGAGTGGGAGCTGTAAACTGCGCTGGTCTGATTCCTACACTTCCCCACTCTCATCATCTGTGTTACTTTGATATATGATTGATGTCTACCAGCTCAAATATATTGTCTGTCCTTATGTGTCACTGAGAGCCCTTTTATCTCTGTCTCCTGGGATGATATTTATCACGTCTAAAGCTGGAGGAGGAAAAAAAGATCTCTAGAAATCAGTCTAGGTGTAAATCTAGGGTAAGAGTATAGTAAGCTAATCTAAGATCAGTTTTATCTGATCGTGCCAAACTAAAGAAAGTGCCGTATAATGAGCATAAATATTACACATTATCACAACCTCTTTTTGTATGTCTCGCTTTCAGTCTCACACGTGCCATTTTCAATTCAATTTCCATGTAAATCAAAACCATGATGTGTCATGAATGATTGTGAAGGTGCAAACACTAGAAGAAAGCTCAGCTGACTACTCCATTTTGTTTGTTTCACACATTTGAAGTGAATGGAATGAAAAAACCCCGGCACATCTCCCAGTCTGGCACTCAAGAAGTCGAACAAGCTCTTCCGGTTGGACTTGATTAGATGAAGGCACCATTAACTAAACAACACGGCGGTGTTTGTTAAATGAATCACTTGTCAGGCTGTACACACTGCAGGTAATTGGCACATTTGGAAATTGCCCTTTGGCAGGCATGCATCCGTCTGCCTGTAAATAACACAGCTGTCTCCTTACTGGGCTGGCTGTCAGGCTGCCTGTATCCTATTATAACAACTGAGTTATTGTCTGGGTGCCGGGTGCTGCCCTCTCACCCAGGAACCCGAGAAAAGGTCACATGGATCATGGAAAAATCTGCAGGTGTCATAGATCGATGTCAGTGGCATTTCTAAAAGATCAGTCCACAAGGACAAGAACTATTCCTCTGCCTTTTTTTTTTCTTTTTCTTTTCTTTATCAAAGCCACATTCATCACCAGGATAAAATTCTCACCTTTGATGACTGTACCTCCTTTTGCCTATACATTAAACACGACACAAGAGGGCTGCTATTTGTTCTGACGCCGTGCTCCTGTTGGATTCAAACCAGGCCGTCTCCTACACCAGCCTACCAGCAACATTTTCCGTACCACTCTGTGTCTTGCTGTATCGCAGCCTAAGGCAGTGCTGCGGGAGCCCAGGCCAGCTTCCAATAACACTGTAGATGCCTCATTTTCCTGAGTGTCTGAAAAAAATATTGTTGGCTGCCAGTATATCCACCCTAGTGTTAGGTATAAAAACACAGAGGTCTGTTTAAGTGCTCCGATGAGAGAAATACCCGTTTCTCCTGGTGTCGAGGCAATACAGACAAAATCAAATATTATGATGTGTTTCACTGAATAAATCGATATCAATATTGTAACAATATTGTTGAAATGACTATTGGTGCTTTCATAAGATATTTACCCCCAAAAGATGTTTGATAAACAATCATTTGTAATGGAGATATGATGACAAAGCAGATTGAGGCAAATAGTAGATAGCCTAATAAGTTCAGTAAATTGCATGCTGTTACTCTAAAGTAGCCTCCAAAACATAGAAATGACAACATTGTGTTATCCAAAATCCCAGACAATATGTAGTCGTATATCACAAAATAACATAATATTTGTGTATCGCCAAGCTCCAGTTTCTCCTCTCTGTCTTGGTGATTGGAAATGTAAAAAGCAAACTGTCAAGCAATAATGAACAGAGGAAGGGGTTTAAGTACAAATTTTTATTTGAATTTCATCTCATCATGACAGAAATGTGAAGGAGCTCAGTGTCCTTTTTATTTGACGTGTTAGTTTAACAAAATACAAATTTGATTTGCTGTGTACACAAGCATGGTGTGACATGCATATAGAGAGCAAAACTAATGTGCTGCCAACTTTGGACGTTACTGTGACAGAAAGAAGCTCAGCTGAACGATCCCTAATTAATAGGCTATAGTGGATAGATAAATTAGCTTAGCTATCCCCCCATTAGCATAAATATTAAACTGTGTGGTGCTGGTACGGGCCCTGCATGCTCTTAGCTACCATGCTTCTACAGTGTATCACATTTGTGCAACACAGGCAAATCACGACACCACCCCACTGACAGGACGGTGTCTCACTAGAGGCATCTCAACAACAACACTGACAACACCCTCAAAACACAAATATACAAAATTACAAAATAAATATGTTTTCTTCGCTTTTTGTCTCCAGTGGGCTGGTTTGCATTAAAATAGGTTCACACAGTATGCATCAAACTTGGCAACCTTGGCATTTTCTCCTTAGCATCTCTTTGAGTTACCCTAATTAGTTTTTTTTTTATTTAGTGTTTTTTTTTTCTTTCTTTTTTTTAAGTTGTCTGAATCACAGAGAGGCAAGGATGCTGTTTCTGCACACAAAGAGCTGCTGTCTGAGGAACAGACCTTACTCAGTAGTTCACTGCAGCTAATAATTTTCATTCCAGTTGTGGGGAAACAAGAGTTTTAGGTGCAGAGACTACCATTTTGTAGCCCTTATCCCATCTCTCTCTCTGCTGGCTCCACTGTCCACTAACGATGTTGAAGTCCGTCTCCCTCCTCATTAGAGATCATGCTTACAGCCACCCTGTGTTGGTTGGGAAATGGCATTCAGGGGAAAAGAGCTGAGGGAGATTCAAACTGACCTGTGCTTATCAGACCTGGAAAAGACAGACAAAGAGATGGACAAAAAAAGCATGCATGAGAGTCAGCAGCGTGCACCTCCAATGTAGCCTTTCTTCAGGGTGTTGTTTTGAAGGGCAACAGAGACGAGATGAAAGCAGTCACAGTTCTATAGTTAGCAGCGGGCCTGACACTACAACAGCTATGTGGGCTGGGCTTTTTCAAACACTGCTCAGAATCATTTACATATTAGCAATTGCGATTTCAAGTGTCCTTGTCAGGGTATACAGTGAACACCTAACGAAAAATACCTCCCATTATCCTGATTTCATTACATGCTTTCAGTCGGGGTGAAAGGGTCTTAATGAAGGCTGCTGACGTTGTGTGGCTAACTGCCTTCTCCTTTCATGTCTTTGATGTGTGCCACTGACTAGAGAGCTTTGCTCTCTAAGCATCTCGCCTTTGTGAACCACAGAATTATGGATCCACACCCCGACATCACAGGCCTGTCTCACTGTGTTTACTTTCAGATTGTGTGTATGTGTGTCACAGGAGCATCTGTGGAGGTATATGCATCACTCAGCTGTTTGTGTATACAGTGTGTATTTGTGCACACTTGTTTGACTGCATTATGATGATGTGCAGTCATATTTCTGTATATAAAAAAAAAAAAAAAAAAACTACACCGAGTCTGAGGTCTGAGAAAATAATTGGGAGCTTTAGTGTGTTATATCTCAGAGGAACATCTCTTCAAAAGATGCAAGAGGATCTCTAAATCTCTGTCTGTCTCTCTGTTTCTTTCTCTCCCTCTTTCTGCAGCAGGGAATAAGGTCAGACTTGTCATAAGTCCAGTGTCTAATTAACACTGCCCTCTGACAGAAGAACACCAGAGAGATGCAGCAAGAGGAGGCTGATAAGGAAAACAAACAGATGGGGTGAGAGACTGAGTGAGATAACGAATGCTAGTTTAAATATGAAGTGTAAAACAGGTGAAAAAAGGACAGAGAGCAATGAAAGAGTGAAAAAGAATGAAGTGATATGACAAAGGTGCTGGAATGAGAAGATAAACTGAATGAAATGGAGACCAGATAGCGTTGTACACTGTCAGCAGTTGTGACCGAATCTGTCACAATTATTGGTCTCATGTCTCCAAAGCAAGTGTACAGCATGTGCTTTGGAAGTCAAAGCTAACTTAGGTTCCAACAATTCAATCCCATTCATGTTAAATAGTGTGAAAAACTTTTCAGTGAAATATGAAAAGTAAAATCACCTTGAATGCAAAATGGACTATTTTCTCCAGGCGTTCAAAATGTGCTCTCTTCAGCTTTGTTGTGACTGGTTGTGAGTGACAGCCTGGAGAGCAGAGCTCAAGAATGGTGGAGGTCAGCCTCTTTGGTTTGAACAAGGAACATGTTTGGCATTAATGCCCAAATATGAGGTGATTATACTAGTACTACTAATTATAACGGTAAAAAGTGAATGTACATGCCATGCCAAAATGGAATGACCTATTCACAGCAACTTTCAGGGTATGGAAATTTACTTTCTTTCTTTCTTTTTTTCTTTTTTTTTTTTTACTTGAAAGGGACTGAATTGGGATAAGCATGTTCTGTGCACACTTATGCAAGCGATATGTGACAGATTTGATCATGGCTGTTGACAAAAAGTCAAAATAAACGGTATGATCCTTTCAGCTCTTATTTCAGCTCTGCAGCCTCAGTCTTTGTAATGTCTCCTCCCACAAATGCACCGTGCTCTGTCAGATTTTACCTTGTCCGTGTTAACAGAACTGCAAAAGTTTTGGCAGCAACAAACCTAAACTTTTCAGTAAATTATAAACAGCGTGTAACTTGAATCAAAAAGGATTTAGCGTACAAATGCAAAACTTTTTTTTCCAGTGCACTACAAGATAGTTGTGCTTTCATTTTGCTTCACAGCTCTCTGGCATGCAACTGGTCCTTAAAATATTAGTGCACTGAAGCTGCACCCGAACGTCTTGGTCCATTTCTTTAAGTGCTTGCTTGGCAATATGCCTGTCTGGGAGATCTATGGGTATGATACAAAATCTACTTACCTTGGGTGCTCGTGGGTTAACGCTGCGCCCCAGAGTTTGTTATTTTCAGTTGTGGTCTCCTGCAGGGTCTTACTTGGGGGTGGATTCAGGCCCCAGCTGGACTACAGTCAATGCATGTTTGCTTTTTATCCATTTTCTGCCAAACAGGTCCAGTCGACACAGCTGTGGCTGCACTGCTGGAGCTCTCCAAGTTCCTCTCTGCCTCGCATGCTGGTTCCTCACATGGTGCAGTGTTATTAATAAATTTCCTCAAGGAGTTTCATTTCTTGTAGTGTCCAAATAAAACTGGCATTGAAACTGGCATTTAAAGTGCATTTCAAAATCACTAATACTGTCTTATTTCCTCTCTGTTGTCTTTAACTCAATACCCATCATTAACAAATGGTGAATACATCATTTCCTATTTCTCAACAATTTAATGGTTAAATAATAATAAGCGCCTGATTTGTTCATTCAATTTCCATTGTTTTCTAATTAATATTAAAAATAATATAATAATGATCGTTTATGTTTAAGAACTATTTGGGATCCTGGCACAGAATATTGTAAACATCAGCTGCAACGTTTACATATAAATGTCTGGGTAGTGCTCATTTGTGTTTTATAAACATCTTATTAAACAATTATTATTTATGGTTTTAACTTTGTAGGGTATTAGCACCCACTTATTCATGCTTTGCAAATAGGTTGTTAACATTTTTTTCATGTAAAAGTATCAGCTGGATATCAGTAAAATGGCCGACAAATTGTTAAGTAAGTTAAGGGACACTGATTTAATTTCTTGTGATACAATATATAAATATTTATGGATTAATCTATTTGCAGGTCATAAAATAATGTACATGATTTAATTTGATATTAATTAGAAAACAATGGAAGAAATTAACTGATAATCAATTACTTGTTGGTTAACATTAAATGATAGTTCATAAATATTAAATAATGATTGATTAATTTATCAGTTATGGTTAATGGAAAGTGTTATGTGCTGTCATGGTTTATATAATTTTTTTTGGCTATTACATTTGCATGGTTCATATTAAAACTGATTTTTTTTTCCTTTAACATGTACATTTCCTTCAAAATTTAAAATGCATGAAACATGTTTTTTTTTTTAAAAATGCATAGGCCATCTGTGCACTTTTGAATGCAAACGAACATTGGCTAGCTGCCCTCCATTTTGAAACAAGCCAAGCACTCCTGCCTCCTAACAGCAGTCTTCACATATAATCAGATTCCCATGAGCCTCTGCTCCTCTGTGGAGTCCTGGTCAGTGAATCAAGGCAGTTTTCTGGGGCTGAGATCTCAGGGCTGACTCCATTACAGGACTCGTATTCTGACTCAGACTTAGCAGGATTTTCACTGTAGGTGGCCTGCTAAATCAGACTGAGGTGAGGTAGATTACACTTTCTCTCCATTTCAAACTTGGCCCTTCACTTAGTTCTCATTCTCATTTTGTTCTGTGTTAGAAAATTGGGGTATCTGGGGTAACAAACTCCTCAGAGTGAAATCAGTAATGTCTAAATGTGAAACTGAAAGAAGTCACAAATGTAGATAAGACTCTCACTGCTTTAGTCTCTGATATCAGCAATGATGGGTTGTATGGCAGCACCAGGTGAAAGCTCTCCAGTCCTCCCACCACAGGGGGAGCTACTGTACACCTCCTCCTACACAGAGCTCTCGTCAGGCCTGGGCAGCAGCTGAGTGTGTTTTCTCTTCTCCAAGATCCTGTTGAGTTCCTCGGTGAAGGAGTAGCAGAGCGGGGACAGACTTTCAGAGTCGCTTTGCCTCAGCAGCACGTAGCTGTTGCCGTTCATTCTCCTCAGGACGCTGGGCAGGGTAGCCGACAGCCCGTTGGGGAAGTCGCACGGTGGGGAGGGAAGCTGCGGGGTCGGGGGGAGAGGAGGGGCCGGAGGAGGGGGCTCTTTATTAGGGGATGGGTGTCCCTCCCCTGGGACGATCTGGAGGAAGCCCCCGTCCTGAGTGTCGGCGTTCTGTTGCTTTGAAATCCCATTGCAAATGCTGCTGCCATTACAGTGATTAGAGATAGTCTTAAGCTCCATGTGGGAGGAGTTGTGGTGTTTCCTGTTCCTGTTGTGCCTCTTCCTGTCTGGATAGGCTGCTGCAGCGGCACGCAAGGAATACTTTCCTCTGCTGCCGGCTTGCAGGCAGAACCCCACATAGAGGAGAACCACAGTGAGTACCAGACACAGCCCCCCAAGAATGGTGATGAGGGACAGGTACATCGCCTCCATGTTTCTCGGGGAGAGCAGCTCCGAGTGTGGGAGAAGTGGGGCCGGGGGCGGAGGCAGCGGCCTCTCAGAGGAGGGGGGCTCACTGGGTGTTGGCTCAGCTATAGAAGGACTGTAGGGGTCCTCGCTTGGCTCGACAGGCGGGGGAGGAGGAAGGTCCAGGCGGACAGTGACGTTGTAGGTAACTATGCCAACCTGAACATTGTTTTCAAGGGCGCGGCAGGTGTACTGTCCACTTTGGTCGGGTCGGGCCTCGATGATTAGCAAGCCGTCGGTGCCAATTCTGAAGCCAGAGTCGAGGCCGTAGCCTTGCAGCTCACGGCCATCCAGGGTCCACATGGGCACTGCCAGGTTGGAGCTGAGCTCACACTGTAGCAGCACATCGTCCCCCACCCTGACGGAGCGGCTCCGATGCACAACAGTGTCTGAAAGGACAGAAAACCCAAACACTGAGACACAATGAGAAAAATCTAAAGCACATTAAGTGTAAATTAAACCTTAACAACCTGGCCTTTGACTGGTCATATTAATTGCAAAAAATTTATTACGCATATTAGAGACTTTCTAAAATTATTGAGGCATAAACTCCACGTATAATCTTCCTAATTTCAGCCATCCTAGTACCTTGTGCAGAAAGAACAATGTGGAGACAAAAGATGCTACATTTTATCAGACAGAAATTGTAAAGTGTCTGAAAGAGTTTGCCTGCCTTGAATATCAAACAGATTCTTCTCCAGAGATAACAAAAAATGTGATTAAAGGAAGTAAGGGAGGACAGGCTTTTGCCAACGGAATATGCATAATCAACTTTCAAAGAGTCCTTCATGCCATCTGATGACAACTATGCATCTTTCTAGTTGTGCCTAACATTCTCTATTTTTAATCCTCCTTTCATCATTCATTGTGTTAAAAACAACAAAAGCAAACTTTTTTTTTTTATTTATTTAATTATTGGCTTAACCGAGGAGCAGATGAGCTTTCTGCGTACCGTCTTCTGTGTTCTCACATCCTCGGTTGCCGTGTTGGATGTCCTGAATTAAAATGGATCTGTGGAGAGAGGAGACATTCAGCACACTACTCCACCGATCACATCTCAAACTATCTATTGGCTGTAACATACAAAATACCTGCCGCTGTTGGCACTGAAAATCTATTGGAATTCTAACTGCACCATTATTCTATTCTATTCTATTCTATACATACTATTTCTTTATCCCCTGAACTGCGTAGAAATTTGTCTTGCATCATTACAATGCTACAGTGAAACATAAGCAGTCACACAAAAACACATTTAAAAATACATCTATTACACATTTAAGTGCTGCATTTCATACAGTGCATGCAATAAGTGAAAAATGAAAAATGAGATTCATTTTGTGTTCCACTGTCCATTTTACCATGACTTATGTTTGAAACTACCTAACAAATCTCAGATTTCAGATCTGATCTGTTTAAGTGATGCAGATAAACTGAAATGGTTCTTTCAATGTAACTGTTTTGCATTTGCTAGCAATCAAGAGAAAGCCTGGGATAAGCATGCAACATTTATATGATTTCTTTCCCCTGTCTTTCTGATTTCTGTTTCTGTTTTTTTTATTTATTTATCTGTCTGGTTTGAAGAATGTGTATGTCACAATGCAGCATCTGGTAATGGAAAAATGACTGTTTTTGGCGTCTTGTAATTCTGTGAGAGATGGGTTGTAAGATAATACACTAATTAATTCACTATAATGAAATAAAATGCCACAGTTTCAGCTTCCTAAATACCAAACAAAACCAATTATAAAGTGAAATAAAAAATAGCTAGCTGCTCTTGTTGGACCATTCTATTCTATTCTATTCTATTCTATTCTATTCTATTCTATTCTATTCTGTTCTGTTCTATTCTATTCTATTCTATTCTATTCTGTTCTATTCTATTCTATTCTATTCTATTCTGTTCTATTCTTTTCCCCCAGTTCAAACTGTCTTCAAACTGAGTAAGCATATCCGCTGAGATGAATCACTGCTGTGGAAGTACACAGCTGCGTGCCATGTTTACTATCAGAGTCAACAAGTTTCTGCCAGGCTTGTCATTACGCAACAGCAGAGCTGACACCGTGACGGGTCACGGCGGTATGGAGAGCACTCGAGGTTAGGCAAATCAAACAGACATAAGGGCACCAGCAGAGATTTAATCACCTGATCCAATCATGCATGCAGACACGCACATGCACACACACACACACAAACATAAACATGTCAGGACCCACCTGTCTGCGTGTGACATTATGTCCACACACTGCGCACCATCCCAGGCACAGTGGGGGTCTCTGGCGAATACACAGTCATAGCAGGAAGTGTATCTGTGGCAGGTGGAGAGGGGAAGCTGCACCAGCCCTGACAAGGAGCCCACGTACACACTCCTCTGTGGGGGAGGAGAGAGCAGAGAGATGAATACTGCGGGGAAGATTACTCCCCGTGTATGTGTGTGTTTGTGTGTGTGTCAGACTGTCAGACACACTGCTGTACCTGTGTAGCAGAGACGAGCAGGCTATTAACAGCCTGTGGCTCCTCAAACAGCTGCAGCTCCTCTATGATGTGGAGGTGGCCATCGACTTCCACAGCTTTGTGCAACCAGCCTTCATCTTTGAGATGCAAACCAGGTTCGTAAAACAGGGGGAGATAGTAAGCATTAAAGGGACAGTTCTCCCAAAATACAAGAGATTTTTTTCCCACTTATCCCTTGACCATCCATCCAGCTAGTTTCTCTGTGATTTCAATAGATTTACAGTGTGTGGCTATCTTCCTGTCTCCCTTTGCTCAAATACAATGGGGCTGAATGGGTGTTTGTTTGTGGAGCTCAGACTGTCCTCCCCAGGTTCAGACTGCTTCGGGGATGGGTAGAAACAGTTTGTCAGTGTTCATTCTTTAGCAGAAAATAGTTCCCCGCAAACTCTTTGCCCCTGAGGGTTATGGATTATGTTGGGTATCTGCGTCATTGTTTTTAGAAAAAGCTGCTGCTGTTGAGTTTTCACATGTAAATTTCTGACAGTCTGAGCCCCTCAAATCCTCCATAAGTATATATCCATCCAATCCCATTGTAATGGTGTGGCAGGAGGCAGGGAAGAGTGCTGCAGATTGGAAATCTTGCCAAATCAAACAAAACCGAACAGATAGAGGTTAAGTGGGAAAATGTTGTTTTTTGCATTTTTAGTGAACTGGTCCTTTTAGGTAATTCGTCTACCCTGATTGCACAAATGATGCAGAAAATAAATACACACCTGTGCCCATGTACAAAATATGGTATGTTTGTCCGTCTAAGCCTTGGACCATGTGCACAGCCATCTGGGTGTAGTCTGTGGTCCTCCTGAACAACAGGGGGCGTCTGTCCCAAGGCTGGACCTTCTGGGACATCAGCGGGTGTCTCCTGACAAAGTCCAGCACATCATCTGGCAGGGAGGTGGAGAAGTTCATGCCCATGGCCCTCAGTGCATCTGTTATACACTGGAGAGATAGGAATAAAGAAGAGGGTTAATGAAGTAGCAACACTGAACTGTGTGATGGTAAAATGGAAGAACAAGATGGGCATTTGTGGCCATCAGACTATTTGCAATGCAGCACTCTTGCAGAAGAGATGTAGGAATAAAGGGATAGTGGAAAGAGGATGAGAGCGAGAATGTACAGGGTCTTTTCTAGATGGTCTGAGGGATACTGGGGGAAATAAAGGGATAGAGAAGAAAATGCGAGCGTGTGGTAGAATGAGTTTGAAGAAAATGTGATTTTTTTCACTTAGACTACACTGAGCCCCTGTGAGTTCAGCAGCCGGCTGTGCTGACATGCAGGGGACTTAGCTCTCTCTGCACCTGACTAAGGGAACAATTTCCCCTCTCTCTTTGTCCTTTTCAAACGACTTTCCCCAACTCCTCTAAGAGGCTTTCACACTCCCAAGTTAAAACCCTTGACCGCTTCCCTGTTCCATTTAGCAGCTCACCACAAAGTTAAAATTAAGTCCTACAAAGTGTTGAAGTGACACTACAGTGGATAATGTCTGCTCTTGCTAATGATGCCATGACCCTGGCTGCCACACTAAGCCATTGTCACCGCGCTACAGCCTGCAGCTAATCGCCATGGAAATGGGTTTCAGTGAAATAAGCGGGTTGTGTTTTGAGCCTCTTCCGTGAGGCTGCCACTCATCCTCCCTATCGCTCGCTCTCCATCTTCCCCTCTGCCGCCCTGCCTTTATGCATCTCTCTTTCCAATCAGTCTCATACTCTGTGGTTGAGTTTTCTGCTGGAGATGGAGAGGGGGGAGAAATTAAAACACAATATTTGTGTGCTTTATTTCAGAAGAGCTGACAATGACTACAGCCGCTTATTAAAGATAGAGGAGGCAGTAATGTCCTCTATCTGTGTGTGTGTGTGTGTGTGTGTGAGTGTGCATTTACTGTTCCCGGCCGTGGATCGGGGATCTTCCCAGTGTATTCATTCCATCTGGAGCCAGAGTCCTGGTTCTCCATGTAGGGTCCCTGGAAGGCCTCCTGGACCTCAGACAGGGTGAACCGACACACCGCAGATGCCTTCACATTCTTCCTAAAGACAGCAACACACACACAAACATGCACACGCAGACAGAGTGAGAAAGGCCAGAGCACAAGCCAAGAACAATAACAGCAGTAAACCTGGTGTTGCCATAGAGACAGCAGCAGAAATACAGTACTTCAGCTGGCTCACCTAGCCTGAGAGAACAAGAGACAAAAAAGGCAAGACAGAAAGCGAGAGGATGGGTGGCAAGTTAGATGAGCTCTGACAGAGACAAATGTGCACGGCTAATCAGAAGTCGTATGTCTCTGAGAACAGCAGGAAGGAGGGCGAAGTGGAAAAGGTGGAGATGCGGAGAGAGACGGGTACCCCAAGGCAGCATAAATTCATCTTTGATTTGTTGTCTGAGATAGCTACCTGATCCTGCGTTCGCACCACACAGATAACATGTTTATAGTCCAAAAAGCACTCTTTAAGTTTGATTTGCAGCATAGTAGCGCTCTTAAATCAAAACACCTTAGTGGTGAAATGGTTAAAAATATGAATTTGAAATGTAAACTGACATTTTCCATTTCCGTATCAGCACTAACAACTGTTGATGCTGTACTAACTTGCTTGTTTACATAGCTGAATATCATTCTCAGGTTCCCAGGGCGCTCTGTTCTCTGTGTTTATTTTTCAAACTTAAAGCAGATATATGTGCTCTCAATATAAAAAGAAGAATAAGGTCCATACTGCTTCCATGTTAACAAAAATAGCTAATGCTGTTCTGTAAGTAATATTTGAAATAGTGTTTACCAACAATGTACAACACAAGTGTGTTCAAGTAAGAACATTTGGAAGCAGCTGATCCATAAACACCATTTCAGATATGATTTACTGGACATGTACAATCAGGTTATGCACTGTAACAGACCAGAGGTATGGGCATTATTGTTTTGTTAGGGGAATACAGGATTACTACCTGGGAATTTCCAATGCTCAACTTAGAAAGGAGCGCAATATCTCACTGGTTTCTCAACATCAAACCACTAAAATTCCCTGCCTTGATAATCAATAGAGATCACTTTTGCTCTCCTTCTGTAGTTTTTTTAAAAATTAAAGATACCCAATGTAGTTCAGGACCACTGGCGGTGCTACAGTGTACGCTAAGAAAATCCGGTCTCCAAATTATTGACGAAACACGTACTTCCATGAGCATGGAGGTGATATATTACACACACCAGTGTAAACACACAACACCAATGCAAACAATGCAACTTTCAAAACATTCCAGCATAAGGCTTTGGAGTTTTTAGAGGTACGAAATGCACTCAACATGTTTATTAGGCCACAATGACGCACACAATGTGTTTGGCAAGAAATTCTGAATACAAACAAAACCTAGTGTGTTTAACAAGGGAAACTAATTTGGGTACCTTTAAGTAATACAAACATCCTCAAACATAAACATATGACTCAGTTCAATCAAAATAACATTTCTGTGCTCTGCAGTGTTTTACATAATTGCTTTGGGACAAGAAGCACACTCACAGTCTTGGGTACAGCTATGGTGGATGTCTAGCAAAGTCAAGTAATCACATTGAAAAATGTACATGCCACTTAAGGTTCCTTTGTATCACTCCATCTAAACCTCAATTTATATTCACCCTCAACTTCCTTCACAACTTCGGGACAAAAAAGTTCCTCTCATTTTGTCTTTCACCCTTCTCTTTTATCTTGTCCCTTCCTGTCTTCTTCGACTATCTTGGCGCATCGATCGCAGGCTTTAATCTTGGTCTCATTCACATTCGCATCCTCAAAGCCCCTTCAGACAGAGCTCTGACAGGCAACACACAAACTCCCACTCACCACTCCAGGCCGAAGATGCCATAGAAGAGCGTGTCCCGCGGCGTGTGGCCATGCACCGTGAACACACTGCGCAGCATGTTGAAGTGGAAGTCATATTCAGGCAGGGAACACATCAGTCTGGCCTTGAGGAAAGAGGTCCACCTCTTCTGGAGAGTTAAACGACCCCCCCTGTCCCCCTGAGAGAGGAAGAGTGGAGAAGAGGAAGGAGAGAAGAGAAATAGAGGAGGGGGAAAAGCAGGGAGTAGTGAAGGTGAAATAAGGTAAGGGCCTGGCTTGGACAACAGTGGAATACAAACTGAACACTTGATTCAAGGTTGCACATAAGGATAAGTGAGCCTCCCAAACAGTGCAACAGATGGCACTGCAAAGCAATAACAGTAAGTTCAGTAAGGTTATGGCTTCCCTAAGGAAAGGCTCCCTTTGCAATCTACAGGTTTGTGTGTGTATGTGTGTGTGTGTGAGCGAGAGAGTGATTGTGATTGTCAAAGCCTGTTAAAAATTCACTCTCTACGCTGAGTGCTTTCTACCTTGAGGTGTGCTGCAGCCTGCTGTGGAATAAACACTTACAGACATGCACAGCCAGGCAGACTCATCAAAACACTCATTCGTGGTGACATGCTCTGGGTGGACATGCACACAATGGAAAATGCTTGACCCAAGGCAATGACTCATTTTGAATCTCGAAGACAAGGTAACAGCGGAGCCGTCGCAGAGTGAGCCGTCTCTATGAGCCCGGTTCTTTGACACCGGCTTACTCTCCACACTGGCTTTTGATTTTAATTTTTCAAGTCTATTTAGCCATCAGCAAATGGCAAATGTCAGCTCTCATGCATGCAGCCATAAAACATTTTTTATTAGACAACAAAAAAAATAGCTGCCAGGCAGTCAAGGGGAGAAATTGTGAGCTCCCGGTGCAGTGCCATGACAGAATGACAAGATTATTAAACTGTGTCGTAAATCCGTATGGGTTTCTCTACTGTTACTACTACTAGTATTACCTCATCTATCTATTTATCTATCTATCTATCTCTCTCTCTCTCTCCCAGCCACACTGACTCTCAAAATCGTTCATCAACTTCAGTGTCTGCCCCCAAAATTACCCCAGGGCCGTATTACCAACACTTTCCCTGTTCCATCCCTGATCTATTATGGCAGACTCTCCTATCAACCCCGGTCTCACTCACACTGGCCTGACACAAGGCCTTGATTCCTGTTACAAATTATCTCTCTCTCTCTCTCATCTCCCCTCACCTTACAAATCCGTGCGACTCGTGCCACCCTGCTGTGGCTGTAGGTCGTTGTCTGCTCTTGGCTCCTCTCTGTGAAGAAGAAGTAGATCTTGTCATCATCTCCGGTGCTGCTGCCTTCGCTCTCCCTCACCAAGGCTGAGCCCACAAAGTCTGCCTCTGTTTGGGAGGGAGAAAGATACAGTGATTCAAACTATATTCTGTATGCACCTAAATGAGTGAGCATTACCTTTTTCATAATTTCTCATCATAGTCATTAAACACTGACTGTGCCTACATGCATGCATGCTCTGTGTTACACCTTGTTCACGTTAAGTTGTTTCCATGAACCTTTGACACCGTGAAATTGAAACTACCTTCTTTGTAGTTAACTGTTAATAAAGGGGAAAGAAATGATGATCCCAGTAGTAATAGTAATAGCACTGCTTGCTGCCATGTTTTTTGTAGTTGACATCTAAATGTACCCATAAATCTGTTTGCGTCTGAGTTTGCAGAAATAAGTGATGCTACAGTAACTCATTTTAATGATGAAGAAAGGCAGCCATCTTAAGCATTTTTCCCATGCTTTCCTTAATCAAAATACAACTTAACATGCCAACCCAAAAGCAGGTGATTGGAGCAACTGGGTGTAAAATAGATGTCTCTGTGCATATAAATGTCATCACTGAGAGCAGTAAGGCTTTAAGTTATAGCGGAATCATCAGTGGCTGATGTAATGATAGTAAAATAAAAATTTATTGATCGCCATATGGCAAATCTCTTGTTGCTCTTCAACCTTAATAGGAAGTCAAAGCACAGTCTCAGTCACAGAACAGCATCTTTGGAGCTGGTAATGATTCAGTGTCTTGCTCAAGGGCACTCCTGCTGAAATGGGCGCTTAAAGGAAGAGCTCACTCAAAATACCAATAAGGATATTTTCCAATATACTCTTAATACATTCTATCCAACCACATGACCTCTGTGTGATTTAATGAGAGGTTTCCAGCCTGCCACAATCTTCCCTGTCTCCAATAGACCTGTACAATGGGGCTGGATGAAGATCAAAGCATCCAGAATTTACCTCAACAGCAATAGCTCTTGCCAAAAACAATGACTGAGATAACCACAATTATCTACAGCGCTGGGGAAGGTTTTTGGTAGGAATTATTTCCTTCCAAAGAACACTGGCTGGTGTGTATGAACTAACCCAGATAGCATCAAATCACCAAACCACACAGAAACAGGTTAGACTGCACAAGGCTTAAGTGGAAAAATATCTAGATATGTTTTTGTATTTTGGATGAGCCTTTAAACTGGGGTTGTCTTGTTGGTGTTGAAGAGCTTTAACTAACAGGCGACCCTGCTGTCCAAACACACCAACTGGGCTTGTGTCACCCCTGCAGATTGGCCTGCGATCGACTGCCCTCACCGTTCAGCCAGCGCGTGGGAGCATCCTCTGTTTTCAGTGTGGGAGAAGGAGAGTTACGGCGGATATCTGGAAAGCTCCGAAACTCGTACTGAGAGGCCGTATACATCTGCTGGTCTGGAGGAAAAAAACAGTTTATCAAATGATAAATGGATTAACAACACAACCCATAAGTGACCAGCAGTTATTGACTGGTCCTACCTATAATGAGGCCGGTGTAGCCAGTTGTTGGACCATAGGGACACTTGTCTCTGCCTTCTTCAGGTTGAGATGACATCACAAACTGCTTCTCATCCTATAAAGGTCACAAAATTTGGGTAGAGCAAAGGATCCGAGTGAGTCACCTGAGGATCCACCAAAAGTCCATGAAATCATGTGGAACAGCAAAGAGCTTCAGAGACGGTAACACAAAATATAAATGTAAAAAAAAAAAAATACAATTCAGACTTCTTCAAAGCTATTCTCAGATGTATAGACAGCAAATCTATTCAGTAAATGTGTTTGGTGATAATTTAAATATTGAATGCACACTGTAAGGGCTGTGATGTATTGTTTGAGGCCTTACAATGTATGCACAAAGAGGTCTGAACGCATGAGTCCCACACATGTACAGATGAGTGGAGTTGAACCTCTGGAGGAAGCGGATGTGATTGAAACACTCCGTCTGGAAGACAAAGAGAGAAAGACAGAAAAAAGATTACGGTAAGAGAAGGAATATCAATAGACAGGAGAGGAGAAAAGACAAAAAGATACGAGAGGAGCGAGGGTAAAACAAGAAAATACCCACCTTATTGTCTTTTCCCTTGCTCAGACACTCCTGTTTTTGTTCCGGGGAGGCTTCCCACTCAATCTATTAGACACAACATAACATACAGTAGTAAAAAAAGAGCAAACAGATGATTGGACAAGTTCAGATTATTGACTTTTTTTGTCTGGATCACAGTTCAGACCACAGATTTTTTTTTAAACCCATGCGGTTTTGGCTCTAGACCTGGTTTGGACTGAATCACAGCACCGTTTTATCATGTATGGCTGAACATAGGCAGGTTTTTTTTTTTTTTTTTTAACTCTTATGTAACCCAGATGGTCAGCTTAGAGCACATTCTTATTTACAGCAGCAGGCGGGGGAGCTTGGTTGGGAGTCAGGGAGTGTTATGCACACCGCCACGCTACACCACTGCTGCACCAACATAAGTGGTGTAACAGCTTTATGCCAGCAGGTAACAGGCACAGCAGCACCTCAGGTGGAAGAGGGTGCTGAGTTCCTGTGGTTACTTAAAGGGACATCTGACTTTAATATCATCATCTCTTCCGTCTAGACTGTGTTGTAGTTCAATGACCAAACTCAATCACAGTGACACTCCTGGCAACACTTTTGAAGAAACACAGAGGACTATCAGCCTGTATGCAAATGAACAAAAGGGGCCAAATCAGTGATGATAAAATTACAGAATGAAAAGGAGCTGTCTAATATCTCATCATAATCACCAAGATATACATTTATACTAATGAGTATGTGTGAATTATGCATTAAATTCATTGTTTATATGCATTTCCATATTTTTAAGCATTAAACAGTTGTACCATTGTCAAGAACTGTGGTGCTCCAAAGCTAATCAGATCAGCAACATCGGAAGTGCTGTTCTGAGATGTTGTGTTCACAAGAATGTGTGAACACACTGACACAAAGAAATACAAAAAGAAATACGGTCACTCATAAAACACTTATCAATGTTTTCTAAAAATGATGCAAGTGTCTCACCGACTTTAGACACACTCTTGCAACGCTGCTCTGTTGAATGCAAATGAAGCCGTGGAGCGCTTACAAACATGTCAGCGCAGTCACAAACGCAGCCACACATAAACAAAAACACACTCACAGTCAGAGCAGAGCTGGCTGAGATGTCAGAGGCATTGAGAGAGAATGCCGTCCCCCGGGCCCCGACATAGAGACGCTGACTGTCAGCCTCCAGCATCATAGTGCTGTAGTTGACTGCAGAGGACTGGAGACGCCTACAACCCTGGAGACCTGAGGGAGAGGAAAGAACAGAGGAGAGAGGAGAGGAGAGGAGAAGAGAGGTAGAAAGAGGAGAGAGAGAAACAGGCTGACTGTTAATGAAGCTGACCTTTTGTACCCCTGCGACAAAGCTCCTGCTGTGTCCATTTGTGCAAAATGACTCACACTTTCCCAAAAATGAATAAATATATAAAAATACCACTGATGAAAAACTACTTCCCACTCAAAACCCACAACATACGTGCTCTGTAATAGCTGAATCAGCGCGATGATATCCAATCTAATTAGCACTCCAGTGGAGGAGCTCTGAAACAGAAGTGATGACTACTAACAACAATCAGTGGGAGCAACAAGGATAATCCAGTTTAGCCTACTTCACAGACACAAATAACTGTATATATCTTGCGCAACGTATTTTGTAGGTAGGATATCAATTTTGCTGTCTCTCTCAACTAATTTCAGCGTCTTTATGTGCAAGGTCTCTTGATGGTGCATGAGGCTGTAATGCCACTCTTCTCATACACTTTCACACCTGGGCTTTGTTGAGTACCAACGCAGCGCTCTCCATCCCTGTTGACCAAGGTCTATCTCTTCAGGAACAACTGGAGCTTACGCGTCTTCTTCAAGGGCACCTCAACAGTGCCCTAAGGGAAGGACAAGTGTTGCTCATTCACTTTCACTGCCCACAGAAGGAATTTAAAGCAACAGTTCACCCCAAAATACGAAAGAAATGTTTCCCTACTTAGCCCGAGTGCAATCTACCCACACAGATTTCGGTGTGACTTGGTGATATTTCCATCATCTCCTGGCATCATAGTTCAATGAGGCTGGATGGGGATTCAAAACTGTCAAAAATTTGCTCATGAAAAACTCACCAGCAGCAGCTCTTTCCTAAAGTAATGACACAGGCACGCTGCATAATCCGCGGCCTTCAGGGTAAAAGAATCTCACTGGAAATTATTTCCTGATGAAGAACAACAGCAAGCTGTATCTATCCACCTCAAATGCTGTTGGGGAAACTATCTCTTGCTGAGGAACTACAAAACTACATTAATATCTATATGCCTTGAATTCCTACATGTTGAGGACGGCCCTTCCAGTATATTGGAAACTTGCCAAATCACAGAGATTATCTTGATGCATAGATTGCACAAGGAATAAGTGGGAAAATATCTTTTTTGTATTTTCAGTCTGTACTGCTGTGGCCAAGTGATTGTGTGCATCCAGACAGCTAAATAATTCAAATCTGGCACATGGGAGCTAATATGAACAAGCCGTGAAGGAAAATCTACCAGTTTGGGAATTCTTACACTGTTAGCCATCACCAATTAATAAATAATAAATCAATAAATGTCCTGGAATGACAACAACCCCCAGACAAGAGGAGTTTTCCGGTCAAGAAAAAGTGAGAGTTGGAGAGTAAAAGCAGGAATTGATATCTCTTCCTCTTACACGATGGATTTTGCCGAGCAATCACTCTTTGATTCTGAAGACCCATATCAAACCCTGATGTTTACCTCTAATGTTTGGGATAGCTGAAAGACTCCTGCTTTCAAACTACATTATATCTGTAATGTGGGATTGTGTCGAGAGATGAAAAGTTTTGCTTTTTTCCCCTCTGAGGCTGCTTATCTACTGACTTTCTCTCACTTCTTATTCTATTGTACTGACCTGAAATGAAATTACACCCCCACTATGGGCCATATAGGCAAAGGGATTATGCTTATCCCACATGGCTGTGCTGAGTGAGAAAAGGATAATGAAGAGAGACCGAGCACCACATCAGATTTCAGAGACACAAGCGCAAGCCAGCCTGTGTGGATTTCTTGGGTTGGAGGCTGTTATATCACCATGTGTGTATGTCCCCGTTCACTTTTCCAGGCTATATTGGGATGCAGCTGTTTGACAGGACAAGATACTAATGAGCTTCACTCACACAAACACTTGGCATTGAGAAGTACTGTATAGTGCGCGCTCACACACACACACACACACACACACACACTGACAAAACATGTCCAAACTTTGCTAGCTGAAGCCATGAGATGCCTTAGGGTCATGCAAGTTCTAAGCGTATCAAGACCCCACTTAGCTTGTATAAACAAGACACCACTGTCAACACACTCGCACACACACACATCAAAGACACCAAGAACCTCTAGGCAAGGGGCAAGGATTCTCATCTGCTTGATAAATGGCTCAAACAGTGTTGCAATCGTAACAATGACGGCAAAGGACAACTGTGATGCCGCAAACAAACACATAGTGCTGCTTGTTTAAAAAATTATAGCCGAGTTGTTAATTCGATTGGTGTTTAAATTGTGGATGTGACTGTTGCAGGCCGGCGTTCTTAGCCGTAATTTCACTGTTAGCCAGTGTGTTTTTGACAGCAATTAGTCATGAAAACCGTGAGGCTGAGAGCGACGCCGACTGATGAGTACAGTAGCTCGACATGCCCAAACTGAAGTGTCAAACTTTCTTTTCCTCAGCCGATCCGCTTCCCCCTTCACTGTGAGTCTCCCTGAAGACTGCATGGTTATCAAGTAAGCTGTCATTAAGATTCCTATCTGCTGCTGCAAAATCCCACCCACTCTATGCTCTTCATCAGCATCAGTCACTTCCCATCCCCAACTCCTTGCAGGTGATCATGTTTCTTCTTCCCGGTTATTCTCTCGCTTTTGGCATGTTGAAGCAGAGCCTTCGTTAGCTGTGTATGAGCTTTTCTGAGGCAATCTCAGCGATAACTACGTGACCACACACCAGCTCTATGGGTGCTTCATTGTACATGAAGACAATGGGTCTGAACAGAGACAATACCTGAGTTTCCTAACAGAGATCCTGGGTGTAATCTGAACACTAAGACACACACAATACCCTCTCTGCATGTGCGGGTCTGACAGCTGGAGCCAGGTAACGCGAAACAGCCTCGCTATCCCCTCAGGCTTAGAGCAGCTGTGAGGGAAGGGAGAACTTGAGAACAGAGTGACACAGCAGGTGAAATTCACCTGGAGACTACGGTTCACCCTGAGCCAAATTAACAATATATCACAGGGAAATAATATTAAACAGCACGCTGAAGCCTTCGCCTACCAGATCATGGGAGAAAAGGCACTTTCTCATCGTATAGGGAGAGGGACAAAGAGAGAGAAAGGGGAGGAGGGGAGGCCCAGATGATATTATTTACTGAGCAAACACTTTGACGGACCTCAGCTGATCGGGACAGAACATAGTGTTCAGGGACTCACGTACACGTACACACACACACACACACACACACACACACACACACACACACACACACACACACACACACACACACACACACACACACACACACACACCAAAGTGACTGAGAACCTTGAGGCAAGAAATAAAGGCTCCACAAACACATTTGTACACAAATGTCAGGCCTCTTTAGAGTATTATGTAGTACAAGTGGTATTGAAAGAAAATCAGTGGTAAATCCACTTAGTTGAATGCAAGGTGTTGTGAACTCATGAAAAAAAAGCAATGGCAGGAGAAAAGTGATGGGGTTGAAATCAGTGAGTGTGACATGTGTGGGCTCATGTGTAATGGGAGCATTTTTTAAATGTGACACGTCCCCGTTTCACCATCTCACTCTCTTTAACAGCCTTCTCTTCCTGTCTTTGTCGGATTTTTAAGCTTTTCAACTTCTCAAAACTGAGCACTGGAACTCGTCAAACTAATAAACCTAAACAACTCCCTGTGTCTTTTTCTTCCCTTTGTTTATGAGAGCTCAGTGAAGTATTGAACACTGCAACAAAAGAGCGAACAGATCTCTGTGTGTGTGTGTGTGTGTGTGTGTGTGTGTGTGTATGTCACTGTGCGCGTGTGCGTGCATGTGATTTAACTACCCCATGCAGGTTTGGAGGCTTTGCCTTAGGTTGCTAAGAAACACAGAGATTAAAGGGATTAGTCCTAAGTTTGCATATCGAAGTCTTCTCATTGCGCGGAGGGAAATAAAAGAAACAAAGACAGAAAGGTAAAGGGAAGGTGAAGGAAGTAAAGGGAGATAGTGCAGCTGTGGAAAAAAGACGAAACTAGTGCAGGAAAAAAAACAGAGTAGAAGAGAAAGAGCTTGAGTGCTATGGTTGAAAGATGGAAGAAGGCAGTAAGGGAGTGGATGAGAGACTGATGGGGTGGCAGACAGGGAGATGAGAAGTGTAGGAGGGCCTGTGGGCAGGCTTAAGCACTAAGTGTTGATTTAGAGAAATTGAGATATGGGTAGTGAAAAGGGGCGATAGGAAGAGGAGTCACCGAAAAAAAAAGATGGATAATGAAGGAGAGTATAGGGATAGAGCTGAGAGGGAGAAAACTATTTAGAAGAGAAAGGGAAAGGAGGTGCACTATCCTACAAGGATGATCTAATAATGGGGGAGAAAATTGGCAAATTTGTGCCGAAGTCATGGACTGGAGATGCAAAGAAATTCAACAAATAAAAGACGCCGAACCCGGGATCAGATAAGAGTGCTGCCACAAAAGTACACAGACACACACCCGTTTAAAGAAAAAATACAGTATACCACGCAGCCTTGTGCCATAGTACAACAGTTGTCATGGTTACGGTGCTTCTCAACTACCTACAGTTGTGTCAGTCTCTCCGGATGCTTTGCAGTGATCCG
Source organism: Myripristis murdjan (assembly GCF_902150065.1). Classification (NCBI taxonomy): domain Eukaryota; kingdom Metazoa; phylum Chordata; class Actinopteri; order Holocentriformes; family Holocentridae; genus Myripristis; species Myripristis murdjan. The sequence continues at coordinate 17,641,181 of NC_043994.1, read as the reverse complement.
AGTGTAAGCACTTCAGCAGTCTGCCTATGTCCCCGGAGGATTGATCTGCGATATTCCTCAGGCAAGATGCCAGACATCAGTCACACAAACCAACTGAATGGTAATACACCTTTCAGGGAAGAAAAAAAAAAACCCATGCCTGAGAGAAGAAAGATGGGGGTAAGAGTTACCAGAAGCAGGTGAGTGTGTTGCTGCATGCCTGTCGGTGTGCACACAAATGAGGCTCAAAGGAGTGACAAGAGAGTGAGACTAGCAGAAAAGAGGAGGTGTCAGGAGGGTGTTAGACAGAGAGAGACGGAGGGAGAGATGCACGCAACATGAAGGAAATAAGAGACAAAGTGAAAAATGAAGACATGAAAACTTTATTTCCAAAATGAGATTTGCAAAACCTGACAGCTTCTCTTTCCGAGATGAATGCTGGCGCAAGCAAAAAGCACAGTATGCTTTTGAATTCAAGTCATGACTCAACTTAAGACCTTCAGCTATGAAACAGCTCATCTGCGCTTTTGAAACACTTGACACGTAACGTTCCAAGATGAATATACACAGCAGCAATTTTTCATTTAGTGTGTGTATGTGTGTGCGGCATCTTCCTTACCACTTGTCTGTACAGTGATGCGCGGCGTGACGTCCAGGTCCAGGGGCGTTTTGAAGGGGTAGCCGGCCGCCTGACACACACAGCAGCTCAGCGGCAGGAGCCACAGCGCGGACAGCAGCACAGAGGACCGAGGCACACGCATCTCCGCAGAGCGCCTCCTGGGACACACACTCTCCGGCGTATTCGGCGTATCCAAAGGCATTCACACGAACATATTCAACCAAAGAGGCTCACACACACACACACACACACACACACACACACAATGGGACAAATATGCACGAGCAGGCGAGCAGGTGGTCTCAGGCTCTTTCAGTGTGTCGAAGAAGGCTGTGAAGAAAACTGAAAAATGAAACAAACACAAAACGAACAGTGTGAGCCAAGTCTGCGCTCAGAGAAAGACAAAATACAAAACGTGCATTGGGAAGCTGCACTTCAAAACGTAACATCTCGACAATGCAAGTGTGATCTGTTTGGGTCAGAGGGGAGGCTGATCTACATGAGTGGCACAGTTCAAAGACAAGAGGTTAGCTGAGCTGAAGGATACTACAAGGATGACGACACAGACATGAAAGAAATGCAAACTGTATGCGCTCAATAAAATATCGAGGGCTTTTGTAGATCAATGAGGGCTGCGAGACGAGGCAGGCTTTCAACGCGGCAAAGTAACGCTATCCCTGTCAATCTCTCTCAATCGGTGTGCATGTGGCGTGCGTGCGTGCGAAGCGTGAAAGACAGACAGAGCAGCTGCCAAGTTTAAACACATCAGTGAAAAGATCTTTAAGCAAACAATAACTATTAAAACAGAACTAAGCGCCAATATCACGAGCAAACACTTGAGGGTGAAACGGCGATACGGAGTGATGAACTAAGCCTTAAAGTGCGAAACCGGCTCAAACGGCAGAAACTGGAGCAGAGACGTACCTGAGAGGAGTGAAATCCACAGGGGGAAAAGTGTAAAATGAGATGTTTCTATGATGGGATGAGATGTGAATGCTGATGTTGTTCTGGCAGAATCAGACCCGTTTGGAGAGAGAGTGAGACCTAGACAGAGAGAGAGAGATGGTGAGAGAGAGGGAGAGAGTGGGGTGGGGGGTTGCATGTGATGTGTCACTATCACACGCACCAGTACACACACACACACACACAGAACACACTGAGAGACAGAACTGTGAGCATCACTGACCCCGTCCCATTTTATTTAGAGGGGTGGCGACATCTCTGTTTCTCTCTTTGTCTTTTTGTCTTTTCCCAAAACAATTAAATCCATGCTCTCTCTCTCACACACACACACACTCTCTCTAAATAACTCGCTTCTGTCTGTAAATTGCTCTCCCAATTCCAAACGTAAACACTCACCCTGGTTAGTGCTTTCTATTAAACAAACTGAGAGGAAAGCCTGCCTCTTGCACCACAAAGACAGTCAAGTTTTTTTTTTTAACTATCATGACCACACACACACACACACAAACAGAAAATGTTATAAACAAACACACAAACATCCATGCAACAGCAGAGCAGAATGCTGAGGCCATTAAGTGAGTGTGTGTGTGTATGTGTGTGTGTGTTTGTGCATGTGGCTGCACCCTTAAAATAAGTCCCAGCAGTCCCTTAGGGCTGACACCATGACAACGGCTGGCTTGAGAGTTGCGTAACATTAAGGACACCCACAGCCGCATGCAGGTGTAGATAACAGCCACAGTGTAGTCAGAGTATGGCTGTGAAAGCGGTGTAGCAACAGTGAGATGACGGGGAAATCACAGGCTCACCCTGCAGGAGAACGAAACAGCTGTCAGAGCTACAGGCGATACGCGGGATCCACAGCTTGAACATGGGAGCAGCAGCTGTGTTTACGGGATATTTTTGCCATTATTACGTATTCCAGTTAAAGTTATTTCCATGTTTTCACTTTGATTAAAAGATTTAATTGTCTTCTATGGGTTAACAGAATGCTACAACAACTTGGGCAATTCTAAAATCTCTCAAAACTGGAAAAAATGCATGGTGGTAGGGCTGGGTGATAAGACCAAATCAAATATTAAGCTATCTTGAAATCCAGGTAAGAGGGGAAAAAAAAAAACCTCAATATCAGCACCGTGACAATATTGCATGGATGGCTATTAAACTTGAACAACCATTAGCAATGTGTGACGACCAAGCAGGTAGGGGGCAAACAATGGAATAGATATTTAGTCTCATATCGCAATATTTATATAATATTGATATATCACCTAGCCCTACAGTATAGTACGTTTAGAAAACTGCATCCTTTACTGTAAGGCAGGAAAAAACAGGAAAATACAACACTAAATGCCATATGATGATATCATGACATCCAAAATCTGGTCTCAGATTATATCCATATAACTGATATATGGCCCAGCCCTACATGGTGGTGACCCGAAAACAAATCTGACATTTTAGACATGAGGTATACTCCCAGCGGTGTCTTTATGTTGCCTATGTTTTGTTTTTTTTCTGTGCATCTCTACCATGCTCTCACGATGATAGGTGTTCTGTGGAAACACCAATTATTTCGGCTGGGCATTCTCTGCCAGGATGCTCTGCCTCTCGAAAGGCCTGTCGGGTGCTATAAAGGTTTGTCAAGTGCCCTTTGGCTTGTCAAAGCCCCTCTTAAAAGGCGGCAGAGGATGTGCACTGAGAAGCTCTTTATGAGTCATTTACCTGACTCCCGCACATCAGGTTGAGTTGAAATAGCTCAAACTGGGCTGTCAGGGACTAAATCCCATCAGTCAGTCAGTCAGTGAGTCAGCCTCAGTGGTCCTGACAGGGTCTCGCTAATCTTGAATGGAAGAGGAGTCCATTCAAATGAAAATGTTTCATGGGAATATGACAGAGAGGGAAAAGAGACAGAGGGAGGGAGTGAGAAAAAGCAGTGAACAAGAGCTAAAAGTCACAGTAAAGTACAGTAAAGCGTAGACGTGCAGAGTGAAGCGCTAATAATTGTGGCATTTCCAATTCTCTGTCATCTAAAATCCATCACTCCTGTCTTGTGCTGAGTACCCTGGAACCTCTAAATGCAGAGGCTTTCAATTGTTAATTGGCCACTGAGCACACCAGTCAAAACTTCAGGAAATGTAAGAGAGAGACAGATCTTGAGACAAAAATGAGGAGAGCCCAGAGGAAATTACAGCGGCTATACGACTCATGTACTGACCTAACCTTTCTAATCTGCCTCCCCCCTGATCTCGCTGCCAACTCCGAGTCCCACGATGTTCATCCACGGAAATGGATTTCATCAAGCAATTATTAAATGTCTATAAACTCCTGAATAGGACAGATTGGAGCGCTGCCGTGACAGCTCCATCAACACACAAAACAAGCCCCAAAGGACTCAATACTCTCTTTTTTGTGTTGTATGTGTGTGTTACCAATGGTAGAAAAGCTGACAGTCAAACCCATTGAACTGATAGACAGGCTGCTTGTTTCTGACAGACCAATGGGAGCTAATCGGAGACTGTACTGTACTGTGTTCCATACAAGTCTACTGTATTACATTATTTTTGTAGCAGTAACCTCAATTTTACTGCTTTAGTTCATAAGCCTTTGAGTGTAACAGTGGACTCTTTAATCTGACCATTCACACAAGGTTTGTGTCTGACTGTTCACAATGTAACATAAGAGAGGAAGCGATGAATGGTTAATGTACTGCATGGTGGTGCTGGAAATCCACTTTACAAGGAAATGAGCAGGATTTAATTTACAAACAGCTTCCCATACCTTTCATTGGTTTGACACTCCTTACTGTGATGTTTACTACAAAATCATGCCAGGAAGATTCGTGTGGGACAGACAATGTGTGTGTTAGCCGGGTTTTCCCTCCACTTCATGCCTGGTGATTTGTAATGATTAGATCAGATTTACAAAGACCACCACTTCATCTGAATAAAAGTGGCCTGATTGGCCATTTGAAACTAATCAGTGAATGTCTGGGTAACCATTAGACTTTTCCAGCGCCCTCACATCATCATCATCACCATCAGTGTTGTGTTTACAGCTGATTTACTCTAATCACTGCTGCTAAGCTGGCATCCCACACTCAGCATGCTGTGTCTGAATCGCATACAGTAGCTTTACTATGCGTATTACCCAATCCCTGCGCATCCCTCTGCTGATGTCTGACGGGCTCAAGTCATTTCAGCCTGGCGGCCTCAGATGACTTGTAATTGAGTCATGCAGTAATGTGAAGTAGGGAGGCACAGCAGGGAGTAAGGGTGAGCTACACAAAGGACTGCGTAGCTATTTCCAACACAGCTCACAGAGCTTTTACTTTATCTAATTTCAGGAGACTGCTTCAGTAGACGTGTGTGTCACCTTGTGCACTTACTGTCTTGTGTAATCCGTCCTCACATTGAGCAATGGAGCCCTATAAACTGCGCAGCAGGTCGCCAAACCACAGACAAACTGCATATAGGCTACACTGACGAGAAACAATGACTTATCATACAATAAATGTTCAGAGAATACAAATATCATAAATTCCACTGAATTAATACTATAGCTGCACAAACCCTAACGATACGAGACAAAACACTGCAAAGTTGGATAAGGTCCGTCTAAACTCACTATTACAGTCCATAGACTTAGTATTTGGCGCCGGTTATCCAAGTAGCAGTCGCGAAATGGTCCTTGTGTGTCTCTTACCTGAATTTTGTAGAAATTTCTTTAGAAGAGGGAAACTGATGTTGCATCGAGCTCAAGATTATCCAAGTGGACTTTACCCCCGCTGCGCGCACACACACTCACACACACGGACACACACAGCCTATAGTGGGAGCAGCTGACACTAGTGGGCGCAAACCTTTTGGTCAAAAAGCGTCTTCCCCCAAGTCCTGCTGCCCTCGTCTCCTCGCTGACTCGGCATCCGAAAATGACCCGTCATCATTAGCGACGTGTAATGGGGAAAAGGCTCGCGAGCGGTGGCTCGCGGCTCGCTCCGGTGTTCTAATGAGGCGCGGCCGGAGGAAACACAGGTGGAGTGTCAGGCGCGCAACAACAAGGCAAGATAATTGACGTGCCCATAAGCCCGCCTCCATACCATAACAAATGTGTGTGTGCAAACCCTGGAAGATAAAAGCCACAGATATACGTGGATCAGTCTGTTGTGTCACATACACGAGTGAAACAGTTTAAATCTTTAACATTTATTACATGTTATGTCCAATGCTCATGTAGTGACAGCTGTGTTACAGGCTATAATACTTTTTCCTCTCTGAGCCTTCTGTCACATAATGTCACCTCAGGCAGGTAATTAGTCTACGAGACACGACAACCTCAGACTTAATCTATTTCTTATTGTATTACTTTAATGTCGTCCTTTTGCAGATAATATCCTGCACATATAATACCTGTTCTCACTCTGGCCATACTGATAACCTAGGACATGATACAGATGCCTGTGTATCATGAAAGTTTGTTTATTTGTTTATTTATTTATTTATTTAACATCAAGACCAGCACATTTGAATCATTTTCTTTATCATCTTTGGGTAAAGTGTTTGATCGGTGTGTTGAAATGCGTCTCTCCCCCTGTTTGTTGTTTGCATGGCATTTCCCTTCAGCAGTAAACCTCATTAACAACATCTAATTGTCTGTTTTGAACAATTTCTTCCATTGCTTTACCCAAATTGTAAAAAAAGATTAAAAATAATATCAATTTAACAATGCAGTCAGGATTAGGTTTAAAAAAAAATCACAACGCTTAATTTCTTTGATGAAGAGGAATCGGATAATGTGATAAGTAAAGACAGTTAATTTGAGGTGGCCATAGCTAACTGCGGTTTAGGCCATTAAATCTTCCCACAGGTAGAGAGAGGCTCCTCTAATCCCTGCTAATAGTGCTGGCATTGCTCATCACATCTGCAAGAAGCAGACTGATGCAGTTAACTTGCATCTGGTTCATACTAATCAGCTGTCCTCCTCACAGAGTAGGCTGCTGAGAATATTGATGCACTGGGCCATTTTGCACAAGCAGGTAATTTTTTAAAAATGATAATATAGCACAAATGCACACACTTCAATGGATCCTCAGTGGAGGAGCAAGCAGTCTCCTGCAGCATTAAAAGGAAACTTGGCTGGTGTTACTTGTCTGTGTGTCTTGTGTGTGTTTCAAGATTTTCTGTCCTGTTTCACAACTTGTGTCTTTTTGTGTCATTTGACTGTGCTGGGTACTTTTGTCTGCAGTAAGGCACACACACATGCAAAACACCCCATAATGAGCTCATGTCAGATCCATTTATGTCTCCACTATTTGTGAAAGGAGATTTGAAAAGTTTTTTTTTTTTTTTTCATTATACAAAAAAATCTGCATTTTTCTTTTTTCAGACGGGGTAGTCATCTGTCACCGTTTGTGATTTCAGTAAGGCTGAGTCTTGCAACCATGATTCCACATTTTAAACTCCACCAGCTATAAAGAGGCTCGATATCTCTTGGGTTTAATTCTGACATTTTAAAAATATACCGTGGGATAGAAAACATTTCACATTTCAGTAACAGGCTCTTTTATCATCAGATATGGACCACCACTACTTTCATATAGTACACGTTAGATCTGTTCTCAGGTCCTTATGAGTTCATATGAATGTACTGGATTGAATGTGCCAGTTGTCTCACTGAATGCCTTTTCTCTGTTCCAAAAAAAGTTTAATGAATTCGCTTGTGCAAAGCATACACATTATAAGCAAACAGAACAAGCATACCACAAAGTAAATACACACTGATGTGATAAATAGGCTGTTTTCTGCCTTATCTGAAAGCTACAACACAATTGTTCTGCAGAGTTATTGTCTTTGTTTACTCTCAACAAACATATTGACCTCACATAAGTCCTGTATACTTTATTCAAGCATCTTGAATGTATCTGAAAGTTGGGGGTTCAATGGTTGCATAAAGATTTAGTTTTTATTCCTCTTAGTCTTGACTGCTTCCATGTATTTGAATGGTAGAATATTGCTGAAAATGTAATTAGCGACTGCAAAGTATGGCTCTGCATTTAACATAATATAAAACAACATTGAGGATGCGATTCTAAATGCATACTATTGAACTATGGGCATGTCATGGAACGCATAAAGTTCCTTGGGGTATGTATCACCATTTTCTGAAGTCTGTGCTACATAATAAAATGTCCTTGGTTCTTCTGTGCCGTACTTCTTTTGACCCAGCATTCTGTTTTGAAGTGGAAGTAAACACAAACATAGTCAATACATCTGCGCTCGTGCATTTGTTCAAATGTACATATGTGGACATCGACAAACGTCCTCTCTAATTCTATCAGCAGGCACCATGTGAATTCATTACGGAGGCATGAGGGAGTGTGTGTGTGTGTGTGTGTGTATGTGAGTGTGCTCGCATGCACACGTGTGCCTGTGTGTGGGGGGGTTGGTGGCTCTTTATACAATCAAGAGATGTAAGTGGATTTGACACAAGCTAATTAACCAATTCTTTGCATGTGTGTGTGCAACAACACTGCAGACACCAGTGTGCACCTTGGTCCACTGGCACAAAGAGACATGAGTTGTGAAATATGACAAAAAAAAAAAAAAAAAAGCACTTGAAAGAGACACACACTGACATAAAGAGACACTGGTAATATCAATACAATTTGTGTTTAAAGAAATTGCACCATAGCTCTTCAGGTGAGGATCCATGGAGGTGTGTGTATGTGGACACTGATCTGCAAGTGTAAATTAACATTAAAAAAAAAAAAAAAAAAAAAAAAAAGGTATTTTTTCAACGTGACACTGTGCATCAACATTGGCAACAGCCAGCACTGTGAGGATACCTGACTGGTATGAACAAAATATAAGTTAACTTCATCAGTGTAGCAAAGGGTTACAATACCATTAGGAAGGACTAAAGCGACCTCTGCTGGTGGGAAGATATAATGATTCAAACTGCAACCACATACACACACACTAAACACAAGATGCATAATCAACCAAAGTGAGCTGCCTTTACCAGTCTGCCGGTCTGGCACCAATATATAGTCTATATTATTTTTAAGATATTGTACATTAATATAGCCCTACATCCACAATTAAATGCCATTAAAAAGGCTAAAAACAGCTACACTGAAAACTCTGAATGTCCATGAGTGCCTCAGTTGTCTGCCTTTCCAGTGAGAGGCAGAGGAGGAATACAACAGAAAATCACAGTTAGTGTGCACCACATATGAGTATAAGAATGTCCAACTACACACTACTACTAATGTGAAAATTTGGCCAAAAAAGTAAAACGTAGTTCATTTTAGATACACTATACCACTTAAATATACTTAGATGAGAGAACATCGCTGGATATGATCTTTCTCATGCAATTCTAAAAGAACAGCACAAATCAGTTCAAATTCCTTTAATGGAAAAAATACAAGAAATCACAACTTAAAGTGAACCAACAATGTAAAGCCACTTCACTGACTGGCTGTTCACTGCACAGGGCTCCACAATTTGTCAGCTTACGATTGCTCTGATTGTTTCTGAAGCCTGTTGAGAGCCTAATGGATACTAATTAAAATGTTAATGTAATGAGCAAAAATGTGCTTGAGTAAAAGTGAAAACACTACCTTAAAAATGAATAAATGTATAAATAAATAAATAAATAAATGAATAAATAAATAAATAAAGTAGCCCACAAAATAAGTTACTTACAGTGACGTGAGTAAATGTACTGAGAATCTACCAAGCCCCCACTTCTCAACAAGCAATTTTCAACAGAAGACAGAGAAACTTAAGGGCTCATTTCACTACGTTTTTCACAATATCTGATTCATCTCCATGAAATGAGTGTGTGTCATCAGTTTATACACAAACCCACAACTGCACATCAGCTTAAGCACGTTGTTTTGGGTGTTATGTATTTATTTTAATTGTTACTAAGACAGCTCACTGGCAGTTTGCACAGTTTAAATACTTTACAGTTTAATGTGAAGTTTGAAACATTCCTGTGTGGATAAAACCTGAGCCTGGAGGGCAGAGGGATCCTCATAGGAGGAACCTCAAAGCAACACATCAAACAAAAACACTATTTAAATATTTACACGGTTCACTCGTGTCCTCTGCTCATCGCATCTCCTCGCCTCCCGGTGACTGTCAAGGAAAGACACGAGGCCAAGAGGCTGAGAGAAATGGCGATGTAATGGAATGCAAACTTGAATGCTGACACAGGACAGTGACCCCATAATCCAAAACCCAGCTATCAATCTCTTTCTAGGAGAGAGTTGTAAACAGACCCTATTTTAAAGTTTCAGCACAAAGTTTTCTTTTGCAATTTTTAAAATACCAGTGTGTTTAAAAATTTCCGACTAGAGGTATTTATAATGGTGTACTTCATAACTTTATCTGTCGTTTAAGGTGCAGAGCTCAATATCGTTCCCTGCTCTAGGAAATAAATTCTATTTATTCTTTGCTGCACTGACTATGATTTAAAAGGGAGACAGGAATTAATGGGAAAACACTTGCAGTTTCACTCATATATATTTTCTAGACTTAAACATGAGACCGAATAGTATTGCAAACAGTTTCAAGATTCACTACATAAACTTGTCACCATTAGACTGAGAGTTGTGACTGTTAACGTTTGGGATTTAATTACTGGGATGGATGCTTATGTAATGAAGTATAACTGAAGTATATCTTTTGCTAGTATTTGTTAATTTGACATCACTGCAGTTGTGGTGACAAAAAGAGGTAAATCACAAAGATAATGTACTTAAAAAAAAAAAAGAGGAGAGCAGGAGAGCTTTTTGGGCTCTATGTGAAATTATATCACTGCTGTGGATGGGTAACTGGAGTGTTTCTATGTTCAAATTACTCCTGTACCATTTAGAAACAAGCTTTTATGGCACACAGGGTGTAGGTGGGAAGTTCACTTTAAAAGATTCATGCTGCAGGATAAGGGCAAGGAAGTTCTTAAAGAAGGAAGTGTCAGAGATGTCAGTCCAGTGTGTGACTGTACACAGGAGGCTGGACAGGTTTGCCCTCCAGTGGCAGCGCAGATGGATGCGAGATTATGGCACACTATAATGAAAGGACTATCTTCAGGGGGAGGGCATCTGTCTGAATGCCAGCATAATAATGAAAGCTGGAAGCTGAGGGTAAGTCCAGTGACAGGTGTTTTATTTTATACGCAGAGCAACAGAATTGCAGCAGCGGCAGCTCTTGTTTAGGTCTTTTCCTCGGGAAAACAGATTTTGGTGGCGCAATGAAGAATACTGTTCATTACTCACATCCAGGCCTGCAGATTTAATTCAACCTGCGGCTCCTCATCAGTTTCTTTGCCTCCTCCTCCTCCTCCTCTTTTTTCAGACATTCAAGTAGAAATATTATGTGCTCAACAATTAAAAACAATGCCTGTAAATAAAAAGTTGGCCCCATCAGCCAGTCTCCTAGATTCATATCTTCAGAGATACACTAACCAAGTGAATTACATGTCCAAGGGGAATAGCTTTGACTTTGTGAGGCTTCATAAATGGGATTTTTTTTTTTTTTTTTTTTTTAGCAGTAAGAGCATAGATCAAGCTTTAATCTAATGACACAAATGTCTCATACTAGTAGGCTATGGAGATCAGAGACAGGTCAGCTTATAAAAGGAAATAGATGCAGCAGCCATGCATGCAGGGTTTTAAACACAACTCTAAATAAATAGGAGGTAAAGAGATGAAATCCACAAACAGGGAAACACAAAGAGCAATGTGCATTGTGTAAAACAAGCTTAAAGAGAATCACAGAGAAGTATTTAATCATAACCCACCTGTTACATGTGGACAACAGAAGCTCCCTGGACTTTATAGATGCAGTGTCACTGTCTATAGTTACCATTATAACAGAAATACCAGTTGTGCTGGATGAGTAGCTCATATGTGGACAAATATTCTGTAAGTACAACTCGATGCAGGATCTGTTGCTTTCCATTGTGTGCTTGCTAACACGTAAAAGAAAAAGATCCATACATTGTGAGAGTGCGTGGGTTGAGGTATTTCACTCTGCCTGGTGTTGTGCTGCACAGAGAGACCTGCAGAGGTGTGTTTACATCAGTGTTGCTCCACAATACACACACCGAGTTCCTTTGTCAGCATCAACATGACCGTGAAAAAGGAAAAGAAAGAAAAAGAAGAAAATAAGCGCAAACCTCAAGGCAGGCCTTTTTAGACCCGAATTGTTTATTTTTCTACAGCGACTTGATTTTAATACATATTGTATCATTTACCAAAATCTGCTTTTTCAAGACGCTGTCAGCATCTCACCACTTATTTTATGGCTTCGCATTAACACTGGGTTATATTGGTGCATATCATGTTAATCATGACATCTTCATTTAGTTAAGTCTGCATCGATCACATATTACAGCAGCATCAGCACAGTTGATGATCCAGGGAGTTTTTATAGTGCAAAACAGACCAGCTGTCATCATCCAGCAATCGCCTCAGCCCTATCATTTCTTGACCTTGCAGGAAGTGAAACACCACAAGCTGACATCATGGAAGATGAAGACAGACAGAAACAATTATTCATACTCTAAAATGCATTTTCTTCTCACAACACCACAGAAAAAAGACTGTCACCTGTCACCAGTGAACTCACGATAATGTTGTTGAGATATTTAAGTTCTTAGTTTTCTGCTTCTGATCTTTACTATTAGTTTGCAAAGGCTAAGAGCGGCCAGCTTCCTACACCAAAATGCTTTAATATAGTTCTCATGTAGTTGTCACTTCACATACATACTCTGAGTTTTGAGATTTTTCTGACGGTAAGAAAAGAAAGTCATGCTCCAGCATTCATAAGCACATTATATGTTCTTGATCTGCAGTGAGGAAAATACTTAGAAATTCTATTCAAAGATGTTAAAGTGATGTCACATAATGCAATCACAACCTCTGGTGAAGTCTTGGTGAAATCAATGCTACCTGTTGGCCCCCAGGTCTTTCACACTGGCACAAGTTTATTTTCTCTTCATTTCACTCAGTCTTAATATGAGATTAAATTTTGATGCTTTCGATTTGTTGTGTTTTGTTTTTATGTGCAACAAACAATGGAATGAATTTTCTTCTCTGAGGACCATGAAGGACTAACTATTAGTCTCTGTCTTTGCCTCAACATTAAATTAATACACTGATATTTTAAGCCTTTGTTGCAACTGCTTATAGATCTATTTCTTTTGTGACTTGTTCTGTTGTAGCCTCATTTCTACTACATTCCCACCTCTTGGCCTGGTTGCTTGACTTTGTATCCAGCAGAGGGCAGCAACACACCTCAGTCACCTCCTCTGAATCAGGGGTTTTCAAACTATCATGTTCTGGACCCCTAGGTTGGCTCTGGACCCCACCTACCCACCCACTACACCCCATATGAGGCCATTTTCCCCCAGAAGCCTATATATGAAATAGGTGTCTTGGTTTGTGAGTTATTCCGTTGTTTAGATGTCATACATGCATGCTGAGTATATTCAATGTGGTCAAATTAATACATAATGCTAAAATATCTTCATACATTTTTAGTTTAGTTTAGTTTTAGTTGTAGTGAAATCAAATAATGCCTCATTTTATGGAGGACTCCCTGGAGGCCCCTGAAGGATTTAACCATGCACTAACTGACCAAGTCACAGAAAACCATTTCTCATTTTACTCTGTTATCTAAACATTATTTTTTGCATATGTCACATAGCAAATAACCCAAGACTGTTCTTAATAGGCATTATTAACGAACAGGTGGGTGGACAGCCACATACCTGCTAGACTTCACATGAATCTGGTGTCTCTATTCCTTTACCACAGGTGAAAAAATTCTATAAAACTTGACACTTATAGTCAATAACAACAATGGACTCCAGACGTAGTACAAAGTATTTTATTGTAAATGTCAGAAATACTACATGTGTGGTTATAGTTTTGACAAGAGGACAAAGGAAAAAAAAAGGTAACAAAAATAAATACTTCTGCATTGACGGGTATGTGATGAGTCGAGTTTCAGAAACTCAGAATGAATGATGTTTCCTCTTTTTGCATCAGAGACATAATTTGACGTAGAAAACATCATCTGCCCTTATAATGGAGAGTGTCATGTTTTACCAGTCACTATAAAAGTCTAGATTTCTGGGTTTAGGCTTGCCTTCTTACATTATTTAGCCTTCTGGAATGGTTGTAATAAAATTATTATAATTCATCCTGCTTTGAAATCTCCTTCTATGACAAGTTGCCTCATAACAGGGTTTCCAAAGCCTGTTTTCACAACAGCATCATTCCTATGGAAACGTTTCACTAGTAGCTGGGACAACAATATATGTATACACAATATCTATGGTATCTCAGCCACACTGCCAGTGTGAGAAAACAAGCTGGCTTTCCTGGCATCATAGACCACAGAATCAATAGCAATACTTCATTCAAAAGTTTCACTGTTGTTTTTCAACAACACATACTCCAATCATTTCATTTTCTATTTGCTCAGCTAGAACAGTGGTAGTTGCAAGTGAAAATTTACACCTCCAAACTGCAGAGGCAGTCACTTGACAAAGATAAAGGTAAGTACCAAGCCCCAAAAGATTGTCACAGTAACAGAAACAGGGCATTTCAAAAGCATCATCATCGTCATCATCATCATCCACACATTCATCTCCTGCACTGCTGAGCCCCAACTGTATGAAACCAGAAAGTATCCAGTAACCCATAGGACAAAAAAAGCTCAAAAGACTATTCAAAAGTGTACAAATCAGTTTCTAGCGTAAAAATACTGTTTTTTTCCATTTACATCCAAATATTTGAAGTTCGGTCACTTTATAAATTGTCTCAGACACTTAAATCTGATTGCAAAACCAGGGAAAAAAAACAACAAACAAACAGGAAAATTAATGCCATTAGTGTCTTAAATACACAGAACAAAGAGTGGTCTGGGAAAATAAGTGTGGAAATCCTCTGCTGAAGATAAAGAAAAGTGCCAGTTGGGCCAGAAAGTTAATAGTTCTTGAAGATCCTTCATGTTGTTTGGTCGGTCTTTGATTCTTCATTTGATTGTTGGTCTGTTCTCTCTCAGTCTCTTAAAGCCTGTGTGTTTGTGTGTGTGTGTGTGTGTGTTTGTGGACATGCATGTGGTAGAGTCCATCTAACAGACGGGAATATCCAAGGATCTTTGTGTTTTAAGCCAGGCTTCTTTGTCTTGGCTTTATTCTGGGGTAGAGCTGTTAGGACAAAGGGGGGACAGGTCATAACACTGCATTTGTAAAACCAGACCTACATTTAAGAAACAGGTTGTCAATATCATTACATTTTCTTGACTCATATACAGTATTTCACAGTGATGTCATGTTAAGAGATCTTTTGGACACAGGACTCACCCCAAGGAGGTTGCGGGGAATGTAACCCTCAGTGTCACCCATGCGCGCCCACCACCACTCGATCTCGTCCTCATCTTCTCTGCGGACTATGGTCATGCAGTCACCCTCCCGGAACGTCAGCTCGTCTGGGTTCTCACTGGTGTAGTCCCACAGGCCGTAGACCACACCCCTGTTCATGATGCCCATCTTCTCTTGCACACCTAAGGGTGAACACAAAGGGATTAATACACATCAATACAGTAAATATCAGCACAACACGCACAACACATTTCACTTCCTCACACACAGAAATGACTTCGTTAGCTTCCACTCACCATAGAGGAACTGAGAACACTGGGTGTAGCCCTCCTCCATCTCCTCACATTTATCAGCGGCTGTCTGCATGTCACTGTATGTCATAGCAAACACTGCCGCCCCAGACTCGACCAGGAACTTGCACACTTGCACATTGTTGCAGGAGGCGGCACAGTGGAGAGGTGTCCTGAGGTAGACGGGAGTGAAAACAGGAGTGAACAAATGCACTTATCTGAGTGGGGACAGGAGAGAATGAACTTGATATGTACTGCCGTTACACAATGGCATTGTATAAAGGGCCAGATGATGAGTTAACTTACCAGCCGTCGCTGTCAGCAGCGTTTACATTGACGCCAAACTGGACCAGAAATTTGACAATCTCTGTGTGGCCAGCACAGACAGCATTGTGCAAAGCGGTGATGCCTTCATCGTTGGGCTGGCTGGGATCCTCCACCTTGGATTAGGAAATTAAGTGGGTGAAGGTAACAAGAGACACACCGTGTAAAAAATGAATTTCAATGTTAATATATTTTCAGCAGAATAATTTTGGCATTTTTAGAAAACAATAGGTGTTTTTAGTGGTTATGGTACCATGATGTAGGTTTGGGAGATTTGAAAACAAATATCACAGTATCTTTGACTAAATACCTCAGCATTGGTTAAGTGATAATACTGTTGCAATGACTATTTGACTATGCTTTCATAAGATACCTACACACAAAAGATTATATACGCAATCATCAGTACTGCTGGTATTAAATGAACAGAGCAGTCTAATAAGTTCAAAGAGTTACACTGGTTTAACGTATTGCAGTCTTTAAAACCAGGAAAAGACAACAACATATCATAACATTACATGATATTATGATTATACCACAACCCAGACAATGTCTAGTCTTTCTTAAAGAGACATTGCATTACAAATCCTGGTTTATGTTATGTTCGTATCTTGAGAAGTCTCACCTCATAGATGATCCTCTGGACCAGGTCAAATTCTCCTTCCAGAGAGGAGTCCAGCAGCAGAGCCAGTGGGTTGAACTTCACCCTCATGTTGTGGTCAATGCGCTCGGAGCCAGCCTTGCGCAAGTTGGTCCTCTTGCCCTACAAATACAATCAAACAGGTGAGAAGGACCATACGTCCAGCGCATCCCAAAAAAAAAAAAAAAAAAAAAAGGCTTTGTTGCACACACACAATCTCAAACACTAACACCAAGAAAACAAAAGTGAGACAATTAAGAGTCTCATCCCAGTGTCTGTCCTGTCCTGTTCTGATGGAAATGTTCACTCTGCCGTGTTCACTCTGGACTGAGCGTAGAGAAGAGGAGGGACTTATTTCTCTACCTCTTGATTCATCACTAAGCCAACTTAACAGCACAACCAGTATGAAACAAATTGATTTCACTAAACCATGATTATGCAAGCTGATTAGGGGTAGTTCACCTCCAGTCAAAAGAGAAAAAAAGGATTCTTTCGATTTAAATGGGTCTTGAATGGGACCTGCAGGATTAGTTGACGTGAAGTGGTGATCTGAGCGGGAGAAACAGGTCAGAACACTCATTTCTTAAGGGTACAACCTTTGAAGGTAAAACCTGTCACTTAAGTTAAACCCTCTTAAGTAGATCAGTGCAGGCTTAACAACAAAAATGTTGATTGGTGTTTACTTGCAACACACAACAAACCTAAGTAAATGGAGGGGAGGTGGTATGTACTAGAAAGAGGGATGTCAGCTTAATGTAAGCTGAATAGGGCCCAATGTCTCCTTAAACAATACCATTACTTGGTGGAGATTATGAAATTATATAACATAATACCAGGTCACTTCTGACCAGCAGGTCATTAGAAATGTGCAGTCTGGAGCCTGGACTAGCAGAGTAACCCATGACCTGCCACTGTGGAACTAACAAACAACATGTGAGGGAGTGAATAAACACATACAACAGCACACAAAAGGATAATCTATAATATGGATTCAGGACATTACTAAGTCCCTTGATGTCTTAAGATGTTCCCTCTTATCCCCACCCATAGAAACAAACTCAAAGTAGGTTTCAGAGAGCCACTTCACTGTGATTCAGCAGTTTAAGAAATTGATCCGTACCGGTGGCAGAGTGACCTGTCCAGTGACCTCTGGTGCCTTCATGTTAAAGGTGTCCTCCCCTAAACTCTCCTGCTCTGCTCCGCTGGGATACGGGGGCGGAGGGTAGGGGGGGAACTCTTCCAAGAACCCCTCAGGAGGCGGAGGGGGCAGGCTGGATATTGTTGCATCCGGGCCAGGAGGGGGCAGTGGTGGGAAGAGAACGTCATCTGGCCTGGGGGCAGGGTGGGCTGGGGGTGGAGGGGGGATAATGTCCTCGCTTTCTGGGATAGCTGAAGGAGGGTTGATCTGTTCAGCTGGGACTGAGATGGTGACATTAGGACCTGGAATTTGAGCGGGGATCTGTCCTCCCTCCACAGTCTGACCTCCCTCTGACTGGCTATTCTCTGCACCACTCAGAGTGCCTGGAGCCCCTGGCCCCACAAATCCCTCTGCTGCTCTTTCTGCTTCACCAGGATAGGTGGGAGTGGTTGGTGTGGTCACAGTGGTTTCCATAGCAGCCAGTGTGGTCTTCTGGTAAAGGAGTTTCTGGATGTTGGGCCCCGCAGGACCCTCTGGCTCAGTGATAGAGCTGCGCTTCTTGAGGGGCCTCGGGGCATTGTAGAGCTTCTTCCTCAGGGCCTCCAGGTCCCCGTCGCTCTGGTGACGATAAGGGTTAGAAATAAAGGGAAGCAACTTGGTGGGGCTGAGGGGCCGGGGGATGCGCTCTGCCTCTGGCTGGGGGCCCTCAGATGGGCTAGGGCCTCCCTGCGAGGTTCCGTTATGATCAACCTCAGTCTCCGGAGCAGGGGATCGGCGCTCCAGGTAAGGGTTCTCTGGGTACTGGGAACCTCCACTGGGGATCACTGGTTTGCCATAAACTACACACAACCACAACCACACAACCACACACACACACACACACACACACACACACACACACAGAGCACAAATTTAAAGCTCGATTAGGCAATCTCACATTTTATCAGTACAAATGACCCCTTGCAAGGTGAAGGTCATCACCGTGGGTCTTCTTTCCACCATATAATTTATAGCCACACTGATGTTATTTCCTGGTTTTCGCTTTCTAAATTTCTGTATCGGGCTGAATAAGCTCCTCCTCTGCTCTGCTCTTCAACCCCTTGCTACTTCAGCTTCAGCAACGTTCTTCAGACAAACACATCAAAATTTCACATCAGTCACATGAGCGCCTCTGTTGCTGAAATCAGAAATGCAGCCACAGAATAGGTTCAAAGCAGCTTAATTTACCTTGTGAGCTCAAAGCCTGCAGCTACTTCCACCATATTTTCAAATTGGAGGTAAGAGGTCAAAGTAATCCAAGTAACCAAACAAGAGTCTTGGGTCATCCAAAAAATTTATTTTTTCACCGTAACTTTTGGTTTTGTACAGGTGATCTACCATGACTCTGTTTACAAACTGAGTTTGAGTTCTCAACACCATCTACTGGTCAGAAATTGCTTAGTGCAGCTTTATGTCTGTGGAGGTGCTATATATATATATATATATATATATTTAAGTGTCACTTATAAAAGGGAGTTTCTCTAAAATACTGACTGGCCCTTTATTTTTTTATTTCTTTTACTTTATTGACTATATTTTGCTGTTTCCCTCTCTGGCCTGTTTGATTCATAAGTCAGTATTCTAAAGTATTGCTAACACTTTCACAAGTGGTATATGAAAACTCAAACAATTATAAGGCCCATATTCATAAAATTCCACTAGCACAACACTGCAGTGTGTCAAATCTGTGGCTTGGTAATTTCAACTTAACCATAAATATGTACCATGATGGAGCCACAAGAGGAATTAGCACATATACAAACCTGTTCTCAGAACAAAATGATGGTTATTCATAAAGCCAGCATGCTAATGTGAACTGCTTAGAGAATATGCAAATAATGAAAACAGGGTGGCAGAGCAGCAAAAAATACAAATGTTAAAACTGATCCAGTAATTCCTGTTTACAAACAACAAAACAAAACTTCAGATCACAACACCATGCTAACCCTTCCAGTGAGTTGTATGAATAACCCTCTGTGGTTAATGCTTTGTAACTTCAGCAGTCACATTTCTTGTACACTACAGTTTGTCATTCCATTTTGCAGTGCTAGCGTGTATTATAATAAAAATCTTATAAATAGAAACAGGGCTGGAGAAAATTTGTTCCATTTCATTTCCACAGTTCCAGCCAGCAATTGTGTTTGAGAGGGAAAGACGTAACAGATGGTGTAGCCTTTCTAGCTTCTCATGTAGTCAGTGACGTGTGAGTATGTTCATGTTGAGTATGTTCAACAGGATGGCAGAAGGATGGATTTACATCAGAATGACACGATTTTGGTCATGTGTCTTTAAGATTTAGATGACATCAATAAAAGCACTGTGCATGAAACATGTCAGGAGAGCAATAATTGTTTAAGATCACTTGTCAAGTCATATAACAAGTGTTTACGACAAATTGGCTTGACTGATAAGTTCAATTGTCCGAAGAGACATATTCACATTGAATCAGCAGTCCTGTTTCTAAGATACTTCAAGCATACGGGTAAAGACTGAAACAGTCCAACAGCTGTTTGTATTCATCCAGTATCAGTCTTAACATTTCATATCACCATCCACTTGATTGAGGAGGAGACTCCCAACTGATGCTGCTACAGCTGTAGTCTCAACCTGAAGCTAGGAAAATCTATGGGTGGAGTTTTTCTTGGATAACGTGAGTTACATTACTTTGATATTTTATTCAAATTTTGTTGCTCTGCTTCTGAACATAATGTATTTAACTGCATTCACTGATGGCTGCTCTGAGTCAGTACCCTCTTACATGTAAGGTTGGATTTTGTATTGCACTCAGAGGGAAACCAGAGAAAGTGTTTTAAGTCTATGTGAGTGTTTGGGCTGACTCTACGACTGAGAGTAGCATTAATGAAATCAAAGGAGAAAAAACATCCCATTCATTTGTGTTCACAGGAGGCTAAGATAATCAGCTTTAGATAAACTATTAGCCTGGACAACATGATTCAGACATAAATCTCAAAGAAAAAATATAATTAAGTGCCGGGAGTCACTCTCACTCCCAAACAATCACATACACACGTGAGGCGCTTCTGGGACTGCGGTGGTGCTATCTGACTGCGGATAATCCTATATTCTCCAGCACGGATCTAAATCTTGTGAAGGCTTCCTCCACAGGGCGAAACGTGAACTTTGAGAAAACGCGTTATCCAAGAAAACGAGGAAAGAAGGGCGGTGTGCGTCAGCGCATCAGGAGGCTTCATAATATGAATCGGATTCCTCTGCCTTCTATGATCCTGGCAAATGTACAATCTCTCAGAAACAAGACTGATGAATTACAAGGGAATGTACTTCATCTACGGGATTACAGAAATGCCTGTCTCATGGCGTTTACAGAGACCTGGTTGACTGATACGGACAGTGACTCTTCCTTACAAATCAGCGGCTTTGGGGCTCCAGTTCGTTTGGACCGGGATAGTGTGGTGACGCGTAAATCTCAGGGAGGGGGTGTATGCCTGTATGTCAACCGCAGTTGGTGCAGCAATGTCACTGTGCGTGAGCGACTGTGTCATCCCGACATTGAACTTTTGTCCGTGTCGGTAAGGCCGTTCTACCTCCCCAGAGAATTTCCTCAAATATTTGTCACCGTTGTTTACATTCACCCCAAAGCTGACGTTAAAGCTGCCGCTGATATCATCTTTAAAGTGTCTCATGATCTCCAGTCCATTTCTCCTGAAGCTCCCCATTTCATTTTGGGTGATTTCAACAACTGTAATCTTAGGAAATCATTGAATCATTTTTATCAATATGTTACCTGCCACACTCGTCGTGACAGAACCCTTGATCTATGTTATGGCCCTATCAAAGGGGCATATAAGTCTGTAGCAGGTCCTGCGCTGGGTTCTTCAGACCATAATACGGTCCACCTCTTACCTGCCTATAGATCTGTGCTGAAAAGGGAGAAGGTGTGTGTGAAGGAAGTTAAAGTCTGGACAAAAGACAGCTCTCTTGCCCTACAGGGGTGTTTCGACTGTACTGACTGGACCATATTCCAGGAGAACACTGCTGATCTGGATGAACTGACTGATGTGGTGTGTTGTTATATCTCCTTTTGCAAAGACTCTGTGATTCCCTCCAGAAAAATCAAGATGTTCCCGAATAACAAACCTTGGCTTTCCAAGGATTTGAGGGACCTGATTCATAAGAGAAAAAATGCTTTTAAAAAGGGGGATATTCCTGCAGAAAGGGAATTGAAAAAGGAAGTGAGGTCAGAAATACATAAGGCCAAATTAAAGTATAAGGATAAGATTGAAGCTGAACTCAGCAGCAATAACCTCAAGGGAGCCTGGTCTGGAATGAAAATTATGACAGGAATGCAAACAAAGAGTAATCGCACAATTTCCTTGGATGGTTTTAACTCAGATAAATGTCTGGCTGATGGTCTTAATAACTTTTATCTTCGTTTTGAGAATTATGATTTTACTTCTAAATTGGAGGTTCTAAAGGAGAAGACCACTGCTCTTCCATCCCTTACCATTGATGTTAAAGAGGTGGCTAACCAATTTAGGCACACTAGGGCCAAGAGCCCTGGACATGACAGTATTTGTGGTAAAGTGTTAAAACTATGTGCAGACCAGTTAAGTGTGATTTTTCATTTCATTTTCTTGGAATCGTTAAGGCTGCAACGTGTTCCCAAGATTTGGAAACATTCGGTGATAGTTCCTGTGCCCAAGAATAGCTCCCCTGTTGCACTGAATGATTTTAGACCTGTAGCCTTGACTTCTCTTGTAATGAAGTCTTTTGAAAAGATCATTAAAAGGGAGATTTTACCCCAGGTTGAACACCTCCTCGACCCATTTCAGTTTGCATATAGAGTTGGCCGAGGTGTGGAGGATGCGGTGGTTAGTCTTTTGCACTTGTTGTTCAAACACCTGGAAGCCCCAAAAACCCATGCCAGAGTCTTATTTGTGGATTTCTCATCTGCGTTTAACACCATACAACCTCACCTGTTGGTTGAAAGGCTTATTGATAATTTCAAACTTGACCCCAATTTAATTGGCTGGATTTTAGATTTTCTTACCAATAGGACACAGTGCGTGAAGGTAAATGGTGTGTGCTCTAATGTTCTCCCTTCCTCTATAGGTTCTCCTCAGGGTTGTTGTCTATCTCCACTTTTATATATCTTGTATACTAACGAGTGTCGCAGTAATGTCAATAACAGATACATCTTAAAATTTGCTGACGACACGGCTATTGTTAGCCTTTTGGAGGGGGATGAGACGGGACATGGGCAGGTTGTGGATGACTTTGTATCCTGGTGTGATAATTCTTTCCTCCATTTAAACGTTGCCAAAACCAAAGATATGGCTATCGATTTCAGGAAAGCCCCACCTTGCCCTCTACCTATTTCTATTAAGGCAGCTGCCATTGAGATGGTGGACAATTATAAATATTTGGGTGTGGTTATTGACCATAAGCTATGTTTTGAGCCTCATGTTGATGCCACCTCTAAAAAGGTCCAGAAGAGACTATTCTTTCTAAGAAAGATGAGATCTTTTAATGTTTGCACTAATATGTTGTCTCTTTTTTATAGAAGCGTTATTGAATCTGTTTTATCCTTTTGTATTATTGCTTGGTTCGGGAACTTGAATCTGGCCAACAAGAACCGTTTGAGCAGATTGGTGAAAGCTGCTGGCAAAGTTTCTGGGTGCCAATATGAGGGCCTTTTGGCCATCTACAATAAACAGGTCCTGCGGAAGGCTCATTCTATATTGGACTGCCTGAACCACCCACTTCAGAGCGAGTTTGACTTGTTGCCTTCGGGCCGTCGTTTCCGGGCCCCGACTGGGAGGACAAAAAGACTCCAAGTGTCATTTGTCCCTTCTGCTGTTCACCTCCTTAACAGCATTAAACACTGAGACTGTTGGTCGATTTCTGGCCTGTGGCTGGTGTGCACCTGCACCTTTTGATTCTGATGGTCTCTCTTGGTATGAGCTCTTGATCTTAAATCCTGCTGTGAAGCTGTTTTATGTCACATTGTTTATTTGTTGTGTTGGCTATCTTGTGTATGTTTGTTGTTCTGGCTGCAATACTAATTTCCCCGAGGGGACAATAAATTAATTGAATTGAAGTAGAAAATATTCTTACCACTAACAAATCCATTGCCACGGTTCTGGGACCTATTGAGAGCCCCCTGCACACCTGGCTGGAAGGACTTCCCTGGGCCAGGCTGCTGGGTGTACATGGAGTAGATGGAGCTGGCAGCAAGGGTCTGGGGTTTACTCAGGCTGGAGTCTTTGGAAGGCAGCTCTGGGGTGAAGGGCCTCACTGTGGCCGCAGGTGGGGCATCCTGCTTGGCAGGCAGCGGGAGTGTCTGGCTCTGAGAGGGTGGGAGAGGGCCACGGCCCTGGGCGGCCTGGGGCTGCTGGCTGTGGGGCTTGGCTTTAGGGAATGTACCTGTGTTGAGGCCTGGTTTGCCGTAAGGCCCGACCACAGGACCTTTGGGTTTGCTCGGGACGGGAGGGGGCACCTTGACAGGTGGTTTGGCAGCAGACTGGAAGGATGAGGAGGGAGAAAGGGACAGCAAATTAGATGCCATGTTTTTCTGTAAAGATGTTATGATGTTTAAACCTCTTCAAGTAATGGGTTTATGATTTCATCTAAGGATGAAGGACAACATGGGTGATTAGGGCATTTTGAGTATTTACTTATTAAAATCACTTGCAAGGCATGTAATTATGGGCATGTATGCACTGAAAGGAGAATATCATAGTCATTTAGATGTATATCACATTTTTTGTCATAAATTCCAAACTTTATGGTGTCAAACTTTGCTGCTCCATATAAGATAGACAACCCAAATAAGAAGACATGAAGGTGACAAAAATGTTTGTATGGCAATATGCTTTGAGTGATTATTTCATTCCATTTTCTTATGATGGTAAGCTTAGCCTTGATATGAAACCACAACTTGGGCACCTTTACATAATAAAAATGAATTATAACACACTAGATGGTGCTATCAACACCTATGTTTAAGTTGCTGCTGCATGCATTCTTTCACTTGAAGACCACATGTGCTTATTGGACATACTTAATCCAGGTG
Organism: Myripristis murdjan; assembly: GCF_902150065.1. Taxonomy (NCBI): domain Eukaryota; kingdom Metazoa; phylum Chordata; class Actinopteri; order Holocentriformes; family Holocentridae; genus Myripristis; species Myripristis murdjan. The sequence continues at coordinate 17,616,734 of NC_043994.1, read as the reverse complement.
GAGGGTACGCTTGTGCATACAACACTTCAAGAGCAAAAACTGATGAATGAGTTGTAGGGATAAGAGTATGTTGCTCTCACGCTCCTTTGCTCTCTCACCTGAGCGTCCCTGACCAAGTCATCACTGCTCTGGTTCTTGCGGAGGGAGGAGGCAGGCGCTTCGGTGGGCTCAAACATGGAAAATGGACGTACCTTCTTGTCCCTCTTCAATTCTGTGTCATCTTAGCACATACACAAAGACATATCAGTTTCTGTTGACCACAGGCTCAGACAGTAAGACTACAAAAACAGAAAAACAGAACCAGTGCTTGAGTTTGTGTATGTCTGTTACCTTGTTCTACATTGGTGCTGGAGTGAGAGCTCATTCGTGGTAGTGTTGAAGCTGGACCATGACCATTGGTGTTGGACTCTGGACCCGAAGAGCTCCAGTCTGCCAGCTTGGATGACTGAGTGCCTGAGGGACAGTCACAAATAGAGGAGGTGCGGTATTTAGCTATCAATGGTAACCACAGGAATCTTCCACAAAAGTAAAGAAGAATGTCCCCAAACTAGCTTGAACCATAATCTGCCTATATGAAAAGACAGTTGTGAAGAAAAACAGAGGAAACAATAACTGGATTTTGCAGAAGAACAAACCACATATGACAGTAAATTTTCTCTTTCTCTCTCTTCTCATCATTGCCTCTTTGGCTGATTGTAAGTCCTTAGGCATTCACCATTACATGAACCACAAAAGCAGAGGGCTCTTGGCAACTGGCAAGATTAGCATCACATTAAATATGGTAATAAAAATCATAATTTCCATTTCCTTGCCTCAAGATTGTAGTTCAATGCGTTTTCCTTCTAAAGAGGTATACTGTACAAACACACACACACACACCACACAGACACACACACAGAGACAGAGCGCAAGAGACCTGATTGGGTCGGTCAGAATCCACACAGAACATTGGTTCAACTGAAGGTTATGCGCTTTTTCCAACTGACCCATTTAGAACGGCAGAAAGAGAACCGAGGAGAAAGCTCAAACAACACGCTTTAATAAACAGCAGCACAACAAACAAGAAGCACCGCAGAGCTAACTAAGAAATGATGAAAAAAAACAACATGTTCTCTTTTCATGTCTTTCAGTGGCAATCACTCAAATGGAGAATAAACACACTTCGAAACACACTTGTAAGGACAACACGAAAACATGACAAAACCTAGAGAATCTACTGAGGGTAAACACACACGCACACACACAAACAAAAGTGTGTACCTTTTCTCTTAGCCCGCAGCTCTTTCAGAGGCTTAAGCAAGAACATGGCTTCTGAGGATGCATACGAGAGAGAAGAAAACCAAAGTAGCCTTAGATATCCAGATCTGCCTCTACTCTAGACATGCTGTTGGCTGGGTCCAGGTAGGGGCCCCCCGCCCCCCGAGGGGCCACACAGAGACCAGCACAACCCCCAGGAGCCTGCCTGATACTCTGCTCACCGGCCCTGCAGTAGAGGAACTGGGATGGGCCAGCAGCAGATTCCTCTGCACCCCTCCCCACCCCCCAGTCTCTCTTCGTCTTTCCATACTGCATATCGGCTCACCATGCGGAAGTAATTGCATGCAACATCATGGCAGACAGGGAAAAACCTGTTACTTTTAGTTCCTTCCTTTCTCCAGTTCTAACCTCTGATGCGCTGATGAGGAGGTGAGGAAGACAGGATGAGAGATGGGGGAAGGTGGAGGGAGGAGGGGAGGGTCCCTTGTGCTGTTGTTCTGAAATGACTAATTCTGGTGTCAGATCATTCATTTTTAATGCTATCAAGCTTTCTGCTGGCCCACTACCCACTGGGGAATTTATTTAAAGAGAGCTGTGAGAGTGAGGGAGTGTATGAGCAAGACTCATTGCAGAGCGTAGCGCAAAAAGGATCTGTAAATGGGATGTGTCTCCGCTCCACTCTGTCATCTGTTTAACCAGGTTTCCTTTCCCTCCATTACACAGCACTCATACAACTATAGTCTCTGGGCAGAGGGGGCCTACAGGCACAGCACAAACAACAACCACAACAACCACTATTCTTTCTATAACTCCCAGCCAGGATTTTTAAAAAGAAAAGAAAAAAATAGTTTTATTTGGTCTTACTTGCTGTCAAAAAAGCACAACTGGGAGTGTAAATAACATCAAACTCAGACTTCTGTAGAACTCTGTGCCCTTTTGAACACTTTAACAGTGTTGTTAAGTGCTGTCTCCATTATTCAGACTTGTCACACCCCAGCCCTTATTTTTCAGATTTTAATTCAGGATTAAAAGTCAATGTTTGGTTAAAATCAGAACTGATGTTCTGAAAAAACATACAACTGTACCCAGCTGCCTTCTACTCTATTGCTGTCCATTCACTCTCTGCCTGTAATTTAATGCTCGAATAAAAACTCCTTTTTCACTATCAGATCTAGTTTAGACAGCCAAGAACACAGACAGAAAGCAGGGCATTTCTCTGTCCTCTTTCCAAGGCCCATTCTGAGAGATTACCCAGGATATGAACCTGAGTAGATACAGGCATCAGTGTGTGTAATGGGACTTTTGTTCATGGAGGCCTGCACTCCATCCCCATCTGGTGGTAAGCCTTGGCAATCACAGGAGGCATTAAAATGAGATAACTGAAAATTTGCCCATGTATAAACATTTCTGGTTGGCCCTTGTGAAACTAGTGGAGCAAGAGTGAATAAAAAGAAGAGCACAAACACACAAACCATGGCAACAGTCATAGTGAATACTGTAGCTGATTCAACCACTGCAAAACACATCAAAAGTGCTTTAGCAAAAAATTTAGCAAAGTGAATAAAAGCTGCTGATGATCAGATGTAAAATTCATCAGTACAAGGCCACTGCACACCGTCCAGGATGTGGAATAACTAGCTACCTTCTGAGCTCAAGGTGACATCACAAGCAGAAGGTGTCCCAGACTCCTCAGCTCCTGCTGGGGCAGGATACTTTTGTCATTTCAACTCTTGAAGAGAAAGCATGACTTTTATCTTTAGGCAAAAAGGTCAGTCCTTATAAATGAACAGCAATGCAATGCAGTGGAGAAGAAAAAGATCACCTCGGTCTTTGTCCTATTTTTTAGCACTTCACTGTTTCACTCCTACATCATCATGGGGACTTTAAAATAGTGGTGATCTAAGAATTAAGCTTGATTGCTGCACTTGCCCTAAGTCACCCTGAATAGTAGCCTCAGCTAAATGACTAAATTGTAAATGTAAAATGAGAAGTTGGACAAAGTGCAGGCCTGCTGCTAGGTTTGGTCATGGCACAGACTTGATCATGGTCAGAAAGACACAGGCAAGTGGGAGGTATGAGACTGCAGGCTGGGTGTCTCATCTGGCTGCTCACCTGTGCTGCCCTTGTTCTGCACGTCGTGGGCTGGTAGGGTGGCAGTGCCGTCTGGGTAGGCAGGTTTGACTAGCAGATCGTGCCTCACTGGGCCGCGGGGCATGGTGGATGACTGGATGTAGGGACCAACCGCTGCCACACGAGACGGACCCGACTGCTGACTGGCTGGGCCATCAGAGGGCAGCTGGACAATTAAAGTGAAAAGAGAGGGGAAAAAGCTTGTTAAAGAGGCTTGTTAAAGGACCACTGGCAGTAATGGAAATATGTACAGTATTAGACATATGCAGAGTAATGGAAATATGTATTGTAGTGCTGAGTGGACAGCGGAGAGAGAATTTACTATTCAGACAAATGAACATAAATGATCTGTTTTTTTTAGTGATGATCATTTTTTTTAAAACGCTGCAGTCCTCAGTTGTGATGGGTTGAGTCATGTACAAAGTAAAATAAAGTTTACACAGTAAAATACCCAATAAATGTGCATCTTCAATTGCTTAACTATGAACATTAATGATCTAATCAAAGATCACTAATACTCACACTTGTACTGCTCAGCAAACACTTTAACTACTGTTGAGGAACTAAATTGTTTGGAAAATAGTAACTGATTCTAAATACCAGTGTAAGACTTACTGAACATTTGTGTTTTTTCTTTTGAAGTTATGTGTACTGACATATTATTATATGCCATTAAATACAATACTTTACAGTGATTTTAGAGGGGCTAAGAGTGTTTTTGGGCACTTTGCCTTGGAGAGAGTATCTAAAACCTACACAGCAGTTATGACCTCTCTGTATTTAAATCTCTCACCCTTAAATTGAGATTTAGAGCTTGAAGTTAGGGGACAGAAGCCATGATGGTTTAAGGAAGAAATAAAATGTTTTATTGCTTACTTGCTTGACCTTCCCTTCAAACTTGGGGAGCACAGTCCCCAAACATCTTTCAAACTGAAAGTCATTCACTGGATAAAAACTCATCTTACACAGCTGAGGGGATTAAGGCAAAGAGTGTCCCTTTAAAACAAGATGAACACGACTCCCTATGTCTGTCAAGAGCAAGGGGTAAAACAAAGCACAAATCTACTGTTGTGCCAAGTCATGCTACAGAGATCAGATTCTAGAGAGAAACAGACGCACAGTTCAGCTCCGATGTCAGTTTAGTTACCTGGAGATGAGTGTCTTTTGAAGCCCTCTCTTTACCAGGATAGCCATTCTTGAGAAAACAAAAGCACAAACATGCAACAGCAGTTCAAAATAACACACAGTCCCCTTGTACCAATCTAATGTTATCCTGCTCTTCCAGTTTCCTGAACTATGTGACTTAGATAGTGTGAGATGACTCCAAGCTGGCCTCTCTCAGAGCACCTCTCTTCAGTCAGTATGGTTATACATGCTTGCTGGGTGATGTCAGCCAGACCCTTGCTGTTTGGCTGGCGGAGAGAGCAGCCTGGACGGAGTGTGTCTTTGTGCTAGTGTGAAAAAGGCCTACTCATTATGATTCTGGGCAGAGTGTGGGTAAATCACCTCCTCACTGGGGCCTATTCAGCCCTTCATCTCAAAAACACACACACACACAAACACACACACAAACACACACACACACACACACACCTTTCTCTCCTCAGCTCCTACTTCAATAAGAGGCATCAAAACAAAACAAAAGGTGGGCTTCTTTAATATTGGACTCACCCACTCTTAGGGTGCAAATTGCTCATTCATCTAAAAAAAAAAAAACCTGAAGTATGACTTGAAAAGGATGTTAAATATCTATTATACCAAATTATTTATGAAATACCTTATAGGGATATTTAATTTGTAGGCTGTATTTGCTTTGTCAACACTGCAGGATGCATACTAAGTAGGCTATTTTCCCATACCTACAATACAAAACATGTACTTTCTGATGGCAGTCTGAATACAAACATCCTTGTGGTCTGCATTAAAAATGTATCACTGAATAATGAGCAATATTAACAAAATAATCTCTGTAGTTAGTTGGGAGAATGTTAATTTGATTGGGAAAAGAAGGTTAATGTGGAAGTCCACCAAAACACATTTGTTATTATCTGACATACCATCAACCTGATTGAGAAAGCAAAATTATAGAAACTGATTCATGTTATTTAAGAAGATGAACGAGAAAGGAAATCATCCATCAGCCACTCAGTGTAATTATGTCGCATTTTGGCCACTTGTTCCTTGCATCCTTGATTCTCTCTACAAAAGTAAGTATCAAACTCAAACTGAAGACCAATGAATATGTTAATTTATCCTCACTGCAAAGTATTTCAAAGGGGAGTTTGTTTACTCTCATTTAACAGTCCCATGGCAACTCTAGTATTCAAAACAACTAAGGGAGGGAGAGGAGAGGAGCAGAGGAGCAGGAAGACGTCAGGCAGTGAGCTGGGAGCCAAAACATTAACACACAAAAGGACATGTACTGGATGTCAAGCCTTACAGACTGACATTTGTTGAATTATTTGCTGTTGCTGATAATAAAATGTAATCTAGAATCCCAAACCACTGTTTGTTTTACAAGAAAAAGTTAGACAAAGTTGGATGGATGCATTTTCCTGTTTCTGCCAGCCAGAAGAGATAGCATCTCCATTGACATTCCTGCCTGTCTGCCTACACTCATTATTCCTCTCTCATCTTCAAGAGTTGTTTCTACCAAATGGGACTGAAGACACAGCTGGGCCGTCTGTAAACTCAGATGCAGCTTTGTGACATGATCAAAACAATGATCAGTCCCCACCACCCATTTTAGAAAGAGAGACAGAGAGATCAAAGAAAGACAAAGAAAGAGAGAGATCAGAGGCAACTTCATTGTGTCAGGTGGTCATTAAGTTTCCCCATAGAGAGGATAGTCAGGTTGAGGTTGAGGAGCCTTACGTTGGCATGGGGCAGCTCTGAATACCGGGGAACCTGAGGCTTCCAGAGATAAAGAGAAATACAGACAAACAGTCTTTACTCTCTCTGACCACTAGGGGGAGCTCTGGTTGAAACAATTTCCATTATTGGTAAGCAGATACTGTAGAATATTAGCGTCCTGATGAACTGAGAAGGTCACAACAACTATTAAAATCATGCCATCATGTTCGACAAACGCCAGAGATGTTGTAAAGGTGTCCTGCATCAAGATCATATGAGTACTTTTTTGGTTAGTCCAAAAACATGCAGGTCAGAAGAATTACACTCTAAATTGCTTATAGGTGTGAATGTGAGCATGGATGTGTTTGTCTGTCTGTTAGCCCTGTGATGGACTGGTGACCCGTCCAGGATTTTGTACTGTCTTTAACCCAATTCAGGGTGGCGAATGGATGGATGGATGGATGGGTGTGTGTGATAATACTCACTGGCAAATTCTCTTTCTGCTGCAGTGCTGCCTTCTTCTTCCACAGGCGATCTCGGAGCTCATTGACCCGTTTGTCCATGGCAGCCACCTCCAGGTTGCGTTTGTTTAGGTTCTCTCTCTGCTGCTGCAGCTTAGCATTTTGCTCCTGGTTTAGCTTGTTCCTCAGCTGACCATCAAAGAAGGAGGAACAGTTCAGCATGTACGCTTATTTTAAAGGATAGGAGGATGGATAGGATCTACCCTGGCGAAAACACTCAAATACACACAAACCTGGAGCTCCTTGTAAAGGCGGTCCAGTTCAGCCACGGAGCTCTGGTTGTCATGGAAGGAGTCCATCTTGCCATTCTTCAGCATCTCTAGCTGTCGGCTGAGTTCCTCCACCTTAGACACAGCCACCACCAGCTCCCTCTGCTTCTGCTGGAACAGGTTATTCATCTGCTCAATCTCCTCCACTACAGAGAGGGATGAAGAGACAGACATGAAAGGAGAGAGATGGAATATCATTAGAGAAAGAAAAACTATGTTGTCTCCCATATAGGCTTAATATACTCTAATCTATTATTTATTCTAATCTATTATAATCAGCCACATATAGGATAAAAAAAATCCAATGAATCTGTGTATTTGGCAGTTCTTAGTGATTCCACATATCCAGTCATCCAGTTCTCATAGTTTGTCTGTTCTTTGATCCATGAGCCATTATTGGAGCTCACCCAGTTTGCCATTGCTGAGCCGTTTCTGCTCCACCTGGCCCTTGAGGGCCCGAACCTTCTTCAGCCGACTTTCCTGGTTCTCCACATTCTCCCGGAGGCGCTGCAGCTTCTCCTGCTCCGAGGCCTGTTGCTGCTGACGCTGCTCCTGCTGCTTCAAGTAGCGCAGCCGCTGCTCCTGCAGAGGCAAGAGAGTGGAGAAACAGACAGAAGAAGAATGGTCAGGCAGCAGAAAACAGGGAGCAAGTATGCAATCGCACCGTCACATCCCCATGAACTTTAATTTACCAATTCCTTTACGGGTAAGTGTGCATGCTTTTTTTGATGCTCATACAGTACATGTATTCACACCTCAGAGCTGACCAAGACATGCACAGATTTCCCTTGCTGGTCACTGAGCAGTTCCACAGGAACTGCTAGGAATTAAGTGCTGTACTTGGGAGCACCTAAATAATAGTTTTTAACAGTATATCATTTCTCACTCTCTCTCTTTTAGTTTTGATGCAGGAAAGCTTTGCTGTAATCTTCCAGTCACAAACATGCTTGTCTAACCTTTAGGCTACTGCCACCGTCCATAATAATGTTAGAGAAACAGCAAGCACATAAATAAATGTTGAACAAATCATATAAGGGTGCTTCTGTTGTGGGGCAGAGAGGTATAAGAACCTGTCCTGGAGAAACAGGGTAAAAGTGAAGACCTGTCAGATAAGATAGACATAGGAAGATGGGGAAAAGACAAGTAGAAGCTGCATATAATCTTAGGACTTAGCCCTGTGAAGAATATCTTTATTCTGAGCAGGGGATGTGCATTTGTAATACCCATATCTCTCTCAACAACTATAGCTCAAGTGCCAAAATACTGAGCTATCAACTGCTGGGGTGAAGTTCAGTGGCCATCAGCACTGCTTACATTTGAAGCAGTGAGTGTGTAACCCCCCACCTCCCCAATCCCCTGCAACTACTCACCCAGGCTGCTGCTATTAACTTGTGTACTTTCTGTGAAAATAAGCTCTAAGAAAACATTCTGTGGAGCTCAACAGCCTTAAATTATTCAAACTCATCCAAGAGTCTTGAACTATCACACAGTGTGTCATAAAACCTGACAGATCCCTCCTGAACAGGTTCCCAGATGAGCACAGTACAGCTTTTATTCAGCTATGTTCCAGTTCATGTACGCTGATGGCAATATCCGTTCGATTATATGACGTAAGTGCAAGTGTAGATCACTACGTAAGGTCAAAATCCTTCCTTTGTTATCCTCAGGCATACACACTAACAACTTTTGGATGAGCACGCAACCCAGAGACACAGACTGCATGGTACCTTCAAGGAGAGACAGCAACAGAAAGAGAAAAAAAGAACGAGAAAAAAAGAGAGAAACAGACTGTTCTTCCTGAACAAATGTATCTGGTTAATAAAATTTTAAAATAACCTAAATATGTCTCCATCAGCAAAATGGAAACACTTAAAGGTGCCTCAGCTAGAACAGAAAAATGTATTGAAGGAAATAAGGTCGGCCAATGACTGAACCATATCGTGCTGTTTTCTGTGAAGTGTCTTTCTCGCTGTTGCCAATAAATCCTGGGCATAGCAAGAAATAAATGAAAAGAGAATAGAGACTTAGGAATAAAAGCACACTCCAGTGCAGTGAATATACAAGGTTGTCAGGTCTCTCAGGTACTCCTTCAGGCCTCTCAAATAATAAAGACTGCACCTGCAGCTATCCACAATTCATCTCATCTGCTCTTAAACTATGCCTACCCAAACCACCACATGCTCTCCATCTTCATTTTCAGAAGTGCACTGGTCCTGCCTCACTACCTTTGTTGTGTGTGCCATTTTCTCTCCGTCACCCCCCTTTAATCTATCTCTCATTTTTTCCCCTCGATCCTCTACGGCCTTTTCCTTTCATCTCCCATCTCTTTTAACCTCTACCTCTCTTGCATCCACCCATCTCTGCCAATCCCTATCCCATCTTTCATCTTTCTCTTCCTGTCTGTGTACCTTAGAAGCCAGTAGTTGTTGTTGAGCGTCAATCTGCTGCTGTTGTCTGGCAGCCATCTCTTGCAGCTCAGCCAGGGTCATGTCCATCCGAGGTGTCGCCACCTGGGCAAGCACAGACACACAGAGGGAGGGCAATTCACCATAAATACATATGCACTCACCAACACATATGCATCCCTGTATTGTTACACAAGTTCAGCTGAATTCTATGGACATTCATTCCTTAACACCCAGGACTAACGTTCATCACTGCATGCAATATTTACTGGCATACAGAACCATACAGCCAGAAAAACACTGGAGGTTGTAGACATGCACCAGACATGCTCTCGGGGGCCCAACGTGCACCCAAACTGTCCAAACTGTTGATGTCGTGCTGTGAACGTGATTAAATTGCCCGAGAGTCAAAAAAGGACCAACACAGCTGTTTTTATGGTCTCAGATGCTGCAGTGCAAAGGTTAAAATGTAAAATGACAATCTTTTCCAAACCATTATTCCTGACTTTGTAATGCATATTTTTAAATTAATTTCTAATGTCATATATTACAGGGTGTTTTTGGATTTCGCTAAGTAGTACCCCTTGGCAGCTCATACAGCTGGCTACTTTGTTACATTTTATGAAACCGATAAACTATACAGCAGGTTTCACACTCAGTGTCATGTTATAGTATACATCCCATCAAATCAATTAATGCATACAAACACAACTTAGGCAAGGCTTGGGCTACTTGAATAGCACATAATTGTGTGTCATAAAACTCATTTGATACCCAGTGTAAGTACAAGTATTCTTTGCATAGCTGCATTCAAAAAAGACTCAGAGCCACAATACCCAAGGACATCAAGCATCCATTCCAAATCACACTTAAAAACATGGAATTGTGCTGCATGTCTCAGGACAAATGAGTAACCAAACTTGTTTTGCTCTCCCTTCCTGCTCGTCTGTCAACACTCTGTTGTTGCTCTCACACAAACAGCTTCAAAACATGACAATGAGTGTTGCAGAGAAACAAGACACTGAGGCATAGGAACAAGTGCTGAAAGGACATGACCATTCCCTCAAATGAATTCTTCATCTGTGTCAACTAAATTGGAATCCGAACTTTGTCTTAAAAATTACCACCTTGAAATTACCCTCAAAGGTCTTTTCAAAATCAGCCAATAATTATTTAGGAGCAATACCACAACACAAAAACAGTATTTTTAAAGAACATCACTAAATGTAGCTTCAAAAATGAGCCATCCATTATTTTGTAAACTTTGTTACAAATATTTGCTGGCATAAGGGAAGAGGAAGTCACTGAGAGTGTGTCCATGGCTATGTCAACTCAATGCTTACAAAGTCTGTTTTACTTCCTTGTCACTATCATTTTAAGGATAACTGTTTGTTTTTTTTCACTCCGTTTTGTCACCCTTCTTCAATGTTTTATCATTAACTTATATTTTTTAATCTAATATTCAGCAACAAACAGCATTTCTACGTTCATAATGACTATGGTTGAATGTGAAATAAATCATAGGAACTCACCCCATTCTCCATCCTCCTGTCCGGTGGGCCCTTCACTCCATTTCTCTTGGGCTCTGAGCCTCTTGACCCTCCTACATAACCAACAACACGAAACAAGATCCAGTCAGACATCACCCACTACTTCAGAGCTGCATCAAAGTTGACTGCCTCTGTTTCGTCCAAATTCAGAGACACTTGGGCAAACTGAATGCCTTCACAGACAGTTGTGAGAAATGATAGGAACTTCTTTCTCTTTCCCTGTCTTTCTCTATCCCTCCGTCCAACAGCTATACTCTTAGGCATGGAAGTATGCTGCTCGGGCTTGCTCCAGTGGAGGGTATAGGTCAGTGGGAGGTTAGGCAAACGCAGACTGGTTTGCGCTGAAGGCGCTAAGCTCCTTCAGGAAACTAGAAGGATCAGTGTTGCTTTGTGACTTGCAATAATCTCAGGATTTAACTTAATACACAATGTTCTGTAGAGTCCCATAATTGTGTGTGTGTGTGTGTGTGTGTGTGCTTGTTGGTGTACACATCTCTGTCCGTACTACTGGCATTTGGCAGCTGGGGGGTCTTAAGAAGCTGGCAGTCCAGATCCCATCCTTAGAGCACTGGTCCATGACCAAAGCCCTTTAGCTTATATAATAGCTTTGGATGACCCTTGACACAGGTATGTTAAATATATGGACTGACACAGGGACTGACACAGTGTCAGTGAAGGAGACAAGACCATGATAAGCCTCCAGACATACAGTCTGAGCATTCACGGGAAAGAGCCATATATTAAAGAACAAATTTAATCTTCTGACCTGATGTTTATGAACATGCCTGCTGAGGGTGAGGAAAATGGGAACATCCAATATGAAGTGTAATTGTTCATTACCACAAGACTATCCCAATAACATGCTCTGTTAAGTATTGCGAAGTACAGAGGCTTAGCGCACCAAATGTGCCCACCTTTAATAACAATAAGCTAACATACAACTGTGTTGCAGAGTCTCAGCTGAGCTAAGCTAACACTGTGGGAAAACAAGAGGAGGCTAAGACAACAGGAAGGGAAAACAACCACCTAATCCCTGTGCCAGACTCAAGCTGTGAGGGGTAAGAGGGCTTAGTTACGCAACTGGGGGCTGAGAGGATAGCGTAAGACTGGAATACTGGAGTTTTCTGTGCTCCTAAGAAAACTGAAAAGTAACAGGCTTATAACGACGTGACTGGGACACCCAGCCTTTGAGCGGGCCTCCAACATTAGGGCTAAATAAGGCTTGCCCTGGGATTTAAGGCCTGCTAATATAAATCCATGCCTGGATCAAGGCAGTCTTAGAATATATTTTCCAAACCTTTTTGTTGTAGGGAAAAGGAGAGGTGATGTGGTTGTTTTCAGCTTCAAACAGGCTCTTATGTAAAATGCCATTTATAAAGGCTTAACTGGACCATGGATGTGTGTGTGTGTGTGTGTGTTTGTGTGAGTAGAAGTTGCAGGCATCTCTGGAGTTTACTACGTGGGTGTCAAATGTCATTTCACTGGGGGCAGCCCTTGCCCCAGCCATGACTCTTACGTAAGAGCAATGTCCCTGCCTTTAAACATAGAAATCCTTGCTTCTGTCCCATTACCAAGTCTGTGTGTGATGGTTGGTGTGTGTCGTGGTTGTCTGCAAATACACAGAGCTGGACACTCACCTGATTCCCTGCTAGGGGCTCGGTCGTGACGCAGGAAGAAGCGCACCTCTGCCCTGTGCTGTCCCCATCGCTGAAGCACATCTAGCATCCTCTCCCCCTCACTTACAGGTCGCTCTGCAGGGAAAACACATAACAACAGGTCCATGTTTAGGAGGTGAAAACACACACTCCTGGTCAAGAAATGTACAAGAAGGATGGGCAAGAGTGGGACAAATAAACCACAGTAAAAAGTAAATAATCTTGTCAAGATCACCAGGAGTAAAGCATTTTACTATGTAGGATTGAATGATATGGTTAAAAAAATGATTCATTTTACAGATATTGAGATTGTGGTATTATTCACCATTTTAGTAGGAATATTATGCATTACAGTTATCATTATCACTGAAAAAGCTATTAAAATGACAATAATGTGACTTTTGCTCGGGTCTGCACCAAACAAACATGTTTTCTTACACCTGGAAAACAACTTCATTTTCCAGATGTAAAGGCATCACTGTGGCCATATTGTGATTTTGATTTTTTTTTTTTTTTTTTTTTTATTAATTGTTCAGCCCTGGTGATATGTTTGCAAATCCTGTCCAACCACACCAGCATGACTGTGCTGGCCTACATTCAGAGGAGATTCATTTCAACGGGATATCCGCTGTCTAGTTGATCTTCCTGAGTAATGACCTCAGGCAAACAACTGTGAAGTGTTGTCAATTATTCCGGCTGGTACTGAGCCAAAGAGCTCATCATTCATCCTCATGACTCTTTTGTTCAACCTCCTTATAACGTTTTCATTATATAAATGGACTGACACATTGCAGTCGCCTGGAGGTCAGTGAAACAGAACTTTTAAAGTAGCGCCACTGCACAACACTTTTACAGGTATCATATAGTGATTATAATGGATCTGCATCTAATTTTGATGCAAACCATGATTATGATATTTCCAAGGACAGTCAGCTGAATGTGGACCACTTTAAGGACAGAGTACAATGTGAGACAATCTTTTCAGCAGTCAGCCATCTCTATTCAGGCTACTTGTGGAGGCACTCAAGCACAATAACTGGCACTCTTCACTCTCTTATAGCAACATTACCATGGAAACAGCAAGGAAGCCTGGGTCCTTGAGTTTTGATTCTGAATACTTCCTGACTCTCAAGGAGATGCAAAAAATGGGGAAGGCACGAAACCTTAATTCTCCTCCAACCTGACAGACATGGGAGATGTCTGTGTGGCTGTGTTTGTTAGAGGGATTATACACTCTATTTGAATCGCAGTCGAACAAGACTAGCCCATCCAAAAGAAATCACCAAGCGGGTTGACTACATAACTGATGTCTGTGTATGGTCTACTTCAGAAATGTAGTCTTGCTGTAATTAAAGGGTAAAGGGTGCAGGGAGAAGACAAAGAAGAGGCTTTGCACTACGTTCTGTCTCTTGTGATACAGGTAGATTTCACAAACAAATAAAAAAAATGATGTCCCCTAAACTATGCTGCTGTGTAGATAGAATAAGTCGCCGTTACTTACCAGATCCACGCCACATCTCAGCCAAGTGGCACTCTGTCTCTCCCGGCTCCTTGCACAGCTCCACCACGTCCCGGCACAGCGTCTCCGGGGTAACGGGCACCTCGGTAAAATGCTGGTCATTGTTACTGAGGTACACTGTCAGGAACATCTGGAGGTGAAGAGAGAGGATGGGGAAAGGGAGGAGGGAGAGAGGGGAATATTAGATAGAGAAGAAATAAACAACACAAAATGGAGGGTCCTGATGGCCTTGGTGGAAGCAGAGGGTACACAATAATTCTCTGTAATTGGTGTCCAATTTCCCTGTGGGTGTGTGTGTGTGTGTGCATGTGTGTCTGTTTCACTGATATCAGTCTCCCTGTCCCAGCCCTCATTCCTCTATGTCAACAGAGAGACCAGAGGCCAGCTCCCAGAATTCCGTTCCACCCAAGCCGTCTGCTGCTAACTAGTGCTGTCACCACTGTGAGAGACCTGCTCCCCCCCCCCCCCCCCCCCCCCCCCCCCCCCCCACACACACACACACTATATTAAATACCCCTGCCAAGCACTTTGAAGAAGCTGGACACTAAGGACTCTGTGTGGAGAAGCTGGGTCTGACTCTGTGTGTCTGTTTGACAGATGGCTGAGACTGGCTTACTGCTATCTAAAAAGGACTGCGTTATCTCAATGAGGCTGTCCCTGATAGTGGCGGAATGTGAAAAACTCAACCACAACAAAATCAAGCAGAATGATGAACTGCTAAATGGCTAGCATCCTTTCTGACAGCTACTATAATCACTGTTCAATTCTAGACCACTTGATTATAAAGACTAAAAAAAAAAAAATCTAAAAAAAAAAAAAAAAAAAAAAAAAAAAAAAAAAAATTCAGTAATTGAAGACTTCTACAGGATTTTATGAATCTAGGCAAAAGGAATCAAATTTCCTGAAAAACAAGTATGTCTTGTGCACATGGGGCTTCACAGGCATTTTAAAAATACACATCCAGCAGTGAGAACTCGTGTTCTGCTCTACGTGATGCTCTAAAAGCTAGACAAACCCTGACCCTGAAAGCTAAAAACCCTGTCTGCATGTTGTCACAGATGTGTGCTTAAGAGGCTTTTAGGGGCCTGCTGCATGGTCACTGCTGTAATCTGATCATCAGTTTGAAATGAGAGCTTTGATAAGGCTGTAATAAAACCAATATCATACCACAGGTGCCCTGGGGGCATGGCATGAACTTACTGAACCCTTCCTAGCTGCCCCAGACTAATGGTGTAGTATTGTAAAATCTCAAAATTTTACAACATCAACAGAGTTGCAACAGATGAAGAGCAGCCCAAGAACTGCACTAAAATGGAAACCTGTGAGGATCATCTCTAGAATGTCACTGTTATTGTTGTTCTGCAATCTCCATGTCCCAAACTCCCAGGATGGACTGTCAGGTTTTCTATTCTGGGTATGTTGGCGTGAAAGGCTGTGTCTACAGAGGCTATGCTGGGAACATCAGGTCAGGGGGGTGACAGGCACAAAGGGCTAAGAAGGCTGAGCAGCGGAGCAGCTGCAGGCCTGACGGGGAAACAAAGGTAGTTGGAGGGGTTTAGAGCCATGGGGTGCACTGAGCAATACTCTTAAGCTGTGTGCCTTTATCCCTTTTATTCTTCAACTTTATTCTTAACTTACTGAGTAAGCGGGTAGGTGAAAAGTTTCCTCCAAAAATCTCCTTGGCAACAGACACCAGATGTGAATTTCCAACGTGACACGGTGAAGGTGGCAGCGAGGGGTGGTCTGACTCAAGAGTATGTGACTCAACCGACGGCTTTGTTTCATCGGAATGGAAATGAATGATTTCCTTCACTGAGGCAAATGAGCAGTGAGTCATCCCGGCTGGTAATCTACACTGCAGAAAGCTGTAAATAGATGTTGTCCCTGTTTCACTGGTTTTCGTCACTGCCTGTGAAGACCCAACTGAGCTCTGAGGTGGAAGACCACCTTGGAGAACAAAGACCACAGATCCGGATCATAGAAGATTTCTCCTCTCTCCTCTCTCATCAGAATTGTTTCAATGTACTTTGTATACAATTTTGGTTTAGAGGAAAATCACCACTATGACATGGTGTTAGAGACTGTGACAAATGAAAAAAGAACCAATTTCATGTAGTAAAATGCTTTGCAAATCATTGACTTCACTGAGGGAAGTCATTTAGAGATCAGTGCCGAGCAGCTGACATCATCACAACTTCCCAGCAATATAGGACATTCAAATGACCCTGTAAATATTTGGAGAGTGGAAGAGAGACAACAGCGCAACTACGGAGGTGGGGGTGAGGGAGGATGGGAGAGCGGGAAAGAGAGAGAAGACAGCAACATTAAGGGAAGGAAGATGGGGTCCTGGGTGTGGCAGAGCCTATGTTAAAGGCCCATTCTCCTCAGCACTAAAGTTAATGATCCAGGGCTGCCACTGGCCACTCCTCGACTCCATCTAGATGAGTTGGCACTTTGCTGTGTTTGCTGCTGACCTTCATTCACCTCTTGCACACTCTGGCCGGCTCCCTCCACACACATAAACCACCCTGGCATACCAGATACCAATACTGAATACGTAATTAGGAAAGAGATTGTGTGCCTGTACTTGGGGGAAATTGGGCTGTGGGGTGCATGGGGGCAAACGATAATAAAATATGTAATTCTGTCCTTGCTCATAGTTGGTTGGGCTACTTATTTACATGCTTCAACTGCTGACGGTTCTGACAGAAATCTCTACATGTAAGTATTGCCTGAGCAATATATGGAAGCTGCAGAATGTCTTCTATGAGCTTGATGAAGGTAACTTGCTACATTTAGGTTTACCCAGACAGACGCAGGTGTGGTGCATACCTTAACACTCAGCTTTCTCTTAGCCAAACAACTCTAGAGTATATCAAATATTCATAGGTCAGACAGTGAAGGAAATTAAAACAGCTCAACAACCTGATAGGCCTATTTCATAGAAACAAACCAGAACAAGAAAAAAAAAAAAAAAAAAACAAAACTATAAAAGCAGCCGGACTTACGCAATCAGGCACCTGAACCCATTTGGATTTTACATGACAAAGTTTTTTTTTTGGAAAATGTGCTGCACATGGCTTACATCTATCAGAGTGGAGGAAAGAGGCAACTGCTGAATCACACTTCTTTCCTACCTGTAATAGCACAAGGCGATTGCCCTGGGGAAAGAGGAGGGCACAGGCTGTTACTGCTGCTGCTGTGCAGCATGGTGATAGATTTCTAATTCCATCACAGTATCAGCTAGATGAAAACTATTGGGGTGCTGTCTCGCAGGGTCTGGGCCATAGTGTGACAGCTTGGAGCTGCACACTCACAATATGACTGTGAGCAGTGAGCTCTGTAGCTTGAGCTCTAGACAGTCGCAAAGCAGAGCAACTATAAGGCTAGGACATTAGAGCTATACTGTATCTCAGGGATTAAGTTAATCCTCCACATAAAAATATAGTCTTGCACAAGACTATCGTCTCAGTCTTATTATAGTAACCTTGAACTCAATCGCCTGCAGCTAGGCTACAAGCACTGGGCCTGTAGTTTGAAAGTTAATGTCCTTTTGGGTAATCTTCAACAGATGGAGTGGCTTTTGTTGTGATGGTAAAAACATCTTACTGTATCTAGACCAATGGTTCTCACGCATGCATTATCAAGGACCAAGACTACACGCTTTCATTCCAATCAAACACTGTGCTGGCTGGTTTAACTGATTAGCTCCTAGGTGAAGGACTGCAAATCAGAGGAAAACATGGCTACTCTTCCTCAATGGCATGTGTTTGAGAATCATTGATAAGGTGGCAACAAAACAGACACACACAGAGAGTGTGTGTCTTAGAGATGAAAGGCAGCAACATCAAACTCGTAACAACACATCTAAGAGGAGTTGCTGCAGCTGACTGCACTACCTTGACTTGTCCTGCCAAAAAGGACATGGGATTCATGTAGGTTACTGCATGCAAACGGGCTACCTTAGAAACTGCCTGGGTCTATCCTGCCTTAAGCTGAAAAAGACCCTAATTTGTCCCTCTCCTTCCTCATTTGGCTCCCTTCTCCCACCAAAGGCCTCAGGAGGGCCTGCAAATTGCTCTTGACTAACTCTGCGTCCTGTGCTAAACAGTGAAGGTCTATGGGGAACAGGATTTTCAGGCCTCTCCGGTTGTTAAGGCAGAGGACTGAGATGACTGCAGTTTAAAGATCAACACTTTACCCACAACCAATTACAGGACAGAGTGCTGTGAATCTGTGTGGCATTCCCACTGATAGTCTGGATAATGTGCACTCCAGCACAGGAGCCATGCCACACATAAGCAGAGGAAGGTTGGCTGAGAACTGTTGGCTTGAAGCCCCTATGTGTAGCATATTTATCTGTATACTTTCAAATTACTAGCATAGCATAGTATAAAGGCTGTGAAAATGAGCACATCACCATGAAAAGTGGATTATTCTTTGGGTTGCTCTCTATGTTTTTAGTATCTCTAGGTGGATTTTCCACAAATTATGCAGGATTGGTCAACGACACAGAAGAAGGGTCTCAAACAAAACAGGAAGAGGATGTTCTGACAGCCAAGTACAGATGCTGCATAGTCTGGCTAGAGAGAGCATTAACTATTGCTGTACTTGAAGTTACTACAGTCCTGGATTGAACCAGGATAACTGCATCATCCCAGTGTACTGTCAAGAACAGATCAACTGTAATATATCGCAAATCCAGTCAGTTAGCTGTATCAGTTGCCCCCCGTTTGCCAATTTTTTCCCTTACCACTGGGAAAACGTAATAAATTCTACAACAGCTATGCAAAACTTCTTTGCTAACGCAATCTAATTGTAATGCAAAAAGTCAATACACAGCCTGTTTGTCTTCTCTCTGTGTGTGTGTGTGTGTGTGTGTGTGTGTGTGTGTGTGTGTGTGTGTGTGTGTGTGTGTGTGTGTGTGTGTGTCACAATTTTTAAAAAGCCAAAGGGCGTAAAGAGCAGGAGCAACATAGGGGGGAAATATTGATGAAAAGAGGAAAGGGGCAGTAGTGGAAGTGGTACTCAGATCTTTTTCTTAAGTAAAAGAAGTAATCCCACAGTGTAAAATCCTTACAAGTAAAAGCCCAACTAAAGATGTCAAATACATGTAGTGGAGTAAAAGTATAGAGCAGCATAAACTATAAATACTAAAGTACAAAAAAGTACTTAAGTACAGCACTTGTGCGCACTTAGTTACACTCCACCACCTTACACATAGTTGCATCTCCAACTAAACAGGCTGCTGATTTTAACCACTGGAGGTTGAATAGAGCCAAATTTTGTGAAATAAAACAGATACTGACACAATAATTGTCAAGATATGACTGGCACTGTTGGAATTCATCACATCATTTCTAATATTAAATGGAATTTTACAACACAATTAAGTGTTTTAGTATGGAGTCACGCTAATGAAAATGCCTAGGGATATGCAATGACCTTCAGAAAAACGTTGGAGGACTGCATCTTATACTGAAGTCAACTTCACATGGGCCTAATAGCATTTCAGTCCCAATGTCACTCCACAAGATGTAATAGCCCATTCTCTCCTTGTGAGGGTCAAGTCAACAGCATTAGTCTCTTAAGACCTTTGTACAAACTCAATTGCTTCCTTATTGAGTTAGAAAAAAGAGCGTTCAAAACTGTCTGCCACTGCACTTTCCTATCTCCAGAAATAAACAGAGCACAAAGCGCAGTAATGGAATTACTCTGCAAAATCACAGTATCTACCAAATAAATGTCCCTCCCATCATAGGGAATAAACATACAGCTATAAAGACCCATGGCAACCTTGGAGGGTTTTCATAATCCTGTGTTGGTGATGTATCTTTAAATGAGATAAAGTGCCCTATTACCAAATTTGTGTCTCCTGCTCAAAATCAGCTGAGATTTTCTACCTTGCATCTTTTGGTCCATAATGTGTAACATTCAGCCTACTAACAAAACAAACACCCTTGAATTTGGCTGCAGAGAGATGTATATTGTATTCAATTTATATCTGCATTTTGGGGATTTAGCTATTAGCTATCTTTCAAGAACAGTTTAGGATGAATGTACCTATAGAGCAGGGGTGTCAAACTGGTGCCATGGAGGGCCGAGAGGCTGCAGGTTTTCATTCCAACCAACAACTCCACCAGATGATTTCACTGATTAGTCCCTTCTCTCTGCTTGGAGGTGGGGCGATCAGTGAAATCACCTGGTGGAGTTTTCAGCTGGAATGAAAACCTGCAGCCTCTCAGCCCTCCATGGCACCAGTTTGACGCCCCTGCTATAGAATAAACATAAATTTCTGCATCATAAAAATTACAAGCAACCAACAGAGCACAGGGCCAGAGCTGTAGTGCTTTGATTATGTTCCTGTGACCCTAGCATGACCATGACAGAAATGCTAAGACATGAGAAAGAGGTAGACAGATTTTTACTCAAGATAAGAGAAAAGAGCATACTTAACAGTACAGACAGAGGCAGAGGGCCTAAAGATGCAAACAAATTCACACGGGAAATGGCTGACAAAAATGCTGAGGTATTAATCATAGTTTTCGGATATGAGCTTATGTGTATGTTGTTTTCTCCCCCAAATGTTTGCCTCAGTAGATGTAATAAACTCATAGGTTACATGAAGCCCAACAAAAAACACCATGCCCAATCTTCAGTATAGTCTTCCACACTAAATTTGAAATGAGAAAAATAAAATTTAAACCTCTCTCTAGAGCAATTAGCATACAAAATAACACTTATTTTTTCCCATTTTTCAGAGTGTTGTAGAGTATGTTTAAGCTCATAAACTTTACTTGCAAAATAGGCTTTGTAACTCGTTGCCTGTATGTTTAAATACTGAAACATTTCAAGTTTCAGTCATGCACTGTAATCAAAATGAAAGAATATAATCATACTGTTGTATTCATTGTTACAGCAGGATTTTATACAGTTCCCTCAGCTAGAAATGAGTCATTTATTGGGCTGCATTGTTTTCTCCTTAAAGGCTACAGGCCATTGTTGAACTTGTCACTCAGTGTTCTTATTCTAATGGAGCCTGTAAGTGTGTCACTGGCACTGTGATCAGCAAAATTCTGGTATATGATACAGCTGAAGTGACTGCCATACTTGCATGGCATCAGAGCTAAAGCCAACTGGAGAACTGGGGCAGCTGGGAAAGTAGAGGGTATGAGGCAGGGTGACAGCAATAGTTGACAACAGGGACCACATCCTTGACCACACCTGGGTATCTCACCACAGGCCTTCAGTCCATACACACACAAACACACACATGCGCACACACACTTTCCATTACACATATTGCTGTGGTAAGCGATCAAGCCAACTAGGTCTTGTTGAGCGAGTCACCTCTGAATCTGATTACTGTGAGTTTATAAGACAAGCTGCTGGAGACACTGCAGCAGCTTCTTCCTTTATGTGCGCCTCGGTCCTCCCTGCCAGAGTCTGCGCTTAAGACTTGACACAATTCCAGCATGGCAGTCCTTCAAAAAGGCAAGGCAGCAGAAATCTCCCTTGCAGCTTTATGCATTATTCCTCTTCATCTATCGCTCTCTTGCATTATGAGGATGGTGGGTGAGGAAGAAAAGGTCAGGGGTAACAGGCAGCAGAATGGAGGGGGAATAAGAACATATAGGAGCTTAATGTATCCGCAACATTTAGGAAGAACATGCGACACACTAAAGCTGCAGTGAACACTGAAGTGCTTATCCTATCATTTCATAATCTGTCATATGTTCATACTATTCCACTCCTGGTACTTACAAGATGAGACAGCTCATGAGATATAAGAGAAATGGGAGTGAAAATCTAGCAGAGGGGACAGGATGTATGCCCCATTCAAGCCCTCACATTGCTTAGTCATTCGGATAAACAACCAGGCTATAATCACAGACTGGAGATTTTACAACATGAACCCATCTTGAAATACTAGACACTAGCCTAAATCTGTACCGTGTGATCTGTATCATGCCAAGGCCCAGAAAAAAAGAATAATAAATACATGACTGGGTAAATGAAACATTCACAAAACAGAGACAATATATGGTCAGTTGTACGGTAATTATATAAATCCAAATCCAAATCCTAATCCGTTACCTAACCAAATCTCAGGAGGGAAAATTAAAAAGGCAAGACCTAGTGAATGAAATGTGGGGAAAAATAGGCTAATTGGCTTCCTCAAACAATAGACACTGAAAAAATGTCTATATGGTGTCTAATCTGTCATATGTAGAAGAAAGGGCTCAGTGGAGCATGGGAGAGGGTGAATGCAGGGAGAGCAAGAACGTCCCAGAAGTGTTAACTAATTTCAGGCTTATTCCCAGACCACCCCTGGTACATATCTTCTCATCCATGGCCACTCTGCTCCCCACGGGCAGACTAGTGTTTCAGCCTCAGACATTACTATCACAATGTCCTCACTGTGAGAAAAGGGGTCTTTCTGGAAACACACCACTGTAAGTTGCACTTCCACTTCTCACCTGGATTCCTCAAAGAGTCAGTCACTTGATACTGAAAGGCAGGTAAGATGATACTTGCTCAGGTGACTCTGGTGTGTTTTCTCTCAGGAAACAGACTACTGTGACGCTGGTATTATGTGGCATATGGAGGCTGTGCAGCATAACACTACTCATTCAAGACATTTATTCAGCTTTTGTGGTAGATCATCAGATATTGATGACAAGCTCCAGCTCTAGGCAGAAACGGTACATCAGCCATGCAATTGTTACCACACTCAATCCTATGGAGAAACACAGATAAACAGCTTGGTGGGATGGGAGTTTTCCAAGGGTAATGTGTCATTGTAAGTCTACTTCCCACCTTTCTAAAATGGTTAACTTGTATAATCAATTCTTTTTAAAAACAGATAAACGTGAAAAAAAAACATTGGCTTTGCATGTCCTTGGCTATTCCTAATGTGACTGTCTGCTTACGTAATTACCAGAGACCCTCCCACAGAGCAAACACACAGCCTGTGGCAACCACAGAGAAAGCCTTCTCAGGTTTCTGTTGATATACACAGCAAAGCCAGACTGCCCGGTGGATTACATCATTTTCTCACCATCCTAACACCACCACAAAGTCTACCAACAGTGAGACTTACTGTGGTTTAAACCAGACAATGTACAGCGCTAGAGAAGAATGAGGAAATGATTTCAAATGGTTGTTCCTACAACATCTAAAATCCAAAACAATGGGGAAACTCTGACTTTGCAAACTTTAAACATGATAATTAAAAAAAAAAAAAAAAAAAAAAAAAATCAAAATTATGCGTTTCTTTTTTTCAGTAACGTAAGAATGAATATAAGCTGTCTGTGAAAAAGTACACCAGAGTGAAATATGGACTAATAAACCAGCTGGGGTGGTTAGCATGAAAGCCTGAATGCGGCATCAGTCAGCGTCAGGAGGACAAAGGCTGGTCTGACTGGAGATAAGGGTGAATCAGGGTAACGGAGTTGCACCTTGCTGTGGTTTAGTACAGGGTGAGCATCCCTTATCAGGGTGCTGCCACAGCACAGGAACACACAATGTGCTCTCCCACAATGTGCTCTCCCACAACGTGTCGTAAAAGAGTCCCTGGAGCTCTTTGTGTTCAGGAAACAGTGACCCCCTATTTACCATCCCAGCCAGCAATTATGGCACTGCATTCTAACTCCCCGTGAGCCCCTGGCCTGTACAAGCAGGGTCATGGGATATTTCTAAAGGCTCAGACAATACCTCATGTCAGACATAGCAATATAGACACCATTTTCTGCTGAACAGGCTGACAGCACAGACATGTTAAAGAGCTAGAATATATATCTCACTCAGACACACACATATACTTCAGTGGGGGGAGCGAAGCAAGAGGGGCAGTGGCCAAGGTCTGATGTGGCCTGCTCACAGACAGAGATCTCATAGGAAAACATGTCAGGGTGACAATTTATATTGATGTCTGTGAGACTGCAGCTCGGTGATAATAAATGACTCTCTGAGAACAGCAGAGCTAGGTCATGAAACAGACGGGAGTCATCTCAGCACCTCTCCGTCTCCAGTGTTAAGATGATTAATTCACGGATCCAGCTGTTTTACTAGAAGGGGAGGAGAAGAAAAGAGGGACACTGCCAGACTGAGCATACTTACACATAGAATTAAGTACCATTCTTAAGATGTGTCATGAATAACACCACTGTTAACTAAATGTGACCTTGTATTGTACCATGTAACTTAATACACTTCAACAAAAAGGATCCCAAATTAACCAGAGATGATGAGATGAAATGTATAAGTGAGAGTGCTGTAAACATTTTCTATGAACTAAACGTCCTGACCGTGACATGTCCACGTAAATCATTTCCAGCCTTAAGAAGTCTGCTGATCTGAACGCTAAACAGCCTCCCTCCACTTCACTCTATTTGGACTTTGCTCTGTTGCCAGCAGTCCGAGTCATCAAAGGAGAAGACAAGCGCATTTTTCAAAACCATCCACCTGTCACAATCATAATTTGTTGGGATAATTTGTCTACGGCACACACACACACACACACACACACACACACACACACACACACACACACACACACACACACACACACACCACTGTCCTCTCTGCACACATCAAAGAAGTGCTGAGAGATGGAGCCTAGCACTGTCTGCAGCAAAGGCAATAGACTTCTGATGAAGATGATGACATGGCAGCAATCCAGAGCTAAAGCTTAGTGTAGTGCCAGCCAGACTTGGCAGGTAGCTTGTTACGTGCTCAGAGTAGGCCGGGCGATACTATAAAGCCTACAACTTAACAAATTGACTGATTGAAAGGAAAGCATGTGTAATTAAGATAATGGAAAGCTTGTCATAGACTTGTTAACTGACTCCACAAATACATATCAAATACAATACAGACTAGAAAACTGGGATGTTGTTAAAGAAAATGGTGAGTTCTTTTACGATTTACATTTAAACTAGTAAATGCCCTAAACAAGTGAATAAATGGCTCAGACACCTGACTGAGATGTTTAACCTCACTGCAGAAGCCTGGGCTGCAGTCGGAGTGGAGAATGACACAAAACTGCATCAATTTGCCACGTCAATTTAAATGCCCAGGTACAGTATTAACAATGTTGCAGGCTTGTGTTGGCTATATTGTGTCGAAAACAGAAAACAGCAGAAAATTTGACACATTCAAAACTTATTAAGAGGATAAACATAAACTCACCGGCATCATTTTAGCTTCGTACCGCATTTAGCTAACCAACAGAGCATGAATCCCACTGGTAGTTTCGACGAAAGCGACGGGACTGCGATCACTTTAATCCTGTATCCTAAACCCGAAATGGGCAAGGCGACTTTCTCCTGCTTTGGGGTCCTGTCCTGTATTAAAAACACAATACACGGTTATTGGCGGAATTCAACCACAATTCAAAAAAGGAAAGAAAAATAAAACACTATTTATCGTAGCTAGTTGTATTCTTCGCCGTGGACCTGTTGCAACAAATAACTAGCTAACAGGCCTTCACGGCAAAGTTTCCGTTGTAGTTGTTTGGGCATCGCTTGGAAGTTTGTAGCCTCAACGCGAGTATTTATCAAACAGCTGATGTTTTGTTCGAATGTTACCAATGGCAAAAACTCACAAATTAAAAAGAAACAGTAAACTATCCTGTAATTATGTGTAATTTGTGTGGGTTTTACTTGCCCGAGGACGTGTAGGTGTTCGTCCGAAACCCCGCTGACAGTGTTGGTCGATAGCCTGCAGCCGATCCCAGGGTGACGTAGTGGGAGGAAACTCACTCCTCTTTGGAATTCAAGCCCCGCCTCGGTTTGGGAGAAGGAAAACACTCCCACCAGACTTG
Source organism: Myripristis murdjan (assembly GCF_902150065.1). Taxonomy (NCBI): domain Eukaryota; kingdom Metazoa; phylum Chordata; class Actinopteri; order Holocentriformes; family Holocentridae; genus Myripristis; species Myripristis murdjan. The sequence goes on along the minus strand of NC_043994.1, from coordinate 17,590,748 downwards.
TCTAGTGCTGTGAAACTTGCCCTGTTTACTTTCTTTTACACGATAAAAAGTCTTTCCCCCCATACTTTAAACATTCCTCATAGTAAGTCGACATTAATATCAGCTGAAATAGAATAGTACGAATAAAACGAAGAGAAGGAGGGGCTTCGGTTGTCGTGGTATCTGCGAGGAGGAAAAGAAAGAGCTCTCACTCTATCAACAACGTGTGAGACGTGTACGATGCTGTTGCAATTTATTCTGCTGAACTGCATGTGGGTTTATTTCGGCAGTGTTAACACTTAGCTAGAGCTAAAAACATTTTTTTCTACAAAAAACAAATAAAATATAGGAAAATAAATAAATCAGTGATGTGGATTTATACACAAAATATTTAAAGAAATGTAGAATTGACCGGCCGCTTCTTAAACACAAGGCGGAGGTAAAAAAAAAAAAAAAAAAAATACAGAGGAGCAAAGACTTCACAGAAGAAGCATGAATCAAAATACCAAGAAATCTGATATGTCCCCAAATCTTTCTAGCCTTTTTAGTAGAGTGCATTTATTAAGTGATAAGAAAAATAATTTCATATATCATGTCAGAAATTGATGAATTTAGGTAATCTATATAAAAAAAATAGGAGAAATATGTAAATTTGGGATGCCATTTAACTTAAGTGATAACCATTTTTTATATCTAACCTGATTCTTCTGGACACCGGGAATTTAAACATCCCCTTTCGCAGACCTGAAGATGGCGCACATTTTTTAAAACTAATGAGTGATCTCTCTTTCTAAATATAGACGATCTAAAGCCAGAGGTGTGCTGTGGACTCCATCTCCCAGAAATCCTCGTCAACGGCAAGCGAACAGTTCCAGGCTTCCAGCGCTCGAGCACCACGTTATGCCAATGTGCACAGTGGTGGTGGTTTTCTAAGCACACGCAGTTCACTGTTGTGCAGGTGTTTTGCATACGGGTGCCATTCGCTTTCGTCTTACTACAGACTCAGACGCTACCTGAAGTCATGGCTGACCAGGTGGCTGCCATGTGTGAGCAGCTAATCAAGGCTGTGAACATGATGATGGACCCAGAAACAAGCCAAATATACCGACTGGAGGCCCTTAAGGTAGCATCGTGATGGGTTGGAGGTGCTAGCTAGCTAACATTAGCTAGCTGGTATTGGCATTAATGGGGTTGTTGTTTTATAAAGTAGAAGCATGTCTGCGTTTAGCTGAAAATGAAACTCACATTAAGCGGTGCTGTAAGCGGCGTTAGTAATAATTAAACCATTTTAACACTATCTACAGCTAATAGAGACGTTAGCGGTTATGACAACCGGCTGCTTAGCAACCGTACCTAGCATTCCAGGGTTATCGCCACCACATCCATGCCGACTGGCAGGTCATTCATTCATGAAAATGACACTACCTGTGCTCGTAGTGATAGATCTGTGGAGATTTAATGAACGAATGAATTGGAAGGACTTAGGAAGGACAGCTAGGCTGCTAATGGGGACGCTTAATATAAATATTTGCTAATTGTCAGTTAAGCCAATGCTCCATACCATGCACTGTTGAAGTAGGTGCTGTTCTTGCTACAGCATTGGTAAAGTTAAGTATTCAAAGTGTTCTGTAAATTATGTACCATTTGAAATGGTTGCATATTTAGTGACGGGCTATTCTTTTAATTCTACAGTTTTGTGAGGAGTTCAAAGAAACGTGCACGTTTTGTGTCCCGTGTGGCTTACGATTAGCTGAGAAAACCCAAACAGCTGTGGTGAGACATTTTGGTCTTCAAGTCCTGGAACACGTTGTCAAGTGAGTGTAATGCACATGTTAAATAAAGCATGTCATGTTATTACACAATAAAAGTAACTTTATATGCTTCAGAAGTTGAAATAATAGTATTTTTCTCCGCTCTCTGTGAGCAGGTTCAGATGGAACAACATGCCGCAACAAGAGAAAGTGCAACTGAAGAACTGTGCCATGCAGCTGTTATCAAATGTAAGTCTGACAGGGAATAGAGTAATACCACAACTGGCTGACTTCCAAGTTAACCAGCTAATAGATGTTACAAAAACTAAAGTCTTCCTGAAAGGTATAACAGTATGGATTTCTCTGATACCTATTTCAAATCTTATCAGGGAACCCATTCTATCCTGGAGGAGGAGAGTCACATCAAAGATGTCTTATCACGCATCATTGTGGAAATGATAAAGCGAGAATGGCCACAACACTGGCCACATATGCTGAAAGAGATGGAGTCCCTTACTAGCCTGGGGGTGAGTGACTTGCCTACTGCTGGACATGAACTTCTGCTGCATGCCAGTCATTTCCTTTGCTGTGTTCCAGGTCATTTGATGCAATTATGTTTCACTCAAATGCAAATAAGGACCAGTCATGGGCTTGTTATATTCATGTGGTTTCATAATGTTTTTGCCACATTAATGACAGACAAGTAGCATTCCCTATATGTTTTGAAGTGGTCAATATAAGAAATACTGTGCAGGAAACTTGATCTATGTATGTGGATAAAGTAAAACTGAAACTGAATCCTGCTTCCTGCAGGAGGCTCAGACAGAGCTGGTGATGCTGATCCTGCTGCGGCTAGCAGAGGACGTGATCACCTTCCAGACGTTGCCCACCCAGCGACGAAGAGACATCCAGCAGACCCTCACTCAAAATATGGACAACATCTTCAGCTTCATGCTGGCCATCCTACAGATTAATGTTGACGACTACCGCAAAGTGGTGAGCAAATCTTTTGAGTTCTTTTATTTACAGTATATACTGTTTTATAACAGTATATAGACCAGTGGAGATATTTCTGAATTTTAACATGGCTTTCATTTATTGCCACCTAGGGGCAATAACTTATTGTTAAGGCAAAAGTGTAATTTGAACAAGAGATGTTCCTAATTTTTTTTCCCTGATGTGTTTTATCTCATCTAGAATAGTATACCTGGACAGGAATTGCAGGTGAGAAAATATCACTGCATGTCTGCTCTGAAATGTACGTTGTATGAGTTTGTCTTGATTACTTGAATAGAGTAAAGGGCTGACACTGTGTATAAGTATTACTCCGGGTGTGCCACACTGCAGAAGCAGTGTCAGGACCAGGATGAGGGGAACCAGCCCACCATAAAGTAGGTGCAAAATGCCTTGACAGAATAAAAGATTCAGAGAGGCTACCATATCTATTCATTATCATTACTCATTTATTATTCAAAATATATGAAATGCAAGTGTTTTGTGCAGTCAGGCTCCCGCTTTTATTGTGTCTGTATTTTGCCTAGTTGGTGGTGTGCAGGTTCCTCTTATCCCATACTTCATTGCTTCAGCAACTGCTATGATGGGGCGGTTTTGTCACTCTTCTCTCACCTTCCTTCCCTCCCCTTCCCTCCTCTCTCTCTCTCCACTCACAGGCCAAAGCTCACTGTCGAGTCGCTGTGGCAGCTCTGAACACTCTTGCGGGTTACATAGACTGGGTGGCCCTTGCACACATCACCAACGCCAACTGTCGCTTGCTGGAGATGCTGTGTCTGCTGCTGAGTGAACCAGAGCTGCAGCTGGAGGCAGTGGAGTGCCTGCTCATCGCCATTAGCCGGAAGGTTGGTCTCAATACATGTCAAAAAGCATTGATACAGAGGCAGCATGTGAGCCAGAATGCCTAACTGATGGCTATGTTATCAGGATGTCACGAAACCACTCATCTCATTTATAGTAGAACCACTAGGGAGAGAGTGAAAGTACAAAGCCTTGTTTTTGTCATCCTGTCACAGGGCAAGCTGGAGGACAGAAAGCCATTCATGCTACTGTTTGATGATGTGGCCATCCACTACATCCTCTCTGCTGCACAGTGAGTTCACCTGCTGTAGTCTGTTTCTGTGCAGCCCTCCTGAAAGGCCACAACTTGTTCTTTTCAGTGTAATTATCATGGTTGTCTGTTTGCAGGTCAGCAGACGGAGCAGCAATATGTAACAAATCCAATGAAACACCGTAAGTAACATAGACGTTCATTGTGTTTGGACAGTGAGACACACACACATATATGTATATATATAAAATATATAATAATATGCACACTACAGACCAGCAGAGGTGGCTGCAGTGGTGGAGCGACATTACATCTTCCTGAAGAGGCTTTGTCAGGTCCTCTGCGCCCTGGGAAGTCAACTCTGCTCATTAGTGGTGAGTTTATGTTTTATGTGGGTTTGGTCCATGTATATTTACTACAAATCTGAAGTTCCTCGTTGTGATTGTACTGATTAGTGGAAAATGTCGTATTCTGTCCACAGGGTTCCGAGGCAGAAGTCGAAGTACCTGCAAACCTCAGCAAGTACATGGAAGCCTTCTTAGCTTTTACTACACACCCCAGTCAGGTGAGACAAAAAATTTGAAAGATTTTATTGTGGGATTTACCCAGTGCCCTCACTCACAAAGTCCCTTGTGAATTTAACTGAGTATTATATGAATCCTGAAGCTGTGTATGTTTACAACCTCTTCTAATTTTCCTCCCCCTCTGCAGTTTTTAAAGTCCTCAACTCAGATCACTTGGGGAGCTCTGTTCAGGCATGAGATTCTGTCAAAGGACTCAGTCGTCATGGAGACTGCCATCAAGTACCTCAAAACAACTATGACCAATCTAGTCAAGGTACTGAGACAAGTGGTATCAGTTATGCAGTGACCAGTGCACATTGTCCAAGGCATTGTTAAAATATTTTTTTTTCTTTTTCTTTTCTTTCCAGACTGGGTTTCCATCCAGAAACGATAACCCAAGTTGCGAGTACTCCCGTGTGGACTTTGACAGTGATGAGGACTTCAACTCATTCTTTAACTGTACATATTGTAGACTTGGATGTTTTTCAGTTGTTGTTGTTACCGTGTGTTATCTGGTAGTTTTTTTCATGATTTATCCTGATGCTTTACAGCTTTCCGAGCACAACAGGGTGAGGTGGTGAGGAGCGCGTGTCGCATTGTTCCTCTGGAGGCTTTCCAGATAGCAGCAGAGTGGTTACAGTATCAGATCGCCAGCCCTATTGACACTGGGAATACCACGTGTAAGTCCAAGCGTGGTTTTCCTCACTCTTGACATCTTTGTGCAGTGTCAGAAAGGGGAATTACATAAACCTTTATATGTGTGACTGGGACGGTTGCGGTGGATGCGGATAGTTTCACTTGCATAATATGTAACATTATGAAACTCATTTGGGTGGGTGAAGTTGGGTGGAGGATCCCATTTACGACAGACTACCGTTGTAGCTGACTGGTACTGATAGTGAAGCAGGTGCCATGTATGAGGAAGCAAAAAAATAGTTTTCATTACAGCTCACAACTTAAACTGAGAACTTAGTCATACAAAAAAGGAAAAGGAAAAATAAAGTTTGGATATCTTGATTTCCATTAGCTGCTACATGCAGTGAATTTATCTTCTTGTCCTCACCCTAATTTCTACCTTTCTATTGCCAGCTAAGACAGCTGAGGGCCTGTGCTCCATGCTTTCCCCATCAGTGGTTCAGTGGGATGCCATGACTGTTTTCACAGAGTGTGTGGTTGGACAGACCTTCAAAAACCTGGAGGAGGAGGTAACAGGAAACCTTTTAAGCAACAGCACAGCACTGCTTAATATTGCTAGATGAAAATGTTAATGATAATTATGATAACATAAAGGCTATTCCTGCTCCTCCCACTTGTTTCTGTGCAGAAGTTGCCCATAGATCAGGGCATGGAGCTCCTGCAGGCTGTGCTGAACTACGAGACCAAAGACCCACTCATCCTGTCCTGTGTCCTCACCAACGTCTCCGCCCTCTTCCCCTTTGTCATGCATAGACCTCACGTCCTACCACAGGTCCTCTTCAAGGTCAGCTGAGCTGTTCTTTGGTCATAGTACATTATTTACACATGTGTGCCTGTACATACCATGTGCTGTTTGATTTGAAAAAATAGTAAAAAAAGAGCTTCAGCCCTCCTTACAGTGTTATCATGAAGTATGTCTAGGATTAGTCCAGTGTCTGATTGGCTTGCATGACATTTTTAATGTTCCCAACACATTATAACTTTAACATTAAAAATAGAGTAGTCAGATGTCTGTTCTGGTTCTGGGGGGTTGCTGGCATCTTTAGATTTTCTCCAAACATATAAAACTCTGTTTGTGTGTATCTATATGTGTTTTATATAATCAGTAAACAGTGCATGTTTTAATCATGCTTATCATATATTTTTGCATATTTATTTTGTATTTAACTGGCCTTTATTCTCTTGGCCCTGCAGCTGTTTGGTGCCATCACATTTGAGATTGTCCCGAACAGCAAGGTGAGTTGCCTTCACAAACACAGTATCAGCTCTTCTCTCACTGTTCACATTCAAGACCAAGAACTTAGCATGCTAGTTGATGTCTTCAGGCACCTCGGACCCGAGCTGTAAAAAACGTGAGGAGACACGCCTGTTCTTCAATCATCAAGATGTGCCGGGACTACCCACAATTCATTTTGGTGAGAAAATCATCTTGAATCACAATTTAAACAAAGCAGTATACCTGTGCCAGTTTACTTAGGAGCCTTTTCAGATTATTAAACACATTTATGGATAACCATAGTGCACTTTGGCGTATAGGCTGGGATAAAAGGGGTGTGTTTCCTAACAAGATTTACCTCTGTATTGTTCACTTTTATCTCTCCAGCCTTGTTTTGACATGCTCTACAACCATGTGAAGAAGCTGTTCTCCAACGAGGCCACACTGACTCAGATGGAGAAATGTGCCCTGATGGAGGCCTTGGTGCTCATCAGTAACCAGTTCAAAGACTATGCCAAACAGAAGGCCTTCCTAGAGGAACTCATGGCTCCAGTGGTCACAGACTGGACTTCTGATGAGATGAGACAGTAGGTTCTCTCTCTTTCTCTCTCTTTATCCCACTCTTTCTCTGGTAATATGCAGTTGACCAGCCTTCAGATCATTTACTCAATCTTTTTTCAACTGATTTGTCAGATCTCTGTCTTTCCATTTCTCTCTCTCTGTATCTCAGAGTCATGGAGAAGTGACTTGTCTCATTTTTCCAATGTTTCAGTGTGCTGTGGGACCCTGCCATGTTCCTGTCCTTTGTTGGTGCTGATCAGGTGGCCAACGAACAAAGCCAATATACAGACACAGCGGGCATTAATAGGGCACGGGTAAGAATGTAGGCATGTAAACTGAGACATGAGTGTTTGAATGTGAATTCCAGAGATTAAAGTTTATTGTCATGGTGACAACGGATCTCCATCATTTGGATTTTGCGAGAGAGAATACTGTATGAGATCAGTACAGAGTCGTCTTCCTGTAAAACTCCAATCGTCACAAGGCTGTTTTACATAAAAGCAGAGGCTGTTTGAGTCATAAAATAATATTCATTTTGTCTTTTTTTTTTCTCACTGTAATCTTTTAAGGTCACATGCAGTGACATTGACCTTGCAGTTTGTTTTTTGTACATAAGAAATGGCTTATATCAGATTATGATAATGGAACATTTATTATAGTGTTCTTATTCTGTTGTCCCTCTTGTTTGCTTTTGTTCAGCTGAGTTTCTGCTTGTACACTATCTTGGGAGTGGTAAAGAGGGCACGCTGGCCTGCAGACCTGGAGGAGGCCAAGGCCGGTGGCTTCGTGGTGGGCTGTAGCCCCTCTGGAGCTCCCATCTACAGAAACCCCTGTACCACTCAGATTCTAGCTCTGCTGCCCAACCTGCTGGCTCTCATCAGGTAGGCCCAGTTCACACAGTTTCCTGTATGTGCACCACACTCATTTCTCACTTAGTTAAGAAAGCCGATTTTTGTATTGACGGTGGTCACCAGTTTCTTTTTCTCTGACTTCCCTGCAGAACTCATAACAGCCTGTTTTTGCCAGAGAACTTGGCTCGTCTGAGTGAGACCTTCTCCAAGGCCTATGAGGTGATGGATGTAGAAAAGAACACTGTTCTTGGTGAGAGGGTCTTTCTTTGCTAATGGTCATTATTGAGAGCTGATTCTTTTCCGGCTTTGCCTCATTGATTTGCTGCCTATAGTGAGCCATCATCTGAAGAGGTAGCAGTCATGGTGAAACCTGCTCATTGCTATGCCTTTTCTAGGTCTTCCTCAGCCTCTGCTGGATATTTATGACTCTCCTGTGTATAAAAGCAACCTGGAGCGCATGCAAGGATTTTTCTGCACGTTGAATGACAACTGGTGAGAAATGTGTAGTAGCTGTAAGATTTCCCCCCCTAACTTTGAAGCTTTGATGCTTTTCAGTATGCCCCTTCCCTCTACAAATCATTTGTAATGATAAAAAAAAATCATCCAGTCTCTGTGCGCCTGAATTATGCCTCCCCTACTGCTCTCTTTTCCTTTTTAGTTTCCATATCCTGGGAAATGCAGGTTTATCCATGCAGCATGACTTCTACACCATCGAGGGGTTGGCTGAACAAATTGTTGGCGCCGCCTTTGTCTCCCTTGACCACGTGCCTGACCACAGACTTCGCCCTATGATTCATATCCTTATTTTCTTTTGCTCCTTTTTATGCACCCAGCCTCACTAATTTCCATTCTTTATTCAGTGGTCTGGTCATACACATACATGGAAAACCTTTCTCTTAGACTTATTAAGATGGACACAACTGTAGTTTTATTTATGTTTTATTTATTTATTTTTTTAAATTATTGTCAAAGTTGACTTATGGCTGTATGTGATCATCATATTTCTTTAACTTGTGCACGGGTGTTTCTGAAGCAGCTGGTGCTATCATGTCCTCAGGAGTTTTACGACAGTCTACTCTGCCCCCTGCTGGGCCCTCTGTTTGCTTACATGCTGCAGGTCAGGACCTAAACTCTCACCACTGTGTAACAATATCATTAATTTCACCATCAGTGACACTATATTTCAGTGAGTTCTAGTTGTGTTGATGCCAGCAGTGTAACTGTACCTCTGCTTCATGCTGCAGAGACTCAATGTCAAGTGGCAAGTCATCAACCAGAGGACCTCTGTGAAGTAAGTTGTTTTCTGGATGTGCGTGTGTTTGTCTGTGCATGCTTATGTGTTTGAATGGATGGATCTGTGAATCTTGTGAATTAGGATTGTGAAGTAGTGTGAGTTGCCAATAAGTCTGTTTTATAAAACTTAAATTTGTTGTCAGTGTTATTGCAGTCCTTTGTGTTTCCATACCGTTACCATGAGCACGTTTTTTACAGTCCTGTCTTATTTGATTCAGCAATACGAACCCAGTATTTTTTCCTCTTTTGTAAATCAGTTAACATTCAGGTATAATTTATTACTGATTGAAAATTAAAGATGTAAGCTATTAAATATTCATGCCCCATGTTGTGCTACTGCCATTTTTATAAAATCAGCTAAGACATGTTGTTTCTTTTTTCTTTTCTTTTTTGTTGCTTAATGTGTCTAATGCTAGAAATTGGGCTCGTGAATGTGACGGCACAGCTGATATGTCCACCTCTTTGTGTTTAGTGGTGAGGAAGAGGAGGAGGTGGTGTGTGAAGAGAGCCAGGTGACACAGGAGATGTGGGAGGAGCAGCTGGTGCGTCTGGTCACCAGAGAAGTGCTGGATCTTCTCAGTAAGTCTCTGTAAATCTACAACCCCTGGTCCACCAACAGTGACCTCACCCATAACATTTTTAAGCACATTTAGCAAGCAAATAAGTTGATGGATCACGAGGCATAAAGGGGAAACTGTAGAACTGTTCAACTGGTCATATACAGTGCTGCTGTAACATAAAAATTTTATGAAAGCAGAATAAGGTGGTTGGAATCACGCCCCTGATGTCACATGGCTATTTTAAATTCACTGTAAAGCATGACCTCTTGTGTCGCATTACGTAACAAGTGCAGATCCTGTTCAGTGGTGCATTTGTGGAACAGTTGCTACAGTTGACAAAAAACTATTTGAAAACAGTGTCATAGTGCAAATATCAGCCATAATCCATCTCAGACATGACTGAGGTGGACAGATGTTGCCTTTAATCTGATTTGTGAAACTTTGCAATTAACATGTTAGGATTTACAGTTTATATTAACTTTTTACAAGTGCGTCGTAAACCATGTTTTCTGGAGTAGGTGTTGTTCAATCAAGATGATACATGGTTGTTGAAAAATTATTTTCTTGAGTACCATAAAGCACATTCCCTCTTTGCACCGCCTTGTAGCACCAATGTCCTTTGGACCAGAACCAGAGCTTTATGGCATCTGGTGTATGAAAATCTCATGTTATTTTGCTTTGGATAAAAGCATTTGCCAAATGTGAATTGTAATTTTAAATCCCTCAGTGTGTGTCAGTACACCCAATTTCAGTCTCTTCTGCCTACACACAGTTGAAAATGTAATGCGCATTGTACAGGGAGAGGAAGGTTGAAGGTGGCAGGAGCGGCTATCAAATCAATCTGATTACAGAGTCAAACTAAATTAAAACACTACAAAACATCCAATGGCCAATTTATCTGCCCTGTATATCGGTTAATGCCTCAAAAGTTTTTTTGTGGATACCACATGACATTGTGGTATAAGGTTTTTTTTTTTTTTTACCATCATTGTTTTGATTCAGTTTTGAGATAATGTGGGAAATTTCTGTCTCTGTCTCTGTTCTGTCTGTCACTCTCTCTAGCTGTGAGCTGTATTTCCAAAAAAGTGCCTGAACCAGCAGGGAACAAGGAGGAATTAGAAGGTAACTCAAGTGAGAAAGTTTAAAACTAATGGGTTGGGTTTAAATTTGATGTTGTATTCTTTTCTGATGAGTGTTTGAATGGTTTTGTATGAAATGCTTTCTTATAGAGGAAGACATGATGACAGACTCAGCGCAGACGGTGTCTTCTGGCCAGCCAACAGATGAGCTGACTGAGCTTGGAAAATGTCTAGTGAAACATGAGGTCAGCTCCAATACCTTACATTACTGCCACAGCGCACAGCATAAGTAGATTTTCATGTCATTACAGGCTGTATTCTTACTCCAGTTTACTGTGTTTCCATGGCCAGAACATCTACATGAACCTGTTGACCATCTCCTTCACCTCTCTATCGTGGAAGGACACCGTTAACTGTCACCGCACTGCGTCCATGGTCTGCTGGAGCTTGCTGCGACAGGTAGCACACTCAACACATCAAACAATATAAGCCTGATTTAAGCCTCAGTCCAATCCATCCAAGCTGCTTTCCTCTTTGTGAATATGGCTGTAGATTATACTCATATGATCATGTTAAGTTGGACTATTTGTTGGAGTGACACGATGGAAACTTGGCAACTTGGGAGTGTTCGTGAAATTTAGGCATTTAATTTTTTTAAGAGTTTTTTTTTTCTGTTTCTCCTCTGCTCATTCCTTTTGTTTCTTTTTTCAGTGTTTACCTTTTTGACCCAATCGTAATAATGTTAGAACAATAATGGACTTTATTTTTATAGCACCAATCATACATAATGAGGGGACATAAAACAGGACAGTGGGAAATCTGTAATGTATGCGGGTTCTAACATTAATGACATTCACTGGAATGAAATAAATACTTTATATATATATATATATAGATATATATATATATATATATATATATATATATATCTATATATATATATATCTATATATATATATATATCTATATATATATATATATATATATATATATATATAGATATATATTCTCATCAAGAAATACTATACATAGTTTTTTAAATCAACTTTTTCTGAATTTGGAGGAATCTGCTCCCTGACTACACCAGATATGACACACCTCAAATAGTCGCCAATGTATGACACCTAATATGTTTACAACTCTATTGAATTATTGTGTTGATTTTATTTTTAATTCATTGAGTGCTGAACCTTGTTAAGCTGCTTATTTCTCAAGTTCCTCCTTTCACATCCACTTGATGTGTATGTCCTGTTCAGGTGGTGGGGGGTAACCTGCTCCCTGAGGCGGTCACATGGTTCTACACTAGTGTCCTGAGAGGCCTGCAAATGCACGGGCAGCACGAGGTCTGCAACTCTGCCCTCTCGCATCTGGCCATGCTCATCTATGATAACCTGGTGAGAAGATCAGCTGCCACTCGTTTCCTTGCCTATCTCTGTTCTTTATGTCTGCTCTGTTTAGTTCCTGAAGTTCAGTGGGACTTTTTATCTGTTTGACGTGGAGATTGTTTTTGGGGATTAAATATTAATGGATTCTCAGTTCTTTAGACTTAACCTGAGAAACTTTGAAAAGATTTGTCATCATCTATTTGTTAAATCCCATCCTCGCCCTGCATAATGTGCTTCTGTCTGTCCATCCATCCTAGCGACCTCGCTACGCGGAGCTCAGAGCAGTGATGACCCAGATCCCTAACATTAGTGTGGAGGCTCTGGACCAATATGAACACAGGCTGATGGACCCCAGCGCCCAGAAGTTTGGAGAAAAGAAGAGGAAAGACCAGTTCAAGAAGCTAATCGCAGGAACTGTGGGGGTAATGCCATATAACACCACTAGAGGGCAGTGTTTCTTCAATATGATCACTACAGGCTGCTGATCACCCCCCACCACACCCACACAGCTATAGACCTAATAATGCAAGTCATCACACACCAATGTGATTTTATCTGTGTCGTAAATTTTCTGTGTTAGCTGGCAAAAAAATGTACAGTAACTTGCCGCACAATTTAATGAAATTCCTCCCTTCATGGACCATTTTCTTCTTTACGATGTTGGGTAGCTCGGTGTAACCTCTCTTTTTTTCCTCTGCCCCCCACCACAGAAAGCTCTGTGCCAGCAGTTCAGGAAGGAGGTTCATATCCGGAATCTTCCATCCCTCTTTAAAAAGCCCAAGCCAGAGAAAGAAATACTAAACAATGAAGCACTGGGTCTGGCAGTTCTCTTCACCTCGGAGCACGACACCCTGTAGGAGCTCATGGCCACTCTCAACAGACGCCATACTGGACCATGGAAGCAGTCACACGTACACACCAGGGTTTGCCTCTACCATGCTCGAGCTGGGGCAGTGCAGCACTAATTAGTATGTCTGTCAACACTCCCGATTTTGTGTGGATCCCTTATTTTAGCTCTTATTGTGCCCCTATAAAGTCATTACTGGTGTTAATTTCCTGTATTTCACACCAACTCTCATTCATAAGTAATGAGACTTTCCACCAGCCATTTGTACTGGTGAGTAACATGCAGCAAATTATCTTTAAACTGCATTGCGAGTTTCTTCTGCATTCCTTTTCATATTTTAAAAAAGGAAATAAAATGGTCTATGAAAATTCATGCAAAATATTCCCAGGTAAATAATAGCTTGTCTTTGTAGTAGACAATGCTAGAGACAATTTTTTTTCTTAATTTTGTTTTAAAAGAAAGAAATATGAAGTATTTTGTGTAGGAACTGGCATTTTTAGATACCCAAACAAATGGGGTCAGTATATCGAAAAAGACAGTAGTGATACGGGTAGCCTGTTAGCATACGTTCAAGGAAAAGGGTCTGTGTGTGTGTGTGTGGCATTTGTAGTGATCTGGGATTTGAAAATCTCGCTTATGTTCTGAAGACAGTGTTGACAGACATGGCTGTGCAGCACTGAGCCCAGGGAGCACGCTGTCTGCCATCAGGCCTCTTTTACCCCAGCTGAAAATGAAATTTCTCCCCCGGGAAAACCCTGTTACACACACTTCACCATTTACCCAAAATTACTGTGAGTGGACAAACTCCAACTTGGTTTTTATCCTGAAGGATTTACCAGTGGTTCCTCAGGTACAACATCCCCCTTGACGATTAGGGTGAAGAAACTCAACACACAATGGAAATATACCATCATCACAGATACAACTGGAATGAGTTCACAAATGGTTGCCACAGATTTAAATGTAAGCAATTGTTTCCAGTTTACTGATGTACACTTTATGTTGTTGGTGGTAATAATGGAACCAATGAATTGCATTTTTACCACACTATTTCATATTCCACCCATAGCACAACCTGTATGGCCTAAGTACCATTTTAAATTGTTAATTTAATTCAGAGAACATATTACCACAGCCACATTTGTGCCAAAACACTCAACATATCAGTGATTGACCTGCACTCTGTTAAATTGGAGTTGTTTGTAGACCATGACCAGACATGAGAACCAGGACTTAACCATTAGACTCAACAGTTAATGTGTAGCCGAAACCAAGTAGTTATGTTGTACTAGAGGTGTTTCGTTGGTGATGACTGTGTGGCTTATTCAGATGTTTTCCACACTTTTTGTTTTTGACCTGGCATTTACTGCCGTGAAAAAGATGAACCAGCACTACATTCCTTCATTGTTAAAGGGATAGTTGTGTTTTAGGCATATATTTGTTGGATGTTTTGTGCTCTTATGGAGCCGCCATGCTAGTGAGTGTTATAACATGAATTGTAATGGTTTAACCCCAGGTACATGGGAGTTTTTTCTTTTATTTTTAATTTCCATGCATACAGAACAGTACAACTCTGTAATGAATGATGCTGCATAGACGATGAAGTCACATCACACCCAACCACCTAAGAATAGGACATTTTGTGAAACTTTGGAATTCTAACATGATCTCCCTGTGCAAGTGGTAATTGCTTCTTCATAATGGGCCATTTTATAAAAAAAAAAAATCTTCACTCAACACTAAAAACATCTCTTGTACAAAGGAGAAAATATGCTATTTAAAAGTGTAGTGCTGTTTATATTTTGTTGTTTTTGAATAAAAAAAAAAATTAAAGCGACAGTCATATTCATTTTACTTTTTGTCTTGATAGTGATAGAGAAAAATTGCAGTTTTGTTGAAGGCATACATTTCTGTAAGTTTTTTTTTTTTTTTTTTACACACACACACACACACACACACACATACAGATAGAGAGAGAGAGAGAGAGAGAGAGAGAGAGAGAGAGAGAGAGAGAGTAGCAAAATTAAAATACAAGCATTGCCCATGATGGCATAGCACCTTAGCTGTGGCAATGACACTGCCTTGGGTTGTTTATTGACTTAATAAAAGTGCTGAAACACGTCATTGTTATTGATAAAGATGATGTTCAGTGCATGTTTACATTGAAATCAGCGGTTTCCATTATTATTTACATTATTAATGCACTATTTGCCGCCTAAGCACGGTCTTTAGGGCACTGAGCAGACTCTGTGCTGCTGACTCCAGCACCGGAATGAGCGCTGATGCTCACTTGGCGCATTAATGGCCTGTTTGAATTAGTTAGCAGCTGCATGGTCACAGGTGTGCGGGGAACGGCTCTTTTAAACCGGCTGCTTACGTGACTCAGCCGAAGACAACCGAGAGCACCGGCACTATCTTGTTCTATAAAACATAAGCTACTTCAGAAGCGTCTATTGGGCTACTTTCGAGCATGACCTCGTTGATTTGGTGTTGTATTGTGGCTTGTGCCTCGGCTGGCTGCTTTGTTGCCGCCGGACAAGTGATGACGGGCCGGCCAGTCGCCGTCCCAGCAAACAGCTCCGATGTCTGGAGGGCAGCACGGTTTGCCCTGAGTGAATTTAACAGAGCCGACGACGAGGACTTGTTCGCCTACAAAATCATCAACATAACATCGGCCAAAATTCAGGTAAAAAACAACAACAACTTTTTTTCTACTGCCAGCATTGCAATCAGCAGGCCAGCAGAAGCGAATATTCAAACTAACGTTGTGCACAAAATGCCTGATAAGAGCTCTGTGGGTATTTTGTAGGTTGTCGCCGGGATAAAGTACATCCTAGAAGTGCAGCTGGGACGCACCCTGTGCAGGAAAAAGGACACCGCCGATCCAGAGCCATGTGTTCTCCAAAATGACTCCAAGGTAGGTCCACATGCCGCCTATCTAGCCTACTTTCAAAAAATAAGGTGAGCTGTAGACTTTCAGGAGGCTGGAGCGTTTCTCTCCCAGCGATTTAACAACTCCCGATCTTATTCTCTGACGGTGCATTTATGGTAATGTGGAAATGTGTGTGAATGTGCACTAATTTGCCATTTATTTCAGAAACTGTGTCATTTCATCGTAACTGAAATCCCCTGGGAAGATGCAACGGTGCTTACACAGAAAAACTGTGTTTAATGCTTGGATGAAATTATTTTAATTGGTACTGGTGTTGCTAATTAAGTAAACAATTTTGGCTCAGGTTGGTTTCCAGCTGTTTTTCTCTGTTTGTGTGTGTGTGTGTGTGTCCTCTTTATTACTGTCAAATAGTGGTCATTGGTGTCATGTGCATAAAGCCTACTCTGTATTCATCTATGCATGGTGTGCATATAAACCAGGCATCAGTATGACATGCACCTTGTTATGGCATTGGCTGAATTATGTTCATTAACCTGCAGTCACACTACATTATCGGGGCAAAATGCAATATTTTTTTGAGTGGGTCATGTTTGCTGTGTCTCATGTCAGTGTGTGTCCCAGCAGCTGTAAGGCCCTGGTTGCGTGTGTAGCGTGGTCAGACACATGGCTGCTAATGGAGACAAGGCTGCACCTCTCCACACTGCCACAGTCTCCAGAAAAGCTCTGTATGGAGGATTACAGGCATTTTGAGATTACCGCTCAGCAAGACTGAACTGTCTGCTGCTCTGACCCCCTTTTTTTTTTTTTTTTTTTTTTTTAAAACAGGAGGGGGTAAAAAAAAAATACACAGCTCCCTTAAAAACATGCGCAAATAAACACACCCATAGTAGGAGGGCAATCATGTCAGAAACGCGGATGTGTAAATGAGTATAGCTTGTGTGGAGGCGGTTGTTTAGCACATCCATGACATCCAGTGCAGCTGCAGAGGCCTTTTTTTTCATCTTAACTATATTTTGCCCCATCACCCTTAAAAAGAGGGAAAGAACTGCCACTTAGCATTAGTTGTACCAGCAAAATCATGCCAAAGATGTAAGAATGAGGGATATAGCTAAGTGGCGTGGGTGCAATAGGGGTTACGTCTGGGCTTGGCTTTGAGTACAGTAAACAGCCGTATGGATAAGCGGCTCACACACACACACACACACACACACACACACACACACACACCCTCTCACCCTGCTCCTAATGTCTCTAATTATGGATGTCTTAATTAAACCAAGCAAAACATAAAGAATTGGCTGGCACTGTGGATTAAGTAGCAGGGGTTAGGAATGTGGGGGAAGGGGATACTCCTTAATGTGGGATGACGAACGTCGAAGCACTAGTGCCAGGAGTATGCCCTGTCCATCTGCCATTCCAGCCACCCACCCACCCACTGACACACAAACATGTGCGTGCACACACATACACGTGTGTTTTGTGCGTGCACTCACACTTACATCGCATACTCCACCCCACTCTCTGGCCCTACCCTGTCCTCACTTAGCCTGGGCAGCAGATGGTGAGGGGTAAGGCTTGTAGCCCCCCTCCCTATTCCAAGCCACCACCCCACCACCCATTTTTTCCCCCTTACTCCACCCCACCCCACCCCTCTTTGTGTTGTTGAAGAGCCCTAGTGTTGAAAGGCGAGCCCCAGCTTGCCCCCTCCATCCTTGGCTGGCTGCCATTGGCGGGACTCAGTCAGGTGTCCTAATGCTTCAGTTAGGGGAGGAAACGCTGGTTAATCTGCCCATCGCGTGCCACCGGCCATGGCCTGGCCTCTTTGTGTCTGGCACCCCTCTGATCAATCCCTCCACCCCTTCATCTGTCTTTTCCCCGTCTCTTCCAACCCAATTTCTCTACCAAGACTTTGCCATCCTTTCTTAAAAGACATCCCCTCTTCCTCTCCTTTATTCTGGATGTCTTGTCTCTCATTTGTCATCATCACAATACCATTGTTTTTGACATGTGTTGCCATGCCATTGTTGCGTTTAGGAGTTGATACATTTTTGAAACTCTTGTCCATTTTATGCCGACTCATCACTGCCACATACATCATGTATCTAAAAATGGAGCTTACTGGGAAAAAATGGTGCTTCTTAAAATTATGCACGTATTTCAGTTAATCAAATTTTATTTATATAGCATCTTTCATACACACATGTGCAGTACAAAGTGCATTACACAGAGAAATTGGTGACAAATAACAGCACTGACCTGCTGCTTCCGACCCACCCAGACAGTGTTTCAGTACATATTGTGTGATAACATATATCTCTCAGCCCCATTACATTTAGCTGCTTATGACATTCTGTTCATTTGAAATACTGTTGAGTATCTCTGTTGATGCTGAACTTCAATCCAAAGATACCACCCATCAAGCAATGAATCAGTACAAACTTGCTTCCAATTAATTTAATAATGGAAAAAAGCCAAAAAAAAAAAAAAAAAAAATGGTGTAAGGCATGAACATCAAGGAATGAAGCCCACAAGTTAAACAAAAAAGCGCCATAATTAGCTTAATCACCAATGTTTTTTTGTTTGTTTGTTTGTTTGTTTGTTTTTAACTTATTTCAGTTTCTCAGTCTGCTGTTTCAGTGTCTTATGCATCATGGCACGGGATGTTTCTCACCTTGCTGTGTGGAAGCAACATCAGCCTATTGTTTCTGGAAAGTGCGTTGCAGTGATCAGGATGGATGGTGTTTAGGTGCTTCTTGCTGGAGGTTGATAAGGCCTGGTTGCGTAACCAGAGGAGGGTCATTACCATTTGACCCAGCTGACCTTCTTTTTGATTGACCCTCAGTTTGGTCATCGCTTCAGAGCACAAGGAGGAGAATAAGGTCAGAGTTCAAAGTGCATCCTCAGCTGTGCTGTCATGGAAACGGCAGCGGGTCCTCCTCTGATGTTGTCTGTTTTATTCTGAGAACAGTCAGAGCTGTTCATTTATCGACTATTTGGTATGATTTCTGCTGCTGTAATAATACGGTCCCTTTGAAAGGCTCTGTTTTACCATGTTTATAGCTTTAAAACCATCAAAACTGGAAACCTGTGCTTTGCAAATTGAAGTTTTTTTTTTGTCAACTCATAAGGTAGAAGTATAGTCACATTTTGAAATATCTCACTACAAAGAGATCATTGTTCCTGCTGTAATCACTGATGCTTGTGGTTTCTGTTTTTTTACATGAGGCTAATATGGCTGTAATGTTTTCCCTGCCATAGTGTCATCCTTGTGCAGCTTAATACATCTGACATATACATTTTTTCACTTGCTTTGATTTGTATCTTGGAGCCACCATCACAAGCGGTGGTGTATGCATAGCAGGATGCGGATCCTCCTCTCCAAAGTGTTGTGACCAAAGCTTCCGAGTCCGCCATTGTGGTCAATCGAAATACACCCGTGGTTTGTTTTTCCACTTCCTGTTTGTAACCGTTGTGAAGGGTTTCCTAGCAATCAGTGCTGCGGCGGTGGGGTGGGGGGAATCAATACTTTCAATGTAACGTGCAGCCAATGGAATAAGGGAATGATTTATGTAGGGATGGCTACTCCCCGAATCAGATGGGATTTGCGCTTGGTGGCCAGAAGAGTGGTGGGGGGAGGAGGGGGTGGTGGCACACAGACCCAGTGGCAGAACTGTAGAGGGGTAAAAAAAAAAAAAAATTAAAAAAGTGTTATACGCTACTGTGGTAACGGCACTACTTGCCTCCTGCTGTCCCTCTTCTTTCCTCTCATCTCTCAAACCCACCATATTCTCTGACTGTCCCGCTTAATCCCAGCTGTAGTATTATGAGACTAAAGACTGATGGGACACACACACACTCACACACCAGGAGTCAAGCAGGTTGTGGACCACCAGCCACAAACAGCATATGTCTGTCTCCTCTCCAGATTAATGAGACCATGTTAATATTACTGTACATTCAGAGAGCAGCGGATAGGGGCAAGGGGTAGGGAGAGGTGGGAGGAGAGAGGTGGAGAGCGAGTGTAAGAGGCTGCTAGACGGACTGAGATCCAGAGGGAAGCACGAGGCAAGGAGAGCGAGAACTAGTCTGGGAAGGGAGGGAGAGAGCAAGTCGTGGAAAGAGACAGAAGATGGAAGTGTGGAGGCGGGAAAGAGCGAGAGAAGAGAGGGTATATAAAAACCATAGAAAAATATGTGTATGTGTGTGTTTGCTTTATTGCGGTGGCCCCACCTACCCCTCCATCCTGTTAAGGAGGCACAGTCCTCAGGAGGAGGGGTAGGATCCCCTCCCTCAGCCACTGACACACACACACACACACACACATTCTCTCTCTCTGTCTTTCTCTCTCTCACTCACACACTCCTCCGTGAGAGAGCAGTCGCTGAAGAGCTCTGGATTGACCAGCCAAGGTTCTGCAGGTGTCCCACCCTCTCTTCTCACATGGATGCTTTGGAAGGTACTATTTTCACTGCTTTCTCTCCCCTTTGTAGCTTATTTATCCTCATTTTTCCTCTCTTTCTTTGGCTTTCTCTATCTTCTACGCTTAGACACTTCCTCTCCTCATGAGTCAGAGTAATTCAGTAGCCTCTGCTGCTAATGTCTGTGTTTGTGTGTGTGCGCGTGTGTGTGTGTGTGTGTGACTGAATATGTGTTTGTATCGTTGTTTACAAGCTCCACTGTAACCGCAGTTCTTGACAACTTAGCTGAGTGGTTCCTGTAAGCTGCATGTTTTTCAGCTGAGTTGTTTTTGTTTTGTTTGTTTCTTGTTTTTACTCTTGCAATGATGCCTTAATCAGAGCCAATTTAATAGGGGTGATTTTTTTTTTTTTTTTTTTTTTTTGTCTTTGGCTTGTTGCTTTATTTCACCTCGCAGTTTATTGTGTTTTATTTGTTTGTTTGGTGCTCAACTCTTCAGGGTGCGGAAAGACAAAGCGCATTATGTATGCCTTGTGTACACCGTCTTTATATGCATATCCATGTTGTTTGAGGCATTCAGTCAAATCAATTCTAGTGGATTCAACAGAGCATAATATTTGCAATTCCAGCAAATAATACAGAGTACATTGTTTTTAGGAGGTGACAGTGGTAGTATGGGTGAAAGAAAATAGTAGATGAACAGAGTGACTTTTGTGAGGGTTTTTTTTTTGTTTTTTTTTCCTGTGGTTGATTTATGGTCACATTGCACATATTGAACAGCGGTGCAGTTAAAACTCAAATTAGTCAGTCAAATTGCAAACATGCTGCCCAGTTATTGTTTATCACAAATAAGTAATGGATGTAAGTATCACACTAAAGAGACTGCATCACTCAAAGGGCCTTGCCAGAGTCATTAGCAACTCAAAGACATGACACCTAGGACATCAAAGCATCAAATAAAAAGGCCAGTTATTCCAGCAGGTCAAAAATGTGGTGTGTGTGTCTGTATATGCACGTGTGTGTGAGGGGAGAGAGTATGTGTGAGCACAAGTCGTGCATGTAGCGTGCTGTCCTGGCAAACAACCAATACCTCCTTCTTTTCCTCACACAACGGAACTGAAGCTACAGTGCAAAGCAACACTCCACTGAGAAGATGGCTAAAAATATTCACCCTGGATATTTTATGGCTATAGGCAACAGCATCTTAAGTTCTATATTTGCTATATTTCTATATTTACTATATCTGCTGTATCTATCTTGTTAGAAATATTGAGCTTCAGGGAGATTTTGCTAGGATGACTAAGCTAAAATGCTGGCGTTATTTTGGTGTGGTTTTGGCCACCCAGTAGTTGCTGAACTTTTGACATAAATATGACATTTTGCACTTTCTTTGCATGTTTTGATTTTTCAGAACACCTTAATAACTGTGCAGTCTATACACATTTTTCACGCCTCACGTTTTTTTTTTTTTTTTTTTCATGATAGTCCCTCTCGCAGTGTCAGCAGTATTGAAAATTTGCCGAGATCATTTCTTTCCTTTTTGGAAAACAAATTAATGCCATTTGTTCAAACAGACCTGACAAATAACCTCCAAATCCATCCTGCAAATCTTTTCCAACAATATCTCCCCCTAAACCCCTTTCTTCTGCTCCTCGTTTAGGTTAAAGCAGCGTCCTCTCCCCCTCTTTTAGGCCTGTATTGACCTGTTAATAGTATTATCCACAGAGCGTGTGGCAGGGCTCAGGGTCACCTCCCTCTAGGGTTTGGATGGTCAGCCCTCTGGCCTCAGTTTGGTCAGAGACTGGCCAATTGGACCAAAGCTGTGGTCATCCTTCAATCTCTCTTCCTTTCACACCAGAGGTCACGGGAGTCAAAGGGTAATAAGTTTAACCCCTTGAGGGGTGAGGAGTCAGAGGTCACACGCAAGCTATAGGGAAGAGGTTTGCATCATCAATCAGTGGCACTCTTGGTTATAGCTGTGCATATCGATGACACATGCTCGTTTCTGCCAATCTCATTTGCATGGCTTGCTAAGCACAATAGTGCAGCCATCATAATCATATAGTCCCATCCATTTTGAGAAGGCAAATATAAATTTCTATTTGTGTTGTGCTTTTTTGATACCTTTCTTTGTGGAATGTCAGCCCATCTCACTATACAATAAATTAAATTATTTTCTGTTTAACATTTGTAAATGCCATCTGCCTTTCTAAATAGAAACTCAATTGTTCTCATGTCATGAGCTCAAGCTTAATTGATTTCCTCAGTAAATGCCTATAAAGATCATTTATTCTTGTTGTAGAAATTTTAAGATTTTTTAAAATATATATATTTTAGGGCTAGGTAATCACACAATAACAATAATTATCACAATATATTTTTCTCAATATAAATATAAAAATGTTCACTAAAATATTGATCAATTTAAAACACAGATCATATGGCAAGAATAGAGTAAGGTCTGGTTGCATGTGCGGCCATGAGTTAGGCGACACACTGCACACACGAACTGTGCACAGTGTTTGGTGGCTAAAAGAGAGAAGCATAATGCTAATTAGTAGCACGGTGGATTGGTCAGACTTCACACAGTAGCAAAAAGTAGTCTTTCAATGTGTAATTATTTGACATCTTTTGAAAGAATTATTGATATCGACTGAAATAATGGGAAGAAATCGTTTTTAACGTTTTTGGCCATATCGCCCAGCCCAAATACATTTTGATTTCTGGTAATGCCATAAAATTCTTACTAACATTTTTCAGTATCCATCTAATTTAAACTACTAATGTGTTTTTCTTTTATACCATCTGAAATACCATAATTCTTAAATAAATAAATTCTCAAATTTTGCACCTTTTAGATTAAAAAAAGATGGAAAAAATGAGACTTTTGATAGCCTGATTTAAACAATTATAGAACTGATGTTATGAGTTGATATTTTTACTGTTTTCAAACATTTTGTGCCTTTAGCGAGTGTCACAAGCATCCTGAAATACATTAATCAACTTTCAAATGAGATCTAATTAATATTTTTTAAATGTATTTTTATAAATTCTACCAAACAAGTGTAGCCCCTCATGTGAATCTCAAATGGTGCTGTGCTGATGTTTCAGCATCTCCCAGAGGTCTCCTCTCCCTGGCTGCTGTTAGCAATGTGTCAGCATTAAGCTAGGCCTGCCTGCTAGAGCTGCTGGGGCCGTGGTGGCGACCAGCCCAGACTGGCCAACAGCCAGACCAGACATGTCTTGGCACCACACAACAGAGACGTGACAGGAGCAAAGATTGGGGGGAAAAATGTGTACTCATACAGTATGCGGTATGGTCGATGTGAAGCACCACCTTTTTTTTTTTTTTTTTTTTTTTTTCAATTTCATGGCATTTCTCATTCATTCAATTGCGTATAGCGAGAGGAATGGTAACAAAGGCCCCATATCATACTCCAGGACATTTAAGCACCTTAGCCGACCAGGGTGCCCCGATGTATATCACCTTAAGGAAGATAGCGTGCACATATATATAAATATATGTATATATGGACTGTGCGTTTGCGTTAGAGTGACTACAGTACAGAATGTGTGCATGCCCACTTAAGTGTGTGTGAATAAGAGAGATGTACATGTTGCTCAGTCAGCTATTGCACAGACAGAGACCATCAATCACGAATGCATGGTGAGCCGCATTGCTCTTTTGCTGGTCCCTCAAGTCCCTTCTGTGGGCTGGAATTACACAGCACTTTACCTACTTGGGCCCTGACGTCCACACTGCATTTTCTGGACTTTTAGTGCCTATACGCTGCACTATAACTCACGCATCACCTTTGCTCTGTGCCGCTTCTTTTTAAACTATGATCAGAGGGGATACTATGTTTTGTAGCCTGTACAGCAGCCTAATACACCGACAGAAATACAAAGTGATTTCTGTGAGTTTTTGAGTGCATACCTAATCTCCTTTGCACAAAATGATTTCCCTTGTGTTGTGTCAGGGTTTGATTCCCAGTTGCAGAAATCTCTACTGGGATCCTTTCGTGTTTATAGTGCACTTGGATTCCTCACTGCCTTAATATAAGACAAATATACAAAATAGAAGAATTAAGGGTGCCCCCGTCCTTGCATTTGCATTGTATTGTCACCCTTTTGTACAAGAGTAGTTTGAATACAATTACACTGAGTGCTGTTGTAGATCTTATGCTCAGTGTACAGTAACTACTGTATTGCTGTATCAGCTTAACATTGCTGGAGTTCCCTCCACATGCCCGCTTGACATCTTGTTTCCCTGCATGTAGCTGATGTCACTTGCAATGCTGCTCTGCGTGTGCCTTACACCCATATGTAACTCCCCGTTTCTTTTATCCTTATCCTTGACCACTACGCCAGTGGCTGCAATATGTCCTGTACCTTGTGCTTGCACTCTAAACCACTAAATACAGGATATCTGCATTTTTCCCCCTTCAAACATTCCCTTATTTAATGTTTATTGTTTCAAGCATGTTAAAGTTACACGTTGCATTATAATCTGGGGTTTCATTGAATTTCCTATGGGTCTGCGGTGTGGGCAACAGCCTGCTGTGTTTGATGGATGAGCGAGAAGACCTTGGGTTTTGGATAAGAGATGAGGGAGCGTAGGCTGGGGTCTCCATGCATTTAGTAATAGTGGTGAAGGTTTCAGAGAGCGTATGTGATAAGCAGCAGGTGCAGTGGTTATTACTGTGATAAGAGCAGGTGATCAAGCATGTGGTCAAGGTCCTTTCTTTCAGATATAGTTTGGTCAGCTGAGAAGTTCACTTTTGGTTCATTTTCCTGTATTAAAAAACAGTATAACATAGTCCTAGAGAAAACAGTCCAGATCAGATTATGAATTATTTACCTTGCCTTGAACTACAAGTTAGTCTTTTTCTTTTTCTGTCTCCCATTACAGCGGAAACAGTGTTTTTGTTTTAATTAGGCATGTATAGAAAAATATAAAAGGTTATTAATATTCAAATATTACATTGTGGAAGGCTGGAGGCACATTAGGGTTTTTCCTTTTTTTTTCTTCCTCCAGATGAATGTTAAGAGAAAACCTGTCCTCTGATGGGAGTTGCTGAAATGATGCCATGCCCGGGTTGTCATGGAATGCTCTTTGCAAAGGTCACCTATTACTGCATGCAATGTTGTGACGTGGAACAATAAACCAGCCAATAACTGACCCTGTGAAACATGGACTAATTAGAATGTTTTGTCCTGGCTTGTAGCATCAGGATTGCAAATATGTCACCGAAAAAACAATTCTTGTGACACTGATTACAGGTTTTCTGTCAGATTTTTAAGAGAGCACAGGCAAATTTATTTTGAGAAGATGCCTGCAGCTAACATTTATGTATTCCCCTGGTAAGCTATGTACGGTTACTTGATAAAGTTTAAGACTGGGTGATATCCTATTTAGGATATGCTGTTTTAGTGACGGGAGATTGTGATAAGACGGTGAGGCTTCATTCACTGTCCGTGCTGTCCATGAAATCCAGGTGATGAACGAGGATCTCTGAATGACCAGAGGCCTATAACAGAATGCTCCCTGGGAAAAGGCCAGTCCTCCAATCGGCCTAAATCGACTCCCCGCTCATTTACATGAGACATAAATTCACATTTAAATGGCAGAAAATTGCCCGGGTGGCTGATACACTGGGGCCTATGAAATTATAATCATAGTAAGCGTGTGTGTGTCTGAGTGAGTGTGTGTCCGTGCGTGCGTGCATGCGTGTGTGCGCTTGTGTAATACGAGTGAAGAGATGTGTGGAGAAATTATGTGTCCAATAACTGAGATGGGATGTAAATATGGTCCAGACAGTCAGTAGTCTGATGTGCCATCGGGCCATTTCATCTGAGTCTGCAATGCAAGAGCTAAATGGCAGCCAGTCCCACACTGGAGGAAGTGGCAATTTAAAACTGGTCTCCATAGTATCACAGGGAAGGATTTTATTTGAAATTAAGAATCTTGTGTTAATGGAAGGAAGGATTGCCTGCCGACAGAATAGCAAGTTAAATCAGCCGAGTGTTTTGTGCTTGTATTATATAATCTTATTTGGCATAGGTAAGATTAGTAATCCTAGTGTATTGTTTGATCGGAAATGAGAATCCTGCATCATATAGCATCCAACACTGAAAATTTCTCGTAAGATTTTTCACAAAAGTCAATTTACCTTGCTACAATTACTTTTAGGGATACTCTGCACGCTTCAAAGTGTAGCCTATTTTGTGTGCATCATTATCACTGTACCTTATACGGCAGTTATGGGTGTGTACTGGATGAAATTGCCCTCAATATACTGATTCTGCGCAGTGTGGTACTGTTCGTTTTCTGCCTTTCATTCTACCTTCTAATTTTCCCTCCCTCCTTCCTACCATCCCTCCCTTTTCTTCCCTAGCGCTATTCTTTCTTTAATATCTACAGTAGGGCTCCTAACGGAAAGGCTGGGACAAATACACATGTCACATCAGTTCACAGAGATCTCAATTGTTTGTAGGCAACGTGCACCTCTGAGAGGTCTATGGGTTGTCTGTGTTTCTCAGCATGCCCTGAATACGCAGAGGCAACCCCACCCCACACCACTACACACACACACACACACACACACACACAAACACACTCACACAGACAGTGAACACACACGTCCATGCTTCTCTGCATTGACACACATTTCAACCCTTACACATAACATAGGGTACATGTACTTCCACACTAACATACTGTACTGTTATCTCCATCTGAATCTGATCCCACATCCCTCAGTCCAAACTGGACCATCAACAAACAGTACAATATGGCACACCAGGAGGCCCCTTACAAACCTGTTTCATAATTTGGGCTGCTCTATCCATTGTACCGGCCTCCTTTGATAAATTTACCTCCAACTGATACATTGCGTCTGTCTTTTTGTTGGAGGAAGACAATTGCTTGTACAGTAGAGGAACACTGCCCTAATGAAGTGCTAAAGCAGACACATTGGCTACAGGGCACAAGGGTCGTCTTTTGCTCTTAACGTTAGATGACAGCTAACGGATTAGACAACGTTGTGAAAGGAGGGAGACTAAAGTTCATTTGGTGATATCATTATTTAATTGTCTTGCCCTCCTGTATTGTATGTGAGAGTCAGCAAAGCGTGAAACTCGCCCGTTTGAAAATTGAACTTAAAATGGACGTTGATGAGTCACAGTGAGAGTCTAACTGAAAAAAAAAAGACAATGACTCATGTTATGAACAGGTCTCGGGTCAGTACAGTATCACTCCCGTTTTATGCTGTACAGTCCACACATCCTCATCTTAAGTGTTGAGTGTGTGTGATAATACACACTATATAATATAATTGGTGTCTTTAAATAAAAATCACTTTTGAGCTGAATAAATTCACTAACAAAACTGTGTAGTTCATGTCCTATTCTCACCCATTATCTAAAAATTTTTGTGTTCTTTCAGAGTGCATCAGTCATCTGAATGGAGCAGGACCCCTGGTCAAAACACAAGGTTTGAGTGACTCTACTCATTTTGTAAGCTTGTTTGTAAGACCAAACTCATCTTATCTCATGAGGATTTGATACTGTTTCAAAGTTCATGAATATCGGTGCAGATTGACCATCTCCTCTCTCTCAGCCCTTTCTGCTCCCCTGCTGCTTTTTATGCCATGCCTCTCAAGTGCACCCATGCAGCAGCAGGGCCAGCAGAAGAACAAGAACCACTGAGAGGGCAGGGCAGGCCACAGGTTTAGCCATAAAGAGAGGTCCTACTTATTGTAATGGGAAGTTTTACAAAACTCAAATCATTAAACAATAAAAGAACATTCTGAGCAACTACGTTTTTTGTTTTTTTGTTTTTTTTTCCTAGTACAGACTTCAAAGGAAGCTGTTTCACTGTTATTTCATAGTGGACATCTTGCATGTTTTCTTTTGAAACCCAGATCTTGTGGATTAATAAGCACAGCTGTTGGTCGCATAGCATTAAACTTTAAAATGTCAGACTGAAAGTAAACCTTTGTTATTAAAGGCCAGGAATTTGTTTCAATTTGTGACTTGATACCAAATAATCACAAATCATCTTTATTCACCATAATAGCACCATTGCATGATTTTTATGCTAAACTGTTGGAGGGAGAGGTGGGGGGATGGAGAGTGGGGGGGCTCATGATGTTGGGACAGATGGCATTTAGCTCTAGCTGTGCTGGGCTCAGTGGGACCCGAAGCTTAAGAGGTTAGGCCTGTCAAAACCACTCTGTTCATTCACTGCCTAACAAAGTGTGGACTGTCAGCCTGTTCCGTTTAATAAACTTAAGATTTTTCTTTTGTCAGCGCCTGAACAACACTTTGCAACTCGATGACCTGAATATCCCAATGCATCTATAGGCTTAGTGGAAAAAGATGGCACCTCTGTCGAAACACTCCACAAAATATGTGGACATGTGTCTGATTTTGCCTGCTGAATTGCAATAATGTTTTGACAATGAAATTTACAGTTTGACAGTGAATAGTACATGACCATGTGGAAAGCTTACTTTAATATGTTTATGTAACTGTGTGAAATTTAGTTTGGAAGACTCCACCATACAGTGACTTTATTAAAATAAAATAATATCATATCCTCTTTTTTTTTTAATCTTGGAAAGAATATGACATTGTGCATTCTTTGTACCTAGGCCCATACAATACATGAAGTTTTCAAACAATTATACTTGACCACAAGAGGGGGACATACTGCAACATGTGGAGCTGTTCTCCCCCATTCTGTACACATAGGAAGATGCAGCAACTATTTTGCAGTCAGAGCAATATAGCTGAAGATCTGCTACTATTTAAGTTTGTCAGAATATCTCAAGCTGTCAAGTGATCATGCAATCTCCTAGAATCATTCAGAGGCACTGAATTTATGTTTCACCTTTCTATCCTGTTCTCCCCTCTCCCCCATTTCTCAATTTGTTTTAGTGTTTGGCAGGGTCAAAGGCTGAAGGCTGGTGAGTCCTGACCTTAGTGAGAGGCCTGGGTGACACTTGACCCCGAACTGGGTGTGTGGCTGACCCTGGAGGATACGGCTCAACAATGGGAGGCACGTGCCTTGGCCCCGTCACCATGGGAACAGAAGACCTTTCCGAACAGGGGGGTAGGGTCATAGCTTGGTCTTTATCCCGATCGGTGTTAACCATCTGCTGCCAATTGACTCCCATAGATACAACACCAAAGGCCTATCAAAATCGTGTGTGTATGTGTGTGTGTGTGTGTGTGTGTGTGTGTGTGTTTTCGGCACTGTGAGTGAGGAATCCAGGGACAGACTGGGTAATCTCTGCAGGCAACTGTGATGGTGCTTCATATTCTCACAATCACCTGGAGAGATTCTGCAGTCTGTGCAGTATGCCCTTTGCAACATGGACCCTTTTTGTTAAATGTGTTAGAGGAGGGGGTAATAGTTTACAAAAACTCGGTTGTAAAAGTCTGCTCATGTGAAAAAGTGAAAAATGAGGATTTCACATTTTGTAGCTGAAACCGACTCTCACCAAGTAGAAGAAAGGTAGCCACCTGTCTGTCTTGCTCTTTTCACCCCCACTGTGTCATATCTAAACAGTCACTGATTGTCTGAAAGGAGGAAAAGGGAGAGATCATTGAATTACAGTCCTGAATACGAAACAACAGGTGCAGTCCACCTGGAAGAAAGCACGTGTTTTGCGCTTTAGCCTCTTTAATGCACTCATGCTGTGCACACTGCACTCTCACCACAACCACGCCGATTCTACAGCGCCTACTCTCCAAAAGGAGGATATTGTGCATGTACATACACAAATATCACCCCTTTTTCAGATTGCTTGCAATGTTGTCTTTGGCACTCTCTGTCCCTTACTAGCCTACTACTACCTTCCCTGTCTTGCCTGAGTCATTTTCCACATTCTTGCCCCTCCTCCACCTCCTTTTTTCCTGTCTCATCCTCTTTTCCTCGTGTTCTGCTGTGTTTTGGTGAAATCTCAGCTGGCAACTGTGAGTCGTTCACTAGCTCCTCTCACAATGGCCTCTGGGATTATGCTAAACACATCGCCTCGGCTGCTCTCCCCATCGACCGGCACCATCGACGCCCCTCGGAGCACACAGGAAAGAGATGGAGGGCTCTCAATGAAGATGTCACTGCAATTACACAAGCACATTTCACAGACACTCTCTCTGTCTGCTCTTCCTCCTCTCTCACCCACCCCCACACCCCATATCCCCCTTCCCCACTTTTTAAAAAATTTCTTTTCGACTGTCTTTTGAAGTGCAGCCCCATCTCTTGCAGCTCTTTCATAATGCATGCCCATTTTGAATTTGCATGAATTCACTTTGCAGATGCTTCTGCTGCCATCTTGACTTACAATGATGTGTACTGTACAGTATTGGCCATTGTATTATTGTTAGTTGAAAAGAATAATAAGGTTTGTTACTTTCTACAAGTCTGGATTATTTTTGCGTCATCCTTTTTGCCATTAGAAGGTGTGGCTGATGGACCAAAATTTCTGGTAAGCGATTCGGCTTTTGTTGCCCCTGATGTTGGGATGAAGCCAGAGCTTTCTGATGTGGATGATACTGCATCAGGAACTGATTGGCTGATGCTTAATAGCCAACAGTACCTGATGCATTGCCTTCAGCATCGAAAGAAACGTCACAAAGCATTTGTTTAATCGTTTTTTAATTTTTTTTTTTTAATGAATTTCAAATATGTTGCTGTGGTGATGTCTTGTACCTCTCTGTGTGTTTGCTGACTTCCATAAACTAAGAAAATAAAGATGACAAGTGTTTCATTCTGCTTTGCTCAATAATTGTTTTTGTTTTGTTTTTGTTAGGAAGTAAGTGCCAGTTAGAGGAGTTTAAGTGTATATGTATCCTGAAATCATGTTCCTGGTCACAAGTAATGTTTTCAGTATGGTGTAACTATGACAATAAACAAATACTCAAAATGTGCTCTTGCTACAAGGTAACCCCCCAGAGTGTGTGTGTGTATTTGTGTGTGTCTGCGTGTGTGTGTGTGGTATCAGTCACAGTGGTGGGCAGGGGGATTAGGTAATAATGATCATACAGATGCTGTGCAACTCTAAGCAACACTTGTGTTAACCTCAGGTCCAATCTATCACTCTGACATTTCAACGTATGTTTTTGCTATCCGGTACATTACGTTCCTCTGTTCACTTACAGTAAGTCCAAATAGGACCCCAGGGTCACTTGAGGTCATATGTTAGCATTTTCTTCCTGCGGGGTAACTTGTTACAGTCTTACTCATTCTGTGCGAAAAAATTAAGCTTTGCTGCATCATTGTGCAAATATTCAAATGCACTGGTAAGAGCAGCATTTTTGCAATTTCACTGTGAGAAGGACCATGAGCTCAGACATCAATAACATTCCTACGGAGACTTTCTCACACCTAGAGGTGCATCCAGGGGAAGAACCCACCCATCAGCCTCTGTGCCTCTGTGATTTGCAAGCACAAACTGTCTCATTTGGTTCCAGTGAGGAATAGGACCGAGGGGAATGTTCTCTCATCCTCTCTTTCATCAGCCTTGGATAAACTCTCCCATTAATCTCTGTAAACTATGTCAAACGCCTTTGATTAATCAAATACTTTATCTCTGTCTTCTGACTTTATTTGAGCATCTGTTGAACAGCTTGCCAAGTAAAATAAACCTTTTTAGCAAAGAGTCAACCAAAGCTTGTATACAGTTGTTAGCCCAGGTAGTACATGTTTTGCATAATGATTTACTTGCCTCTTATGTGTACTTTCTATATTTTATTTGCAGACATGAGTATGACATGAAGTAATGTAGACTTCAGTGCAGAACCAAACTTTTTTCAAACAACATAAAAACAGTATTATTTTGCTCCTGGCCTTTTCACAAACCTGAACCTGGTAAACTCAGAGTAAATGAGTTGAAATCTCATATTAATGATAATTATGCTCATCCATGGACTCCTTTTGCATTAAGGAGAAGAAGAATGTGGTTTTGGCCAGGAGCAGTGAGTTTGACTGCACCTATGTGGCATGATGCAGAATGCTTCTGCAATCGTCTGTCATTCACACCCTGAGGAAAGGTTAGAAGGTCGGCATTAGAAGAGGTGGTGCCAAGTCCATCCCTATCCACTCACATCAACAAGCTGTTGGCACACACGCACACACACACACACACGTGTAACCATTCGCTGTCTCCTCACCCATGGGAAATCCAGGAACCCATGCCAAGTCCAGCAGATGTTCCTGAAGCGCAGGCATCTTGTAAACACCATGAGATGTATTAGAGGCTAATGTAGTGGCTGCTGACAGAGGTCTTCAACAGATGATGTGATTTTAGCACCTGCTCTACACACACCAAGAGGCGCTGAGGTCCCTCACAGCTCCGCAAGTCACAGCATATGGACATTAACGCTTAAAATAACATGCACACAAATTATAGTGTGCAGCAATGTTGTTTAGCCTAAAGTAAACGTGAATTTTAGAATATTGCAAAGCTATAAAGACCCTGTGAAATCTTGTGGTAAATTTTAAGACGGTATAGAAATATCATTGCCAAACTATAAGTCATTACAGGATACAGCAGTAGGATAAAGTGACTGATAAGCCTCCGAAAATAATCATATTATCACAAGCAGTTCTCAAATTGAGGGTTAACCGGCCTGCATGCCAGTTCACAGCAGAAATGTGATGGGATTTAAATCTCAGTTCATCTTTTCAGGCTGATATAAATAGCCTAATTATGACAAATATTCTGTAGCCCACAGTTGTACAGTCTATTAAGAACAAATGAGTTTCTGAAACTATAATAAATTGTATGATATAGATGGGTTTCAATCAGTCGCCGTGTGATGATCACCTTTTGTTACCCATGGCTACATCACCGGTGGACAGTCTATAGAGGGAGCCACTCGCCGGCAGCCTGCTGATCATTTGCAGCACTGATCCGCACAACCCGGTGAGAGAGACCCTGAGCTCAACCTGCCCGGTACACCGCCCCCAGCATTTCATACGGCACAAACCGCATGTTCACCAGAAGTGCTGCTTGCACACCGACTACTATCCACTATCCACAACTCTGGCTGGGAAAGGGTCACCCTAGGCGACGCGCACAATCAGATTTACAGCAGAAGTCAAACCCGGGACGTTTTCCTCAACGCCAGGAGAATTAAGGAACGCAGGTAATTCCAGGTACGTCACCAATGCTATCCAGGATAGCAAACCTTATTCATGTGTAGTGGTGTGCTCTCAAGAATGTGTTAGGGGCTCCCCTGTTGCAAAAATAAACAGCTGAGCAAATCATGTCTCTCTTAAAAACAAGTGAAAAATTGTGCCACTGGGGGTTAGACAGTTGGAAACAAGTGGAATTCCTCTTGTTTGCAGTGCACTTTCAGTTGTTTCAAGGGATTCTCCAGTGAATAAGACTCAAGAAAAAACACCATGAAAACAAGAATAGGTTAAAATGGCTTGTTAATCTGAGTATTTATGCAATGTAAAAGTACAATTTTACCAGACATGAAATATATGCGATTCAGCTTTTGCATGGTTAATCAGCTCGTAATTTCCCTGACACTGACTGACACAACAGGACATGTTTACGCATGATCTTTACGCGCATTACGCATTAATCCTTTTGGAGAAAAACAGCAGAAAAACACTTCACTCACTTGAAGTCGCAGATTTAGCTGGAGCGGTGCCAACATAAACATCGAGCCAGCAGCGGGAGATGTTGGGACTCGTTTAGCAATGCCATCAATGATGTAATAACTGGTATTAAAACGTGTAGGCTTGTCAAGGAAAAATGATCTTGCATGCTCAATCCATTTGGTTTCCCCCGTCTCTGCTCCTCATCTCTTCGCAGTTCAGCTCCGACATTTCGCCGAAATGCTGGGAATCTGCGTGTGTCTTTGTGCTGTCTTCACACATGTCCTCTCCCAGGAGGCTGAGGAACCGATCTCATATACTGTAAGTGGATGTGTTTTTTGTTTAATGTAAGGTTTGAAGCTATAATGTGTTGTTACAGGTTCGCATATTAAAGGTGGCATACTTGATATCCAAAGATGTTGTCCTCCTTTGATGATGAAAATAGTTTAAATGAAAGGAAACTAAGAGTGACAAATTCACCCTCCTCATTCACTTAAAAATATTGTCTTTTACAGTGCACAGATGGATATAAGTATGACCCTGTCAGACAGCAGTGCAGAGGTAATAACAATAAATGCATGTTATACATGTTGCATGCACTGATTGTTACATTCTTGAGGTCTTTTCATACATGATAAGTTTTGTTTTGATTTTTTCATCTACTTCCATCTAAGTTTCAGAGAATTATTTGTTAATATATTTGACAAAATGGGTATCTGCCCTGATAAATTCATAAAACGTTCTTTCTGCTGCCCATCTCTACATTCTTTCTTTTTTCTTTCTTTCTTTCTTTCTTTCTTTTTTTGCTCTCCCTGTTAGATATTGATGAGTGTGCCTTGGTAGTTGATGCCTGTAAAGGAGGGATGAAGTGCATCAACCACTTTGGCGGATACCTCTGCCTCCCCCAGAATGCCCAGATCTATGTCAGTAACGGAGACGAGCAGCCGGTGCCGCCAGACCCGGTTCCCCCTGTTCCTCCTGTGCCTCCAAGCCGGCCTCAAACCCCAGGGATCCGTGTATCTGGCGGCGGGTTCTCCCAGACCATCCGGACTAACCGCTGCACCCCTGGGTTCACCGCAGATGAGCAGAACTTCTGCAGAGGTAAGACAGCTCGCCGGCCAGTTTGTCACAACACTGACTGGCACCTCCTAGATTTTATCTATAAATTGGCATCAAACAGATTTGGTTTGAAAAGACTGAACTTTCGCTACAGTATACCAACACATGTGGTCTTTTCCTTTTTTTCTATACATACACTGTGTTGACAGCCTCCTCAAGAGAGAAATTGGT
Organism: Myripristis murdjan; assembly: GCF_902150065.1. Lineage (NCBI taxonomy): Eukaryota > Metazoa > Chordata > Actinopteri > Holocentriformes > Holocentridae > Myripristis > Myripristis murdjan. Next base: position 17,555,685 of record NC_043994.1, on the reverse strand, counting down.
CTCCATCAACAGGAGCAGAAAACAGTGAACCCTACAAGTAAATATGGATTAATGCCACTCTCTCCACATTAAAAGGATGTAGAGAATATTAAAAAAAAAATATGACTTTCATCCAAGGAGGCCTCCATGAAACATCAGATTACAACTGTCGATAAAGTCAATACTGATAGATGCTTGGCCTTTTAGACTTTTCCTCCTCAGCAGAAATGCCTACATTACATTTGGCACATGCAACGCTGTATCCTGGAAGAATGTGTCTGGTGAGCAGGTTTAGGTATTTAATAATTACTTGCTAATGACTTTAATGACTTTGAGCTCCAAAGGTGAACCGTTCATCCATCTGTTTGACAGTCATCAGAAGCTGAACCATACGTAGCTGCCAGATGTTTTGAACGCTTCTCAGTTTTTCTCGCTGTGATGTCATGTTTTCTACACTCACCGCTCACTCACTGCGTGATGTTTTTGGCTTTTGTCCAGCCTCTGCTTAAAACATAAAAATTGTTCCTGTTTTGGGTGTTGAGGACCTTTGCCTCAGAAGTATATCAGGGAGGGTGTTTTTTTTTTTTTTTTTTTTTTTTTTTTTTGTAATAATACTGGGGGAAGCTCTGTGCTAAGATGTAGCCATTACACCCACATATTCCCTGGGTTTTGACTATCTTGTGTTTGTGGTAGCTGTAGCTGTGCAAGGCTGTGTGTGGGTGTGTTCCTGTGTTTGAGAGAGTCTCTTTGATCTTCTCAAATGGGGAGTGGTTCAAAGATTCTCTCTTGCTGTCTCACACATGCACACACACACACACACACACACACACACACACACTCACATTTATACACACATAACTGGCACAATTCTTGTTGCTTTTGGCCAGATGTTCGTAGCTGAACTTTGAGAGAATCTTTACTTTCTCTGTCCTGACCTCTTACAGTCTTTACTTGGGCATCTGAGTTGGTTTACATGAGGAAGACAGGGAGAGGGGGGGCTGTGCCTGAAAGTGAATAAAAGGATATTTACAGAGTTACCTCAATAAACGTAATGTAAGACATAATTACTGTGTTATGTGCTCAGCAGTGAAGAGCACCTCTTTGCCAATTAGCAGGGAGCATGAGTGGCTGTGTGGTGAGATTTGTGGCCACAAGGCTGCAGTGAAAGTAGCAAATTTGATTGTACACCTGGGGCAAAGACATGTGTGAGGTGCTTTATGTGTTTCTCTGAATTGAAACCGAAGGCAGTACTCCTTCCTCCAATTAGGTTTTATTAGGGTGTAAAACATGGCAGCATATCAGCTAGAGTAACCACATGAACTGGCTGGCATGGGTGTGATACTTATTCATTCACTGGCATGCCATTTCAGTGCATGGGCTAAACAAAGATAGGCCGTTGTTGTCAGCCTCCTTGCCTTGAAATTACTGTTGCTTTAACTGGTATGCGTCTCGTGCTGTTATGTGGGTGTATATTTCTGCTGGTAGAGTGATATAATCTTTGTTTACATCAGTCTCTGGTTTCTCTGTCATTACCCTCCACTCGCTACAATGAGCCAATTGTTCTTGGACCCAGGTTTGTCTTTTTTCCACAGTGGCTGTTTTGCACAGCTATCTTGCTAACTAAGGGATCTCCCATCCACTTTCAATGGGGGAAACCTCAGTGTATCAAATAGCGCTTACATCAGGCTCCCTTCCTGCTAACTCACCACTCTGTGGAGGAAGTTTGGAGTGCAGAGTCAGGTAGGGCAAAGGGGAGGATTAAAGGCTGACACTGGCTAAATAACCACAGAAGTACCAGAGTACGTCATGGCTCGAGCTGCTGTGGAGCTGTTTTGGTGACTTAATGTTGTGTGCGGTGAATAGCTGAAAGACCAGCTAAATGCATTGCAGAAATACGTTGCAGAAGTGCAGCCATTTTGCCAAATTTCCAACACACAGATGCATTTGTTGAAGAAATACTTACTGATAGAATTAGGGCTGAATTGACTTTTCCTTATGTTGAGTAAAAGGCCAACAAAACAAGATTTAAGATACATGTTGGCTTGATGTTTTTCTTGTTAAACTTTGCTTTAAGATGCATTCCCATGATGATAACCTTTTTCATATTGGCAGCGAACTTCTTTGGCCCTAAACTTGAACTCAAGCCTAAGCCTGTGTTGTTCTAGTGACACATAGGGGAAACTGTCGCCCTCTTCCAGAGTGGCTAAGAGAGAGACTATGAACCTTTACTGTATGTGTGACAGCTTAATGATGTTTTGCCTTTCCATGACCTCCCCCCACCCTCCAAACACACACATACACACACGCGCACGCACACACACACACACACTTACTCGCTCCGTTGGCCACCAGAGATGCCTACAAGTGGCTTGCTGTAGACTTGTGTATGCATATTAACTCTTTTTCAGCAGGAGTGAAGTCACTTTCTCCCAGAAATGAAGGTCATTCATCAAAGCAGTCAAATCAGTCATTAAACCTGGTGAAAAGTGGAAAGCGGATATTTTATGATCCTCATTTACAGTCACACACTATTTGAGAGCACACCTCACCTTAGAAAAACGTTAAGTGTACTTTAAGTCACTTTGGATTAAAAAAAAATGTTGGCCAGGGAAAATGATACATATTTGTGTTTCATGTGGGTCCTGTTGTTTTTATCACAAGGGAGTTATGTCTTGAGTTACACACTACAATTCAAGTCCAGCATACACATAATTCAATATAAGCACATACTTAACTGCTGCCTATTTATTTTTCATCTCTGTATTAGATACTCATGCACTGCAGTATGTGACATGAAAGGACATGCCACTCCTATTTACCTGTCTGGTTTCCTGAGGTCGTGTGGGCCACTTTGCAGTGTACGTGCCTTACTAATTCCAGCTATGTCTGGACACAGTTCACCTGCAACGCTTGGAAATCTTAAATATGTTTTATTAAGACCCTTAAGCCCTATGTGACAGAGAACTTGTGTACTTTTCCGTACAAGACCGAGTGCAAGCAATAACATTTTTCCGTGAAGATGCAATGCACTTGGGAGGAATATCTCTGGAATGTCAGCGGTGGTTGTTTTTTCCGTTTGCTCCCCATCTTTTGTGATGGTAAGAATTACTCACCACCTTGACAGATAAGCATCGGATCGATCTGCAAGGAACAGGAATGCAGAGAGCAGCATGCACAGAGAACCTCGTAGTAGCACAGCACAACAGGACACTGCCAGGGGGGCTTCAGAGTTTGACCTTTAGAGTTTATGGTTTGATAGCTCCCTGATACTTGCGTTTGCACCAGCATTTGCCTGTTCATAGTGCATACAAAAAGATGTAATGATACACAGCAAACATTTACAGCATTGCAGGAAATTCCTTCAGATTGTGATCATATCAGTGTTTGCCTCTCCAAAACATCCATACAAGATAAGGGGGAGGAACACTGATATGGAAAATGTTTTTGCACAGAGAGGGAAGATTTCAGTACTGAGATGCATGCTGAAAAAGGATGTGAAATAAAAGCACCAGATTTTGTTGCTCAACATCATAGGAAATGGGGATCAAACACAAAACCTCCGCTTGATGTTTAGCTAGATGTTTAAATATGAAGCAACGCTTTGTTGAGGGTAGCTGATGGCACTGGAACAAAAAAGACACCTGAGTCACACCTTTTAGCCTTTTGAACCCCCCTATTACTTGCCCAGCTGCTGCTCTGCACCTGTTCCCAGGCCGGTGATTTCCAGTCTCTTTGCAATGACTTGTAATGATCTTGCTGGCCAGCCTGTTGCAACTGTTTGAGTGTGTTAACAGAAATGATGCATGAGTTTTAGCGTCCAGTTGCTCAGCAGGAAATGGAGTGGAGGCACAGAATGAAATATGCACCTTTGAATATTTTAAGTTGGGCTTTTCGTCATTTACTGTAAATGTTATTTGGCTACGCTTGAGCAACTCAACTAATATCTCAATTCATACTTTAATAACTATCTGGACCAAAAATTGGACCTTACCGTTTACCTTACAGTTTGTAGTGCCTTTTTCTACCATTGTGCATGATGCAGCCAATTTTTAGGCATTTTAATAGTTTGTGCCATTTGGAATACTGCATTTACTTATAGAGTAATTAAACCCCAAACCCAAATGTCTGTGAGGTCTGACCTCTAACGGTGAAAAGTAAGGTGCCTGGTCTTTGGTGACACATGTTGTACAATATGGGTGATGACCTGCCACCAAAGACCAAGCACCCTACTTTTCACCATTAGAGGTCAGGCTTCACTGAGATTTGGGTTTTGGGTTTACTTACCCTTTAAAAGTGCAACAAGTAACATTTTTACTGTCCCATAGCACAAAGCGACCATCATATATTCGCAGGGTTGATGGGGTCATTGATCAATACCAATGACTCAACGAGATGCTGAGATTTCTGGCTTTCAAAACTCACTTTCTGGCTGTAAGCAGTGCCAGAGACCTGTTGATGTTATTGTTGCAATTCCTTGGTTGCTTACAGAGGTCAATAACAGTCCCAGATTGCTTAATGCTCCTTCAGTTACATGTGTTTATTTTATTGGATGCACTTGGACATCAGCACTGTTTGTTTCTGTGGCAATATACATATTTTTTTTTTCTGTGCTGCGATTCTAGAGATTGGAAGAAATTATAATTACAAGAGCTACAACAACTTGACACAGCTGCAACAATAACATCCTAAAGCCAAATGCAGTAATTTTATGGGGAATGATCCTAAATAAATTGCAGGAAATGGATTCCAGACTAAACGAGGTTCTTAACCTGCCAGAGAAGACTAGGGTACCTCTCTGTCTCTGTCAAGATTAGCGGAGGGGCTTTTTTGTTAAATTTCTCCTTTTATGTATGTATGAATTATCCACCTCAGTGCTCGTGCTTGGCTGCACTGTATTTTTTTCTTTCTGTGAGATAATAAAGATTAGTTTTCCTCTGTACGTTTGGTGGGAAGAGCAGTTGTGAATGGATGAAAGAGCACAGGAAAAATGATTTTATTCTGATTGTGCCTCCTCCATGACCTGTATTATTTGGTGAAATCCACCCTGCGTTTTACAGCCATCCTGCAGGCAGCCACTCTGAACAGTTTTCCTGTACTGTACAGTACACTGTTGTGGCTCCTCCTTGCCATCACACCAGTGATGACAGAGAAAAGCAAGGGGAAGCAGCTTTGCCGTGCCTCCTGCGTGTAAGTGCTTAATGTTGTTGTTATTATTCTCCCTGAGGTCGGTGCCTGTCCAACGGCCAGCTGCTTCCTACTCTGATGTGCTTACACGTGTTGATCTTTCCGCTTACCTCATGATGGAAAGGGACACAAGGTTGCTGTAAATCACCGCTCTGCTCAGCTGGGTGACACTCACATGCGGCCGCCGAGTCTCTCTGTTTCTCACACTTCTTCATTCTTGTTCTCTCGGTGATACATCGACCACATGCGTGCGTACGGCTCTCACTCCCTCCGGGCTGCAGGTTTGCCTCTGTGGCCATAAATGGTTGCAGGCCAGCTGACTGATTGGCTGACATGACAGGAGTCCAGAGTACTTGATCTTGTTCATACAGAGCGGCAGGAGAGTTGCTTAGCAGTCATTTTTTTACAGAGATTTTCAGAGTAATAGAAAGGATTATCATCAGTCAGAGCGATGTGGGTGTGTAGCTGGAACAGTGCAGGATCTTTCAGGAACATCAGGGCTGCTTGACCTTTAGAAGTGTGTGGAACAAACTCACAAATCAATTAGTAACTGTCAGCTTGAATAAAACTCCTGTTCCCTCTTAATTGTGTGAACGATGAGAGTGATGAGAGGAGAGTGATGGGAGTGGTGAGAATACCATCGCAACAGTTTGAACCATGGAAATATTGCATACACAAATAGGGATGGACCATTCTAATGTGAATCACAAAATATAAAGTTTGACTGTCTTTGATTTCTGATCTACTTTGTGTTTGGACTTGCTTTGAAAGAGAAACTCTACCACTCCCATTTGTCCTGAATTTGACACTAATAACTGTATGAGTATTTCAAACTTCATTTCAGAGAGAATTATACTCAGATGAGGGGGGTGATGTTAAGGTGTTTGGGGTTAACCAAAGCCAAATTCTCAGGGGCTGGTGTACGACACGCTGATAAATTTGACGTTGTGAAATTTTATGGGTCATTAACATCACACATCTTGCCCCCTGCTTTCCCAAAGATTGAATTATCCAATAATCAGAGGGAAACAGAGATGCTGTCCAACAGCAGGATGGCTCCAACTGTTCTTTGGAACAGCTCCTGCTTTCCATTGCAGTGGTTCAGTGAAAACAAGACTAAATGCTCTCAAGTGATAATTACAACAGGCCCTATCATGTCAGTATAAATCTGGAGCAAATAACACATTGTTCTGTATTCTGTCCAAACAATTTTTAGTCGCTGTTTTCGACAGATATGCTTTTTTTTGATACACGCAAACCTGTGAGCACACAGAAATATGCACACACACACACACACACACACATGCACACACAAACCAAGCAAGCAGCTCGTCACAGTGTATCGCCCCGCACTTGTAAAACACTGTAAGGTCTATCAAAAGGCAATTTAGTGTAAGAGGACCTCAAACAGGTCCTCAGATACACATCCATCCACCCATCCATACGCATACACACGCATGCTTTGAGCTGCCGCCAGCCCCATTACTCCCCCAACTCCCACAAGGCATTTAGAGTTAATCTCCCTGAAAAGCTAGGAGTTTAACTCTGACATCACATATGCACACACGGCCGTAAATCTAGCTTCAAATGTTGAAAAGCTCCTTTTTGCTTTAAAAAAAAAAAAGTCCTCCACCCTTTCTCCTCATTCTTTCCTTCCACATCATCCACTCTTCTGCTGAACAGCCTTATCATTCCCATTATGTTACAGCATAGCCACTGTCAGTACCCATTGCTTTTGAACCTTTAAACTGTGGCCTAAGTAAGTGTTGATATAACAAAAAAATCTGTCCTCTGAGAAAACAACGACTTTCCCCTTCATGCAACATATCATCACTCACTCTGTGTCTCAATAAAACTTGTTTTCCTACGTAGACGATGTGAACTGTACTGGATGTGGTCAGCTGTGGAGGCTTTATGAGACCTGAGAGCAAACTGGGATGCTTTAACAACCCCTATACACACACACACACGCACACACACATACACACACACACACACACGCACAAGCTTTTGCTTTCTACTGGCAGCTTTTTAAAGGTTTACTGACAAGGTAGCAGTTGCCACAAAATATTCCTGTGAATGAAATATTGGGTTGCGTTCAGCACATATGCTTTTATTTAGAGCGCTTTAAGCCTTTGCGAGAAGGGAGCGAGGGTGACTCTCTGTTTTCCGTACGCCGCCGGGCTTCTTGGGAAGCGTCACTCTTTCTTTGGTTTTTCAACACACTTGTCAACATTTACAGTCAGGCCATGTGTGGTGTGTTTTCAAATTGGCATCTTGTCCACGGCTTGTAACTGTAATTACTCAAGTGTCAGTCACAAGGTGGCCAGAGTACACTCCACCTTCTCTGTGTTTATATGTGTATGCGTGAGTGTGTGAGTGTGTGTCTCTGTGTGAGTGTGGTATTGAGGATAACTGTCTGACACACTGTTAAACTGATGCCCACTGGCTGTCTACATATGATGGGCTGTGTTAGACCACCCAAGAGTACTGCTGCTGGTGGGCCCATAGGGGTGGGAGTATATGGGTGTGTTTGTGTGTGTGGGTGCGGGTGTGTTGGGGGAGGTAGGGCCATCCAGTGTTTAGTCGATCATGTGTTACAGCGAGAGAAGCCCTCCTCAAGACACTGTGGCACCATCAAACCAAAATTGAGTGAAAGGGTTGATGATTTTTAACACAGGCTGGATGATTTCGGTTTACTGTATAATTGCTCAGAGATGTAAGTAATTACTGAGAAAATCACTGAAAGTTGTAATTATTTTTTGCTGGTGATTCACTGTGGATCAATATCAAAGATTAACATGAGGCAGACAGATGTGTTGGGACTCCAAGTTCAGGTCCGAGGTCTGTTTGAAACCATGACACGGCAGAAAATAGCTCACTGTCACAACACTATTCTCTTTGGAAGTCAGTTGAGACTTTCCCTCAATCAATAACCAGGGGAGGGGAGGAGAATTTGCAGAATCTTCTCTAAGCCTGTTTACACTCTCGACTGTCTGCTGTGAAAACAGCCGAGATGGATCTGAGGAATTTAGTATGACTCAGCATATTTTTAGGAGGAGCTTTGTGTTTTTAAGCTGCTCGCGCTAACATCAAACACCTGCTTATCATGGTCGATGGGGAGAGTGAGAGAAATTGAGTGTGTGTGTTTGGGGTTGGTGTGTGTGTGTGTGTGTGTGTGAGTGAGTGTATGTGTGTGTGTGAGAGAAAGAGGCGTTATTGTGGTAAAAAGCACATGATTTATCAGATGACCTCCTCCGTTAAGAGGTTGATCTCTCTCTCTCTGTCTCTCTCTTTTTCTCTCTCACACACATACACACACACACACACATACACACACACACACACACACACACACACAAAACAACTCCCCCCTCACACTGTGGTCCTGTTAGCAGAAGATATGATCTGCCAGCTCTCCACCACACCCAAAGCCTGCTGGATAAAAGCCCTCTCCATTTAATCGCCTGCCCTCTGTTTGTATGTGTGTGTGTGTGTGTGTTTGTGCATGTGTGTGTGTGTGGGAGCGTCAGTGATCAGCACAGGTGCTGTTTATGTAAAGGAGCTCAAAATCACAGAATGTGCAAACACCATACAGCCCGGGCAGATTGTTGTGCTCTGTTTTCCACCTCTTCCTCCATACAGGACGCCTTGATTGTATTCAGTGAACAGTGTGTGTGCATGTGTGTGTGTTGCAGACATAGATGAGTGTGCGACTGGCAGACATGCCTGTGGTCCGCAGCAGACGTGTTACAACACCAGAGGCTCCTACACCTGCCAGTGTCCTCCTGGCTACCAGAGGAATGGAGATCAGTGTGTGGGTGAGTCATGCCGCGACACAACACACACCTCTCCTCTCCGCTCTCTTCTCACCTTCACTAAAGAGTTATGGTGTTAAACTTTGGCAGATGGTGTTGTGTCTTTTTTGTGATCTACATTGATCTCACAATCGGGGCTTGGCAATACTGACAAAATCAAACATCACAATATGTTTGACCAAATACATTGAGACTGATAGTATGGCGATATTGTAGAGATGACTATTGGTCTTTTAAGATATTTAAAAGCAAGAGATTTTTGATAAACAGTCTTTATGATGACAGAGCAGATAGAGGTAAATAACAGAGCAGCTACAACAGTGTAACAAATTCAGGAAAAGTCATCTCTTTACTGTGTTGCAGCCTTTAAATGCAGGACAAGATACCACAATATTCTGATATCCAAAATCTCACATGATATCTAGTCTCATATCAGGGTATTGATATAATTTCGACATATCGCCCAGTCCCACTTGATATTGATGTTTTGATGACATTGAAGGCATGATTAGTAGTGACTTCAAGAGATTTTTGATAAACAGTAAGTTCAGAAAATTGCATCACTTAACTGTAACAGCGTTTAAAACCAGGAAAAGACAACACATATGCTGTATCACAATATTACAGTTACAATTGCTATATCTGAAATCCCAGACGATATATAACTTCATATTGCAATAGCAATGTAAAATCTTTATGTCGCCCAGCCCCAGTCGCAACTTTGGATTTTGTGATCCACAGTGTGTGCCTGTGTTTTCTTGCAGACAGAGACGAGTGTGTCCCTGTCCCACTACTGCATGCACAGATGTGTGAACACTTTGGGCTCGTACTACTGTGAGTGCAACACAGGTCACAAGCTGGCCAGCAACAACCACAGCTGTGTTGGTAAGACACCTTCAAGATACTTTGGTGTGTGTGTGTGTGTGTGTGTGTGTGTGTGTGTGTGTGTGTAGCATGGAACGATAAAAACATTTTGCTTTTTAATCCAACATCAGCCCGTCAGGCCTTTTGCTGTGGAGTTGGATATCCGCTTCATCTGCTCAGCAGCAGACTTTTAATAGATCTGTGCACCTGTTGTTCCCTGTGGCCTGAATGCAAAGGAAGGAAAGCTGTGAGCAGAGTTGTGAGGTGCGGTGTAACACAGAAGTGAAGGTCAGCTTTGGCGTAGCTTACCATTGTCCAGCCTCACGCTCATTGTCCTGCTGTTAGAAGTTAATTTCCTCAAGGTGCAGGTTTTAAGAGCAGCAAAACAAAACAACAATTGATGCATAAACTATTTCTTTGTTTGCCTTGAACCTGCGGGCAATCATGAGCTTTTCCACCAAGAAAGATTTTATTGAAAATGTGCATCAATAGATAAGCAATAGAGAGCTGTTTATTTGTGAAACACATTTAGAAATCTATTAAGACCCATGACCCGCTGCCACCTATGCAGACAAAGGGATAGAATGACTGCAGGTATTTGATTCGCATGTGTGTGTTGTGTGTGTGTGTGTCTCAGCAATTCTGCACACTTCACTGCAGGCAAAGAGCAGGGAGACCATCATTCAAACAGAGCAGTGTGCAGAAGTGCAGAGCAGGAAGCTGAAAACCTCCCAGCTGCAGGGGCCGCTGTTCTGTCACTGACGTTGCATTTCAACCTCTGAGGAGAGAAAAGACAGTGAAAAGCAGTTCTCCCTGTGGGATTCAGCACAGTATTATGTTACCATCACCATTTTGCCTGCTTGTGCTGCAGACGTGAATGAATGCGAGATGCAGAGCCCCTGTCAGCACCAGTGCTACAACCTGATGGGGTCTTTCCTCTGCCAGTGTGACCAGGGCTACGAGCTGGCACGCGACTCTGTCTCCTGTCAAGGTAAGCACACAAGAATGCACAGACACACACTCAGGCATGCATGTGACATGCACATGCACCAGGGTTACACTGATTTATTGGTTTATCAATGTATCTAGGCAATATCTACCTTTTCATGAATTTTGGATATGAGATTATAAGCAAGGCCTTTTTTATTTTGCATTTTGCAGTATTTACTTGTTTAATTCAAACATTTAACAAAAAAACAAAAAACACTAGTAGTTTTCTTGTTTATTTATTTATTTATTTATTGTGCAGGAATTTAGAGATTTAAAGGAATGGTTGAACACTCTGGCAAGATACCCTTTTTTCAACATACCCACACAGACACACACTCCAAATTCATTCCCATCTTTAAACATGATGATGCCCTACAATATATCATACTTGTGTGTGCGTGCGTGTGTGCGTGTGTGTGTGTGTGTGTGTGTGTGTGTGTGTGTGTGTGTTTGGTGTGTATATTGCCCTCCTAGACGTCGATGAATGCAGTTTCTCCAGTTACATGTGTCAGTACCAGTGTGTCAACAGTCCAGGAAGTTACTCCTGCGAGTGTCCAGAAGGATACCAGCTCCAGGGAACCAGGATGTGTCAAGGTACCGCAGCCCTGCTTGTTCTGCCTCTCCAACATTTCTTTTGATCCCGTCTCACGATTTATTTATTTAGCTAGTTAGTTATTTTCTCCGCCGTTTTCCCACACAACAACGTTCCCAAGTGATTCCTCTCCTCTTCCTCCTCTTCCTGAACTCTTTGAAGATAACTATTAGAAGAACTTGATCACTCCTCCTATCATCCCCTCTTCCACCTCCCAAGCCGGAATGAAAGCTAACTCAACCAATACTGTCATGGAAAGAATGCAGAGGTTAGGTAACACAAACACAGCAGCCGTGTTTTGCCCTTCTAAGCCACCTCTGTGAATTTATGTGCATGATGTTGGTTTCTTGAAGTGGATTTATTTGAAGCTCCGGCGTTCTCTCAAAGGGCGAGCTGTTATTTTTTCCTCTCCCCCTCGGTCAGGTGCAGGCTTTATAGGGGAGCTATGAATCCAGCTTGTTGTGTCAGAGGGACCTTTCGGAGATGAATCCAGGTTGCTGTGCCAGAAATAGCCCTGTGGTTTGGGGCATGTTTGATGGGGCTGTTTTCATGGTGGGGTTGCTGCAAGGAAAGAGCTGTAGTTAGGACTGTGTGGTTGCATTGGGGGCTTCCCTGGTATTCATCTGTACTACAGCCCTGCAGGCTTCCCCTCTTGGGCTGCCTCACTTCTCCATGACTCCTGGAAATAGAACCACAGTTTTGGACTCCACACCATTCCCAAATTTGATCCATCCCAAACATAGATTGTCTTTTCACTGTGCTGTTTTATAAAGTAGGTGTGTTTATGCACGAGTTTCAGCATAAGCAATGTGTGTGGACACTGACATTTGATTCTGTGCATGACCGTTCAGTACTACTTTGTCGCCCTGTCCATCAATAGACATAAATGAGTGTGAGGCAGGGACCCATGACTGCCGAGATGATGAAATGTGCTGGAACTACTACGGAGGCTTCCGATGCTATCCAAGAAACCCCTGCGAGGAACCTTATGTCAGAACCTCTGAAAAGTCAGTACAACATCTTTCACTTGACTGTTCTCAGCGCAGTCCAGTTCAAGCCTCATGAACATGGAATGGTGATTGTTGTTGTCCTTGCAGCCGCTGTATCTGTCGGTCTCAGACTGAGTGCCAGGGTCTCACACCATCAATTGTCTACAAATACATGAGCATCCAGTCCGATCGCTCCGTGCCATCAGACATCTTCCAGATCCAGGCCACCAACATCTACGCCAACACACACAACACCTTCAGGATCAAAGCTGGCAATGAGGCCGGAGAATTTTTCCTCAGGGTAAGTCAGATGAGAATCGTGTTTTTGTGTTGAGCTGTCTTATGACACGGTGTATTAGTTGTGGGCTAAGAAAAAAGATAAACTATTTAAGTATTTTAATTAAGTATCAGTTGTTTAAAAAATAATTGCACTAAATTATGATGAGATGCATCTAATTGAGATTTTAGGTTTTGAATTTGAATGAATACTTATTTATTCATTATTATTCATTTATTGTCCCTTTAGGTAGGTACTTATTTATCTTTAGGTGAAACTGTCAAAGCATCAAACACATGATAGAAAGATGTTACACACTACAGGTGGGGGTTGCTGGCTGATTTTCGATACTATCACAGTATTTTACTCACAATAACAACGGTGTCACCAAACATGCATGCACTATGTTCTGCAATATGCAATATATTGTAACTACACTGTAATTGAAGAAGAAAAAATACCTTGGAAAAGGCAGTGTAATGTTTCAGTAAGCAGGAATCAACATGTACATGACAGAACAGTTTCAGTTCAAATATCTAAAGGCAGGGAACAAATCCACCTCACTGTAACACGAATGTGCTACCTGTGCAAGCTAAGTTTAAAAATATAATATTGATACTTGTGGCACTTGGCACAATTATCGATTAATGGTACACACCATAGAAAAGTATAATAAAGCTAATATAAAATAGTATATATGTATCATATTATAATAATAGCATTTGGCACATGACACAGTTAATAATAAATAATAGGAATTCTGCAGAGCTACTGCATATTTCTGCTAATTTGATCTATTGCATTCTTCTAAACAAAGACTATAATACAAAAATCCACCGTCTCCTCCCTGACCTGATGTACAGTTTACACAAGAACAATATTGGATCAAATCCATATCCACATGCCTATATATTGACTTGTTATTTTTTACTTGCAGCGTTCCAGCAATGTGAGCGCCATGCTGGTGTTGACCAAGCCTCTGACAGGCCCCAGGGAGCACGTTGTGGACCTGGAGATGATCACTCACCATATGGCCATGAACTACCGCTCCAGCTCACTGTTGCGGCTCACCATCATAGTCGGGCCCTATGCCTTCTGAGCACGCAAATCCCAGCAGCACCACCCTGCCCAGTCTAGCCCGGTTCAGCAAAGCATAGCATAATCTAACATAGCAGATAACAGCGCAACATACATTCGCATTCATCACACGCGTATTCAGACTGCACAGCACAGACCAGCCCAAACCCCTAAGTTCATGCAGCAGCCCCAACATAGCTCGCTCAAGACAGCCCGGCCCGGCCCATGCTGAGGGCCTGTGTGTCCACGAGGCTTCGTTTTCTGGCAGGGTGCTGGGAGGCAGTGAGATGAAGATGAAGGGAGTCAAGCTCTCTATGTGGGTTTTGCATCAATTATGACTTCTTCTTACATAACACTAAAACAGCAGCACCAAAGTTGAAGCTGTTTCATTTCAAGTGCCCAGAGCGGATACAAAAAAAATAGCGGCAGAGACCAAAAAGATGCTGCGTGCAGGACTTTCACTAGCGCGGGCCAAACATGCTACTTCCCTATTGAAAACAACTGGGATCAAAGCACCAGCATTAAGGAAAAGAAACCTCATGGACACACATCATAACTGTGATGAATTTGTTTTCCCCTTGAAGTTTTGTTCTTGATGCAGCTGAGACTAAATCTGCTGTATCACTTTCTTCAAGCTAGTACTTACTTACTTTAAACTATGTCTGCATCAGCAATGCATTCTATTGTTAGTACATGTCAGCCTTACAAAAAAAAGCCAAAAAAAGGTTGTTGTTTTTTTTTTTGCATACAGATGGACAGAACAAAATATATGAGCAGCTTTCATAGACGAAACCATTTACAGATATTTAAAATCACAAGTTGTGTGTTTTGAGGGCGTCAGTACTGTTGCAGCATCCATTTCACATAAGTTTGCTTATACTCATAACTAATATTTTTTCCAGAGTAGTCCAAAACAGTTGAGAACTATAAAGGGGCGGGCATGTGCCAGTGTGCTTTGTGCAGTGAGCTGAGTGAGTGCTACCCGTTGTGTGACAACAGGCTTGATGCCCACAGTCACAGGAGTTAAGTCATGTAAATACCTAGGTAACAAATCTATGTGTATGCGTGTGTGTGTGTGTGTGTGTACGTGTGTGTGTACGTGTGTGTGTGTGTGTGTGTGTGTGTGTGTGTGTGCCTGCTTGTGTTATGCATGCATGCACTTGAAAGTGTGAAAGACAGAGGGAGAGAGGGCAAGAGAGAGAGAGAGAGAGAGAGAGAGGGAAAGAGTGAGAAAGAGCTTGTTCAATCACCGGCCCAGGTTCGATGGATGTGGTTGAGCTGTTTATGCGTTTCTGTGATGCCATCTCAATAACCTTTGGTCAGAGAGGTAATAACAGCGAGCCCCGAACTCAAGAACACGCTCAGGAAATGATGGCTTTCGTAACACAGTTTGGCACAACTCACCTCAGCGCTTGTTTAAGGCCAATTGACTGCTACTTGGTGCCACGGTGACTCTCTGGAGGAACAGTTGGGCTTTCTAATGTCGGTCCCAGTCAAGAAGTCACACTGGCACCAAGCTGGCTTGCGTGAGAGAGATAATTACAGTGCATGGCCCCAGAGCTGGCTCATGTAAGACACAAGGGATTATTAAAGTGTTAATACAGTGCCACCACACTCTTGGCAGAATGAGAAATCTTTCACTACCTGCTTTACCTTTCATGACTCCACGTGTCGGCTTTGGCTTATTGCTGAAACATCATACACTGTAGACGTGCAGCTCTGAAGAAACATGTTGAAAACCAGTATGTTGTTCAACTACTCACCACTCTGCCAGTGTAGTAAGTTATCCATCTTTGCTAAAATCATAAGCCTTAACATTTTTTGTTTCTGTGGTTTCAGCAGTGAGCATGCAATAGGGATTCATATGAATATAGTGCCTTAAGGTATACACACAGCAAATATAACACTTTTTTAATCATTCATGCTGTCAAGACTGTTATTCTTTCATGGAATTGCCTTAACGTTTTATTTTGATTTTTCTCTTCTATTTAAAATAGCCGATATATTTTTTCATATGTATCTTTGATGGATTGTACTCTGAAGAGCAAAAGTTATATTGTTGAATAAAATATGATGGATAAATGGGACGAGGTCTTGCTGTTTTCCTCTTAGTGCATTGCACATCTACAATAGGAACATCTTTGAAATGTGTAAAAATCCCATTGTAAGAGATGCTGTTGTGCACTGCACGTACCAAAGTGAACAAGGTCCGTCTTCACAAGTAATGGGAAATGTAGCAGTTGGGTGAAACGCTCTGCTGCCTTTCTCGTGCTTTTGGGAAAAGGTGAAGATGATTTCATCTGAATATAATGATGATAAATGCAGTGTACATAATGCCCTAGCTATCATATCTATCTTATTTACAGAGATCCAGGGGGAATATAGTATATGCAGTCGATGAGTTCCCAGGGACAAACATGAGGCCCGAGACAAAGAAACGGACCGGAACAGACATGCATGCATGCACTTAAATCCACACGCACACACTCACACAAACATATTTAGAATGTGAAATAGGTTGGGAGTTGTCTTATGGTAAGTTGTTACTCAATCATTCTGCTGTCTAGAGCTTTAGTCAGAGCCGTGTTGGGATGTGTAAGATGATACATGATGTGTCATTGTTCCCCTAACCCCATCTTTAGCTTCCCGTGTGCCGGAGCTCCGTGTTTTTGCTGTCCATGCATGATTCAACTCCCTGGAGAAAACACTACTCCCCCACTGCTGCAGTGACTCAACCATTCTCCACGTTCTTGAGAAGAACAACATTTGCTACATCTTGTTCTTGATTAATATTACACATGGGTAGCAGTTAACATATTAAACTTAATCTCCCTCCGTGTAGCGAGACATTTCATTAATCGATATCAGATTTATTACATAGATCAAAGCCCAAGGCGTTGGCTGAAGATCACAGTGGAGAAAAAGAATTAGTCATTTAAGTATGTTGAGGGTGTCTTACCCTCTGTCATCCTCATTCTAGTGATGCAATGTTCAAACAGAATGGATTTCCCACTCCCCGTTGTTTTTGCTATTCCAAATTTTAGGGCAATGTATCATTCTTTACACATGTCAGCTTATTTGGGGATTGTTCAAATTTAAAGTGTCTTCAAATTCCCATTTGTCTATTTTGTCAGATTAGTCAAAAATGGCCAAGGGAGAGTAAAGGGTTTATGAATGGTTTATAGTTAGGTTATTAATCAGGTTAATTCTAAATCATTAATCAGCAACAAAAACAACAGTTTTCATATATCCATGCAGGCTCACTATTTGGCAAGATCAAGTAAAGTTAGCTAAGCAACAAGCAACATCTGAGATTTCACAGAATAGATGTAATGCGACAATAATTTAGGGTTAGGGTTAATCTTACCAAATAGTGAGCCTCTATGAATGTATGAAAACTGTGTTATAATTTGTTTATTGTGTTTATTAATGATTTATAAAGTGCTTTCAAACAAATAACCTGATTATGAACCATTTATAAACCTCTTATAAGGGTTGCCTTACTGTAAAGTGGTACCCAATAGTCTGTCATGTCATACGTTGATGAAGATGAGAGCTGTTCTGTGGAGATTTGGTGAACCCTAAACACAGCCTCAGGGCATCTATATGTGTTCCTCTGTACAAAACCTGGAGGCCAGGCTCTGTTATTCCAAATGGGGAACTGGCTCACCTGCAGGGAAGATACATATGCAGGACAGATGTGATACCAGGACAATTCAAACTCAGTTACCTTTCATCGTGTTTTTACCTAGCTGGAATGCCCACCAGTCATCCGTGGTGAAAGGATTGTACTGTGCCGCATAACTTCATTAATTTAGACATTCACTAGCCTCGGAGGTATCTGGGTTTGAACCTACATCACATAATTTCTCTGAAAACTGACGTGATATATCACTTCACGCCGGGAAATAATTCACAAACACTTAATATTGTGCAGTTACTGTATGTTCTGCCCTGCCTGTGCTGGGGTCTTTTAAGAGTGAGTGTTATGGAGAGAGGTAAGAAGCATTTTAATGGAGAGAGAGGGAGAGAGTGTGAAGAGGTGAGAAATGAGTAGTTTATTGGATGGCATTTGAGATCGGAAAGATATAATGGGATGAGGTCACCTGTTAACATTGGCAGAAGTGCCACACGAGGGTGGCACAACCACACATGGGCATTCACAGGGACACACAAACACACACACACACACACACACCACACTCAAGAAATCACTCTTAGGGGAACATGAATATACACATGTCAGACAAATTAGCAGAACGACCTATTCATGTGCACATGTTTATGTGTTTGTGTGTGTAAGTTGTGTCACTGCGGTGAACTCTGTTGGTATGGTATGCTGCCTAGTGCCATTGCATGTGGCTGTTGAACATCTGCCAGGCTGTAAACACTCCCTGCCTGGTGCCCAACCACAGATGTAGTTTCAATCGGCCTTCAGTCAGGCTGAAAAATAAATCCTGGAGGTCCATACCTGTGTGATTACATTCTCTAATTATACTCTGGAGCAGTAACTCAGAGATGACTAAACGAGACGGGCCCTTGGGGTGTTGTGAATGTAATTATATCCTGACAATTAATAGGCGCGTTCCTCAGAGAAGAGTTTGTTATATGGTGACGTACCTGACCGTTTTTAGCTCGCTAGGGAAGCCTTTGAATTATGACATAATTAGAAGGGAAAACATGATATAGAAAGATGATAATTATCCCCAGGTACGGTAAATGGACTTTGATGGTGAGTGTTCAACTCTGGGGGAAAGTCGATCTTTCTTCTCAGAGCGCCCACTGCACCTTGAAGTGTTTCTCATTTGTAACAGAGGTCAAAAGAGGGAACTATGCCAAATCTTGGACATGCAGTACATCAAATGAAAACGTTGCTTTATTTAGAGCAGGTTGAGGAGGCTCAATCTGTTGCCATAGTGGTGAGTGCATACACACACTACAGCAGCAAGCCATTTCTTTAATTTCTATTATATGCCTAAAACAATAAGGATGTAAAATAGACACCATTAGGCCATGCATGCAAACTGGATACAAGACTAATAAAAGCACTTCTTAGCATTAAGCAAAACAAATAGGAGGAGAACATGTTGCTATGAGATATAGTGCGTTTTATGCTGTTGGGAGGGCTACAGAAAACATGAAAAATGTATAATCACCCACCCAACACCTCCCCAACCTGCACCACACACTCTTCCATCTTCATACTCAGCCACAATTTACCACAAGCTGGTCACTTTTCATAAACTTGGAGCCCAATACTGTGGTGCTGAAAAGCCACCAGTTCACAACTCTTACTAAATCTTGGGATTCTCTCATACACCCCACACTCCCATCCACTTCCATCTCTCCCACCCTGTCAGCTCACATCTGCCCTGGATTTTCAAGCTGGATGATCCACTTTTCATATTTTCCACTTTCCTGCCATCCCTCCCCATGCAACCCCAGAGACAGAGAGTGCATGTGTGTATGAGTGAGTGTGTGTGTGTGTGTGTGTGTGTGTGTGTGTGTGTGTGCGTGTGTGTATGTGTGTGTGTGTGTGTGTGTGTGTGTGTGTGTGTGTGTGTGTATGCATGTACATGTGTATCTGCGTGTGGGCGTGTGTGTGCACATGCATGTGTGACAGGGATGAAGGCAGGCAGGCAGAGAAGGAGGCTAAGGGTGGGCCCAGGTCTCTGATGTGCCAGTCAGTAATACTTTTCCTCAGGTTGAGGTGTGCTCACCAGGAGGGTGTGTTACTGCTGGAAAGCTCTGTGATGAACAGAAGGCTGGCTCCGTGCCTGATCAAATTCCAACGCTGTCTCATATCTATCTCCCCTTCCAAAAATGTTCAGCATACCAGTGGGTTTTATTGACTTGTCAGAGCAGACAGGGGAGAGCAAGCTCTGCCTTGTAAGGTGTGCACCTAACAGGTTTCTAAAGCAAGGATCTCAAATGATGAGCTTTTTTTTATTATTCTAATGGACAATCCCTTGGGATTTTTTACTGAAAGTGATAACTGCAGCTATATCCATAAAAAAAAAAAAAAATGTTGTGTAGAGTTTCCATGGAAATGAGTTTTTATCCCAGTTGGGCTTCATTCTATTTACCAATTTCCTTTTAAAAATGAATCAGAGTGAGTTTAATGGGTACATGTGAAGGTCATTTTTGTTTTTAAAGAAATGCATTTTTTTTTTTTTTTTTGTACTCTGGTATTTCCCACACTTGTGCAGGACATGTGCAAACATTTTGTCCTGACTGGAAAACATGACTTGACTTTCACTGTTGAAACTGAGTCAGGCAACAAGAGGGACAGTAAAGCACCAGTGCTGACAGATGTTACTCCACTATCTGTCTTGTAATGAGTTTAGCCCTCTCCGCACCCCCACCACCCTCTCTCTGTCACTCTACTCTGTGTCTCTGTCTCTCTCCCTTTCTCCTACAAATACAGTTAACTACATGACCATCCTCTTTAAATGGCTGTTAACAGCTGCCGGTGTTTGATGGTTGCCTGTGAGAGCATGTAATTGCATTTAGCCCTGGGTGTACATGCACTCATTAAACCAGTGTCATTGCCCATTACATTCCAGAGCAGAGCTTCTCAGGTACAGTATGCAAATCCCAAGGCAAGACAGAATAATGTGCTCTGTGAAGGGCCTCAGCTTGGAAAGCAGACCATGGGAGGAAGGTGAATTGCATTGATTATTTTTGAGGGAGACAGCCTCTCCTCTCCAAGTAAACAAGTCACTCATTTGGATGAACACAAGTTGGGAAAAAATGCGTCCACTTAGTTTGATTTCATCATGTAACTGGATAAATTCAGACAAACAGAAGACAAGGGAAAAATGTAATCAAATCCAAAATAGCTGATAACCAAACACAGCCAAATGTCTCACTATTAGCAGCAAAAGGATGTGCCTGGCTTGCCTCGGGTAGCTGGTCACAGTTGTTAGGGCTCGGGGGGATAAGATCTGCTATGTTGGGACCCGATCCACACTGGGATCAGATGTAGAATTCCAAAAATGCCCATCTACTCGCCAAGAATCAGTGTTGGACCCTTTTTGTTTTGTTGGACTATCTGATCTCCTTGCATTTTGTTCGAGTATCTCTGACTGAAAACAATTTGAAGACATAACATTTGTGTGTGAAATTTATCTGTGCATAGTAACTCTAACCTGATGGAGGAGGGAGGGAGATGGGGTTGCATTTTGAGTCTGTGTTATGGAATCAAGTTGGTGATCAGTGAAAAATAAACCACGGATTCCTCGAACCCACAAAAACAGGCCTAATGTTCTCAGTGCCTTTCAGGTCCTATATCCATCAGTTATTGTGATAAGTTATGGTCATGCTGTGTCCATTGTTAGGGCTGGGGCCTCTGCTCTGTGCGGCAAATCATGAGCCATGTTGCACCCCTGGAAGGTGCACTGTCTGCCTGAACCCCATTCTAACATTGCAGAGACAAAGACATGACATCTAATAGAAGAGACTTAAATCCCATTCTAATAGGCTAATTGTTAATATGACATGAGAATGACATGTCTGTAAAATGATGAGGAGAGGAGCTCATAGAAGGACAAAATATAAACATAAAGCCAATTCAAGAAATCTGATGTGCAGTTATCAGTAGCATTAATTGTTATTTGGGCCGCCAAACCTACTACGCCAGACGTGCAACAAATTGGTGGAGCCTGACACCTAGTGGACAAACTGTGCACGCACACGCACATGCACGCACGCACGCGCATTCATCAGCGCCACACCCAGAAAATCCCAGGTATGCTATTATGGAATAGAAATGGAAAAAAAACGCCCTTACTAAATGATAGCTGCTTATATGCCTCATGCCCTCTTTGGTTAGTAAAGCTGGTTCAGTATGAGTCATGGCTATTGAGGAATAGCGGGGAATGTAATGCTGTGGCGCTCCAACAGATGGCAAAGTCTGCCCAGTTTGCCGTGCAACACAGGCTGTAGCCGTGAACTAGGCCTCTGGTGACTCTGTTTATCACACTGCCCGAATAAATAAATAACTAAATAAACCCAGGAGATGATAAATAGCTGAGCCATTAGACGAAATGCGGATTCATCCTATAAAGCCAATGAGCTGATGCATGCCAAAAAATCATGACATATCCATAAAGTAAATTATATTTTTTGTTATATTCCAAAATAACACCAATTAATGATTTCCACACTTTCTGCAGACGCAAGGTAGCGAGGATGTGTTTGGCATAACCTTCCTAAGACCTGTGTTCTTCTAAGGCATATTTAGGCAAAAATATTTTCTGGTGACTTGAATAAGCTATTATAAATCGAGACAAAAGAAGAAAAGGGCTGTATGGGTATGAGAGAGAGAGAGAGAGAGAGAGAGAGAGAGAGAGAGAGAGAGAGAGAGAGAGAGAGAGAGAAATCCTTCCTGGTGGGAGGTTTGAGATGCGCTGCGCAGACCCGTCCACTCTCGACGCATCTTCCTGGCCTGCCCCTCTCCCTCCCTCCCTCCCTCTCTCTCTCTCTCTCTCTCTCTCTCTCTCTGTCCTCGCTCCCTCTGGCTCCCTCTCCCTCCCTCTCCCTCTCTTTCCTCCTATTCTGTCTGCCACTAGTCTACGGGAGGGGAGTGCACAAAGCCAATAAGAAAATCTGGCGTGTTGGCTGGGCCCTGTGCGCGCTATGCTGCGGTAAAGGCCGCTGTTTGCGGTGTTTTACTGGGGATGTAGAGAGGAACCGAGGCGCCGCTCTCCCCGTCGGACCGCACCGCGTCTGCTCTGCCCAGCCCGCTGCATCGCTGAGCGGCCTGTGAAGCACAAGATGTCGACCAGAACGCCATTGCCCACAGTGAACGAACGAGATACGGAGAATGTAAGTGCTGTATCCGCAGACACCGGCGGGTGCTTGGACGTCTTAACGGAATAATAATCGCCGGGGTTTGGGCTATTTTGCGCACTGGTCAGTACAGGTTTATGGCAGCGCTTTCACGCTACAGTGTTGCAGAGGGACTCGACCAATGAGCTCTCAGGGTTTTTTTTCCCCCTCTGACGGGAATAAAGGCATGGTAGCCTAGAATAAAGGAATGAGCTAGGTTGCAGTTTTGTCGTGTATCTCCCGGGTTTTTGTGCACGGTAACGTTAGCCTAAACAACGCAGTGCGTCAGTACGCTGCCTTTAATGTGTACGCGAAGGCTGAATCGAAATGTTCAGGCTTGTAACCCTGATAACTGCCAATGTAGGCTGTGAGAAAATGGTGTTGCTCCACTCGTGCAACTGGGGGTATTTTGTAGTCCAGAACGTCAGGATTTGGGGGGAGAGGACGAGGTGGCGGGGGGGTGGTGCCCTACTTTTCAATGGCAACGCTTGGTAGCATCGCAATGTGACATCCATCACTTATTGGGCCCTGTTATAACTGCACGCTCTGTGTCGGGGGTGGGGGTTGGGGGGTTGTTATTCACCATCCTGCTGCCACTACAGTGATGAGGCATACAGCCATTTATTAGCAGGGCAATGAAATGACTTAAGCCGTGGGAGATTTCCCATTCACCTTGTGATGGAATGTTTATGAACAACCACCCCCGACACACACACACACACACACACACACACAAGGTATATTATTATGCCTCTTTTGAGAATAGACGAAATGAGGACTACTTCATGTTGACAGGCTCTGACATATCTAGGTTCTCCTCCTTTCCTGGAAAGGAGACTGGGCACAGAATAAAGCTTCATCATAACCAGGATCCATATTGCATTGCATCCCTAAGCACAGACAGTGGAAAATAGTTGGAGGCAGTCATTTATATTTGTAGGGAACCAGTCTTTACTAAATCATTACATTTGTCAGGTTTGGACATGGAATTTCCACCGTGGCTCTCCTTTCATTAGAAATAGGGCTGGACAATATGGACAAAAACAAATATCTATCACAATGTCTTTGACCAGATACCTCAATATCAGTATAGATATATTTGTATTGAACTATGACAATATTGCATTCATAAGACATTTACACACAACATTTTTGATAAACCTGTCATTAGTCATTAGTAATGTTGACATGATGACCAAACTGGTCGAGGGAAATAATGCAACAGCTGTAACAGTCTAATAAGTTCAGCAAATGGCATCTCTTCACTGTAATACAGCCTTTAAGACCAGGGGAAGACACCCCCTATGCCATATCACAATATTACAATATCTATAATCCCAGACAATGTCTAGTCTCATGTCCAGTATCAATATAATCTTCCTATACAACCCAACCCTATACATACATACATGTAAAACACTAGGAATTACATTTTGTTTTTTAGCTGCAGAGGCAGATGACTGAATAAAATCAAAACATCCATGCTAATTTTACAGGGACATAGTAATGTTAGCTATCTGCTCACTGTATATCAGTTCTCAAATATCAGAGTTTGTTTTGATCAGTCTTAAGCAATGCAGTAGCTTGGGGGAATGCTGATCCAGCCCACTCTGTGTAGCTTTAGGTATCAGAACGTAGACGGCTAGGCTGTTAAACAGCACTGGCAGTAGCCAGCCAGCCTAGCCTCCCTCCATTCGGCTCCAGTATACAGCCCCAGGGCCCACTAGCTGGTGAACTGCATTGCATAACACTTTATTACTCAGAGAGACAAGAGGCTTTTAGTGCAGCAAAAAAGAAGAAGCTCTCTCCTGGCTTTCTTACTTGTGTGTGTGTGTCTGTACAGGTGTGTCTTTTTTGTGTAACTTGGTTCCCTGAAGACTCAAAGTAAGTGTGCTTGTGGGTGTGTGTGGGTGGGTGTGTTTAGTTGTTGAGTTAATGGATGGGCAAGTGAACCTAACTTTGTGTATTAATCAAGCTCCAGCACTCTAAATCACCTGCTTGTCCAGATGCTCCTCGGTTAATTTACTGAATGTGGAGCCGGGCCAACTGTTTTGTGTGTGTGTGTGTGTGTGTGTGTGTGTGTGTGTGTCCGCAAGTGCACATATGTGGCTGAAGGATGAAACCGCCTTATGACAGATCTGATGTAAAGCTGATGAAAAGAAGCAAAGCCACTTTAGTCCAGACGTCCACCCGCAGCAAATATGAGAAAGACAGCTGCTCAATCACAGAGGGAGCTACACAAACTCCTCCATCATGGCTACCTGGGACAGTCATTTGCTACATTAGACACAAGGTTATGGGCTTAGAAAAGCACTCAATCAAAATCTCTCTCTCCCTGCCTCTCCCTCTCTGTGTGTCACGCACATGCACAGCGATGCGGGACTGCTTGGATCATGCAGTGTGGTTCTCTCTCTGTCAGGATGTAGGCTGGCTGAGATGACGCGCACCCTGCTGGGTGTAGCATTACCCCGGTGAAAGGGGAGCAGGGGAGCCTGAGTAACTAGACCGAGCCTTTATTCTCTGGCTGGGTGTGGTGCAGAGGAGCACTGGATCATAGGATCTCTGACCTGGAGTGACATCAGCAGCTGTTGTAGTGGAGAGGAAATAGACCAGAGGCCGTGTGGCTGCTGTGCCAGTGTTGTACTTATGGGTTAACAGGTGGACACAGCCATGTCAAGTAATCAGGTGCTGAGTCCAAAACAAGCATCTGAGGAGAGAAAATGTACACTGTTCCTAGTAAATGATATTTATCGGAGCAGTGTTTTGAGTGCCTAGACATCAGACGCAAAGACAGATAGTCAGTTCAGGTGTTCTCTCCAACTGATAAAAATTTTCACATATATTAAAATACAGAAATATTTAGAAAAATGGTATTGTTTGGCATGCCTATCTAGAAGAAAAGAATAATCTGTATTTTCTTTAGTGGAAATGTTAAATGACCACGCCAGTAATTTGAATGTTTGGATGGCAGATGTGGGGAAATTGTAGTAAATGGGCCAATTTGCAACAAATGACTTTGCAAGACATGTGGATTTACTTAACGGGTCACCACATATAATTAAAATTCCTGACTTTCAAATTTTAATTTTTTTGAATGAAACATCCAATATAATGTTCGGCTTCTAGGGTTATCAAAGTAATCACCATTCATAAACCACAGAACTGACAACTGGCTTTGTAAAGCCGTGCGGAGTAGCTTCAAGTCATCAAAACACAGCAGTGCTGCAGCTCTTAGGAGAACTAATGTGGACGACTTCGTTACGGTGATGGAATACAGGTGTGAAGAACGTTTGATGTCTGAAAGTTCATTTTCATATCGTAGTGGAATGAATGGAAACCAATGGCTGGATAAAAGAGAGGAAAATGCTATCAGGGCTCTAAACAATAACTGCTTGCTTTTGGAAAAGATAAGCAGAAATGTGAAGCACATAAATTTTGTAGATATTACACTAAACATGCAGATCACTGGTATGGTACTTTAAGTCTACTGATCCATCCAGTAGGTTTCTCTTATAAAGGGGAATATAAAATATAAAAAATACAATATACTGGATGAATTTTCTTTCTTTTCATATGAGAAATCAAATGGATAGATTAGTAATTTTAATGATAGCTGTACATATTGGCTACATGTTTAACACTCCTCTTATCTAAATAATCAGATTTTAAACATTTATATTGTTGTTCATTCTGTTACACTTGACGTGTTTCTTATGGCAGATATAATTCATTAGTGTTTGGAGCTGATTGGTTGATTTGGTGATTTACTACTCCCCTGGCTGCAATCAGGTCTGTAAGCGCTGGAGAGAGCACCTGAACTGATTATTTGTCCTTGTGATTGATGAGGTAATGTTAATATTTATTGGGAAAAACATTGTGTGACCCATTACATTTTCTCTGCTGTGTTGTACTTCTATCAAGCTGTTCCTAGATCACCTCCACATGCCTCGTCATCATACCAAGGCATAACTCTGTTGGGCCGACTGTTTTGCTAGTAAGAGTGTTATGAGTAAGAAAAAAAAAGAACAAGAAGAAAAAGAG
This sequence comes from Myripristis murdjan, assembly GCF_902150065.1. Lineage (NCBI taxonomy): Eukaryota > Metazoa > Chordata > Actinopteri > Holocentriformes > Holocentridae > Myripristis > Myripristis murdjan. Next base: position 17,529,042 of record NC_043994.1, on the reverse strand, counting down.
GAAATTCTTAAGTCTGTCCTACACATTTTAAAGGTTCTCAGGATCCCTCGAAGACACACAGTCAAATGAACCAGGTTTCTTTTGTTATCTGCCATCTTGTCTGGTGGTTGATGAGGTCTTTAGGTTAAGAGGTTAAAGTGTCAGGAGAGAGGAGGGAACCTGATTCCCTCTCTTCTTAAATGGGCTTGATGCATGGTATGGCTTTGTGTGTGTGTGTGTGTGCGTGTGTGTATATGTAGGTAGGCACACGCACACGCACACACACACACACACACACACACACTGAAAGAACACTGGATCCCCATCCTGAATCTGAATCCCGGTTGCAGGGTTCATCTCTTATTGCACAGCCAATATCTCAGTCTTGGCACATACATTCCTCCACTGCGGAACCTTGCTGCATTGTGTGTGTGTGTGTGTGTGTGTGTGTGTGTGTGTTTGTGTGTGTGTGTGTGCACCGAAGTATCTGAGAGCTTTAGGGTCCTTTGAGATTAGTGTGTGTGTGCCAAAAGCTACAGTGGACCAGGCAGTTGTGCTAAAGTAGTAGTTTCTGCACGTTGTGGACAGAATCAGTGGGTTTGTTTGGTGTCAGTGGCCACATGCTGAGCAAGGCAGGGAAAGAAGATGTTGCTGATCTCCTCACATGTGGCTTTCCTGCAGCACTCGTCGGTGGATGGCTTCGTTGACCCCCCTGTCCCGCCGACAAAGTCTGCAAGTCGCCACAGCCTGCCGCGATGCCGCAACTCTTTCACTTCCACCGAGGATCACCCCCACATCGGCAACTACCGCCTCCTCAAGACCATCGGCAAGGGGAATTTTGCCAAGGTCAAGCTTGCACGACATGTCCTGACCGGACGAGAGGTGAGGCAACTTCTTATTTACTTATTGTGATGAGTTGAGATGCTTTTTTTGTTGCCCATTTACAGAGAAATATTCTCAGCATTTGAAATCTAATAGTTCAGTCTTCTTTCTTTATGTGTGCTTTAGATGCCACTCAGCAGCAAATATACACGACTTCACATGAAGGGAAAATATTACAGACTTAAACTCTGCATGCAGTGATTGCATGTTTTCTCTCTCATCTGCCAGCCTCAGCTCATTACCAGATTTATTGTTGTGGCAATTGTTATTATAATGGAAGCTTCAGGCATCTGCTGGTGAGGATTGTTATTGCACTTGCTATTCACTGAAGGTATTATGTGTCTTAAAGCTGTAGCCTGTAACACAGAGACAATACCATTTTCTTTAGTTTTATGGGCTCCCTCACAAATTTTGTGCACCTGAATTGGTGTTTTATGTGTGAGATGGCTTGGTTTGCTGGATATAATGTTGAAACCAGTTAGACTTAACTCTGCTCTGAAACAGAAGAGTGAGCAATCTCTTGTCATGAAAATATTGTACTTGACCATGCAGGTTCATGTCCTAGTAAGGTCAAACCAAATGAGCTCTCTCTCTCTCTCCCTCCCTCTCTCTCTCTCTCTCTCTCTCTCTCTCTCTCTCTCTCTCACACACACACACACACACACATACACACACACACACACTCAGTCATACACTGCTGACCTGTCAGAGTGATAGACGTCCTGCCTCGGTGTGTCGGTAATTAAAGCTCCTGTTTCCCAAGAGAGAAAACAATGACCTGTGATCTGTTCACTGTCTCTCACTCAGCAGGAACCACAGAAACACACCATGCTCTCACCACTCTGATGCTGCAGCACTTCAGATTCCCTCCCATGGCTATTTAGCATCCTTTACTCTACCGACTATCATATAGTCCCTGGTCCTATAGTATCAAGTGCATGACTATCCTCTCAGGTCAAACAGGTAATGGTTTGATCCATTCAGACTATTTTAATGCTGCGTTTAACAGGCATAGTATGTATGCTACCTGCCACTTGCTGAGAAGGTCAAGCGCTGGTTTATGTGCCTGAGCATCTTTGCTGGCTCATCAGAATGCAAAGGCATGGATCAGAGCAAGAGAGAACAGGTGGAAATAACACAACCCACTGAAACAAAGACTCTTCTGGCCAGCATGCCTTTGTCCTCAACTCATAAAAGAAGCATCGGCTCTATAGCGAGTAGAGACCGGATGATATGAAAATTCAAACCCGCCATTATCGTGACCACAGTTCATCATGGTTTTTGAATGCATTGCAGTACTGTCAAGGTATGCTGTAAATATTAAATGATTATTAGTACACATTGAAATAATTTCACCATGTTTCCATGTTAAATTATCAACTCCATGAACCGTTTGCCTTAAGATAATAACAAAACCAATGTCATGAGTTAACATATGAAATATATGTTAACTTATGTGTAATTGCATGAATTACATACACCAATAGTGTTTCTCCGACTGGAACACATTTACGACCACTTCAGTGAGTGCTGGATTTAAATTAAACAATTATCCAGGGTGGGTGATTAAAACATAGCTAACATAGCTAACAAGCTAATGTGTCATCACGCATAATGGGCCGGCGGAGTCTGCAGAAACATGAAGCTGATCACAAACGGGAAGTGTGTTCGCAAGAGTTGGCAGTGTTAACTGACAGCTTCTGTTTGCATTGAGCTATTAGACAGTTAGACAGACAGAGGAGAATAAGAAGAACTGACTGGTTGATGCCAGACAATATGCGCTACAAAAACCATATAACAGTATAACTAAATGTAAGATATTTTATCAGGGGTTATAGTAAAACCTGGAATCGCTCCATGCCTGATTAAAAAAAAGGCTGTGGAGCACAAAGGGTGTGAGAGGGAGCGGCGGTCACCTCTGCACGACAGAATGTCCTCTATCTTGTGAGGAGGGTGGCTACAGTATCTGGGGTTTTGATTGCACACCCAAGACTCACACACACACACACACACACACACACATACACACACGCGCGCTTGTGCACGTTCATTGCCACTGCTGGAAACACTGGCAACCACAATATGCCCTTGTCTACTACCTACCTAACAGCAGTGCAACCTGTCTTTTCATTGTGTGGGATGACCTTGTCTTACACTCTGCCTGGATCGTTCCCTGTAGGGGGCTGAGATCATGACCCCATTATGTCGCGAAAAAAAAAAAAAAGAGGAGAGGAAACTGTAAAGCACCTCAGCACACAAGTGCAGTTATGACTCACTTTGCCCTCTGTGTTCTCCATGTGAATATTAACGTGTGTTTTATATATTTGTGTGGGTGTGTGTGTCCATGCGTACATCTGTAAGACACGCATACGATGAAGAGCATATGGCCCATGTGTTACAATTGTGTTGAATAATTAACAGTGATGCACGTTGCCCTTCTGTCACTGTGAAACTGAATTATTCACTCTCAAATTCATTAGTGAGGGAAGACACACTCAGCAATACACACACACTCTTGAAGGTGCAGCTGATCACCGAAGCGCTGCTGTAGATATCTACACATTCACGATTTGAGAGCAACAAAAGGAATGTTGGCACGGTGTAGCGTGGAGGAAATGAAACGTCCTTGCATATTTTTGACTCATGCAACGAGAATCAGTAAAAGCTGGAACAGCGGTGTGACATAGGAGGACAACTCACCAGGTCAGGCACCTTCAGGCACACACACACACACACACACACACACATACACACTCACACACACACACCCCTACCTCCCCCTGAGTGCTGTGCGTGACAGTAGGAGGCAGGGAGGAGGGGAGTGAGGTCTGTCTGTGCACCTGCCCACCTAAGACAGGCCGCAAATAGACACCACCTGCGTACTTTGTGCGTCTACACACCACGCAACATCATATTCTGCTCCCACTCGCTATTCCTCACTATTTCAGTCACTGGGTGGTTTTGCCTCCCCAGTTTTTGATTAAACGAACATCCCAGCAATGCCTGGCTGTTGTGTTGTGCTGCAGCGTCTTGGGGAAGCCCTGATTTAGATGAATAGCCGGCGTTACATCTACTGTGACTCAGCACTTTTTTCTTCTTGCTTTTCGTCTTCAACATGGTGATTTTGGATCAAAGCCAGAGTCTGCACCACTGAGGCGTGCTTATTAAGTCTGTTTAATAAGGGCCATAGTAATAGTAATGCTGTTATTATTATTCCCCATAGGGATATCCACTATATGCTCCCCCCACTACATGGGGAGCTCAGAGGTCAGGTTGAGGAAAAGTCCCCTTGGAGCTGTTGGATGTTCAGCATCTCTCTAACCACCGGGTCACCCTGCCATCGCAACCTTGTTATTATTCTCCCTAAAAGCCTTCATTCACTGACGCACTCTAGTTGCATGGACTCTTATTAAAGTTTAGCGTTGAGTCGGACTGATGATGAAAACCATGTGCATGCTGCTATCAAATTATGTGCTCATTCCTGTTTTTTTCTGTTTTTTTTTTTTTTTTGGTCGGCCTAAAGGCTCAAAATTCATGCGCTGAATAAAAAATTCCTCCTACAATTTTACCTGATCAGCATTTTGATACCCATAAGGGTCATACCTTATTTGCCCAGCACCTGAGTATCTACACTGGATGTGTGTGCTCTATCTCTTATGTTCCTCACTGAAACAAACCCTTATCAATTTTGATTATGCTGTAGCTTTAAGTCATTCATGACGTTCCGGTGTGGCCAATGTGACATCCATGTGGCCCATGTCGACTCAGCTACCTCGAGCCTATACAGAATGTAGTTTGTGTCGACTCAACCTTTTTGTGACCACCAGGAACAAATTACAGACTGGGGCTCTAAGTCTGTGTAATAAAGCTGCAAAATGTGATTTTTTTAGGCATTGATTTTTTTTTTTGCTTACACATTGTAACACAGCAACAAATTTCATCTTGTGCTACAACAAAAGCTAATCTGTATTAGTTCGGTATAATTCCAGTAAAATGTATAGTCAAAATAGCTTTGTTGGCGTAATGTCTGGGTTCATTGCACTTAAAGCAGGAAAATGGGAGTCTGCAGTTTGTCTTTTATGAAAGGTGCCAAGTTTTAAGTGAGAACCCAGTGGGAACAGGGGTCCAAGCTAACAGTAAATTACTAACCATGGGTCCTGTGAAATCACACTTACTAACTTTGGCCAGGCAGTCACAGAACAGCGTTTACCTAAACCTTTATCTGCATCTTCCTCTGTATACATTTGCATATATATGTGTCTGTGTATTTACAGGTGTCTGTATGTGCATATAATGCTGTTCTTGGTGTGTATTGTAGCCCTTATTTACACACTTCCTTATAACAAAAACAAGTTCTACTTTTTATTGCTGCCAGTGGAAGCTGTATTCAAGCATAAATGATCAACTTATAAATTCAACTGCTATGTATTTTGACATTGTCACTTTACAGAGGATAATAATGAGGACAGTGCATTTCAGTTCTGTGGCTTTCATTGTACAATCAAAGCCAAACCAATATAAAAAACTCAAATTTGTTTTGACATCTGTGTCATTTTTTCAACACTCTGCTCTCTCTTCTTTTCTTTCTCTCTCTCTGTCCCTAGGTGGCTGTGAAGATCATAGACAAAACTCAGCTGAATCCCACCAGTCTACAGAAGGTAAGTTGTATTCGACCTTAGCCACATGGCAACATTAACGGGTTAGTGACTGTGTTGCTGGCTTTTCCATGAGTCACTCCTGAGAGTCCCTGCTGCTCTGTCTCCTTACTCTTTGAACTCAGAACAGGCTGTTTTACATAATGTAATCAGATGTAGTCAGGAGAGACCACAAGGCTTGTTTAATCTCCAGCAGCTCCCCTCACTCTCTCTCTCTCCCTTGGTTTGTGGTTAGGAACAGCTAAAAATACCCCTAGCTGCCTGTTTGTCACTTACTCCTGTCTAGCAGTCATAACCAATTACAACACAGGGTTTGGGACTGTTTCCTGATTACTGAGTCCAAATCCAGCTCTCTCTGCTGATTAAACACACAAAGTCATACACACACATGGTCGATTTCACTTTGTAGAGAAGATGGAGATCTGTCAGCAGCAGCTATCATGAGTTTTAAAGCTAAAATAATATGATATAAAATGAGGTGTAACAATCCATTGATGAGCCAGTATAATCAATAATAAGTGAAAATATCAATCCATATAGACATCTTAGAGGTATGCTTTTGTTTTGAAATTTCCATAGCACATTGGTGTCACCATTTACACCCCTTCGTAAGTGTACAAATAGTGCGAGCACCAGGCAGGTATTGGTAGTCAATAAAAATACGATAAGGAGATATTATCTGTTCCCCTCTTGGGAATAAATCAGCAGTGTGGAAGTATTTTGGATTTCAGACAAAAGACGAGCTGACTGACAAATCACATGCCATATGCAAATGAGTTAAATGGGTATATGATATTGTCTCATATCGATGGAAGGCCCCTGAATAGAATCTAATCAAAATCGTGGCTGACTTTGGGATATTGGCAAATATTGTATCATGGTCCAAAGAATCAATACAACATCATATTCTAATGAAAATTGTGATATACTCCCCTAATGATATACATTCTGCTTGTTCCAAGTCAGATGTAGGTGTGCAAGTTTCAGTGAGACTTTCTGTGGCCCTCACACCACTGTACGACATTATCAAAGAATAACTCACCCTTGCTGCTCTTTTAACTGTAGTGGGGTTGTAAAGGATGCACACATTGCACCAACTGTAGTGTGTGATTTGTTATAATAATTGTAACCCCCACACCAACATAAATGGCAGCAGATACCTTGATGCTTCGCTTGACCTCCATTGCTGTATAACTGAATAGTGAGAGAGTATATTGCTGCTACAGGCTTCTTAATGACAAAATAATAACCAAAATGTCTGCCCTTTCAAAACGGGCTGAATGGAGATGAGAGGAGTGAGCTCAGTGGATGTTACCCAGCACATCGTGGTAAATGAAGGCTGGGGTAATCAAACAGGGCATAATTGTGGGGTTGATGTGAGAGCAAATGACAAATTTGATTCTTGGCTAAAATCCTGCTTTCACATCAGCAGAGTATTCCCGGCCAATTGGAGAGTCCTTTCGCACGGTTATGTGGCTTGGCCTTGTTCTTTAATTGACTTGGATATTAATGGAATCTAACTCTCTTTCTCCAGCCAATCAGTGGAGAGAGTTTTTGAGAATCCCCAGCTCTCAGTTAAATCTAATCTGAGCTAGATGAATGTCGTTCTGCCAGTTGCTTTGTTAAACGTCTTAATGTGCGGTTCCTAATCCGTTCACATAATGGAATAATGGACGTTTTAAGTCGTGTGTGGCGTTGCATATAAACTCAGTGCATATCTTCAGTGATTTTGGGGGACCGTCTTGTCCAGGTCATGAGTGGTTAAACTGCTGATGAGTCTGGTTGGTGATGAATGTGGCATAACAGACGTGTTGTGTGAGAGGGCAGGCAGACCGGGCCCGTCTGTTTAATTATTCATCTTTCCTTTCAGATGTCCGCCGCAGATAGAGCAGACCTGAGAGGGGTCAATATGTAGAGGTCTAATGGCTTTTTATTGCGGATGAGCTATAATTGGTGTAACTAGGTGTATGCACACATTTGTGTGTGCTTATGCGTGTCTTCTTGTTTACAAGTCTGTTTGTTTATATGGAGCATGTGCGTCCGTGTATGTGAATCTGAGTACGTGGGTCTGTGTTTGACTTAGCACATTTCATGTAGATGCCTGCGTGCTTGTGCTCATCCCTCTGTGTAATGTATAGTGTACGTGTCTGTGCATTTTAACGTCCTCGGCTCAGTGCTATAGGTTGCTGTAATGGTATACGGAAGCTCCATCTGCAATGCAGAAACTAGTCTTATAATGCAGCAGTCGTCTCCCGGACTAAATCGATTGTCTCATTGACTCAGAGTGTCCTACCCCTGTGAACCCTCCACTGTGGATGCATTGAAAGGAACATCTTAATACAGAATTCACATGTTACCCCTGTGATCTTGGACATCAATATGTGACAACATGAGCTAGAAAGAAGAGCATAAACTCTCTTACCTATGAAATCATCAAGAGACAGGTTCTGGATGGAGTTGCCTCAGTGACAGTAAAATAAAAGATGATAAAGCATGGGCAAAAATTTAATATGAATAATATTGAATTTTTGCCCTTGCCTTTATTATCTTTCAACAGAAGTTAGTGATTGTCACACACAATTCTGTATTCAGGATTAAAGATAAAATACTAATTAAGTGAGATGTGAAACAAGGTATGTATATGAAAACTACAGATTCATATTACCATACTGATCAATGTGATCAATATGAGTTTGATCAATTGGGATATTGATGATTTATTTTGTATGTGGTATCTGAGATTGTTAGATAGCAATACTGACATAATTCTTTATGCTTATTATGAAATTAAACAGGGGCAAATCGCCTGTCCCTAGATGAATAGAATGTGGGGGTCTATGGAATTATTATGGATGAGTATTAATAACGTAAAAAAAACAAAAGTCACTGGTCTTCGTTTTCATTTTCAGTGAAACAGCTCCAAAAACGGATACAACTTTTTGTTGCTAGCTTTTTTAGAGGCTTGCTCATGTTTGCAAATCCAGACTAAACTTCAAAAAGGTTCCCCAGCAGGAGATGGAATAAATAAGTTTGCCGTGTAAAAGGATGTCTGAGCTGCTCTGCTCCCATTGTGATCTTGAAATGGATGGATAGATTTCCTTAGGTGAAAGAAGTCATTCTCATACTCTGTTTTAGAATGGAATTCCCCCCCCCGTAAGGTTCAAGTGGTCGACCAGAGTGTAGTTTCACAACATAGAGGCTTGGCCAATAAACTGATGGCGCTACAGCGTCTGAGTACATGGTTAAAAAATGCCATGCTGCAAGTAGCTGTCGAGGCAATTTTCTAGAGGTGGCTATAGGTGACAGGAGGACATAATATTGATTCAGTGACTCAGGCCCTTTTTTAAATGGGTGAAGAGTAAAGGTACAGGGACTCTCTGGTGTGTCTCAAAATCTGGCGTGTGAGCTGACCTTGTCTCCTCCCCTCGGTCTGCTGTGATGCGAGTTGATTAAATGGAAGGGCATACAGGGTGAGCAGGGAAGAAACGCGCCATGGATTCACAGGGTTGTGTTAGTAGTACAGTTTTGTGTGGTGTTGTTCTTCTCTCTGTCGTCCTGGGAGCGTCCTGTTTGGCTCCCGGTGTGGGCGAGTGAGGTTGGAGAGGCCTGATCTGGCTGCATCAACTCCTCTACTCACAGATAATGGCAGCTCTTTCATGTTGTCCCGTCAAAATGCCACTGATCTGTCTTTTTATGGACTCAAAAGAGCCAGGCTGGTGGCCACACCATCTGGCACTGTACACATAGCCAAGGCTCATATAAGCACATGCATACACATATGTTCAGTCAGACACACTGAAATACACACATACATCCACATGTAGCATATAGTCTGCCAGTATGCTTCTCCTGCCAGGTGATGCTTTGCTTCATGAAGGGTCAAGCTGGCATATTCACACTCTGAACCTCAGCTCCACAGTTTTGGCAACATGTGTACGCTCACTAATGCACTCAAACATAGGCAGTGCACTCACAGACGCTCGCTCCCTTACTCACTTATCTCCCACTAAGACTTAAAGGAAGGTCTTCAAAAGCCCACAACGCTGCCGTCTCAAAAGAAGCGTGTAATGCTTGATGCTCCTTGATGCTTCAGCAGCTGCAAAAACAACCTCAAAAGTTGATACAGTATGACTCCACGATTGTTATGAGTAATATTTGGCTCTCAGTATTTCACAGCATCTAGCTCCTTTAAAGGATAGGTTTGGGTTTTTGAAGTCTGTTGCCTTTATTTCTGCCACCGGCAACATCGAGCAATGGAGGTTGCATTTTTGCCTTGATCCATCCAGCGTGCCGTACCGCAGGTGCAGCATGACTTCCATTACTACAGTTCAGTTTAAAGCTAGGGGGGCAACACTCATCAGGCATCATTCAGTGCAAAAAACCCCACTATTTTGTAGGCAAAAATAATATAGTCCTACAGAAGGTTCACTTTACAAAATTGAGATGTAGTTGTTAGTCACTGTAGCTAAATTTCCTCTCTGTTAGGACAGATGCCTCCAGGTAAACCTTTGTGAGGCTTGGTGACTTGCTGCTGCGGAAGTTACTGTATTGTCATATATCAACAGAACATAGAAGACAGAAGATAAATTGATAAGAAATCAAAGAAAATAGTTCATGTTTGTGCCTTTCCTGGATGTGAGAACAAAAATCGCTCAAGGTCACCATGGCTGTTCCACTGATTTCCTTTGAGAGAACAAAGAGGGAATTTAGCAACAGTGACTACAAACTACTGTTGGATTGTGTAAAGTGAACCCTCTGTAGCACCATATTATCTCTGCCTGCAAAGTTTAGTGTTTTTTTGCACTAAAGGCGATTGGTGAGTTTGGCCTTCCAGACTTAAATTGAGCTGTAGTTGTGGAGCTTGTGCTGCGCCTCTGGTATGGAGGACTGGTTGGATTAAGGTGAAAATGTAACCTTCAGTGACTGGCATAAAGGGAACAGACTTCAAAAACCTGAGCCTATCCTTTAAAGGTCTTGTGAAAAAATTCAGCAGTGCCAGGACAATAACAAGTAATACCTGGTCACAGGTGATCACATCCACTCAGGATCTTACCCAGAATCCCTTTTAACGTGATGAAATAATCATGACTCTGAAGCAGCTCTGAAGGCTGCATTTAGATGAATCTTTGGACTTTGATTTTTGCTCATACATTGTGGCCAGTAGGTAATGTAGACATGTGTTTGCATGCTTGTGCTCTTGCACATATTTTACTCTTTGATGGTTAAGCCTGCATGGTTTTCATTGTCAGACCGACTCTTTTCACTACATATTGTGTATATGTATGCAGTTATATGCATGTATATAGAGTACATGCTCTATAATTTGTATATATTGTGTATGTGTATGCATGTGTTTAGTAAGTATATGTTATATATACTATATATAGATGTACATACACGTGTGAATATATATGCATATATATGTATGTGTGTGTGTGTGTGTGTGTGTGTGTGTGTGTGTGTGTGTGTGTGTGTGTGTATACATACATACATATATACATACATACATACATATGTGTGTATATACATACACACATGTATGTATATAATATGTTTATATACATACACATACATACATACATACATACATACATACATACATACATACGTACATTTATTATCAGTATTTTTGCCATTTATCATTTCTGCACTCAATTAACTATTGTAAATATGCCTAAAAAAATTATAAAAGGAACAAGTACATGAGGTACTTCATAGAGGGTGTATGCTCGTCTGAAGTTGTATTGTGGATTACTGTTGGTAAGATTAAGATTTTCCTCATAGCCAGTGCTGATCTTTATCATTCTGGTGTTTTCCCTCCATTATGTCCATTTAAAAAGGTTAGACAAGACTAGAATTAGTCATAAGGTTAGCATGAAGCTGTGGTGGTCCAAAATCTGCTCCCTCATGGTCCACTGGCATTCTGTGCCCTGGTGTGACTTTGTGGTGGTTTCAGTGTAACAGGAAATGAGGTCAGCTGAGTTCCCAAAGCACCTCCTGAGAGCTGCCATAGGAAATGCATCACATGTCAACTGTGGTCAGAGATGCTGACGTTGTCATGGTTTTTAGGCATTTCGGCCCCTAAAATAGTCCCCTCTGTTAATCCCCTCTTTCACTGAGCAAACATTGCTCTGATCCCACCATCTCACTGCACTCTGGGTCTTTTCTCATTGTAAATAAGAGCCGTTTCTTTCCATTGCTTCAACACAATGAAGCAGGCAGTGACAGCAACACAAGGTTAAGGAATTGATTAACACATTAGCATCCTGCTAGTCCTGCTAATCTCTATCTTAAAATGTTATTTAGTCTCATATTCAACCTTGAAAATAATGCTTTTCTTCAAACAAGTAAAAAAAAAAACTGCCAGTGGGATGAGATAATCCCACTTGTTTCCAATGCTAATCAACTTGTTTCAGAGAAGATTCTTGATTCTAATGCTATGATTTGCCTTATTCTGCCTTATTTCAACATATTTATACTTATTCCCGGTGAAACTGCTCTACAAACAAATGAAATCTCATCCCACTGGCAGGTCTTTCCCTCTTGTTTTAAGAAAATAAAATGAGAAGGAAAAAAGGGGGAAAAAAATAAAACAATTTTTATGATGCATATGAGACTTAATGACTTATTAGGATGGTTTCAGTGTGTGCATGCTGTTATAGCTCATGCAGATTCAGACTGATGGTAATTTTTGAGGTGCAAAACTGAATGAAGTGAGTGTAAATGATGCAACAGAAACACTGGCAGCTCTTCCAGGAAGAATCCCATTTCTCAGCTTGAGTCGCAGTGTTAACCCTCAGACTGCCTCTGTTTCCTCTGAATGTGCTTCTACCTATTCCTTTTCAAAGCAGTCAGTGCACATTCAGAATAAATGCCCTCTGACCCTGTCTGTGTTTTTTCTGCCAATTGCAAAAGGCCTAACGCGAGGTCAAGCTCTTTTAATGGCTGTTGTTTATGTCTGTCTTGTGCCTGCCATTCTGCATTAGCCAATGAAATGCTGTCATGCCCCATGGGTGAGGGGAGCTTTGGTCTCTTTCAGCTGAGTGGAATGTGATTAGACAGACAGCACTGTTGTCTGAGGTGAATCATAAAATGAATCAAAATGTCTAGACCACGAAGATATGCGTGTGTATACTTGTGCATGAATACGTTTTCACTGCTCTCGCGGCTTTGAATGGCGCTTTTGTGCTTGGCGTTTGGCTAGCTGTGATGTCTGTCACCAAATTGCTTCTCGGTGTTGGTGCATAATGAAGAAGAGGGGTCATTCTTCCAGAAGCATGGAGAGACAGAGCGATATGCCTTTTCTTCATGTTGCAGTGTATCTGCAACGTGTATGTCAGTGATATTCAAGTGATCTTGCCCTGTGTATTTCTCTGATTTTTGCTGTCTTTCTCTGATAAACTGAAAGTAATAGTTTATTTATGGATAACATATTGATTTGAAGTACAGTATTGACATGTGAAAACACACACACACACAAATGCAAACACAAATGCACACTTATTAGGGGGATGAGGGCTTCCAGGCTACTCAGCCTATCAATAATCCCCATGTTGAATGAGCAGCTGTGCTGCTGTGACTGAAATAGTCCAGCCAGTTCCTGTGTGTTCCCAGTCTGACATCTACTGTTGTGCTCCTTCTGCATGGGGACACTGCTGTAATTAAGGCTAGTTTGGAAGTCTGGGTGCCTCTGGGTGCCTGGAAGTAGGTCACTGGCACAGACTACTGAGGTTCAGGCCCATTGGAGATTCTGCGTTCTCATGTGTGTGACACAGGGTATGTTTCTGTAGCTTTTCCATATGATCGTTGACTTTATTCAGTGATGCAGATTATCATCTGAATTGATCCCTTGACTGTGCTGAAAGAGGGTCACTTATATCTCATTGGAGGGTTAGTTCAAGTGTAGGATTCAGGACTGAGTAACAATTCTGTATTGAAACTGAAAATCATGATTCTGCCCTCAGGTCAGTGAACCGTACATGTGAGATGAACCATTTTTTGTATTTTTAACCACAGTTCATGCCTGTTGTGTGCTTTTTTGAGTGCATTGCAAAATTAAATTCAACACATTTGGTGTACAACATCCAGCTTTGCTTTTGATTAACAACAATGTTCATCCTAATATCTGACTTTGTAATGAGCCGCATGCAAAGGCTTTCTGTTGCTACACTGCACAGCCTTTACAGAACACTGAATAGGCAAAAGCCCTATTCAAGTTTTTTGTGGCGAATTGTTAGTTTATGTTTAAATGAAAATGTAACTGCTTTTATTTTGAGTCAGTACATTTTTTTCAAGCCAAACTGTGATACAAATAGAATGGCGGCCTATGAACGGAGCTACAAACCCAACCATGAAAGAGGCAAACGTTCAGTCTTTATCAGGACTTCATCCAGAACCGCACTCAAAACCGCTGACTCCTGTGTCACCTTTACGCTTGTTTTATGCTCTTATCAATATTGATACACACGATTGGCTCAAAGACTCCAAACTCATCCTCAGCCCTGTTAGCTTCCCTGACGGCTACATCTCTGTTGAACCTGCATTAGCATTAGCTGTCATCGTTTTTCACCGCCACTCAGATCTGCTCTAATTTCTGTTTCCAAGTGGCTGCATGCGTGCTTCCCATGTGAGGAGCTTTAGGGCAATGATGCAAGAGAAAGAGAGAGAGAACGACAGAGAAAGGAAGAGAGGGAGAGATAGAGTGATGAAAGAATGTCTGACTCTTCAGGCCCTCACTCATTCAGAATAATAATAAAAAAATAAATCACAGCCTTGGGCAGTCACATGTACACGCTCATGCGTAGATGGATGGAGGTTTGTGGCTGTGACTTATGTGTTTATTCATGTGTACCGCAGGACATCATCTGGTTATTGTGTCAGTGTGTTTCCATCTAATTGACTTTGTTACCACTGGGGAAGCTCTGAGGCCAATGTAGCGGCTGGTGAATATGGAGTAACTCACTAATCTGAACCGCTCAGGGATGGAAGATGTTTATGAAATATTTGCACTAAAAAATTGTCCCGGCTTATTCAGACTGTACACATATTCCTTTGAAATGGCTAATTTCAAAAAGAGAATTTGGAGTTAACGTGCTTTTAATTGTAGTTCTCCAGCAGTTTCACACAACTGATCTTAATATTTTTACATGGATCCAAATTTCTCTGCATTTGTACACACAGTGTTTTACTGTTGCCCTTGATCTAGTACACAGATCAGTTTACCTGCCCTTACAATGCACCCTTTTTTTAAGCACTTTGCAACAACTGTGCACGGGGACGGGTGGGTGTTGAATTTAATGTAATGGGAGGCGTCAGAAAAAAAAGAATCAGAGAAGCAGGCAAGCAAGTAGAGACAGAGATCAGGGGAATGTTGAAGAGAAAGAGAGAAAGAGATTTACAGTTAGAGAGAGAGAGAGAGGGAGAGAGAGAAAGAGAGAGAGAGAGAGAGAGAGAGAGAGAGAGAGAGAGAGAGAGAGAGAGAGAGAGAGAGAGAGAGAGAGTCGCTGCATGCTGTTGAACCAGACTGCAGCTGAGCTGGTCCCACAGAGTTGGGCCTGCTCACACTGGAATAATGGCTGCGTTTAATGACCTAGAAACATAGACTGCCCCAGCACTTATGTAAGACCTAAAAGGCCATTAGAAAAGCTGCACGTTGGCATACACACGCACACACACACATATACACACAGGAATACAAACCACGACAGTATTGACTCCCCTGTTCAGGTTCTACCTTGTTAGATAATGACATCTAGGAATCCATGTTCTCGTTTTAAAACAGAGCCCAGATGATGACAGCAGGAACCTCGTGTAAATCTAAATGGTCAGCAAGTGGCAAAATCGGTGCTCTGTCTCAGGTAGCGGTAAATTCTAAATCCCAGCTGAGTGAGTGCTGAAATTCGACACCTACCTCAGCTTTTGCACAACTTGGAAGCAGTAGTATGTAAATGATTAAACAGCACCTCTAAGTGGCTAGAGGAGCTCATCTGACATCAGCCGTCACAGACAGAGAGGAGACAAGACATTAACTTCAGCTTCACTGAATACTCTGACTCTGCAGGCAACTGTCATGAATATCTTTGCTCATAATACTGGAAAATGTAATGTTTGGCTCAATTATACCTTTAAAATAGGTCTGGTCTTTAATTTTTCTTGTATTTCACTAAACAAACTTAATAAAATATCAAAAACAAATGAAACTGTTAACAGCACTTGCAAGGATCTCATTATTGTGCATCATCAGCAGTATTATTATTATTATTATTATTATTATTTTAATCATCATTATTATTATTATTATTATTATTATTATTATTATTATACATAAAAATATATACATAAATAGATAATAGTATATTGTTTCATTGAGTTTATCTTTTGGTGAAATGATTTGAGTAAATTAAGTCTCTTCTAATTAGCTATCATGCAGTCGATATGGTCAGGGCTTTTATTGTGGAATGCTATTGATGTTGTTTGATGAGCTGCTGTAAATCCCCACGTTATAATGTTTCTCGTTAAAATCTCGATTTTACAATCGATTTATCACCCAGGCCTGCTGTAAAAGTTTGTCCTGAGTCTGGTTAGCAGTGAGAACTCCCAGTGCCTCTGTTTTGTCATGTTCATGTTTTTCTAACCTGTAGTGCCGGCTCGTGGGCACTGCATCGATATGCTGTTGTCAGTGTTAAGATGATTATGTTAGGCAGCAGATGCCTGTCTGTCTAGCTGTGCTGTGGGCCGGTGTGCCGCTGCAGTGCTCAGGCACCAGTGGCTGGCTGTGTCTGGTGAGCTGCTGACTGGCTGTTTGAACGGCTGATTGGCTGGACTGCAGTGTGGGGTTGTAGCTCTGCTCCTCTTATGTTCAGGGCCGGGGTTGCTGAGGGGCTGGTGCATCATTCACACTGCTCCACACAGTACGGGAGCCCCACGATCCCCTGGCCTTCTCATGTTCCTTTGGGATTGTAATCCAGTTTCAGATGAATACACACTTTGGCACTGACTTTATTGTGCTCATCTCCCTTAGCTCAGCTTCCTAATCAGTGCCTAATAGATTCTTGCATTACGTTTCCCAGCAGACACAGACATGACAGACTCGGGACACAAAGGATGGCTTGTAATGTGGTTTGACATGACATTTTTCGGTGCATTAACAGTTTACTCTCTATCTCAACAGCTCTTCAGGGAAGTCCGAATAATGAAGATATTAAATCATCCAAATATAGGTAAGTTCAAAACTGAAAATGCAACAGCATGATTATTATTATTATTATTATTATTTTTGAACAGAATCAGCTGATTCCTTAGTGACTGTTAGTCATGATAACAGCATTACAGTCACACTCCCCTTTCATACAGTCAAAATAAAAGTAATGCAAAGTCAAATTTAACCCTCATGTAAAAAGTGATAAAGTTATTGTGCATAGCCAGTTAAATTTCAGGCTGCATCAATCGAACAAATCGGAGGGGATGACACTAAAACATTAACTCTGAAGAAGCCCTTTCGCCTAAAATGTTTGTGTTTATTCCTTTTTGCTTCTCACCACAGAGCGAAATTGTCCCCAGCAGTATTTGGGGTTTGGCTTGTACTTTGGACAGTTTGACAGTAGTTTTATCCCCATGCCAAGGCTCTTTCAACAACCAGAATTTGTTTACAGAAGATTCAGGATTTTTATCTGTGATTCTGTTTTCCACTGCCTTCACAATGTTCTGAGGACTCAGATTTAGACACAGATTTAGACAGAATTATCACTGAAACTCATTATGTCAGTTAGACCCCAGCCATAGCAGGAAAAGCCTTATTCTCACTTGTCCACATAATATATTTATGTCTTTTCTTCTGTTTCCCTCCTCACCCACCAGTGAAACTATTTGAAGTGATTGAGACGGAAAAGACACTTTATTTGGTGATGGAGTACGCCAGCGGTGGTAAGTGACTTGTTAATGAACTGTGTATTTACTCAGTATCTTAATTTTTGAGGGTGTTATTTTTGCTATTTCCACATTATGGGTTCAAGGAGCAATAAGCAACGCGACCAAAACCCTACCCAGCATGCCACATTGTCAAGTCAATACAAGCTGCATCACCGTCTTCCCTAATGTAATATTCAACACAGAAAACACTTGATCTTTGCACGTCTGAAAGCAACTCCGCTTGTGCTCCGCATCTTGAATGTTTGAGTGCAGATGTGATGATCACAACATGCCATTTGGTGGATGCTTTCATCTGAAGTGCCTCACAGCGGGCAATGAAAGCACAGACTTTTATTGTAACCATAGCTGAAATAAAGCTGAAGAGGAGCACAACTGTGTAAGCGTGATCGTAGTCATGTAGAGGATGATGACAACAGTAATGACGATGTTGACGATGATGTTGATGATGTTGATGATGATTGATGATGTTGATGATGATTGTGTGTTACCCCCTCTTCTGCCCCAGGTGAGGTATTTGATTATTTGGTGGCTCATGGCAGAATGAAGGAGAAGGAGGCCAGGGCCAAGTTCAGACAGGTGAGTCATCGGCAACCTAACAGCATAGCAAGACTTGCACCGCTGTCGTCATTCCATTATTTTCCTCACCATTTGCAGTCAGGAGACCAAATTCAATTCCCAGAGCTAGCTTAGTCACCAACTGCAAGGGAAGATAGAGAGCAGATAGCGTGGCTCTAGAGGACAGCGATTAAAAACAACCTCTCTTCCAGATGCTGCTCTGACACCTAGTGGCGCTAGTATTTACTTATCTGTCCCATGCACATAATTATACCGTGGAAACCTAACAAATAAAGAAATAGGATCAAAGTGTTCATCACATTTATTCATAAAATGACATTTCTTGTGATGTTCTTTCTATTCTTTGGAAGTCATGAATAAAAGTGTAAGCCTGACTTTCTTACCAGCAACCCAGTGACCAGTTGTTGTTTTTTTTTTTTTTTCATGCCATGCTGGCCATATTTAACGTCCTCAGTGACGGTCTTAGATGAGTCAGAGGAACTGTGTGTGATACAGTGTGGGCAGTTTGCGCGACTATGCAGCACGGACAGCTTAGCACACAGAAAGGTGTGTGTGGGCGGCATCAATCACAGCAAAACGTGTTTTTACTAAAACAGCAGCATTTTGATTGATAGCTTTTTGGGCATATGCTGGTGAGATTTCCCTGTCATCTGTCACAGCAGCAGCTTGTTGTGTGTTAACTAATACAGAGGCTTTGGCTTATTGGAGACATTTGGGCCTGAAAAGGCACAATTTAGTCCCACTCAGTCAAATGAAAAATGGGAGGTCACGAACCTTGGATAAGTATTATGACAGAGCATGCCGATGTTGCAGCCTCACACAGTGGTGTATGCCTGTAGTGTGTCCTGATGTGTGTGTGTGTGTGTGTGTGTGTGTTTCAGATTGTGTCTGCAGTGCAGTACTGTCACCAGAGGAGGATAGTGCACAGGGATCTAAAGGTAAAATAAAATGCACTGCAGAGATTTTAACTTTTGTCATATGTCTTTGCTAAGTCTGACATTTGATTCCTTGTATGTTGTGTGTTGCTGAGATGTTTATATAGAGACAAGCCTGTATAACTATGTGTTGTCATGGACAGTGGCTTAAAGGAATACTCCAGTGTTTAGGGCAAAATACCCTTTTTACTTACTCAGACTGAGACAAGATGTTTGATACCATTTTCACCTCTCTGCACCCACTGGTTTGGTTCCTATGGGTAGCATTTTATGTTAGCTTAGCATAAAGACTTGTGGTCTATGGGAGTCATTAGCCTAGCTCTGTCAAAGTGAAAAAAAATAAACCTTACAGCAATTCTGAAGCTATCTTATTTAGACATTGTATCATTTATATTTAAAATACATATCTTGAAATTTAAGTCTGGGTAAGTCTACTGATTATTCCTTTAACCAATAAGGTAATTTATCCCATCTCTCCCCTCTTCAGGCAGAGAACCTGTTGTTAGACGCTGACATGAACATCAAGATTGCTGACTTTGGCTTCAGCAACGAGTTCACTCTGGGCAGTAAGCTGGATACTTTCTGCGGTTCCCCGCCCTACGCTGCTCCAGAGCTCTTCCAGGGGAAGAAGTATGATGGGCCCGAGGTGGACGTCTGGAGCCTTGGGGTCATCCTCTACACGCTGGTCAGCGGATCACTGCCTTTTGATGGACAGAACCTAAAGGTGTTTTTCTGGTTGATGTGTGTGTCTGTGGTTAGGTTTATATGCACAGAGTAACCCTGATGCGGGTGATCGAGTCTCCCTATTGCCATCAATAAACCAGCAAACTGAATATTCCTTCCAGTAACAAAGTTTGAAAATGTGTGTCCACCACTTTCAGTAATCCTTCCACATTTGACTTGATAGGATATTGACCATTTGAACTCTGATTTTCCCCTCTACTTAAGTAGCTTCAAAGTCATAAAAACTTTCTGTTTTCCATGTTGTGCAATAGTGGCACCTATTACAGTATTTATTCTGTCTCTGCTGGTTGCAACGCTTCACTGAAGTACCATTACACTTATACTGAGTGCCGTTGTTTTATTACTGCACCATTACATCAATAGAAAATATCTAGATGCCTTGTATCATTTTATAGACATGCTGTATAAGTCAGCAGGCCATATTTGGTTTTGGAAAGCTCAGGATCTTCACTAGAATTTAAATTTGAGCATTTGTGATGATGAACCCACTAACGGGAGTGGCAGAGTTGAGGAGGTTAATAGCCATCTGTTCCTTATTTGAACAGTTCATATTTGACTGAGCAATAATTGGCTATTAATATTAATTGATAATGGAAGCAAATGAAATGATGATCCCAATAGTAAAATAATACCAATGATGTTTTTTTAAAAAAAATATTTATCATGTTTACATGCTACAGTAACTTGTTTAATCTGGGACTAAGCCCTGTGTCATAACTAGGTTTCTCATGACCTGAGTATGAGCTTAAACAGGATAATTTAACCGAGTTATGATGTTTACACGCGTCAACCCAAAACTGGGTTACTGAGTAACTGGATTAAGAAGAGAATTCAGCATGTCACATATTAAGTGGGAATTCTACATTTGCTCCATCTTAATGGGTTTTTGAAGGTCGCTTCGTTTTGGCTGAGAGCGATTTCTAATCTTCCCTTTTTTAGGAAACAGTTTTTACTGCCAATTCATGCTTTGGTTTAATCCCTGTCTGTGGGTTGCTGTGTAGGAGCTGAGAGAGAGGGTCCTACGGGGAAAGTACCGTATTCCTTTCTACATGTCCACAGACTGTGAAAACCTGCTGAAGAAATTACTAGTGCTCAACCCTGTCAAACGAGGCAGTTTGGAGGTATTCACCGATCCTTTCATACACTTATCTGCTCCGGAGCGCCAGTGTTGCACTTCGTCTTTAAGGACATGTCCTTTTGTTGTTCATCTTGAACAGACAGTGCTTGAATATACAATCTTTTCATGTGCAGATGAAGAAAAAATTTAAATCTTAGAGTGGTTTCCCAATTCAGGAATCAAAACTAAAGGGAATATGGTGAGGCAGTAGAAGAGGTAAAACAGGGATAAAGTAACATATTCCTTATGCATCAGACTGGGGCTGCATCCAGTTTATCCATGGCCAGATGGTTGTGGCTAGTGAACAGTTTCTACTTTGCAAATATGATGTAGGTTTTAGTTGTTTTTTTTTTTTTAATACCGAATCTGTCCAGTGCATTAATACCCCAACAGTTAAGACTGGGATAATGTTTAATAGTGAACATTTTTCAAACTGTAATAAGAATTGATAACACCCAGCTTAATTTATGACTGTAAATATCCAAAACAGCTTATCTAAAGTTCTCATCAGGGTCTTTTCCCTGATGCAACTTGCTATAATTGCAAATGTGCATTATGAGTATCCATTCACTGCAGCATGATCAGTCTATGCTATGGTGCATAAATGAATACTGACTGCCTTTTGTTTCCTGTCAGCAAATCATGAAAGACCATTGGATGAATGTGGGTCACGAGGAGGAAGAGCTAAAACCATACATCGAACCCG
The DNA here is from genome assembly GCF_902150065.1 of Myripristis murdjan. Taxonomy (NCBI): domain Eukaryota; kingdom Metazoa; phylum Chordata; class Actinopteri; order Holocentriformes; family Holocentridae; genus Myripristis; species Myripristis murdjan. Next base: position 17,507,520 of record NC_043994.1, on the reverse strand, counting down.
AGACTGACTTCAATGACACAGCCAGAATAGGTCTGTTGAAATGTGTGTGTGTGTATAGATGTCACCCTTTGTTTGATATCTGGTGTACTGACTCAGTGACATATATCGTCTTCTGTCTGCCAACAGAGCTCATGGTTGCCATGGGCTTCCCAAAGGATGAGATCACTGAATCTCTGCTTGGCCAGAAGTATGATGATGTCATGGCCACCTACCTACTGCTGGGCAGGAAAGCTCCAGAGGTCAGCGGCTTTTACATGACTTACCTCATCTTCATTCCAGTGTATCTTGATATCATTACAAGTAGATTAAGTGTTGCGTCACCATGCCTGTCATCAAACTCCTCTGCGTTTGTGTGCGTGTTTCAGTTCGAGGGGAGTGAGCCCCTGACTAACAGCGCCCTGGGTCAGCGACAACGGCCGACCAGTGACATCAACAACAGCTCCAGCATATCTCCGGCCCATCCCAAGGTCACACGCAGCATCTCGGCCAATCAGAAGCAGCGGCGCTACAGTGATCATGGTGGGGATGATGATGGTGATGGTGGTGATGTCGTAGAGAAGCAAAGTAAAGTAACCTCGTCCTTCCCAGCTCTGAGAGTGCTGCTGGCTGCTTGTTGTGTAGGGGGAAGTTGCTCTTAGTCACTGAGGATGAGTTAAACTGGGTGACAGGCTGATATGATTAGACCCCAGTGTGTCAGCAAACATCCGCCCTGCTGATGTGTCTTTGAGCAACCCACTGAAAACCAGCCGTTTTAAAAGTCTTATTTTGTACTGCAGCTTGGATTCTGTTCTGCTGGGAGCAGGAAACGACAAGAGAAGCGGAAAAACAACATTTCCCCCGTGGGGATCAATAATTGTATCACACTGCAGTCTCTGTTAGCTGTAGCTTTAACTACTATGACGGTGCAAGAAGCATAAACCAAACTTAGATGAATAAAGCAGTGACTCAACCTGAGCCCTGTGCTGCTGGTTATGTAGCAACTTCCTCCTGCGTCATGTGGAGCCATTGTGTCTGGCGCCATCTGTTGGCTGGCTGCTTTCCTGCAGATGACTCAGGAACAGCACCTCAAAGCATGAGGAGGGAATAGCTTTGCTTTGTACTGTACCTGCTTGCCTTGGCTTCTATGACTGTATAACATGTTGCACAAAATGTTTCTGCACAGTATCTTGTAGTATTTTATGAGGTAAATCCTGGCTTTGAGTGGCTTGGCTTGATGCTGTTTTGGCATAGATACTGTGGTCTGTCCTGTTTTGACTAGGGATTCTTGACTTTAGAGCTGTAGAAATAAGGATATACTTGGTCCAAAAAAGTGTGTAACTGCTTTCATGTGTGTGTGTTTCCCAGTGGGTCCATCTGTGCCCCCTGCGGTGTCGTATTCGAAGCGCGGCCAGGCACTCAGTGTGGAGAGTGACCACAGGGAGGAATGGGATGGAGCTCGCAGGCTGGAGCTCAACACTTCCAAGGGAGACGTTCCCGCCTCGCCTCTGGGTGTGCAGGAGAGGAAGAAAACTACCAGTGCTGTGGGGGTGAGGAAGTGGAGGACACATGCACACACTCACACACAAACACATGTACATACACACACACACACACACACACACACACACACACACACACACACACACACACACATATCAGAGAAGGCAGGTCCATAGACGTCAGGAGGAACCATGCTACCTAAATATTACAGAAAGAAATTAGTAAATACTATTACATTCTGTATTAGTATTTAGTGTCGAAGTTCAGTTTTTACTGATACACACACTGTCAAAAAATTAATACATTTAGATAGTCGATCATTTATTTTTATGTACTATTGTTCCTGTGCAATGTCTGATCTATCTATCTATCTATCTATCTATCTATCTATCTTCTTTCTCTCCATGAACAGACAAATGGATCAATGACACGCAGGAACACATATGTGTGTGAGCGATCCTCCACTGACCGCTATTCGGCTATTCCCAATGGCAAAGACAGCAGGTAAATACATACACACACACACACACACACACACACACACACCTAGGTACAGCATGACATTTCGCTCAGTATGTTCTCGGTGTCATTTAGTCTCATAATGGACGTTTCTTCTCCAGTATTTTGTAAGATTTATGTCGTTTATTCCATAGTGGACATGTGCAGGTTTTAATAGGGTGTCTGCCGGTTCTTAAAAATGTCTTGAATTCTCTTAAAATTAAATATTATCAATATTAGGCAATAAAAGTAACTAAATAGTCTTGAGGTCTTGATTTCAATATAAACATTTTATATAATTTCATATATCATTTAATTTATTTTGTCACAATTAATTCTTCATTATCAGGGGAAACATTTCGGCTGTTTTAAAGCTACTGAACCTAATATTACTTTTATAATTACCTGCTGCGTGTTTACCTGTTTAACCTGTAGACACCCTGTAATATGATGTTGTATGTCCATCTTTTTGCTCATATGTCCACTCTCTCTCTCTCTGTCTCTCTTACTGACTCTCTGTCTTTCTCTGTCTTTCTCTCTCTCTCTCTGCCTTTGATCCCAAGTTTAACAGAGGTTTCAGGAAGCACTCCATCAACTGCGATGAGCTCCACACGACCTCGCCACACCAAGTCCATGTCATCATCAGGGCACCCTTCAAAGAGCACACTGCCCCCCATAGATGACAACACAGAGCTTAAAGCCAGGTCAGCCGCCAGAGCCTTTCAGACCTTATTTGGTGTCATAGTAATTAATTGTTACTATTATTTGTATGTTTTTTTATACCTAAAAGTGCAGTTTGGGACAAGGTAGTGATGTTGAATCTCATTATGTGGCTAATATGCTGCATCTGTTGAGGTTCTGGTGTAAATTTTTGTACATTTGTATTTCTTCCCCCTGAAAGTCGACACACAGGATCATCAGTCACAGACATCTCTCAGTCAGTTCAGATTCTTGAGTTGAGATATTGCATTTCAATACCACAACAAAACAGCATAAAGTGTCACAAAATGTTCAGGGATTACATTACAAAAGACAATTATAAACAAAGGGAATAAAAGTGCCGTCTCACTATTCGTGTCTCTTTGCTCCAACAAAGCCGCAGCACTCTGTGTCTGTAATTAAATTGGTTTGCGATTAAAATCTTTTTGCAGCCGTCTTAATGAATTCGATAGATTTGAAATGGTTAGATATGTTTGTATGACTCACATATGTTGTACGTTGGTTTTCATCAGGACTGATTATGATTGTTTTGATTATTATCAGCATGGTCTATTAACATTGAAACTTGTGCCAGTGCATTTTCTGATTGCCAGAAAGTCTATGAATTCAAAAAAATAAGCGACAAATAATTGAATTTTCCTGTCGAACAGCCAAATCTGATTCAGCTGAGGAAATTCTGTGTCAGGTACAACCTTACTCACGTGTTTGCGTATGTTACAGCTCCTCTCCGCGGGGTCCCTCTACCTCTCCGTCAGCCCACAGTATCAGCACCCCAGAGAAGAACCGTTTCCCCCGCGGGACCACCAGTCGCAGCACCTTCCATGGGGCTCAGCTTCGAGATCGCCGCAGTGCCACTTACAATGGCCCTCCAGCCTCGCCAACACTATCCCACGATACGGGGGCTCTGGCTCAACAACGCAGGGGCACATCCACTGGGATTATCAGCAAGATCACCTCTAAATTTGTGCGCAGGTGAGTAAAGAGATACTGCTTACACTATCAAACAGCTAATATTCTTGCCTTCCTTTTGCAGGTGCTTTGAAATTAGTGTTAGGTTCAGGGTGCCAAGACTTTTATTTTACGAAAACTAGAAAGCTGATTCCCATCCAGTCCTGTACTGTCAGGTGACAGAAAATATCTGAAAACGCTGGAAGAAATCCAAGCAGTCCTAGGTTGATCTAGTGTAGAAAAAAGTGTGAAATATGTAATTAATTTGTCTGCAGTGAAAACAAGGCCACTCTCCCTGCTGCTTGAAAAAGCATACATTCTGTACTGTATCTATCAATATTCCCACTGCTTCACACTGTTACTCTTTGCTCTCAATGTGGCGAGTGCTTGTCAGAGCCTGCTAACCTATGTTGTAGTCAGTTCTTTGTGTCACCTTCGTGCTAGCCCGTTCCGTAGAGGCTCACAGCTTTCTCTCCTTCTTTCCCTGCATAGAGCTCTGTCTTTCAGGTCGACCCGGAGGTAGGAGAATACTACGCTTGCTGCACCTGTCCCCTGTCCAAAAAAAAAAAAAAAAAAAACAACTCTCTGTGCCCATTATGACCTTGGCCTTTGTTTCCTTAACCCCTTATGTACTTGCCCACTACACCCTTGCCTACTGACACCCTTGTTATGCAGTGTACTCCTTGTGTCCACTCCCTCTCAATAAATTCACATGAGACCAAACTTTGCAGCTCACTAGCTTTTCCTGTATTTGCCACTAAGCCATGATGCTTCTCAAGTCGCTGTCTTTCCTCTCCTTACTCTCCCCCCTCCTCATTCTGAGCTTAAGAGAAAAGATCAGGCAAATTGTGGAGGCTTGAACAAGGATTTTACACCTCCTTTCCAGTCCTTTGACATCCATGGGGATTAAGGAAAGGTAGCATTCAGTAGAAGGGATGATGCTTTTGATGATTGTGAAGGAGCTATTGTAGTATGCGCCTCAGAAATCACAGTCACCCCATTTTGTGCTGAACCCTGAAACTCAGGAGTGTGGATTCTTTCCTGGCATGATGCCTGACACCCCTCTCTTGTGTCCAGTGGTGATGAGGGCGGTGTTGTTGGTGGGTGGGGAAGCAGTTTTGGCTCTGGGTCATGGGAGTAACAGTCTATTCCTGGTTTATTTCAGGGTGCCTAGTGAGGGAGAGGCCAGTGCCAGGACAGAAACACCAAGGTGAGAAATTTACAAGTATGTAGTTTTGACAGTAACCCTGTAGCCAAACCATGATTCCTTCAACATCTCTTTCTCTTCTTCTCACCTTTCCCGCTGCTTCTGCCCCTCTAGGAGTGCATCAGGTGATGCTAAGGAAGAAGGGGGCCGGGACTCAAAGCCTCGCTCGCTGCGTTTCACCTGGAGCATGAAGACCACCTCCTCCATGGAGCCCGCTGACATGATGAGGGAGATCCGGAAAGTGCTGGACGCCAACAGCTGCGATTACGAGCAGCGCGAACGCTTCCTGCTCTTCTGCGTTCACGGCGACGCCCGCCAGGACAACCTGGTCCAGTGGGAGATGGAGGTGTGCAAGCTGCCCCGTCTGTCACTCAATGGCGTGCGCTTCAAGAGAATATCAGGCACATCCATCGCCTTTAAGAATATTGCCTGCAAAATTGCCAACGAGCTCAAACTGTGACCGCAGGTGGGAGTCTCAGTCGGTCTACGGTGAGCTCTGGTTTTGGTCATCTCATCACTGGATTAGTGTTGACTACAGGACAGAAATTCAGCACTTAAGGACCTCACCATGCAGAATCAGGGTGGACTAGGCTGGTCGTGTGCAATACTGGCCATGAATGTACTGTACAGGGTAGTGGATCTGAGAGATATCACTAGGTTTAACCTCTATGGCGGAGAGATAGCAAAAACAGCTGACCCCTTTTTTCTTCCGTCCAGCCCTCTCTCTCATCAAGCCGCTGCTCCTCGTCATAGGACTCATTCATGTAACACATGCAGTATGCAACTGAAGATGACCATCCCTGCAATAATGTTTTGAATCTCTTTTTCTAAGAGCCTAATACAGGATCTGCTCTCCTCGCTGAATAACCATTAAAATTACTGAAAGCTAAAGTAAATAGCCGCTTTTCCACCTGTGTTAAGTCAATATATAGATCAGGCTGGGTCCCATACTAGAACTATGTGAAAAAAGTAATTGTACTGTATGCATAACATCTGCAGGTACTGTATTGTATATTGATTTTGAGTTCTGTACAGAATTTTATTGTCAATAAGGTCTTTTTTTTCTCTTTGCTTTTTTTGTTCTCAAGATTTAAGTTCTTTCCTAATATAATGGATGTCTCTTAGAACATTATCCTTTTGGTCTGTGAGTTTTTTTAATTCTTTTTTTTAAGAGTCACCATATGAAAATAGTGTTTTTAATTTTATTTAAAGAGCACTAAATTATTTTGTGGACTATTGAGGGATGTGTTCAAGCTCCCTTGCCTTTTATGTTATATTGTTCTATTTTATTTGCCTAAAGAAAAAACACACTAAGTTGCACCACATAGACTTGAGTAGTAACTTCAGTTAAAACTGAAAATGTGTTCACTTTATTTTCTCTCAGCGGTAGGTAGGTGATATGGAGACCCTGCTGCAATTGCACAAGTTTTCCAGGGTGATGTCTATGAACATGAGAGTGCGCACCTGTATTTCTTTCATGTTAGTTTGGTAGTCCACAGTTACATCAAAGCAGGGTTTAATTTGGTTTGCTTTAGAAAGAGAGGTCAGGATGTCTTTACTCAAAGGAATGGAGATGCATTCAAGTCAAACAATCATCACAAAATGAGCAACTTGTCTCGTGGAACCTTTCTAAAGAGCCTATTTTAGTCCTGCTACCAGTGTGATTGTGCAGGTACTTGTATATCTCCTTGCTTGTGTTTTCTTTTTTTCTTTTTCTTTTTTTTTTTTTTTGCAGATTTTATTGTATTTATTCCATTACATTGTAATGTGCTGCTTTGTAGAATTGAGGCGTGCACTTTGTTGGAGAAAATAAAAAAGGATTTTATTTGTTTGTATTTATTTTATTTTATTTATCATGTCTGAATCCATAATTACACAACTAACTTTAAGATGACAATTTCCCCCAGGAGATGAAGTGGATGTATTAGAATAGCAGGTCCTCAGTTTGCTTTGAGGCCCTGGGATTGAAGCCTTGTCATGCCACACAGTGCCAACAGGGAGCTCAGATGAGATGGAACAGTCAATGATGTAAACCTTTATTCAGTCTAAATAACATGGTATTAGTCAATAACTTTATCCTAATGATGACAATTGTTTTATTTTGCATACATGTGTTAGTCAAAGGTAACATTATCAACAATATCCTCATGTTTTCAATTTAGTCTCCTAACTCGTGTGAAAATAGTTCCAAACACGCCCAAAAAGTTTTGCCTCACATATTATGAAAACACAGTGTTAATGTTAACTTTTGTCAATACTTTAAATGTCGTACAAACCAGACATTAAAAATGTAAGTTGCAAGGATATACGGCTAGATCCTCACACAACATTTGTGTTGATATTTTCCAGACTATAAACATAATTTTAAAACGATATCAATCTCCTTAACAAATATGTATCTAACTGGCGTGGTCCCTCTTAGACTTACAAAAGCTTCATTTACAAATCATTTAGCTTACAAGTGGAAAGACAGAAAAATGTAAACATTTCATTTTGGCAGATTTGTTCAGCTAAACATATTAATAGGTTAAAAATTACAATTTGTTTATAATTTTCTAGAGAAATATATGAGATTACAAATGTATAAACAGTGTTAAGTCACATGAATGGTTAACACAAAAACAAAACAAAACAAAACAAAAAAACCTACTGGCCAATGCTAGATTTCATGGGTTAACGAACATGGACGTTTCAAGCGTTGCATTTATCAGGATGGGATGGCCTCGCTTGAGGCCTTGGTCATGCATTAATGTCTAACAACATTGAGTCTTATCCTAACTTGAGACACATGCATTTAACTCAGCTTTTACATTTATCATGCACTGATGTTAATGGAACATTTTTTAAAAAATGAATGAGTAATGCTTGTCATTCTCAAGTTAGGATTCAACTATTAATCCCTCTCACTCCTGTACAAACAGCACATTATGTGCATCAACATCCAACTTCACATACAATAACCAATCAGTCAAACAACCTATTAACCAACCAATCAAGCGTCGTTCAATTACTCAGATCAATGACTAGGTGCTCATAGATCTGCGTCTTCCCTTTGAAACTAGAGGCCAGCAGGAATTGCCGGTTGTCTATGGAGACTGGAGAGAAGGCTCTAGGTGCCTGGATATTAAGCTCCTGAAAATGGACAAACTGCCCCTTCTTGTCATCCCAGCGGTACACCTGGGTGAAGGAGTAGTCGCTGCCCAGGATGGCGTACTGCCAATTGCCCACTGCAAAGGGCTGGAACACCATGGAGCCACGTGAGGGCATGGTCTGCAACTCATGAAATAGGGCACCATCCCAGCGCATCACTTTGGAGTCGCCAATGAAGCGTGTCAGACAGATGAAGAGGTCGTTCTTGACCTGGAAATGCTTCACGGCGTAGACATCCTCCATTTCTGGGATGTCAGTGCGGCGGTCAAACAGCTTGGTGCCTTTGTTCCACTGGTAGATGACCGGCCTCTGGGAGCTGCTGGACAGTATTAGGTGAGGTTTGGAGGAGATCTCCATGTACTCCACATCGGTGTCCCGGTACCATGGGTGGAGAGACTGGTGTGAGTAGAAGCCATTACCGTTCCACTTGTAGATGGTGGTAGAACCGGCTTTAGAGCTGTCAGCGATGACGAAGAAAGATTCTCCATCGATGCGGAATGTCTCTACATCGTTGGGTTTGCGGATTTTGAGGATGTCAATGTCTTGGATCTTAATGAACTTGTTAGCAGAGATGTCGCGCTTATAGATGTGTGAACCACCAAACAATTGAGCCACAATGATAAAAAGCTGGTTGTCAATAACCAAAGGTTTGCAAATCACTGTAGATGTACCTAGGGAGAAGACAAAGATGGGATAAATAAAGATACTATCTACAGACTGTCATGGACGCATGTCTCCATCTAGTGGTGCATTCCTCTCCAGCCCACTCAAACTCTCACACCCTTTTCACAGCTACAGTACATATTTGAAATGATATACACTTACTGTCAATATCGTCAAAATTTCTGAAGACCATCTCCACATGATCCCACTCCAGAAAACTACATTTCCCAATGAAGGGCTGAGCAAATACCACATACTGGTCATTCCCAAAAGAAAAAGCCTCCACAGATATAGATTCAAACTTCAGGGATTGGTAGGAGGCAAACTCTGTCAGAGAAACAAAAGCACAGTTGAAGTTGCTTAATGGAAAACAAGAAATACATTTAAAAGACTGGTTGTAATCTTGGTTGGGTGAGTGCAAAATTAAAGAACTAATGGTTGACTTCAAATGCATGTAAAATACTAATATTTAAATCTTGGTGTCAAGGATTTATGAAGTCCCTGTCAGCCAATAGATCACCTGTGGTGATGCAGTCAAAGGACTGAGGCACAAGATCATTGATCTTCTTGTCCAGATGGGTGGCTGGGCCTTTACAATAAATCTGGTCCACCGTTGCATTGGTGTGGTACATCCACTCCACCAGCCACTTCAGCTTACAGTCACAGATGAACTGGTTCCCCCGCAAGTCTCTGAAAGAGGAAACCATAAAAGCTAGACTCTCAACCCTGCTAGCATACTCTCAGCCCTCACTGTGGATTATTCTGTCAGTCTGCACTCACTGAAGTATGATAGCTGGAATTGCCCTCTGCCTCACCCAGTCTCAGGACAAGAAGAACATACACCTTGATGGTCTTACAAGTTATAGAATATGCTGCGACAGAAACATAGCATCTGACCATGGAAATGGACCCCATGCTCTCATTAATGTCAACAGCAGGTAAGGATTGGCTACCGAACTTCCTCAGTGGCTGATAGATGGCACACTATCCCTCCTCCTCAATACTGCATGCAATTTTAATCACATTAAATGTACCGGCTGCCCACACATTTTTCAAGCCTTGGCTGAAATGGAATAATGATGAGCTGTTCCATATATAGCACACTGTACAGAAACACATTGGCCACAAATACAGTACAGTATAAGTTATGCAACACCATGCAATTCCATCTCTTTGTTTCACCACAGTGTTTGGTACCAATTCTGGCTGTAAGGACTGTGAAATTCACACTTACATTTTGGTCAAGGCCTCAAGGCCTTTGAACACATCTTTGGGCAGAGTCTCAAGATTGTTATAGGCCAGACTCCTGAAAATGAAAACCAAATATGTCAACAATACTTGTAGCTTTAACACAGCAATACTTGTAACTTTAACACAATCTCAACTGTGGTCTTTTTCCATCATCTCTTCAAAGTGCACCTTGCGGCACCTCTCCCAAACATGCCTGTCCTGCCTGCATTTAATTAGCTTGTTGTTTCTTCTTTTGCCCACTAAAATATTCTGCTACTTCATCCTTTTGTTTGTTCTTGCCACTGTCTTGGTGTTAGAGCTTTATCACCACACTACTTGTAATGCTCTTCATACAAAACTCACTCTCTCTCTCTCTGTTTCTCTCTCTCTCTCTCTCTCTCACACACACACACATTGTAGCTGTATTGTATTGTATTGTATTGTAGCTTTTTATGAACAAAGCAAAAACTTGATCAATTTCTAGATTTCTAGATCTAGATTTCTCAATCTAGAAATTAAAGTGTTAAATGCAAACAACTCAATACAGAAGGGCATGAGAAGAATGTAATGTATTCGCACACAGTTTGAATCTGGATGTGGTTATATGCAATGGCCTCTTGCAGTAGAATGTAACAATATGTTGAGGCTGGGCATTTAGTGCCACTCTGGAGACCAGAGACAGGAAGATTACTCGAGTTTGAGGAAGCATAGCTTATTTTTAGATCAACCCTCCTCAGCTATACCATTGGCTTTCTCAGCTATGAAAAGAGGGGAGTAGATGTTGCCACCCCTATAAGTGTGATTATGGCACACTTATATTTCCAGAGTATGCTAATGTTCAAGTCCCACAGCATTATTAGCTCAAGGCTCGTGGCTATCTTTGCCAGACCGAACATCCGAGCTGCAGTACTCAAGTCTGGTTTTGATCTTTAGGCTCATCTCTAGACCACTTTTTTGACATACTGGTCCTATCTTGATCTTGGCCACCCCTGAATGCTGACAAGTTTTTTTTTTTTTTTTTTTTTAAATATGTAAATATACAGAAAAATGGGTGATTCTATTGATGACTGATTTATTTTCTCCCTAGTATGTCAAACAATTCAAAGAATATCTCCTACAGAAACCTGTGTATGCTATGTGCCTCAAACCTCTGTGCTCTGATTAGTTTGGAGTTGAAGGCTATAGTAAAGACTGAATTTGTAAACAGATCTTCATCTCTATTCATCCTTAAAAAAATCCTTGGTCATGGCTTATTATATTTGTAATAATGTTAAAATGTTTATTGCCTGTTTTTAATTTAGTCTGGTCTTGGTGTAGACTTGGTTTCAGTCTTCTTTGGACCTGGTTTTGGATCTGTATCTGGTCTTGAAATTGACTTGGCCTCAGCTAAAGTGGTTTGAATACAGGCATATCAAATATAATATATAAGGTCTGACAGAGAATATATACTGTCAGAAAATTTAGGTGCAACTTTCCTTTTATGTGTTTTGTTCCATTTGCAAACAGCGATCTGTGTCTCATTGCCGTAACAGCTGCCTGCTGTTCAGGAAAATGTCTATGTGGCAATAAATGTTGTGTAATAAAACGACTTAGCCTGCATTTCGCTGGCACAACATTTCTCCCTGCACCTGCTGACAGAGGGGAATACTGACGACTCATACAAACATGCAGAGATCAACCTCAAAATAAAAAAAGCCTCTGTAATACCCTGTGTAATTCTCACGGACAGCTGTAATGAAGTCATGGTTTCGAACTGACACAGCAGTGTATCACATGGCTTAACAAACTTGCTAAATCAATATGCCTAATATTGCATTTCTACATTTTGCCATTTCTGCTGGTCATTGATGAACATACTTACAGATGTACTAAAGTTTTCAGCCCACGGAAAGCATGTGGCGATATCGACTTGATTTGGTTGTTCTCAATGAATCTGAAAAGGGTATATATTGCATGAGGAAGGAAGCAATGTCACTGATGATGTTCCTCTCTTACACAATATGCTGTGGATTCCTGGTAAATATGTGTTTTTTACTCACAGATACTCCAGATGAGGAAGTCCAAGGAACGCGTCCTCATTTATTGAGTCAAAGGTGTTGGCGGTGAAAAGACTATGGAAAAAACAGTCATGATCAATAGTTAACATTTGCATGCACCGTAGAAATGTTATACAGTATGTGTGTATTAATAACATGCTGCCATTCCATATCAACATCCTTGTCTGAGAGAAAACTTTCCTCATTCTCTGTTATTCCTCACCCAAAATTAATTTAAATGCACCAAGGGCAAGGAAAATCACTGTAATAGGATTCCTGCAGTTTTACATGCTTGTTTTGAAGAACACAATGACTCAGTCAATACCCCACCCCATGAGACAGGAGTGCAGGGGATTCCCCCCTTCAAAGCAGGGATTCCCCCCTAAATAGGCATCATGCAAAGCCCAGACCAAGCCTTATTCTGAATCATAACCTATACAGAACCAAACATTGGATGTAGGCCCAGCAGGGGATTACAGCAATTTCTACAAGATATTCAACCTGACAAAAGCATCATCTAGACAAATCACCTTGGAGGATTTTCATCTTCTCCAAAAAAATGAACATGACCGCATGGCTCCAAAGTCGATGTAAGACCAATACATCTCAACAGCCACTAACACTAAGAGATTATTATGGGCAGCATCAATGAAGGAAAGATCTGTTGTCCATTTAAATATGGCGTTGATCACTTCACAAGGGACTGACAGCATGTAACAAAGAATGAAGAACAAAAAGCTCCAGGCGGAGATTGCTCACAGGAGATGCAGGGCAGGCGTGTGGATGAAGCTCTCTTTCGGGATTTCAGTGAATTGAGACTTCACGAATGATCTGTGGGGGAACACGGATTGTTAGCTTTTAAAACGCACCGTCTCAGGGCAATAGTCATCCCAGCCTGTTCCTTGGATACTCTGCAGCAGCATACACATGAAATTCATGTTGTAGCCACCAAAGAGGGCCGGCCATACATTCTAATCCTATGTAATGACATGCACAGGTTGGGAATTGATTATTTGCGGGTTATTAAACATGCGTAATGATAAATTTTGACTTACAGTGATATGACATCGGATGGAAAGCTGCGAGGGATCAGTCCTGCGCTTTCGCACAACGCGTTATCTTTGGTACATGTACATGATGCGGGACAACGAGGCTGCCTGGCTCTCTTGCTGTCCACTACAAGTAAAACAGACGCCACCAGAAGTAAGCCAAGCCAAGCCAATCTTTTGGGGATCTTGGTTGCGTTTTCCATCCTTGCGAACCGCTGCGGGCACGACCTGCGCGTCGAATAATCCTAAACATGAACCAGGGTCTCCACTGTGGTCCCTCTATCTGCTCCTGGAGGCCAAAGGAGGCTTTACCCGCTCTTGTTTATTGTCGCCAAGTGCCGTGCGCCGCTGCCTTGAAGGTAATTTCATCCAGCAAGTCGGACGCCCCGTATGTTGTGAGGGCTGTAGTACACTACACCTCCAGAAGAAGAAGAAGGGGAAGAAGAAGCAGAAGCGGAGGAAATATCCCTTTGGGAAAAAATAAAAATGTTCAGTTCAAATAATACACGCTCCGATCACACCTCAGGAAAATACCAGCTGGCGCGGTGACAAAAACACGGTGTGAGGGCAGGTGGGTATCCCAGCGGGAGCCGACGCAGCATCTCCATCCAAAGCCACGCCTATACTTCAGGCTCCTGGAGGATTCCGCCCAGCAGCGCTTATTAAATTTTCGTGAATCAGCTGTAGAGATGGTTTGGGATGGAAGCCCTCATATGAGCAAGCAGATGTCGCCTATAGCGCAGACGCACATTGTCTTTCTATGCGGGTAAAGGGAAGGGAATGCAATGAAAATTAAATACTGATATTGAAAACAGCTATATCTGATGCAGTATAGTCCAGACGACACCTATAACCAGTGCATAGCCTGACATTATTATCATTATTATTATTATTATTATTATTATTATTATTATTATTATTATTATTCGTATTAGTAGTAGTAGTGTTTTTATTTTTATTGTTATTGGCCTATAGTCAATAGCCCCTCTATGTTAGACAATTAGGATTTAATACACAACTGGGATGTTATTTTTTTCCAGAAAGCTTAAAGGTTCTTTTCATGGTTTGTGGTTTCTATGGTGATTGGGAGATGTAAATAATGAATGTGAGCTTGCCCTCTGATGGAGGGGTGTAGGGAAGCCCACTGTCACCCTCCTGACAGCTGCTCTGCAAATGCCCCCCCATCCCCCCGCAGACAAAGAACAGGTTAGCAGAGTTTTCCTCCTTTGGCCCCTTCACCCTGTGCATCCTGCTTTTACTGCACAATATGCCTTTTATTTCACAATAGCAGCCTACAAGTACCATGGGAACATAAGAAATAGAGGCAGCTCCTCTCTAGTGAGCCCTAAATTTTATGGGAACGTTCTTTCCTGCTGTGCCGGACATGACTATGTGCAGCTGAGCTACCCAGGATCCTCTGGGAGCTCTAAAGGTCCTGACCATCTAATTTCTGGATTCCCCAGAGCGCTGAGATTAATATGTTTATTCACTGTGCTTGGCAGGCCTGCTTCAGACAATTCTGGGAAGAGATGTGTGCAAGGGTCTTTAAAAGCCCCATGAATAAAGACGTGCTGCTCTGTTCCTCCAATCTCTCTGTCCCTGATGTGATTACGGCATTTGGTATCCAATGTCTGTTTGCAGTGATAATGCAGTTTAGCCTGTAAAATGAAAGTATGGCATTCAGGACAGTAGTTCACGATCTGTGAGCTGTTCCATGGCATGCTGATGACTGTTTAAGAGGGAGGAGAGGATGGAATAATACTATTATCATGGAAAAACGCACTCTTAAAGGAAGCTACTTATTCCTGAAAGGAAACTGAGGGAGGGGAAATACAGACATAGAGAAGGTGGAATGGAATGAAATTCATAAATGTATAATATACTCTATTTTTTACACACAGCTACTGGACTAAATGGAGAACACTGGATATTATTGTTGTACTGCAAGTTTAATGGATCGTGTCTGCGCTCTATAAATGCCATCATTCATCACCAGAATAAAACACACACTGTCCAGAAAGTATTTTTCCACAGCAATATTCACAGCTATTGATAAGACAGAGAGTCTGGTGTTGTCCTCCTCGTGTGATTATATTGCCCTTTCATGAACTTTTTTGGAGCATGTCTAATTTTTTTTTTTTTTTTTTGAATTGCTCTTGCTTCTTTCCTTCCCCTCTGTTAATAACTGCCATATCTGAATAATGATGTCTTCAATCTGTGGCCAGAAAGGACAAGAGCTGAAAATAAAAGCATTTCCTCTCAAAAATCCACTCTACATGTGATTCTGATACAGCTTTGAAAGTGTGTAATTGTTTGAAATTGAAGTAGACTTGCTGTAAAAGAGAAAGCGTTATCAGTTAGCTTTCCCTGGCTAAATAAAGGTTAAACTATACTGTATCTGTATCTTTAGATATTGATTGATTGATTGACTGATTGATTTTGTGGGGAACAGGCACTTTCACAGCACAGTCAGGATGGCTCCACAGAGAGGCAGACCTCCCCACTAGAGGGAAGTGTAGATCCAAGGTTTAGCCTCGACAGAAGTTCATTCACCTGGATGTTCTCAGTTCTCCATCATAATTCTCTTTGCAGTTCAGTTGGAATGAGTTTCCATTTTCTAATCACGCCAAGCATTCTGCTTTTCAAAATTCAAATGATTCCTTTTTATATAAAGTATATTATCTAATGTTAAACAAAAGAGCTCTATTTCTTCCTCTGTTCCTCCTCTTTTCATTAGTTAAAACATTTACACATTTATAAAACACAACTCATCATTATTATCATCATCATTATCATCACCGCCACCATGATCATAATCATCACATTTTTCTAAACTGGAGATCAGAGGGAGGTGAGTGTTTTTAAACTGATACACAACAGAAATGACCACCGCTCTCACTTCAAGCACCTCCTCCCACCAGTGAGAGCAACACACTGAGTGGACAGTGGACTCGGCCGTGGCGTTGTTTGGGTGTTTGACCTCTGGACAGCGATGCTGTCTCAACGTGTCCTGTCAGCCTACAAAGCTGGCTTACCTCCTGTGACGCGGCAGCTGGGCTTTTGTAACTGAAACACTCTGCTTCCTGTATGAACTATGAAGTTGACACGCCACCTGTCAACCCTAATCTGCAGCTTGGCTCAATCATAGCTTAGCCTAACAAGGGGGACCTTCCCTCTCTCTCTCTCTCTCTCTCTCTCTCTCTCTCTCTCTCTCCCTCTCTCTCCCTCCAAACTAGGTTTCTTTGCAGCCAAACAGTTAGATCTGGCAGTAAAAATGAAAACATCCCCTGAATTGTAACTATGAAAACTGAAAGAGAAACCCAGGCAACTCAATCAAGCAATCATTGTGAGTTAGCAAATTAAAACAGTAAAAATGAAATTACTGGGGATTCAGTGTAAATTCACAGTATTTCAGTATTTCATTTTGTGTTATAATGACAGTGCAAAAATCCTGCTGATCGCTGAACTGCATGAATCTTGCGTTCCCTTTGCAGTGCCTTTATATTGTAATGGTAATTTCACACTTTCAGTTAAAATAAAGGATGTTTCTGTTACTTTCATCTTTGCACTCTTTACTATCTTGGCAGTCCAGGAATTCAAAATCATTTTAGTCTTACACTCAAAAGTTGCTCAGGTTATAAAAGCATTAGCAAACTAATTCTAAAGTAATGTATAAATGTACGACAGTGTATGACATTAGTTTGGAATGCTGAGAATTGTTGAAATCACAGAAAATGACCTGTTTTCAACATTATATTTAGATGATTTTTGCAGTGCTGATTAATTGCCACAACCATGTCAGTATCATATGTGCCTTCCCATTCAGCTGCAGGGCTACAGACACAACAGGCAGCGAGAAGGCAGTGGTAGGATGCATTGGCATGTATGAGATCCTCTGAGGATATTCTCCTGTGAGGCACCACAACAAGCTGAGGTCATACAACATGCCGTAGCACATGGCTAGTGACACACTCAACACTATATAGAGAGGCAGAGAGCCATATAGCAAGAAATAAAAAAATGTGAAAGGCCACTTGCAATAGTATTTTCTTCAAAGACTCATGCTGTAGACAGTGTATTTGTAATTTCTGAGATTTAATTTAATGTATGAATGTAGACATTTAGGTCAGGGTTCAGCAGGTGTAATGAGATGGAGCAGGGCTAATGAGCTAAAGGAGTAAGGTGTGGCTATGGAAGGGTGGGATGTATAGGAAGAAAAATTGGGCGTTTGAGCTCAATATTGAAAAATATGAAATCGAACCATAGACACAGTCTACATAGTTATCTTTAAAAACATGTCTTGGCCATTTGTAGCCATTGTATTCATAAAGTAAACATCAGCAGTTTGAAAAGGGAAACTACTTCCCACACAGTTCCCCCATAAGCCTGTTAACCAGCTGATTAAAAGGTGATGTATGGTCAGCACCACTCTCTTAAAAGAGGCCGTTCTTAACTGGCTCCCCACACTGTATAATATGTATCAGAAAATCTTGATCTAGCTCTAATTAATTTCCAGTTAATGATTCCAACGCAACTGATACAGCACTTTCATTTCAACCATACTGGAGCTTGAATATGCACACTGAATACTTTCACTTAATGCCAAACCTATATAATTATAACCGTCTTTGTTCCAGGTGTCAGAATAAACAGTATGCCTTTAAATGCACAGAGAAACATGCTTTGAAAATAAACTTTATTTGCTTTTTTGATGCTTCGTACAACATGTTACTAATGCAAACATAGTCATAGGTACTGAAAGCTAAACACGTGTGGCAGTGTCAAACTTGATTACAAAGGATGCATCCACCAAGATGTGCTTATGTTAAAACAGCTGCATAGAGTGGAGTATAATAAAATATTACATTGTCCCTGTATGTACAACCCTAGTCACAAGGAAGATATTTCTCCTTATTTCTTATGAGGAATTCTGTGAGACGAGGTTTGGACAGTTCAAACTTTATGTCAAGAAAACAAAAAAATATTAATATTTTGTTTCATGCTTAACCAAGTCTTATCATCTGTGCAGAGTGGTGTGTTACTCAGCCAGCTGCACAGCGTTTGCTCTCACCCGCCTGTCAATCATGTGCCACATGTGCTGGGAGGGGACACGCACTCCTGACTTCAGAGCAGGACAGCAGTATTTTTACTTTATGTAAGCAGGGGACTTAAAAGGGAAAGCCTCTGGGCTCCAACTGGCTTATTACCAAATCCAATTCAGTCAAATCTTCTTACATCTCTCACCCCTTTGCCAGGGACATATGTTTGAAATTTTGTATGCACTACTTGCAAATAAGAAAAAGAGTCAGAGAGCCAGTATAGTTATATTCCTTGACTGAGCATAAAAAAATCTCATTGACAAATACTGATTTAATCGAGGAAAATATTTATTCTATCCATTATATCACTGTGATTTTAAATGAGTATAACCGGCAATATTTATGATTGCTTTTTTAAACCCGGCTCTTTCTATACAAGATCAGAACAACATAATATTCATATTCCAAAAATGTTCTGATTTTTCACAATCCCTCCTGCATCAAATACTCTATTAACATCTCAATTTTAAAGCCATGATGCCCAAATCCAGTCAAAGCTAATTAAATAACATTATAGTATATTAAATATAAATAATGTTACAGATATATAGTCCTCTTAATGGGTGAAAGTTTAATTGTGAGCATTTCTTTATTTACAAACACTATATACAAGGATAATGCTAAATAACAGTGTTTATATTATGTATGTACTTAAGACTTACTTTTAATTCAAACTGTTGTCTCTGTCAGGAGTTAGAGGAACTAAACACTTACTGTAAGTATACAAAAATAATCATTTAGAGATTTTGCAAATTAGCAAAATGTGTTGTGGAAAAGACACATCAATGGGATGGCTAAATGCTTCCACGCTCCCTGCAATTCTTTCTCTCATGCATAAAAACACACGATACAAATACAAATCCAGGCAAACATTCGTAAATGCTTCAGTGGCAGGTCTAGGAGATGACACACGTCTTCGACTTCCCGCCTTCTTCAGCTGCTGAGAGAGAAACAAACAAAAAAGGCAGTGAGAGAGGGAAGACAATGCCAGTGTTGCAAGAGCTGGAGACATGTGGCGCGACAGTGAATTTCAGACTCACCTTGGCCTCCTCCTTCCAGCCTTTTCTTCTCCTCTTCAATAGCCTTCATCTTGGCCTCATGGACATCTGCCAGGGCTTTCCACTCTGTCCTGTTGTTGTTCAGGCCATCCCACATGGGTTTGATCTCTTCGTGGAACTTCGAAAACTCCTGCGAACATGCAGCAGGTAAACACAAGGGCACAGGTATGTATGTGAACCGAGATGCAGAGACACAATCACACACAAGCAGACATGTGCAGACAAAGAGGGATGGAGGGAGAGCAAGAGATAGGGACTGTGTGAGAGGTTTCATTGGAAATTTTAAAAAGGATTAAAAACAAAAAAATCTAGGCCCACCTTGTACACAAAGGAGCACACAAAATCAATGAAGCCACACTGCATCTTGGGTAGCTCATCAGCATGGTTTCTGTCCATCATAGGCTGAGAAAGGAGTGGGAAATGATTATTTCTTTGATGTTAAAAGGAACTGTAGAGAGCACAACACATACTGTACAGGCACCATATAAAAATAATCATTTTGTAAGTTCTTACAATAGGTTGCTGGTCAAGAACCGTCCTTTCTAGGTCTCCCTGCTCCCAAAATTCTGCTGCCACCATCAGAGCGACCTAGAATCAAGAGAACCATTGGAACTTTGAGAACTAGAAGAGTTTGATGGTTTGTGTTGATGGATGCAAGAGGGTGGAAAATGATGGGGCATACTGAGAACTGTGCAGACCTTGCTCTGAACCTCCCACGGCTTAGTAATGGCTGACAGGTCACATGCTGTCATCATCATTGCCCTGTTGAAGATGAAACACCGGCAGTGACATTTTGAATGAGAGACACTGCAGCAGCATGCAATGGCACATAATGAATCCCTTAATTGGGCACAGATATCCTTGAGAGGCCCGGTGAAAAATGGTCAGGTGATGTTATTTCAGTGGCTGTGTCTTGGTGTGTTTGTGAGTTATATATTTACATGATAATTTCCTTTCGGGTTGCATTGTTAGAGACGAAGCCAAGTCTTTCCTTCTCGTCCGGAATTGTCCCTACAGCTTCCACAATTTTCTGGAACATTGTTCTCTTCCTGAAAGACAAGGCAAAGGGAAGTAAAGAGTGCTGGTTCTTTAGTCTCTCCAAAGGTCTTTGAGGATGTTTAATAGACATCAAATAAGTTACACAAAATGCGGGACAGATCTTACTCATATGTACTTTAAAGGAACACCTTTGCTGACATTTCTTACTTGAAATAGAGAGCCAGATCAGTGGCAATTATGCAAACTTCAAATAGATGCTGCACAGTCTCAAACTGACGTTTCTGAAGGTTTTGGAAGATATTCAGTTCCTGTGGATGACAGTGCAATGATGCTAAAGGTTATATATCAGTTTGCAAACAGCCTTGAGTGTCTGTTTCAAATCACAACCAAACATTAATGCACATGTTGAAGCTAATGCAGACGCACCTCATCCGACATCAGTGTCTTACTGAACTCAAGATGATGCCGCTCCATAACTGAAGAGCTGTGGAGCTTTGCCAGTGGAGATGCACTCCTACAAGAAAGACATAGCCAAGGCAAGTTCTGCCTCAGAATTACTATTTCTCCCACAACATACAGGCATTGATTTCATTTGAAAATGGCCAGTTAGACTCTTACTTTGTCTGGTAGAGATTGTTAGTTCCTCTGTGGTCAATATCATGGCAGAATCCTGCAGCAACCATGGCAAAGGCCTCAAGATCAGAGTAGTACTTCTTCAGATTACCTGTCTGTTGAGAAGAATGCTTTGTTAAACATATTTTGCTCAAGCCCTGCACAAACAAGAGCAAATATACAAATACCAACAGGACCCAAGGAGAAATCTGACACACCATCAATAGTGTGAACATGGTTTGGCCAACATTGAAGCCATGTCTCCAGTTGTGGTAGGTGATGGCACGGTATCCTTTGCGAACAGTGTACATCCACCTTGTCAGGACCTGCATGACAGAAATGACAGAAATGACATAACAAAATACCAAGGCACTCATATCAGCCAGTGTAATGTTCATCATTACCCTGATGTGCAAAGGTGCATCATTACATTCAGAACTTGTGTAAATCCTGCTGTACGTGCAAACAAAAATAGCAGTGTAAGAGCTGATATGGTGAATAGGGGTACAACTGTAAGGTCAGTGCAACCTTGACAACAGCACTTCTTGCAAAATGGTAACCTTTTGCACTCACCCGACTTACAATGCACAAAAAACTCTATCTGCTAGTCTGTTCAGTATATTACAGGTAGTGTGCTGCCCATACAAGACAGGGCGATGTATAAGGAATAGGCAGGGAGGGTTCCTAACTATACTGTACCTCAGCTGGGACTTTGAACTTCTCCACCACCCCCAGGTCAAAGAAGCAGCGGATACCACACTTGATGAGCTCAAATTCGGACAAGGGGAAGTCGCTGAAGCGGAACTCCAGCAGCTCCACCTTTTTAGTCTCAGGGATGTTGGCCCTCTGCATGTTGGAAACAAAGTCCAAACAGTCAGGATAGCCTCATTGAGTACGGGATTTCTACTTAAAAACGTAATCCTTTTTTGCAAAATATCCTCATGTCTTTGCTCATAAGGTGGAACAGTGATTATTGCTCATTATTCTGAGCTACCAAAAGTCTAAATATCATTAATACCCATCCAGGTAGCAGCGATACTGGAAAGGAATTAGGCTTGTGGCATCACTGAGGAAGCATCATCTTACCAAAAGTTTGTACATCTCCTTCTGGTCACAGTCCTCTGGAGCGCTGCCAAGCTTCTCTTCAGTGTTCTGTAGGGGTAGCACAGGCTTCATTTATAATTTATAAGGAGTTACAGTGTACAGTACAGCGAGTACAGGTACAGTTTTCAATTCTGTTTGGAATTACGTGAATGGACTGGTAGGGCTTACGAGAATGCTCTGGATTTCACTTGGTGTGGCCCTGGCCTGGTACATGAGCATCTCCTGGGCCACGTCTTTCCTCCACTCTGTCCTGTTCAGTTTGTCGTATGTGTCACAGTTCAGTGTGGACCAGCCGAGGAACTGGGTCAGAGCCTGGTGACATGGGAAAAAACCCAAAACAATGCATTGATCAACTTTAGGTAAATAATTTAATCTGTTGTCCTAGTTCTACCACAGTGGTTTCCTGTAAGACGTTATTTATCATTGCAATAATGCTTTTCAAATAAAAAAAAATATCAGTTTGTAATTTGAGTAATGTTGGCAAATGTAAAATTAAACCACAAAGTTCATACTTCTGTAATTTGTTCATCATTCTCGTCAAATGGTTTGCCATCTTTCCTGTTAAAGAAGGTGGCAATTCCAACTATTTCTTCCTTTTTGTTGACAATAGGGAGGGAGAGGACATTCTTTATCATCCATCCAGTCTCATCCACTGCTTCTTTCTGCATTCAACATCAAAACACAATAAATTAAACATCAAAATTATTACAGACATCAATAAAAATGTCAGCTACAAGACAAAGTCAATCTTGTGCCAAGCAGTCAGACGTCACTGGAGAGTATCTCACCTGAAATGCGAAATAATCATCTGCTGGAGCATTCATCATGTTGCAGATCTGGGAAAAAAAGAATCAGGTGTTACACATGTTCATAGAGCAGTGTAGACTAAAGTTACACAATATTCAGCAGCACATCATTCATATAAATTTTGGACAAAAAGGTGCAACATACAAATCCATTCTCAGCCACATATGTTGGTAGTCCACTGACCAGGGCCCAGTGGTCAGCTGGAGGGCCACTGTAAGTGCAGAGAGGAGTGGGTTACTGCACATCTAGCAACAGACTGGCATTAAAATGCATTAAACGTGCAAAAAAGCTGCCATTCTGTCATTCAGTCACTCTGAATTGATTACTTACGGGATAACTTTAATCTCCTCTTTGTCTTCCAACAAGTAATCAATAATCTTGTAGAAGTTGACCTCCTGAATGGAACCACATAACAAAGTGGATCAACATTTTAAATGTTGACACATTAGTGTATCTTGTATTAGAGTGGCAATAATACTACAATAACAATCCCAGCATAGGGCTTACTCTGCCATCAGGTGTCTTAGGGCCCTTGTATGGCTCCTGTTCTCCTAGTTTGATTGGCCACTCATCGAAGAACTCCTGGTAAATAAAGGGTCAGACAATACATGATTGCTGCAAATGCACAGGTGCTGCAGCACATGCAGCTGTAGACATACAGTCTTTCAGTCTAATTAAAATAGTAATAAATCTGGGTAAAGCAACTTGTGAAATCTGCATGGTTAGTACTGTGCTTTAAAATTTTCTCTGATTTGCTGAAACACACCTTTTCCTTGGTCATGTCCAGGAGTCCCACAGAGTATCTCTCACACTTGAGATACGTCCTCACTGTGTACAAAGCCTTGTGAAACTGTCTTTCAATATCCGTCAACTCCTCAAACACTTTGCTGGCTGACCACAGCAAAACCTACGGTGAAGAAAATAATGACGGCTTATGGATTCTTTTTGTTTTTCTTTTTGGTGTTGTAGGAAAACATATCTGAAGAAATGACGAAGAAACCAGACCTGAGAAGTGAACTTTATTATTGTGTATTTTTACCTGGCTTCTCCTGGACTCAACATCCCACATGTAAGCAGTGTGATCCTGGATAGCAATCACTGCGGCAAAGTTCACATATTTATTGAAGAGCTGGAGAAAATGAAGAAAAAAGCATATTGTTTTAATAAACATGATCTTATGAGTAGATTCAATATTCTCAATTCAATTCAATTTTATTTATTTATATAGCCCAGAATCACAAATTACAAATTTGTCGCAAAGGGCTTTACAGGAAATACAACACCCTCTGTCCTTAAACCCTCACATCGGATGAGGAACAACTCCCAAAAAAAAAAAAAAAAAAAAACCTTTAATAGGGAGAAAAATAGGAAGAAACCTCAGGGGAGCAACAGAAAGAGGGATCCCTCCCCGTCCTGGGGAGGGATCCCTCAAATGACATTTTGTGGAACAAATGTTTCTGGAAACACTTCATAGTCAGATGGATGATTCCTAGAGGCAGCGTCATACTGAGGCCTTAAAAAAAAAAAAAGAAAGAAAAATGGCTGGCTTTCCCCTATCTAACTGGATTATGAGTTGAACTGTCATAACAATGACCCAAATTTCTAAGCCTTTAAATATCTAGGTCAGAGACAGGAAGTTGGTGGGATAAAATTGGCCATTTCACTTTGCAGGTGAAGATAAGATAAGTATGTGACCCCCATAAGGGCTCTGTCTACTTCCTTGACTACATGAGTAATCCTGTAACCTTGATAAGGACTATTGCAGCCAAACATGCTGGTTTTGAAATTAAAGGCTTGCCAGGTTTTTCAAGACTAGCTGAATTCTTCCTGTCTTTCTGTCTTTCTTTCTTTCTTTCTTTCTTTCTTTTCTCTATCCATGCACCATCAAGGAGCTGTCAAGGTTGGGACACATTTTCACTTGCTAACTGCAGAAGATCATTCAGCCTCCCGCTGCATCAGAGAGCGATTCAAATAGAGCTGAGGCCCTCAACATGTAAATGTAAGAGAGAGCCCTGTTTCAGAACATGACATCAATAAGCATATTTATCGTTGACTGTGCATGTATTTCTACAACCCTAATGAGGACTACTGCAGCCAAAATGTGGATTTTAATATTAATGTTTTCGTCCAGTGTCCGATGCACTCACACCTGCAATATTACATACTATTCATAGTTACAGTTTCTCAGTCCAGTCCTGCACTTGACTGAGTCATTTTGGCAGATACAATGGATAGAGTGAGAAACTATGCGAACCCAGCATAAAAAGGAACACCCTGCCCACTCACCTCCTGATCACTCTTTGAGAATTCATTAGCACCTTGCTTGTTGAGTGCCATGACAACACCGACGGGCTCTTTTCCACACATAATGGGAGCAGTAATCATGCATTTGGTGGTATATTTGGTCTGCTTATCCACAAAGTCACTGAAATGAGAGTCCTGAAAATAGCAGAGAAAAAACACAAGGGAATGGTTAAAGTTTGTGTCAAAATACTAACCACAAAGATTAATCAGACTCTTTGCAGTCATAGTTATACAATGCGAATTCTGGTACAAACATAATGATAATGGGATATAATGTTCTGAATCATGAAAATATGTGATCCTTTGTTTATCAGTCCTGCATACTTCATTCATCAATAGGCATGCCGTTGGCTGCACTGTACTGTATCTCTCCAGTGATGACAATCATTGTTTGTGGATTTTACTGATACACAGAATTGCAAGATCTACATTCAATCAAATGCATGATCTCTAAGTTCAATTACAGCAATGGATACAAGTTGGCCTTAGTACAACTCCACATGTACTTTTTCTTTGTCTATATACTGCAATTGATTTTCTTCTGAAATATAACTATCATGCTACATGTTTTCTTGATTCATTTCTAACACTTGAAGTTGATCATCTATTCCAGTTGTGCATGAACCTTAGCTCACCTTCTTCACATCAGGGATATTTTGAGGCTTCTTGGAGTGTGCCGTCCATCCAACAATACCCATGTCAGTGGGAAAGACAATCTCTACATTGGGGTTCACTAGATTTTTCTCAAACGGACTGGTGGATGTCACATCAAAGAGGAGGGTGGCCAGCTCAGGAGAGCCATTTCTGGACCTGTAGGCAAAGTAGCTGCAACGGTCAGCCTGGATCAGTAGAGAAATCCTCTGCAGAACTTTATGCATTCCTTTTTCCATTGGGTTGCTGCCTTGCATCTCCTTGATGAGCTCAAACATGAACTCGGCCTCCTGGATGGTAGTGACATCCTTGTAAGAAGCTGGGTCCTTCACCTGGACCTGGTTATTGAAAGCAGCAGTGATCACATCTGCCTTGACTTTCTTCTCGTAGTACTCCTTTGCAAACTGCGGGTTGTTGTCAAGAAACTTCTCAACACTGTCTTTGTCTGCCATTTTGCCCAAGTTTGTATGAATGATCCCCTCTCTAGCTGCTCAGGAATGCACCCCTCCAAGGGTACAGTTGGACGGAGGAACAGCAGAGCAGTGAAAGTGGTAGCCGTGTGATATGATGGTGGAGATTCTACTGAAGCATCTCCCGATCCCCTCAGTGCACACAGGACCAAAGCCTCAGCTCCAACCTACTCCCCAGTAACAGAAGGCAGTGAGTGGCTTACTGAGTAAGGGGATCCCAGGGGGCACTAATGACTGTGACGCAAGAGTCATAAAGCCCCTGAGCTTTCTTAACTTGTAAATCCAGCCGGTTGTCATTTTAGAGAGGCCAATCCCATCACAGGTAATGATGGCTGCGTTATGGTAGTTATGACCTGCTCTGGGGTTAAGGGCAAGAAGTCAACACTGCACTTACAACTGGGATTTCCTGAAGCTATGTATAATAACCTGTTAACACACTGAACATGTACATATGCAATATATATTGCTTTGGCAAAGTAATATTTGCAATACTATTAACACATGTGGTGTTTAAAAGTGACAAATAAAAACTCTGCATGAAATTAGGAGGATAAGGATAATACCATATTAATACCAGATTAATAGCAGGCAAAGAAGGTCAGAAGAGCCATAGGCTGCATAATAAAAGCTGTGTTTAAGTGCCTTATTGAGTCTGAGAGGCTTTGTATGAAGATGAGCAACCTGATCAGGTAGAACAGTGGGCCTAAAGAAGCCCTCCAACAACTGAAGTAAAATTAAATTCGAGGGAATTTAAGAGGCAGGAGGGCCACACAGACAAGCATGCTTGATAAGCATGTGTTCAGCATCAGTAATATGTTGTTGCATCTCCACATAAAAAATGAAAAGACAGTGGCACACAGGACAACCACAGGGGCAATCTAATGAGATAGTGACACTGGACCACCTGATGTGGCCACACTGCAGTTGGACAGAAGGACAACTCAGCGTGTAAACTGGCAGGCTCCAATACTCCAATATTGTGGTCTAATTTTAGTTTTGATATAAAGACACTGCTCCAGAAAGAGACGCATGTATATGTCACATGTTTGGCCTTGCTGGGCTACTGCCTGTGTCAGTTGGATGGCAGCTACATATATCCATGGACAAGAGCAAATAGGATTGTTAATCGCTGCTTGGGGTTTAATTCCTCTTGTTGGCAAGCAGTCTGCCATTTGTCGCTAAAATCTGATTACTCAGTCAGGAGAGATAAAGATGCTCTTCCATGACAGATGGACAACATAAAAGAATATTCCCTCCATAACAGCTTTGAGCTGCATCACACTGCCACTAGTTATATGAGAGGCCTTATCCACTATATTAAGTAAATGGGATTTTGTATTTAAGAAAAAAAAAAAAAAAATCATCATTTCAGATCATTTTCTGTAACACCTGATTTCCTGTTCACAGGAGTAAAAACATTATTCCCCAATGTGCATGGATGAATTATTGTAAGTTTAGTGATTATCAATCAGCATATAAGTGAATTGTTTTACCACAACAGGTACTGCACACAAGGTTGATTATTTTGCATTGCAGAATGCATTTTTATTGGGAGAAAATCAAATACTGAACATCACAAAACAGTGGAACATTTTGGTGTTAAGTGTCTGCATTTGGAACAGAGGTTCCAAATGCAGACACTTATAAGATTTACACATTTATAAGATTAAATACTTTACCGGGAGTAAAGAAAAATGATACAAGTAAGGAAACCAAACAGGGCAGGCAAGGCAGAGATCAGGTGAACCAGCGGCTCAGACAGAAAAACCAGGCACAGATCAGAAAAGGCAAGATTGAAAAGTCATATGGATTATTCCTTTGCACGGATTGGGGTAGCACAACAGCTTGGAGGAACAAAGACTGTGGTTGACAGTACATCTGTTTCTCTTATGTGCGACCATTGGCACGGGGCACTTGCTTCAGCGGTGCCACCACAGTGCCACAACAGAGCCTGCGCCAGCCGTTCTTGAACTGGCAGACAGAGTAGAGGATGGGATTGAGGGCTGAGTTTGCCAGGGTGAATGTTACCACCCAGAAGAACATGGTAGAGGAGATGAACAGGTGATCATGGAAGTTCCTGGCGAGGATGAGGAAGGTGAGGATGAAAATGGGGCTCCACATGATTAGGAAAGAGAGCATGAGGACTAACAGTGTGCGGAAGAGCTTGATGTCTTGGCGGGAGACTAAATACTCAGGAGACTCTCCTAGTGTGGAAGGACTGTCGCTGGCCCAGAGCCTTCTCCTACAGGTTTTAGTAATCTGGAAGGTCAGAGAAGAGGAAAGGTGGTTAGCATTAATGTTATCACCTTTTTAGTTACTATGCATTAATCATGCATAATATGAGCACTTCACATTGTGACATTATGTGATGGGGACAAAAGAGACAGACCTCATATGCCTAATGGATTTATATATGGAGCAGAAAGTCCTTTTTGTTTCTCTTTAGCATGTCTTCAGTCTTCATCATTTTTTCCTGAGCTGACTTCTCAACACAAGTAAATGATTCCCCATTGTCTGCAGTGTTTAACATCCAGTCTTTGCACATTAAATGCAATATTTACAGATGATTGTGTAAAGCTGGTAGCACACACACACACACACACACACACACACACACACACACACACACACACACACAACTACTATTCTCAGCTTCAGTATTCAATAGAGCACACATACCAACCTTTGTTCTACCAGTGATCTGGAAGTGATTACTATTGCCCAAGCGACAGAGAAAAATGTCAGTATCAGTACATGTACAAGCATCAGCTGGCATTGTTTAAATAAATGAGCTGTTTCTTTGTGCCAACTGGAAAAATAAGACTGTCCTATGACCTGTCCCCTCCTTGTCTAATAGGTTATGAAATCTTTGTCAAACACACCAGTAATCCCACCTGTAATATTTTGCTGTAGCTGACCACAATGATGAGTCCTGGCAGAACGAAGCACAAGGCAGTAAAGGCCACATTCCACACAATTTCCCCAGTTGCATCAGGCCACTTAAGAGTACAGATATGTAAATTTCCCTGTGGAAGAGTGGAACATATGATATTTTAGTGGTAAATACACCAACTGCTTGTCTACTCAACTCCGTCATTTTTACCCATCCACCTATAATATACCTGTCCAGGGAACTCCACTTCCACCACAGTGAAGAACAGACTGAGGGGGATGGAGGTGAGCGCAGAAAAAGCCCAGATGAAGGTGACAGTGGCACACACAATCCTGAGATTGAAAGTGGGGACGGTCTGAAGCCGAAGAATAGCTTGAACCCTTTCCACACTGATGGAGGCCAGGGTGGTGATGGTGACACAGCCACTCATGCAGATGACATACAGCACAGTGTGACAGGCTGTATATCCAAGCTTCCAGGACACAGTCCATCTCACCGCCACAATCAGCGGGATCATGCTGACAAAAAGCAGGTCGGCCACAAAGAGGTTGAGGGTCAGGACTGTCTTGTTTGCCAGCGGTCTGCGTTCCCAGGTTACTAGGGCTGCAGCTCCTGCATTTGCTGCCACGGAGACCAGGAAGACAGCGGTGATAGCCAGGCTCTCCACAATAGTGGTGGCAACATGATCTGAGTGGCGCAGCTCCGAAAAGAAGGAAAAGTAAGAGAAATTTCTCAAGTGGAGGTGAGTGTGAGGGTAATCATCCATAAAGCCTACAGGGGTCTTAGATCTAAGATACCCACTGAATTTACTGCTGACTACTGCCAAATTGCAGGATGCCTTCTGGGAAGAAAATGTAGGGGGAAATAAATCCATACAGTATAATGATGTACAGGGAAGAAAGACAAGGGAGGGGCGGTGCACTAGCCTTTTTAGTGCTGTGTTTGCTCCAGCTGCTGCCTCAGTGGATAACAGCTCAGAGAAGACAGCTTTATTACACCATGACAGCAAGTGGGAAAAAGGCAGGGAGGTAAAACAGTGATGTGTGTGTGTGTGTGTCTTTTTTACTAGTGTACTTAAACTTAATTTTGTTCTGTACTACTGAGACATGACCTCCCAACCAAAAAAAAAAAAAAAAAAAAAAAAAAAAACTACTACTAATAGTCATTTTTGGCATTATTTCAACAGTGTGAAATACATGTAACTGTGGCTATTAAGGAAGAGATTCTTTGCTAAACGGCACATTTAGCAAAGTGTATGAGGTTGGCCTCATACACTGATGCAGGTAAATTCATTAGACATTATTAGACTTGGATATTTCTCTACATTTAATCACACCAAATAACTTTTGTATTGTGACAAAATCTCTGTGAGTAAATCCCTCTAAACATTAATTAATGTAGAAGGTGAGCAATGATGCTGTGTAACTCACACATTGGCTCTGGTGATCCAATTAGTTAGACACCACTTTTATTTAACTTCTACATTAAGCTGGGAATCAGATTATCAGGTTCACTCACTACCAGTAACTGATCAGATGCTGCTTTTAGGACAGACATTTGACTTTGTTCATAACCTGCAGTGAAATGTTGAAAAATGTTTGGGAGGAAAAGGGAGTCATCTAACAATGCAAAACTCATAGTCAGAACTTGTTCAGACCAAGCAGCCTAAATGTTAGTGACATGTTTGCTTTTTATTTTGGTGTTTCACAACTTTGCAAATGCTAAATTATAACTACTGACATACTACAGCAGTTTGTCAATAAAAATCCTACTGTCTCCTACAGTATTTAGAGCAGGTCTGCTGTTGATTTAACAGACGGCCGCAGGAGAAACACCCTCTGTCTGCCTCTCAGACAGGCTAAGCTCATATCCTAACTTTCCATGAAGACGTTCTTATATGAAAAGTTCCTGGTAAGTTAAGAAGTGCCTAAACCATATTATCATCTTTTTCTAATGCTGTTAGCCTCCAGGTTAACCCTCGGTTTTACGTTCCCCTTCACAGGCTGCAGTTGCTGCAGAGGCCTGACTCCTCATATTGTCAGCGAGCAATACTAATCCACTGCCTTAAATAGTATGGGACAGGGATTAAGTTACACAATCTGTTTTGAGCTATTGATCTGGTTTGAACAGTGTGAGACCTGGATGGTGGACAAGCACCTATAGCAGCATTCAGACATGACCTCCAAAAGAACAGTTTATCTGAAAATTGTAGCAACATAAAACCTGCCGCCATTAAAAATAAAATAAAAATAATAATGATGCTAATAATATTACCACTAAAAATACACAGTGCCTGACAAAACCACTAACATGTAAGTCTAATACTTTTAGCAATCAGGTGACTAATGAAAACTTTGTTCCTGAAATCAACATTTTATTTTAAATGTAACACAACCCCAGTTACACTGCAGTGCTTATGAACATACCTCTGAGATGAACGAGAAATGTTTTGAACATGTTGGTTCTTATATTAATGACAAAATAAAGAACATAGAAACTAACCGGTAATATCAGTATCAGTAAAAGCTAATCCATTTAACAGAAAAGTTGTAGAATTGAACTGCCTGGACTCTCCTCATTCTCCACACTCCTCTAGGTGGGCCAGCAGCTCTCTGTATCTGCTGCTGGGATACTGCGCCCTGCAGCAGGGACACTCCAGGAAGCTTTCATCCAACAAGCTTTTGCAATGGGAGGATGTCCCGCTGTCTCTGGAAGGCTTGAAGGGAGGGGGTGTGCTGTCCAAACTAACCGCATGCAACCTGGGATCCTGCTGCTGCTGGTCTCTCTAATATGCAAAAAACCGTCCATCACATACAACAACATAAATCAACTGTGTAACTCAATCAGGTTTTTCCACTACTTTCTATATGTATCCAGCAACACTTAAACTCTGTCATCAGTAATGCTGTCACCAATTATAATTAGGTCAATGTCGAATGCTCAATTCATACCTACCTCTGACAAACTTGCCACTTGGTCTCTAGATTCGC
Organism: Myripristis murdjan; assembly: GCF_902150065.1. Lineage (NCBI taxonomy): Eukaryota > Metazoa > Chordata > Actinopteri > Holocentriformes > Holocentridae > Myripristis > Myripristis murdjan. Next base: position 17,475,553 of record NC_043994.1, on the reverse strand, counting down.
GCAGCTTCTTGATCACTTTGTATAAATGCTTTTGCAAATACAAACAATTAAGTCTCTCATCTTCAAGGTCACGAGAAGTTATCTGGATCTAGAATTAACACATTTTCCATTATAATATGTGTATGAAAAGGGGTATTTGGTCTTAATATGAAGGATTACAGCTTTTGTTTGTGTAAGAGCTAATTTTTTTTTTTTAAATTTTTCATTTACATCGAAAGCAAGGAGGCTCAAACTCAAAGAGGAGCAGATTGGCAGACAGGAGCTGTTGATCCCTATCAAACTGACATTAAGTGGATGAACAAGTGGATGTTTTTTTTTTTTTTTTCATTCAATTAAAGTTTTAATTGTGGAACAAGGAACAAGATTTAGAGGATTCATATAAAGCATTGTGTACATGCTGTACCTGATTCTCCAAGACAGCGATCTTTTTCTGGTCCTTGTGATGATTCATCAAAGACTTTTGAAGGAGACTTGCCTTAGAGGAAAGAAAATTCCTAGTTTGGGAGCTTTTGTGAATAAAAACAATGACCTGACAGCGACATTTTCAGTCCCTGCCTAATGAACAAAAACGCACACCACAATGTTTTACCTGCTTTGCAAGCTCAGACGACCTGCGCCTCTCTTTATCTAGACTGTTCTCGAGGTCCTCAACTTTAGCCCTCCACATGTTTTCTTTAGCTCCAGAGTGATGCCTCTCTTCCTGTGCACTTTTGCTGCTGCTCAGCTTCATTGTCCGCAGCTGCAGCTTGAGATCATCCACTTCTCTCTCCTTTTTGTCAAACCTACGATTGATTTGTCATGCAGCTGGCCAGCACTCTAATCTTCCCACACATTCATGAGGATGCCGTTTGTTACTTTTAGCAGCAGACACATTAGTTTTGGGCTGTAATTACTCACCTCCATTGCATCTCACTCAGGTCACAGTGGGCTGTGCTGACCTGCTCCCGGAATGACTCCAGCTCATTCTTGGCTTTAAGCAAGAGTTTGTCATAATGCTCCTGCATCTGGAGTATTTTCTCCCGCTCTGGAATGACAGAAGGACAGTGAAGATGAAACTCAGTAGGGAAACTAGACATGAGGATGAAGAACATGAATTAAGCATTAACTGAACAACAACAATGCATGGCCAAACTGCTGAACTATTACACTAAATATATTAAACTTTGCTTTATTTACATTACAAGTGGAAAACACTTTTCCTCCTTATCCTTTTTGACAAAGCAACCAAACATTTTATTTTATTTAACAGTGCATGAAAGCACTGGGGACAACTGCACTTTTCATTTTGCCAGATAAAAATGAATGGCTTTTAAGTTTGCCTATGTGTGGAGCTTAATGCCTTAATGACTTAAGGGCAAATGTGGACCTTGAGGTTAGACCAGTTCAGACCAGTTATCTACAGCAGACATAATATATATTATGTCAAATGGACTGGGTAATTTGACAAAAATAGAATAGGTGGTGGATACTCCAAAAGGATTTCGATTTCTTGTAAACCGTGTTGTGACAGTTTGTTGTCCCTTGTTAGCAGATGCCCCAGTGTTGTGTGCCCACTGCCCACTGCCACTGTGTCTCACCATCTGAATGGTCATCATTGTGCTGCTGTGAGAGGGCTTGATTGGCTTGGTTCAGATGCTGCTCCAGCCATAACATTCTGGCCAGGACTGCCCTAACATAGGCCTCTCTCTCCTGGTTGTATGCCAGCCACTGCCTGTTCTTCTCCAAGGCCTCGGGGGATTGAATAAGAGAGTGAGGAGCACACAATAGAGAAAATAAGACAGAGAGACAGCCTCACCAGGGGGATGGCTCCACAGTACAAATGCTCAGCAAGAGACATATAACACATCTTCACTTAGAAACACACATGCACACGCACACACGCTCAGCCACACAGACACACATAGTAAGCAGTAAAAAGAAACCAGGGTTATTTAAAACATCATCTAACTGAAAGCTAGATCAACTAAAAAAAGTGTACCCTGATATTACTGAACAAAAATTCGATGTCGAGAACTTTCACAGCAGTGTAGCAAGCACTTACATCTGCCAGGAGACTGTGGAGCCTTTTGGTGGTCTCCTGTTCATGTAAAATGCGGTCCTGAGACAACAGAAAAACACAGTATGAACAACCTAGTTACCCGAGTCTGTCAACTACATTAATGAACAGTATCAGTGACACGTCCAAACAAGGCCCAAAATGAAATTATAGTGGCTCTGAAATGGTCTACTGATATGACCTGTAAGATGACTGCAATTAATGTGAATGCTGTGATGGCCTGATCACATAGCATGCTCTGTATGAGACACTCTTGTTTTTTAAGAAGAATAAAATTCTTCTTCCAAATGTCCTCTGATCAGTGTGAATGGGTGTAACAGATGACTGCCACTTCAAGACAACTGCTGCCATCTAGTGCTATAAACAGTGAAGTTACTAAGGTAGGAGAGGCGCTTAGAAAACATACTCAGTGAGCAATGAGCATCACCATGATTATATGCTACACTTCTGGTTAATACTCCAAAAGAATTAACACTCACTGTACCTGCAGATCTCTAACTACGCTCTCAAGGTACCGACACCTGGTCACGATGACTGCATACTTGTTGACTTCTTCTGTCTGGGGCTGGAGAAGATGGATTTGATCCTCACTCCACTCTTTATCATCAAAGTAGGTCTGCTCTGTGTCTTTCATGTGCAGCTGCTTTTGCAGTGAAGCGGTCTTCTCATTTCTGGCCATCAGCTGCTCAAAGTTCTTTGTCTTATTGTTTCAAGAGAGAAGATGTGCTGCAAACATTGGGAAAAAATGATTGATGGTTTCACACTGATGCCCAGCCACTCTAGAGACAAAACTATTTTATAAATAAAACAGTTGTCATAAGCAACTTCATTACGAGTTATTTTCTACAGTTACACTGGTAGTTGAGGCAATGTTTGGTAAGTAACAGCACACATTATTTCACTGCATAACCTAATTTTACCTCACGTAACTTTTATATTCAGACAATGATGGTAGATGGTAGGTGTTCATCCTAAGATTGCTGATTACCATGTCAGGCTCTGACTCCTTGGCTTAACACGATGACGTCATCTGCCTTACCCATTTTAAACTACAAAACACCTACATGTTAAAAAAAAAAAAAAAAAAAAAAAAAAATCTAGATGGTCCTCACTCAGAATATAAACAGATATTTAGAATTTGCAATATGTAGTCATCAGCGGCCAATTGATGTCATGTTCGTGCATGCACACATTCAGATTCAGATTTTTTTGGCATTTTTCCCTAGTTTGAAATTTAATACATGTTCAGGTTAGGCTAAATGTGTTGTTTGGCAGGATGGGAGCTAAGTACTACGTACAATAGCAGGTTTGCTATACATAAGTAAACTCAGCTGTCTATCAAAGCCCACACGTAGCCATTGTGAGTATTTTGGCAGAAAATGACTAATGTTGGTGTCTGCTGATGAAGGAGGAAAACATAACAAGCTCAGGGCAGCTAACACCAGCACGTAAGCTAGCTAACTACTCATGTTAGCTAGCTTGTTTGTAACCGTTAATCAGTAATTTAGGGATAAATGAATAAAGAGATACAAGTGATAAGTGTGGATTACATGTAAATAACTTACAGTCTGAACCTTCACTTAGCTTTAAGCCACTACACCAGCACCTATGCCTTTTGAACCACTGTGATATATTATTGTTTCTACGAGCCCAAAGACAAAAGTCCGGCTGAACGACAGGGAACCAAACAGTACCAGACATTCTCTGACAGAACTAAACCAAATTGTGATGCCGCCTTCAAGTGCGACTCGTGGAATTTCCTTTTCCCGCTGCATGATCGGTGAATAAACGTCTTGCGCATTCGTGTGCTTTTGTTCGGAAACCACGAAGAAAATATGTGAGCTAAACTTTGTTTCACTCAACACTTTGCTCAGCTTACACGATCTTGCCCACCTTTACAGCAAATCTCTATATACCGTATTCACAGCGTTGTTGGGTTCTCATGCGTCGGGTTGTATTTCCAATATTTCCGACAAACCAAAACATACATAATTACCAGCATCACCATTGGGAGTCGCTACAGTAAAGGAGATCGAGAAGCCCCCGCTAGCCCGCATGGTTGGTGTTTGAATCAGGCTACAGTTTGTTTGACATAATCACTTCAAACAAAAATCACTAGTAGCATAAAGCACGTTGAAAGGTTAAGCAGGCCAGAAAGGCTCACTTTTACAATTTACCTCCATCGGTGTCTTTTGATACCCTCTCAAATCACCTCTCCCGGGGTCCCCTGTTGCATGTCTGTGACTCATGCTGAAGCCAGGCAGCCCTCCGGTATACACTCCTCTTTCTCCTTCACATTTTTTTTGTTTCATTTCGCTCTGCCAGCGTCGACACGACACTGTGACAGGAATATGGTTTGTCTCTCTTGATTAATCGGATCCAATTTTGCCAGCATGCTGCGGGTCATTGTTGAGTCCGCCTTTGGCATCCCCAAAAAGAAACTTGGAAACCCAGATCCAATAGCTGCAGTTGTGTTTAATGGTAAGATGTCTTTGGTTATTCATTTCAAAATGACGGCTCTTACTGTTTACCTATGCCCCTTCAGTGTTTGCTCTGCCAGCCTTGTACATACTATACTATTTTTTTTTATGCCTATCAGTCATCTTTCCTTTTATCCTTTGAGTTTAGGACAGAATTTGTAGTTAAATGTTGCAAAGTTACCCTTGCATTCCTAAACCCCTGTTTGACTGTGCTGGCAGTGATTCATAGCCTACATAAAATGAAGAACCACATCCTTATAAGGTCAGGAATAACCTCTCTATACAACACCAACTACTGGGCTGCTGGATCTTTTATGAGACACTTTTATGCAAAAAAGAGCCACTCTTTGATTAGGTTTGCACTTTGCCAGATGTTGATTCAGAAATTCCTTTAAACATATCAGCATAAGGCTCTTGGCTCTTTTCTGGTTTCTGGTTTGGGACAAACATAAGTCAACTCTCCAAGACTGTATAAAACCTATAGTACTGTACAGGATTTCCTCTTCAAGATATGAGCACTGATTGGTAGAATTAGTGGTTTTTACTTTGCCATTGTGGTTGCAGGTGAAAAGAAGAAAACTAAATACATTGACAATGAATTGAATCCTGTCTGGAATGAAGTAAGTGAGGAATTATTGTGAATTGAAATGTGACATGCTGATTTTTGCCACATTTGTTTGAAGTGAACTGACAACTCTGACAGACTATTAAAGTTAAAGCAATGTTATTGTCTTAACTAAGCATAACTTTTTAATTAAAATTTCAGGTGCTTGAATTTGATCTGAAAGGCTCTTCCTTGGACTCTTCCTCATTCATAGATGTCATTGTGAAAGATTATGAAACAATTGGCAAACACAAGTAAGTACAAGGCGAACATCAGAAAGAGTGACTTTAAAAAAGGATGTATGTCATTTTCAGCAGGTCTGTGCATCCTCTTTTGGGACAGCCCTTATTGCTACTTTTCAACATAAAGACTGTGCTAAAAATAGCACATTGTTTTAAGATAAAGTAAAAAAAAAAAAAAACTCCCCCTCTCAAACATTATATATATATAAAAAATCAGTCAAACACACCCCTCTGCATGGATGAGATCTCAGTGTAGTCAGTCAGTGCACCTGTACAGCTTATTTTCTTGTAATGACTGACTGTGTTAGTAGGTTGTCATTACAGAAGAAAAACAACCATGTTAAGCCTGGGTAATGCAGGTAATGACTAACAGGGAAAGTTCACGCCTTCAAGATTTACTTCTTCAGAAGGTAGACCTGAGATTATAGTCTGGGAAAGCTCTTGTTACCTAAAAGTTGGCCATTTTTTCAGCACACGTTCATTTTGACACTTCAGTCTGCAAATGCATTGGTCAAATGATTGTATTTTAGTCTGCTTGTTAAAGTTTTCTTGCTTTTATTTTACAGTGCTTAGAAGTACAAATCTACTACTACTACTGATAATAATAATGTTGCTGAGTTTTTCTTAGTTTTTTGAATTTACCACATTGGTGCAGAGCAGCAGACTCTATCCTCACTTAGCGCCATTACCGCAGCACCTCCCTGCCACCGTGTTCAGACTTGCAGAGCTGGTAAGGAGGAGCAGAATCTCCCTCAGTAAATTATAGCACTCTAGCTCTTGCAGCAACTGTGCAAAAAAAGAGGGAAGCACACAGTATCAGTCCTGTCTTACTTTCCTCTCAAGCTATTCCTTTATTTGACGCCAAATGGCACGTGTGGGTATTTATTTGCTAGTTATATTCGGGTGTTTATGAGTTTGTAAACTTGTGCTGTGACATTTCCTCCACTCAGATTCTGGGCTGTAGGATTTCCTTTAGCTCGGCATAAACATGCAACACATTCACATGTTTTATCACTGTAGTGTATTTGATCTGTTGCGGTTCTGCATTTGAGGCAGGGAAGGAGAATGAAAGTAGCCTGCCTTACCTTTGTGATTATATGTAACGTGGCTTTGTGTGTATGTGGAGGGGGGGTTGCCAGAGCGAGACACACTCAGATATTTTTCCACAATCACTGCCTGGTGTAACCTAGCAACACGGGTGAGAAGGAGGGTGAATGGTGCTGGAGAGCTTGTGCTGGCTTGTCATTGACTGATTGGGGATGACTGTTAGTAGTGCAGAGTGTATGACTGGAAAAACGCATACATATGTAGTTAATAAATTGAGGAACCCAGCAATATGACACTGAAGAGAAACAAATGGAAATGCAGCCTCAAACAGTATCCCTATGATTCAGTTAACATTTGCGAGCAACTCTCTCCCACTTCAACAGTCTTGGGAAGGAATGTGACTCACAGAGCCTGACATCTAATGTGTGACACCATCGAGAGAAACAGTCTCGAGCTGCTCAGCTGGCAGTGTTGGCTGCTGATCCTGTGGGGGCGAGGAATTTTTGTTTGAGGTTTTACACCCAAACTAGCCTTATTTCAATGCAGAAGCAATGCAGAAGTTGTTGAAAAGACATTGTTACAAGCCACTATGGTTAAAAAGTTGGTGTCTTTTTCACCGTCAGTGGTGCAGCCCCAAATGTGTGACTTGATGACATTACAGAGTGGAGTTTTGGATTTCTGTTTTCTAGCTTCATACACATAACTTATCAACCATGGCTTTAACTTAAATAAAGGATGAGTTTTTTTTTTTTTTTTTCTGTTGCAAGTTTGCAATGTTAGTATGTTTGAGTGGATTCTAGCCCAGTGTGTACATGAGCTGGAAAAGGAGAACTGATCTCACCAAGAAACAAAACATAAACAGTTTGGATGAATCAGCCTTAAGCTGATTGGAGCTTCATGCAAAACAAATGTGGCCTCTCTAACAGCAGGAACATTAAATTGTCACACCAGGAATTTCCTGTTAGTGTGATCCTTCACAGCTGACTCTGCCGTCCAAGGAGATCTGCACCACAAGGGCATACCAACCAAGCATTTTTAAAGCTCTATCTGCATTTGGAAAGACAGAGAAAGAGAAACAAAGAGCCTGAGCATAATCATAAGCACTGATTGCGCCAATTTCTGAAACTCCCTCTTCTACATTTGTCCACCCCTCAAACTGGGCACAGAAGGCCCGGCACATGCCTGTGGTAGATGTTAATCGTTTCCATATTTCTGCTTTTTCTTATGCACTCTTTCACTTTCACTGAGTTTGTCTGTGGAAACTCAAGGGTCCTTGTAACACAGAAATGTGCAGTATGACATTTGTTCACTTGAAATAGCCTTCTGCTTCTCCCAAATGGCTGTCTTGCCAAAATAAGCCAGGCTAAGCGGATGTTTGTCCATGACCCAGCTTTTTTTCAGATCTAAATGTTTATCAGAGACTCAGACAGCATTGTGTCTTATCGCTGACATATTGCCATGTGGTACTGAAAATCCATTAACTAACCACGGTGACTCAGTCAATTAAAATTAAGCCTTTGTATAATTTTGAGATTTTTAATTAATTGCATTTCTAACTATGATTCTAACTAATTTGCACATGTAAAGAATGTTTTATGCCATTCCTTGTGGTTATTAATCAGTGTTGCAACATGACCTCTATTTGGTAAGCAGAGGCGTGTGTACTTTTTGTTGCTTGGTTTGTCATAATAATGTGAAGAAGTGAAACAGGGAACTGTCAGTAGCTATGATATCAGAAGTACAACAAACAGAACTAACAGTCAAAGTCAAATCAGATCATTATACTATCATAGACTATTTGCGCTTTACCTTAAGTTGCCAGTCCGTTCATGTAAGATGATTATTTAGGCTTATCAAAGACTGTAAAAAAAAGAAGTCACTTGTTTCTCTCCATGTGTACTGACTCTTTCTTTGATATATGACTAACTACAGGCTTATGTGCATTTTCACCAAGGAGATAATCATCTGACCGCTTTTCAGGTTCATTGGCTCAGCGAAAATTTCCTTGAGAGACCTGGCCAGTGGTCAAACAAGGTCCCTCCCTTCCAAGAATGTGCCCTTGGTCAATGAGAAACAGCAGGCGATTGGGGTGAATACCTGTACTCACTAAAATTATTCTAGATATACAGGAATGTCCACCTTTACTATGAAGAATACGATGTAGCTTGTTTGATCATGTATTTACTGTATTCACATTGATGACTATGTGTAAAGATACTGTATATTGGCACAAAACACTGGTTATTGGTAGTTTTGGTTAAACAAAACCCAAACCAAAACGAAAGATCTGTATCAGCCTGTAGAAACCACATTGGTTGAAACATATTGCTCAATTTTTTTTTTCGACATTTAGAAATGATGCTCATTAAAAAAAACAAAACAAAACTGTATTTTGCTCAGGCAACCATCAATTTGCTCATTGGGTATGAGCCTCCTGCAAGCAGCACTCCCAACCTGAATGATGAGGCAGATGGAGATATGTCACATGGAGATGCAGGTGAGCGATTTTTATTATTTCAAGAAATATGGTGATAGAATTTCTTTTTCCTTGGAGTGTAAATGAATTGACTCGTCTTATCTGTGTTAAGTGGCTTTTGATGCTGCTGTGAGGTTAGCAGATACATGACACTCTTCCAGGATGAATATGTTGTTTTTCCTGTGAGAGGTTGTTTACTGTCTAGAAATGATGGATGCAAATCAAATTGAGACATGAGCAAGTACTTTATTGCAATAAAAAGGCTTACACAATCAGTTAAAGACAATGCATTATACCCTATGCTCTAAGAGATAGCCACAGATTGTTTATTGCAACTTAAAACATAAGCCAGTTGAAAGTTTGTTTTTTGTGTAGCAATATCATGCAATTATTTTATTATTGTGGTTTTGCATCACAGTTGGCAGCGAAGAGGGGGAAGAAGGGGAGGAGGAAATGGAAGGAGGGGGTCAGGTAGGAAGCCCGGGAGCTGCTGCCACATCAAGCCTGCCTGGGAAGCCCAGCCAGAAGCCCATCCGTCTCAGCCGTAAGAGGCACAGAGCCCTGGCCAACAAGCCTCAGGACTTCCAGGTATTGTATCGAAACTTTACATGGCCTTCGGAGAATGTTTTGACGTCTTTCATATGCCTGCCAGTCCTTGATAATCACATATGCCAAGTTAGGGGGAAATCCATATAATTTATGACAAGAATAACAGCAATGTCTTCACCAGTGAATCACAGAGACATACAGCTTGAAAACACAATTGTCACTGTGATGAACACTGACAAAGCAGAAAGCCAATCGGAAGTGATTTAGAAAATATGCCATGTTAGAGGATTACAAACATCAAGTGATTTTTGTCTGGCATAAAGACAAACAGTTAATGCATTATTTTTTTTAAAAGATTGCATTGCAGGCATGCTTTTGCTCCCATAGAAGGCCCACAAATGTCTTCCAACAGGCTTGCGTCTTAGTTAATTCCGTCTCATTTGTCATGGGGCCTTTTCATCAGTGTCTCTGATGAGCTGTCTGTCACATTACTCGCTCAGCTGCTCACTGTTGCCTCCAATGTTCAGATTCGTGTTCGAGTCATCGAAGGTCGCCAGTTGCCTGGCAACAACATCAAGCCCGTGGTAAAGGTGAATGTGTGTGGAAACACCCACAGGACCAGAGTCAGAAGAGGAAACAACCCATTCTTTGATGAGGTAACAAGTTCCTCATCCACAACACAGTCATTCACTTATTGAGAAAAGTATGAAGTGTCAGTTACTTCTGTTATGCCTTTTATCTGGCTTATCTTTTTGTGATTTCTTCTCATATTCTGTCTTTGCATGTTGATGGCCTTTACCCTCCACCAGTTGCACTAACCTACTGCTGTTCTTCTTTTCATCTGTATTTGCCTTTATCTCAGTTGTTGCCAAAGCATAAACATCTCCGCTTAACCAGTTGTAAGTCCTCTGATGTTTGTCCTAAGCATTGACAATAATGTGTTTTTATTGAAATCTGACATATACTGTGACTACAAATATGATTCTTTTTTCTTGTCCCCAGATATTCTTCTACAATGTTAACATGCTACCATCAGAGCTGTTTGATGAGTACATTTCCCTCCGTGTGAGTGCAAATAATTAATATTCTTTTAAAACAAATTGTGTAGAACTGTGTAGTCCCTCTTTAACAGGCTATTTTTAAAAGAGAAGTTCCATTTTGTGTTGCTATTTTTTTATGACACCCCCTATTTCTTTCTCCTCTCCATGTGCAGGTTTATGACTCCTTTTCCCTCAGAGCAGATAGTCTGATGGGGGAGTTCAAGGTAGGGCTTTTCAAGTATTTATCTCTGATTTATTTCTTTCTGGAAAATTCAGATTCATAGCACCTATCACCGGTTGGCTAACAGATTTCGGTTTTGTTCCAATAACATAACATTTTCTCCTTGCTTTTCCAGGTGGATGTTGGCTACATCTACGATGAACCTGGTCAGTCACATAAAACACTTACACTATATGGAAAAGCTCAGTTTCTCTTTTCAGCTTCAGTCTTATTTTACATCAGAGACTTTACACTGTGCACAAATGTTTATGCATCTCTAGGCCATGCTGTAATGAGGAAATGGCTTCTCCTGAGTGATCCTGATGACACCGGTTCAGGGGCCAAGGGTTACCTGAAAGTCAGCATGATTATTGTGGCGACTGGAGACGAGCCACCGGTGCGAGTACCTCCTTACATATTACCAAAGTCCTCTCTCTGAGATGCACAAGTACAAATAAATATAGGAAAAAATCATCCTGTCCTTGCCTCTCGTCTCATCTCGTCTTGTCTCCTCTCCTGTCCTCTCTTTTCCTCTCCTCTTCTCTCCTGTGTACAGACTGAGAAGAGGGAGACAAATGAAGAGCAGGATGACATAGAGAGTAACCTGCTGGTACCAGCTGGCATCACCTTACGATGGGCCACTCTGAACCTCAAAGTCTACCGTGCTGAGGACATGCCCCAGAGTAAGCAGTCTGTGTTTTTCAGTCACACAACTGGCAATCTGTTTTACTCAGCCCCCCCTGGAGAAACTTAAACATGCAGTTTGGTCCATAAGTTATTTTGACAGTGACACATTATTCATAATTATGGCCTTGTACCCCACCACAGTGGATTTGAAATGGCATATTGTGTTACTTATGGACCTAACTGTACATGTTATCTTGTGTTGCAGTGGATGATGCTTTTGTTCAGACGGTAAAGCAAGTTTTTGGAGGTGATGGTGATAAGAAAAACTTGGTGGATCCATTTTTGGAGATCAGCTTTGCCGGCAAAAAGGTACTTCAGTGGAAAAAAAAACAAAACAGATTCTTTATTTTGTTATTGTGTGCTCAAACCTGTGGATATCATTGATTCAAAGTGATTTTGTCTTTGTTTTAGCTGTGCACCAAAATTATAGAGAAAAATGCTAATCCAGAGTGGAACCAAATCATCAGTCTCCAAGTCAAGGTATGAGAATAACATGTTGAAATGAACCTTATGGGCTCCCTTTCAGCATTTAACATCAATTAACATACACCTCTTTCCGATTCTACAGTTCCCATCCATGTGTGAACGCATCAGGTTGACTGTTTATGACTGGTAAGCTCTCAGATATATTTATCCAGTTTCACAGCTGCTCAGGTGAAAACCAAAATTTAACGTGAGGTTTTACTGTTGACAGGGACCGACTAACCAAAAATGATGCCATAGGAACAACATATTTGAATCTGAGCAAAATCGCTTCCTCTGGCGGTGAGATTGAAGGTAATGATGTAATTTGTAATTAAATAAATATCACTGTCAATGTTAACATTTTAAAACATTTATTCTAAATTGATTTATTGTCTGTTTTTTCTGCTTTAAACAGATACACCAGCTGAAACTTGCAACACGTTATCCTCTGAATGTAAGAAATGACCATTTGCATGTAACCACAGTGTCCTGTTTGAAACAGATACACACCATCTTATCTGTATGGCTAAGGTTATTTTAAGTAATTTCAGTTGGGTGTGCCAAATATGCAAAAAACCAACATAGAGAACATTGTGATGAACTACACAGAAGTTGTTTAGACTCGGTCAGCCTGTACTGTAAAATTAAGTGGCTGAGAATCTACCTGTTGGTAATGAACGTGTGCACATTTTGCTTGTTTGTTTTGCCTCACTTCCATATCTGCCCACACTCAGACATGTGATTATTTTATAACCTAGGCAACATGTTATAAGTGAGTTTTAAATGGAGTGCAAATGCCCTGCATTTTACAGTAAGCACTGCAGAGTCCGAGGTTGGTTTTCTCCCAGCCTTCGGTCCTTGCTATGTCAACCTGTACGGGAGTCCCAGAGAGTTCACTGGCCTGCCCGACCCATATGACGAACTCAACCTTGGCAAAGTAAGATCATCCTGTCAGAACTGTTGGCTTGTTAGGTCATTATTTAAGCTCTTCACATAATGTTCCACCTTCATGTGATGTGTTTCTGCTTGGTATATTGCAGGGTGAAGGGGTGGCCTACAGGGGGAGGGTCCTCATTGAGCTGTCCACTGAGCTGGATGGAAAAGTCGATAAGAAGGTGGATGACATCTCCAGTGATGACATCCTGGTGACACAGGTATGGACTGCAACAAATCGGCCTTGTGATACTGTAACTCTACTGACATTTTATTCCTTCAACTTGAATTGTGCTGAACAATGCTCTGACTCATAAGTCATAGCATTTGAAAAAAAAAAAAAAAAAAACATTTGAATTTGTGCTGCTGTTGTGATATACCTTGATTTAACTTAAGGCAGACATCACTGCTGTCCTTAATTTCCCAAATATGCTGAAATTCCCCTTAACACATGTCATACAAAATTCTGCTTATTTTCCTCTGACATCATTTCAGACTCTAATTATGTTTGATTGGAGCAGAGATCATCTGAGTGCACAAATAACTGCCAGAGGAAGGGAGGATTAAAAAAAAAAGAAATATGCCTAACTTTGAACTGTTGTGACTCTTTTCATCGAGAGCAGAAATACCAGCGGAGGAGGAAGTACTCCCTTTGCGCTGTGTTCCACAGTGCCTGCATGCTTCAAGAGCCAGGGGAGCCAATCCAGTTTGAGGTCAGCATTGGTAACTACGGCAACAAACTGGACTCCACTTGCACACCCCTGGCATCGACCACCCAGTACAGCTTTGCTGTGTTTGATGGTGAGAAAACTAACACAGGAGATAAAGCTGGAACCCCCTTCATAAGATCATTGTGGGTGGCTATTTGATGAGTCGTATGATGAAAAACATTTCTGCTATGCTAATTTATTATGATTATGATTTCTATTTTTTCCCCCCATATTTTTCTTCCCTTTTTTGTCTGGTGAAAATAATCAATAATGATTCAACTGAAACAATCTGAAAAGGCAAAAATCATTTTTTGGTCTATTCTCTGCAAACACATACCTGTAATGGGGGGTTTCAAATAGGCCCTGCTTCATTTTAAGGTTGAGAAACACTGGTATAGTGCAACAGTGAATTTACAGCATGGCAGCAGCAAGGTGTGCATTTATCTCTACACCCTGTGATTGATTTGACTGGGTGAATTTATTGTATGTCCCACAGGTAATCACTACTACTACCTGCCCTGGGCTGACACTAAGCCTGTGGTGATCCTCACTTCATTCTGGGAAGACATCAGCCACCGCCTGGATGCTGTCAATATTCTCTTCTTCATTGCTGAGAGACTGGTGAGAACAAGTCACCGTGACACACATGCTACATTTATGTGGCTTTGTAATATGTGATTACATACCAGTGCACTGCTCATTAACCTCTTCTTTTCTGGTTTTGTGATTTCTTCCAGGAGTCTCACCTCACCTCTTTAAAAACAGCCATCTTAGCCAAAATGCCTGAGACCCGTCTGGCAGAGATTTGGCTTAAACTCATCAACCACATGATAGAGGACCTTAACAGGTACTTCAAGGCAGACATAAACTCTTGGAGCTGAAAATATAACCCTATACCAAATTTGTCACTGATGTGGGAGTTATGCTGTAATGCAACGATTCCTAATCTTGTAAAACCATCATAAGAAATGGAGCGTGGTTATTCCTGCAAGGTAGACCTAGGTGGTATACCGATATTGTGCCATTGGACTGGACATCACATAGCATTTTGGACACTGTAGTGTTGTGACATGACATGAATGTTGACTTTTCTTTGTTTTAAAGGGTGAATTACAGCAAAGCAACTGAATTTTCTGAAGTTGGTCATATCTACATTACTAATGATTGCTTATCAAAAATTTCTTGTGTGTAAATATCTTATGTAAGCACCAATAGTCATCCCTACAATACTGTCACAATATCAATATCAAGGTATTTAGTCAAAGACGTCATGATACTTGATTTTTTTCTTGTATTGCCCAACCCTACAGCTGTGCCTGGTACGTTAGTGGGTCGCTGTCTTGAACAGAATTCTGTTGTATGTTTGTGCCTTGTTCTCCCTTGAAAGAGAGTCATCCAAAATTGCTTTCACTAACAAAAGCTTTTGACAGTTTCCAGCTTCCAGCGCTGGAGGGGCAGCCAAACGTGACTGCACTGGACATGCAGATAAAAAAACTTCGGGACGCTGCTGTGGCCAACATCAAACAGATGGCCACTCTCATGAAAGAAGAGGCCACAGATGTAAAGGCCACAGTTAGCGACATTGAAGAATGGCTGGAAAGACTCAAGCAGCTGGCAGAGGAGGTCAGGAGCAAAAACAATTCTGTGGATGCACACAGCTTTGCTCCACACTGGTGCAAAACAATGACATCATGTGGCTGACAAAGAATAACATAGAGAAGTGAATATCGGATCTATTCTGTGACTATTTTGTTTCTTCCTCTCTTGCCTCATCAGCCTCAGAACAGCGTACCAGATGTGATCATCTGGATGTTGAGAGGAGAGAAGCGGGTAGCATACGCCCGAGTCCCAGCCCATCAGATCCTCTACTCCACCTTCAGTGAGCAGGCCTGTGGAAAACACTGCGGAAGCACCCAAACCATCTTCATGAAGGTACAAGTCTATTTAAACACCTGTTAACATTTAATTTTACTCTAAGATGAAAGATGTTTTAAATGATTGATAACACCCAGTAGGCCTTAACAATTTTTTTAAGCAGATATTTTATTGGTAAAATTTCAGTATGGAAATACTTCTTATTTAATTTTCATTTTTTTAGTACCCCATGGACAAAAACAAAGGTGTGAAGATCCCTGTTCAGCTTCGCGTCAACATGTGGCTGGGTCTTTCTACAAATGAGAAGAAATTCAACAGCTTCTCAGAGGGAAACTTCAGTGTATATGCTGAAATGGTAGCTAAATTAAACATTGGTTATTACGTTTTTTTGGGGGGGTACATGTTAGATTTCCTTGTTTTTGTAATCTTTAATGTTTTCAGAATCATTGCTGAGCCCAAAATAGCCTTTGAATGCTTTGTTTCGAAAACTGTCCTCAAACACCCTCACTTTCTCTCTGCAGTATGAGAACCAGGCCCAAGTGTTTGGGAAGTGGGGAACCACAGGCTTGGTTGGCCGCCATAAGTTCTCGGACGTGACCGGAAAGGTGAAACTAAAACAAGAGCGCTTTATGCCGCCACGTGAATGGGAATGGGAGGACGACTGGTTTGTTGACCCTGAGCGATGGTAAATAAACCACGTTCACTCTGTCATACATAAGCACGCATGCTCACGCAGTCGTACATGATTCATGGCATGCACAAGTGTAAACATCCTCTGCCAAGTGCTTGTTCATATTTCAGAACTATCCCACATTAACTGGCAGAAATAAAAAGTCAGTGCTTGTGCCAGTCACAGCAAAAAGCCATATCTAGAGCACAATCAGAGGAAATGACCAAGAATTTTGGCATCCCCCTTTGTTTTGGTTTAATTACTTGTTTTCCTCCTCTGGTGCCTCCTACTCCTGATGTGCTTACATTTTCTCACTTGTGTAATTATGTGCTCTAAAAGCCTGTCTTCCTGAGCTGTTCTGCACTATTTGTGCTAGCCCTACATAACTAGACCCTGAGTCACAAAAGTTCTCCCCAACCTGTGTGCTGTGTTTATCTGCAGCCTGCTGACAGAAGCAGATGCTGGCCACACAGAGTTCACGGATGAGGTTTTTCAGAATGAGACACGCTTCCCTGGTGGGGAGTGGAAACCTGCTGCAGAGCCCTACACAGATGTGGTAAGACGTAGTGGTCTCGCTACACATGCACTCACATTCACCTATTAAAAAGAAACTATGTTAAATATGTGGGTGTAGATAACAGGACAAAAACCTGTCAATTCTTAGGTTAGTGGTCAGATTTCCTAACTATCCCTACTATTATGCATTAAAAAGGTGGGGTGTTATCCTGGAAATACTCCAAATGTCTTTTAGCCATCAAATTTAAATGCTTGACTATGCCTGTTTTATGCAGAATGGAGAAAAGGCTCAGAGCCCAGAAGAGCTGGAGTGTCCTCCTGGATGGAGCTGGGAGGATGCCTGGAGTTTTGATAGCAACAGGGCCGTGGATGAGAGAGGTGAGCAAACCAGAACTAAATCAAAAATATGAAATCTAAATCCTTTGTTGATATTACTTATGCGTTTTAAGGACTGAAATACAGAGGGTATAATACGTGTTTGTTTTTTACTAGGCTGGGAATATGGAGTCACCATTCCTCCTGATAATAAACCCAAATCCTGGGTTGCAGCAGAGAAAATGTACCATGTCCATCGCAGGAAGAGGCTCATACGACCAAGAAGGAAAATATCTGATAAAAAGCCTGCTGCCGAGGTGAGGAGGAGATAGATGGGGGAGACGGGGAAAGTAGGAGTAAGGAGACATGGAAGATTATGCTTGGTTTCTTATTTTTCTCTTCTCCTTGTATCTTTCACAGAGGCGGGAACCTGGGGAAGGCTGGGAATACTCCTCACTGATTGGTTGGAAGTTCCACAGGAAGGAGCGCTCCTCTGACACGTTTCGCCGCCGTCGCTGGAGGAGAAAAATGGCTCCATCGGATTGCATGGGGGCCTCGGCCATCTTTAGACTGGAGGGGGCACTAGTAAGTCATAATTAAGCTGCTATGTAAAAATGGCAAATGAATGTGGTTATAATTGCCTTGAACCCTCTGTGTTTTCTACAATCATCCCACTCAGAGGCTGTAGCCATGGCAACAGGGTTAAGCTATGCAATTGACTCATGTCCTCTCATTATTCTCCTATATCTGCCTCTTCCTGTCAGGTGATTGTGACTGGCACATAATTCAGGAAGCATGTTTTTGTTCTGCAATTTAAAGACATGCTATATTTGGTCATATGTTGACTGACTGAGATTTTTGCTGACTTGCTCAAAGGTTGGCTCAGAAATGTTTTATTGAGCCGTTCCCTTGTGTTTTGTCCTACAGGGAGTTGATGTTGACGAGAAGGCCAGTAAAACGGATGCAGCCAAGCTGTTTGGTGCCAACACACCCACTGTTTCCTGCCACTTTAACCGTAAGTAGTTAAGTCACATCTTGGGCTCTGACACTGATTAAAGACCCTCTGGAGACTGCTTCCTCTCTGACTGGCTCTATTGGAAGATATAATTACACCGTATTATATTGGAAAAAAATTACATTCCTAATTAGCAGCTTATCAGGTATCCTGCAAAATTACATTGTTGGCAGTAGTGATACATTTAGGTTTGCTGTTAAACCTAATCTCTCTTCAGGGTCCTACATTTACCATCTGAGGGTGTACGTGTATCAGGCAAGGAATCTCTGTGCCATGGACAAAGACAGCTTCTCAGGTAAAAATAAAGCAATATGTGGCAGTGAAGTCATTGTTTGGGTTCCAGATGAAAGTGGTCAAGAGAAATAAATAAAAACGATTAATGATATTCGTATTAATTAAGGAGTATTGATTACATCAAACACTAGCCACAATGGTCCATGTGATCCCATACACATCTTGGCTCACATGTCAGTCACAGTCATTTCCTGGTCCTCTCCAGATCCCTATGCCCATGTGTCATTCCTACATGTCAGTAAGACCACAGAAGTCATAAGGGCCACCCTTAACCCTACATGGGATCAGACTCTCATCTTTGAGGACATTGAAATCTATGGGGACCCCCAGACAATTGCCCGCAACCCTCCTGATGTGGTCTTGGAGCTGTATGACAGCGATCAAGTGGTATGTTATCATACTTTGAAGATGATCTGGTATGGATGTGCTCGCACTGTGCTTGGTATTTGTGTGCTACTGCCTGCTGCTGTACTTTGTGCCACAGGGTAAAGATGAGCCTATGGGTCACTGTACATGCCCCCCGATAGTGAAGCTGAACCCCAGTGTGGACGTCAGCCCCAAGCTGCTGTGGTTCCCAGTCACCAAAAAGGGCCGCGGTGCAGGAGAAATGCTTCTGGCCGCTGAGCTCCTACTGAAAGACAAGGTAAAGAAGAGCTTGAAGAGAGAGAGAAGAGACAGTTAGTGACATGGTAATATGCACTTAGTACTTTGCAAAAGATCTCCATTTTAAGTCATTTAGTCTCTTGTGCACAGATCATGTCTTGATCACCCAGAAAACTACAAATCTTTTTTAACTAATCTCCTCATGTTTACATTCATCTTCAACATCTACCTACTGAAGTAGGTGTCATTTTTAAATAAATAATGGATCACAACTTGCACTGGATTTACCTGTTCAACCTGTTTCATGACAAGGAGCTAAAACTATGTTTTTTGTCTTAATCCATAAACCTTTGTCCATAAGATGATATTTATGTTTGATAAAAAAAAGAAGGTGACACTCTCCTGCTTTGGCCTCCAGGTGAATGAGGGAGATATGCCCCTGGTGCCTCCCAGGCGAGGGGAGAAGCTCTACATGGTTCCCCAGGGAATCAGGCCAGTTGTGCAGCTCACTGCCATTGAGGTATTGCAGTCAACCATCCAGCTTGTCTGCAAGATGAAATACATTCCCTTCAAACAAATTACATGATCAGACACGACCGGCCCAACCTTGAGATGTTGTTGTGGTTATTTTCAAAACAGACTTATCACCCAATTCTCTGTAATCTCATAATCTGTTCCTGTGTATGTCCTTGTTTGCTCCCAGATCTTGACCTGGGGTTTGAGGAATATGAAGCCCTACCAGCTGGCTACAGTTTCTTGCCCCAGTTTGATTGTGGAATGCGGTGGCGAGATCATTCAAACTGCTGTCATCAAGACCTTCAAAAAGAACCCCAACTTCCCCGGATCTGTGCTGCTGCTCAAAGTGGTACTAACTCTCAGCCTTGGTTGAACATGTTCACACAAGCGTCCCATTCCAAATAAACAAATACAATCTTTTCCTTCCTTACCCAGCTCCTGCCCAAAGAGGAGATGTACACCCCTCCCATAGTGCTGAAGGTCATAGACCATCGACCTTTTGGCAGAAAACCCGTAGTGGGTCAGTGTACCATCGACTGCCTGGAGCAGTTCCGCTGCGACCCTTATCGCATCAACAGTGAAATGGTCATGTCTGCCAAAGGTATAAACACTTTGGTATTCACACATGTATGCATGGACACTTTCATAATACACAAACCCATCCTGATTACATGTGGCATTTATCTTATTCTGTTTTCCATGGATCTTTCAGTGGCGATGATAGCAGCTGCCCAGGGAGATGTTGTCATCGATGTTGAAGAGAGACCCATTCTGAATACTGAGGTAAAAGATGCTGTGGTCCTGTAAGCAGTCTAGAGTGACTTTTTTGAAATTCTCAGATAATTCTTTTATCAATAATTGCTCTCTTTGTCCCTCCCCCCCTTTAGCAGCTGCATGCAGAAAAGGTAAGATATTTTTGTTTTTACAGAGACTGATAGGCAGCGTCTCTAAAAATACAAAGTGCATCATTATTTTCCATCTTCTAGGAGGACGAGGCAGTAGACTGGTGGAGTAAGTTTTATGCCTCCCTCGGGGAGCAGGAGAAGTGTGGCCCTTACCTCAAAAAAGGATATGACACTTTACAGGTGAGGACATGTCATCACACAGAGCCAAACAACAAGCTATAATTCTGGCATTTGTGACACCATGTCTGTTTGGGTTCACAAGCTACAGCTTGCTAGCTAAAAATGATCTCAAAATACCCTGAAAGATTATATATCAGCCATAATAGGGTTGTGAAGTCTGACAAGAAAGTCTTTTTAGTAGACTAGATATGTAATTCCAGTTGTGTAGCTTTTTCTTTAGATGTTGACATGAGACATCAGGAATCTGGGAGTTGAGATGTAAATATTTATAGTATAACTTAATAGACATCAAATGTAGAAAATTATATTCTTATCTGCTGTAATCCATGATTATTTGTAACACAGAGGTGAAGAAGAGTAATAATGAAGAGTGAGAATGAAAAGTGTCTGATATTTGATTTACTGTTATGCCTCTTGAAAACTGGTGAAAGTGCATTATCTATGAATCCTTGTATCTGTTTCTGTTTGCGTGTCTGTGTTTGTGTGTGTGTGTGGTATGTTTTGCAGGTGTATAACAGCGAGCTGGAGGAGGTTCCACAGTTCCAGGGCTTGACTGATTTCTGCGGCACCTTCAAACTGCAGCGAGGGAAGAGTGAGGATGAGGAAGATGATCCCACAGTGGTGGGAGAGTTCAAGGTGAGGAAGACAAATACTGAGGAACTGAGTTAACATTGTACCTGAAACAAAGGGAACAGCAGCTACAGTATCATTGCACAGCTACTCTTCCCAGCCCTTGTACACCCTCTGGTGGTAATTTCATAAACGTCAATCAAAAATCAGAGCGATTTCATTTGTCAAGTACAATAAAAGTGGAGGAATTTGTCGTGGTGACACCGGTTCAGGGACACATCAACAAGTCAAGGAGTAACATGTCGGCACGACTAGTACAGAAGCACTTTATTCCTCAGGTGGCTGCTAAAGTCACCCATAATGAAGACTGTAGCATTGTCAAGTCAGATCTCTAATTCTGTCTGCTCAATTAGTTAAACATTCTGTTTCATTCGCTTTTACCTGTTGTGGGATGTGGAGTCCAGTCTAATAGTGCTGACATGTGACTGTTCTGTCGCATACAGGGCTCGTTCAGGATTTATCCACTGTCTGATGACCCAGGGGTTCCTGCTCCACCCCGTCAGTTCAGAGAGCTTCCTGAGAGCGGGCCTCAGGAGTGTCTGGTCAGAATTTATGTGGTGCGCTGCATTGACCTGCAGCCCAAGGATAACAATGGCATGGTGAGCCTTAATCTAAAATTTAACAGCTGCCCAGGTTTTGCAATAAGCACACTCTACATTTTGAGTTCCCAAATGATAAGAAGCTCAGATTGATGCACCAGGTGCTTGTTTTCACTTTCATCCTTTATGTGTTCCCGTGACAGTGTGACCCTTACATTAAGATCACTTTGGGAAGGAAAACAGTGGATGACAGAGATAACTACAAGCCAAACACCCTCAATCCAGATTTTGGGAGGTGAGACAACAATGTGTTAATGATTTTTTTTTTTTCCATTCATTTTTTCTCTTCATCTCAAACACATTATAATGGTCAATTTTCAGAATTTATGCAGGAAAACAAAGCAACAAAGTATAAAGTGTGTCTTCCCTTCTCATCCAGGGTGTTTGAGCTGTCCTGCTTTCTGCCTCAAGACAAGGACCTGAAGATTGCCGTCTATGACTACGACTTACTGAGCAGAGATGAAAAAGTGGGTGAGACGGTCATCGATTTGGAGAACAGACTCCTGTCCCGTTTCGGCGCCTATTGTGGCCTTCCACAGACTTACTGCACGTGAGCATCAACTCTGTGTGTTTTTATCAATGTGGAGTGTGTCTTGAGCTGCCAGATCTATGTTCTGTATTGAGGTGTTTTAGTTTGTTAAAGTCAAACTTGTGTATTATTACCTGTATGCAGTGATTAAGTTCAGTAAAATCACAAGTTCACAAGTTGAAAGTTACGATTTTCTTCCAGGTCAGGGGTCAATCAGTGGAGACACCAGCTGAAGCCATCTCAGATTCTCCAGAACCAGGCCAAGCTGAAGGGAATTCCTCCTCCACGCATAGAAGGAGATGGCAGCTCATTGACCTTCTCTGGGAGACAATACAGCCTGCAAGATTTTGGTAACCTCACTTAACATGCTTAATTGTTTGCATTTCATAACGTTAGTATGTACAACTTAAAATATTACCTATCAGTATACTACAACGGGATTTCAGCTACCCATATGTCCAAAGATGTCAACATATGCCTTTATATAAATGTGCTGGGTATTTGTGTCTGCAGACATGGCACATAAAAAGCAAAAACCCTGCCTTACATGGTATTATATCCTTCCTTTCACCCTTGTCTTCTCGTGTTTGATCCACTGTGCTCTGTGCAGAGGCTAACTCTGTGAACCACCAGCACCTGGGCCCAGCCAGGGAGCGGCTGGCCTTGCACGTCCTCAGAAACCAGGGCTTGGTACCGGAGCATGTGGAGACCAGGACCCTGTGCAGCTCTTACCAGCCAAATCTGTCTCAGGTTAAACACACAGCAGTAAAACTGGATTATCTTTATTGCAGAAGTAGAAGTAGACTTAGCTGTAGTAGAGTAAAAGCAGGGTTCCCACCTGCCCTGGAAAACTTTGAAATCCTAAAAATGTATTAAATAGTTTTCCAGTCATGGAAAACACATGAAAATTTCAAAGCCTCATAAAATGTCCTAGTTGTGTAGTTATGAGATCCTGGGGAAAAGTGGGAGCCTTGAAAAGGCTACAACTCTGTGCAGTGAACACATGAAAGACATTGTATGGTGGCTATGTTTAAAATTGAACCCCTTTATTCCAAATGCAGGGGCGAATTCAAATGTGGGTGGACATCTTCCCTAAGAGCCTGGGCTTGCCAGGACCTCCGTGTGACATTACTCCACGCAAAGCCAAAAAGTAAGAAACCGAACTAATGGTGACATTTTAACATAGTGCATTACTGGATGAATTGTAATCATGTGTTTGGAACAGGTACTATTTGCGGGCCATTGTCTGGAACACAACTGATGTCATTCTGGATGAAACAAGCATCACTGGAGAAAATATGAGTGACATCTACGTCAAAGGGTACGCTATTTTGCTTATCAGTCACCAACTACAATAAACTGAACACAAACCTCTCATATTTGATTTGTCCTCCATCCATCAGACTGATGGTACTGATACTTATTTACACAATGTACTTTATTTTATGTTTTTTATTCACACATAGCTAGATTGAATAAAATAAAATCATACTATGTTTCCCAGATGGATGCCAGGCATGGAGGATGACAAGCAGAAGACTGATGTCCACTACAGATCCCTGGATGGTGATGGAAACTTCAACTGGAGGTTCATCTTTGGGTTTGACTACCTGCCTGCAGAGCAGCTGTGTGTTGTTTCCAGGAAAGTGAGTGAGATTATGCAGCGGCAACGTAGTGTCAAGTGATTCTGCAGAATTTTTTTGAAACAGTGGTGTAATGTTGCGAGACAGGATGTAAAAGAAATGTCTTTCTTTTGACAGGAACACTTCTGGAATCTGGACAAAACTGAATTCAGGGTTCCCCCGAAACTGATCATCCAGATATGGGACAATGACAAATTCTCCCTGGATGACTACTTAGGTGAGATGTTGCTGCTCATAACACCGATTGATGGCATGCATGGCCGTACAAAAGCAAATCCTGGATACAGCTGAAATACAAATATGTACTACCTGTCCATATCTCTGACACAGGTGCCATTGAGCTGGACCTGCTCAATCTGATTCCCCCTGCAAAGAGCCCAGAAAAATGCAGCCTGAAGATGATACCAGGAATGCCAGGCTCATCCCTAACCAAGAGACCAAATCCCAACTCCCTGTTTTCCCAGAAGTCTGTGCGAGGCTGGTGGCCGTGCATGATGGAGCAGGACGGGAAACATGTGCTTGGTGTACGTTTAAGTTCACATCCCACTCTGTTGTTCAGGGTATATTCCTCTAGTTTCTGTTTGTGACTGTGTTTTAATATTTCACAGGGAAAAGTGGAGTTGACCTTGGAGATCGTGGAGGAGAAGGAGATGGAGGAGAGACCAGCCGGGAAAGGCAGAGATGAGCCCAACATGAATCCCAAACTGGACCCACCCAAGTAAGAAATGTGGTATAGTTGTATTCAAAAATATAATTCTGTATGTGTATGAATTGTTTGTTCATTTGCATCAGTATTTGTGAACACATTCCACACTGATGTTTGTTTCCATGAAACAGTCGCCCTGACACGTCCTTCTTCTGGTTTACGAACCCCTGCAAGACCATGAAGTTCATCGTGTGGCGCAGATTCAGATGCATTTTCATTGTCGCGATTATCCTTCTGCTGGTGATCTTGTTCTTCGGGATCCTGTTCTACTCTCTTCCCGTATGTTGATCATGCTTTTATACTGATATTTATTTTACATACTTTGAGTAATGCTCTCAAAAATCGTGCTTATATCGTTAAATGGTTTTAAATTCATTCTTTTATTCGCAGAATTATATCTCAATGAAGATTGTGAAGCCATTCGCATGAGGAGTGCTGCAGAGAGGCTGTCTGCCTTCCTGATTCAGGAGCCACACAGATACTCTTCACTATACAGTGTCCCCTGGAAATATATGCAATTACTTGTACTATCGACTCTACTCTCCATAGCGGACTGATTCTATTCAGCATTTCCACCCAAACATAATCAGCACTGTCTGTTTTTTTTTATTTTTTATTATTTTTGCACTTTGTATCAGTTGCACTATGGTGTCTCACAACTTGCAAGCATTATTTTTTTTCTAACATTAAGCTTTATAAAAAAAATCATGAATGTCAAGAATCAAAACATTGTAATAAATTCTGTAATAATCTAATCTTTACAGTTTATGGTATAATTTTACACGAGTGATTCCAGTGCATCCAAGTTTGTAACCTACCCTGCGTTCCAAATCGCATACTTATACTTTTTACTCTTAGTATGTACTGCAGCTGCCCTTACAAAGTATGTAGTTTAGTATGTATTGGGACATACTAATTCTTTTTTTCCCTACTAAATAGGATGGTAGTATGGGTATTGGAACGCAGGGATAATCTCAGGGCCGGTTTTGCTTATTAAATTACTGTATAAGCGACTGCAATGGGCCCTCTAACCACTAGGGGGCCTCTGTGTCTTTCATTTTTTAATTTTTTTTTAACACACACCTTTTTATTGACATTGATAACACTTGTGGGCCTTTGGAAAGATGTTCTAGATAAAGACTCCATTTTAAATTTGTTATTTGAAAATAAATTATCAATAAAATTGATTTTTCTTTGATTTATGGTATAACTGTGTCATACTGCTCAAAAGATATTTTTAAAGGGTCACTTTACTTCTAGCTGTGATTATACTGTTGTGATTGCTTTATTTGTTAATTAAAAGCTCTAATTAAATTACGTATGCCTGTGTTTAGGTTTTGGGGGGCATGGCAGTTAAAGATTTTGCTTGAGGACTCGAAAGTTTCAGAAACGGCCCTGCAGGACCTAAATGAATAAAGCACCTGGCCTTACTTAGACCTACCTTTTCCACTTTGAAATGGCCCCATTGTTTGGGATTTTTACTCGAGTGCATTGACAATAACGCAGTTATTCCAAAAGCTTAGTTCAGGGGTTATTATTTGACGCTCCACAGAGCTGGAGGGGGAAGAAAAGCCCTGTGTCGGACAGCCCACTTGATAAAAAAAATGACCAATCACTCCAGCTGTCTCAAGGTTTGCACGACAGTAAATTCCTTTTCGACACAGTTGCTACGATACATCCTCAAGATCCCGCCTCTTTGCCCAAAGACAGCTCTCTGATTGGTTTGAATTTCCCTGCCGTCAAGGTGCAGCAGTACCAGCGACTTCAAAGTAAAACAATACCGAGTGATGACATCTCGTCTGAAGATGAATTCGTGTTTACCAAATTGATAAAAATGTAATAAAGCCACCCGAGGTTTCCAAACTCAAAAGATGGACACGCCTGTGAGTTGCATTGTTGTTTTAAATGGAGACAGATCTGTGTGTCTTATCTGTGTTATCTGTGGGCATCGAGGCTAGCGCACTAAGGTTAGCTAATGTGGGAATATCAGCCAGCCAGGGAGCTAGGAGAGGCTGACTTGGCGACTAATGCTATGCTAACTGTTCACATTATTATTATTATTATTATTTTTATTATTTGCACCAGAGGTTATATTCCAATAAAGTCAGCTGATGGGTAAAGCTTTGGGACTAACTAACCTTAGGGTGTTAAAGCCGACGAAGTATCTTTACCATGAATATAACGTGGAAAAATAATGTATAGCTAGCTGAAGTAGAGGTGTGGAGCCTGGTAGCAGCTGCTTGAACCCGTTCAGAGCTTCTTTGCCCGGTGACTTGTTTGCTGATAGTGAGTCAGTCCCTGAAACGGAGACGATAACCAAGTGTCTAAACCTGGAGTGTGATATCACTGTATGTGGCAGCTCTGTGGCCAGGACTGTCCTCTGAGAGCTGCCCCTCCTCCTGACATGTGAAGTTCAGAAACACCTGCAGCCAGGCCGCCCCAGTCCACGTCTGTTTTCTAGCCTTCTCCTAAACCCAGACACAAACAAGTGACAGTGACTCTGGGGAAAAGGGCAATGCTTAAGTAAGTATGCTCCTTGTGAATGATCAAAACTGTTGCAGTTCACAATAAACAGTGTTTTTAATAACAATAATAATATTAATGAAATGACATACTGTGTATATTTTTTTTTCTCTTAAGCAGCCTTAGTTGATTCATCTGCTCTCACCTGTCAAAGATGGATGAAGAAATGCATTCTCAAAGAAGGTATACCAATCTAATGAGTGTTAGGGCTTTGTGTCCCCAGGTGTCTACTACTAGAAGGGTGTTTGTACATGTGGCAGTGTGCTTAAATGTCCATAATTAAAAAGGAAGATTGTTTGAGTTGACCTTACTTTTTGATTAACATCTGATCCAACAAGGGACTTGTATATGTTGTATAGTGAAACAAAGGGGCTACCTGCGGTTAAGGAGAAAAAGAAATAAGCGCACATAAGATACAGCCTTTTCATTGTTTACTCTCTCTGTTCTGCATCAGTGTGACTGCTGAAGCCAAGCCCGAGGATGCCAACAATGATATTTCCAAAACAAACCTTACAGATGGAAGAGATGACCTATTTTGTGGACCCCAAAAGCTTGAGAGGAAAAATGACGGTGTAATAATGGATAACACTCAAGATGACCCCGCATCTCAGAACTCCCTGGACTGCGGGGCTGCCAGTGGACTTGATGAGGCTTGTTTTGTTGGCAGCGGACATATCGCGGCTCCGATGCACTGCTCCACTGTGCAGAAATCTAAGAGGCCCAGCTCACCTGATCCACACCCTGTCAAAACAACATGTGTAGCTGCACACTCTCCCAATCCCAAACTCACCCTCTGTCTCCATAGTAGTCCCAAGAAGGCTGTGAGTACTCCCAGCGATGTGGAGATGCTGAGTCCGGACAGCCCCCTCTGTAAACCCCTGCCTAACTCTGCAGACAAAGACCATGATGGCTGTGCTTTCACAGAGCAAACCAGCCTTCAAGGGGCTCCCCGGGAGTTTGTGAAAGACTCTGATTCAGGATGTTTGGTCAAAGACAGAGACAAGCCTGTTGCCGTGGGAACAGAAGATGCTGAGAAAGCTGAGTGCAGTGGATCATCTGATATGAGTCAGGACTTCAGCGGAAGCCAGACAGGTTCCACTTTGGGAAGGTACTTATGAAGCTAACATATCTCATGCCTCAACTTATTCATCCAATTGTATTAATGTACTTTTTTTTTTTCTTTTATGATTGGTGAATCATCTCTCTTGTGGTCAAGTTCCACCATGCTCTCCATTCCTATAGATGATTATTTGGTACACTTACATTTTCTGCTCTTGTCCCGTACAGCATTTCATTCTCACTGTGTGACATGGACAGTAAATGGTTGGGGACGCCTATTGATGAGCTGAACAGGATGCCCCAGTGTGCCCCTCCTCTGTCTCACCTGAAAGTAGTGCCTAACCACACGATCACAATCAGGGTGAGTCCACAAGCCATTTTCTCCTTTGTTGTCCTCAGTTTGTTTTCTAAGATCAGAAAAAGAAAAAGCATGCATATATAAGTGAAAGGCTGTGTGGGGTAAGAATGACATATGCCTCTTACAGGATAAAATGAGGGAGAGGGAAAATGAGTGGGAGAGACTGTAAGGTATTTGTTGGTTTATGTCTTTGCTAGATGCAGGTAGAAGGAAATGGAAACAGAGCTGTGCATCCGCTCAGAGCCTCATGTCATTAAAGCCCCTGTCAGAAAATGACTTCTACTGGTAGTCCCACTGGAACACTGTCAGTACGTCTAAACAGCTACAGCTTGCTCCAGCCATAAACCCCGACCCTCACCTAGTCTGGGCTCTCCCCATTTTTTTAATCACTAAAATAATTTTCTCTCTAGTTACTATTTGAAGACAGTCAAGTATCAAAATGAAAAACACAGGCCTGTTTTCAGCTGTTTAGTCACCCACCCAGGATGAAACATATTTCTCTTCAGGTGACTTTATGAAAAGGTGAAAAATAAGCTTGTATGCCAATTACTTGTTTATTGAGAATTGACACAAGACAACAGACCTCTTTTTATATTCATAGGGATGTCTTTGTTAATTGGGTTCAGGAAAAAAAAAATGCTGTGAGATTTTAGTCTAATTGAGTGTGTCATACTTAATTCCAGAGCATCTCTGTGATTTTAAAACATGTACCATGTCAGAGCTCTTATGAGTTACTAAAAGATGATTGTTACAACAAACATAATTTTTGTGTTGCAGTTAACAAAACAAAGAAAGTGAGAAATTAGCAGTCTTACTCACTCTACAGTTAAGGGTAACCTGCAGAGACATCTTAATATTTCAGTTTTTTTTTTCTGTGTTACAGACGGATCTCCTTAGAGAGGGAGAGCAACCTGTCCCGTACCCCTCGAAGTTCAAGGACGCCTGGGATGACGTGTCTGTGAAGATGCCCTGCTCTGAGAAGAATCTGTTTCCTGTGGAGAGTGAGGTATACTAGACATGGAGATAACAGAGTCATGTTCTTTAGTTGCTTTGATTAAGACATACCCACAGGAATATTGATGTGTCGGCCGGTTATAAGTTGCTGTGTTGTTTAGGATGGAGGTGGCGTCCAAAGTCGATGGGAGCTGATCCACACAGCCTTGGAGGGAGAATTCAAAAGTTCTCTGGATGTGAGGGTAAGACAGCTGTGTTGGGTCACATATACTTTTTAAGTTGTGTTATTCTCAGCCCTCACTAGGCAATTAAAGCATGTGTCTTATACAGGGGTTTTTAATACCTTTTTCTTATAAGCCAGTTGTAGAAGATTCAAAGAAACAAAAACTGATTCTATAAACAACCACAGGATGGCAGAGTTTGCAACAATCATGGCTTGTACCGGCCATATTAAAGGATGAGTGTGACTGTAACTTGAAGACTCTTAAGGTTTTGTACATTCAACCTGATGTTATTCTGCTGATGGTGTTGCGTGTTTCAAAAAATTGTCGTCTGTCAATAAACAAATCTGACTCTCCTCATACAGGATGCAATACTGAGATACAACACAGCCCATGCAAAGAAATGGGACTTCACTGCCCTGAACCTTCTTTGCACAGAGGTAAGCATTACACACATTACAGTCAACTGATTTTTAAAGGTTGAGCTGGGACACAGAGGTTGGGTGCGGCTGGGCATAACTCTCATTGGTATCCCAAATGTGAGGTTATCTGATATGTGCATGTATTCTAAGGAATTTATTTGACAAATGGTTAAATGCAAATAAATAAAACTAATTAAAGTGGCACTCATTCATTTTTTTCTTTAATACTTTTGTTTATAATACCGTGATTGTCTCGGCTGAGAAACTGTCTCAGCTGAGCATGTGGTTGATATGACTTCAGTCTAAATCTTTGAAAGGGAAATCTCAGCCAAAGGAGCGTAACACTTTAATTAATTTGCTATCTAACAGGCCGTCATATCCGTCCATTCAAGAGAAGTGGCATATTAAAAAGAAAACTGTTGATTGAATTGCAGTCGGTTGTGTGCATCACAGTGCAGACAGTTTGCCCCCTTGTGTTTTCCATTGTACAGGTTGGCATCTCTGGCTCACTTCACCACGATTAACTTTCATCTTCATTCTTCAGTCATTTACCCTAATGAGAAACTAAGCTAATGCTAATGTTGTGTCACTGAGAGGGGAGAGCGTTCTTATCTGTGTGGCTGCAAGCCCATCAGCGTGAGTCCTCCCATTCTGGTACCTGTGTGTCTCACAGGAGCAAACATGTATCATGCAGTCAGGACAGATGGGTACAGAGCATGGCGGCAGCAGCTGTTGCAGATGAACCAGGGGAATGCCTGTCTTTCTTTCTGTCTCTGTCCTCCCCTCTCTTGAGCACTCCCTGTCTTCTGTTTACCCAGTTAAAAAGTGTAATTAAATACCAACAGTGAGAGAAAGTTCTGTTTGCTTTCCATGTGGCATGAATATGTACCTCGCATTCATTATTTCGGGGTTGTTTATTAAAAGCAGTTTTAAGAATGAAATTTAATGTCATAATTGGTCATTTTGCCCTCTAACAGTTTATTTAATTTCCCAATTTACAAGAGATGGTCTACTATGATGTGTAGAGGAAATATGGCTTCCCTTACAGGCAGTAACTTCATGCATGGACAAACCATACATGCATGAAAGAGGCAAAGAAACACATGCTTCAAAAAGATAGCAGGTCAGTCTCAGGTAAAAACCTAATTTGTCGTTCTGCTTTTATTCACGGCATGTGGTTTGTTACAAAAACCTGTCAAGATAAGTTCATGGACAGGTTAGGGCCATTAAGAACCAGATGACTCTTCTAATGGAGCTCTTACAGTCCAATCGAAGTGTTTGATACCACTTACGGCTCACTCAGATTAATAGTTGCATCTGATCCTCATCCCTTACCTTTACTAATTGTATGATCAGATTCAGACCATTTTCCAAGCTGTTTTTTTTTCTCCTCTCTGAAATGATTTCTTAGTGTAAAGCAGAAAGCTCGGTAGATCAATAGCTGCCTGAGCCATTTTACAGCTCAATCCAATTTAATTAAAAGGGACCATTAAATCTGTTGCAGTGCTTAGTAAGGCTAGCAGGAAAGCACAGCCCCCTTCCAGTAGAGCGTAGTCTGTCGCTGACACAACAGACTACACCAACTGTCCACTCATGGCCACAAACAATGTATTTCCCCCTCTCTCTTCACTTCTTTGCTGCTCAGCCTTTTAGCAAAGGAGGGCTCATGCTGACAAGGGAGGGCTGATACTGATAGGGGGTGGACAGGTCAAGGTCTGAATACCAAAGGTGGCAGTGGAGCCCAAATTTTACAATATGTTGGAATGGGGAAGAGAAACTATCTTTTTTTTTTGTGTGTGTGTGTGTGTGTGATGATGTTTATATTGCTCTGCTGACGTTGAATCTCTATTTTGTCTGTATTTAAGGCAATTTTTTATTGTATTTGAGGTGGTGGAAAACATTGCCACCAAGAATCCCTCAGGTGGTGGTGTGGGCTATTCAACCAAAGTATGATTCAGCTGTTTCCCATCCTCACATCCAAAAAAAAAAAAAAAAAAAAAAGTGCTTGAATTGGAATTGGCTGCCGATTCATGTGAGCATGGTGTTTTTTCTCATATAGTCAGAGGCTTTTAATTTCTCATCAGAAGATGAATATGAGACAAAAGTAAAGAGGCAAAAGTACAGATGGTCAACTACTGGTTTTGACTATTTTTTTTTTTTTTTTATCACGCCAACATGTTGTCACCCAGTTTATTATTTTCTGGAAGGAGGGTGTCAAGAATGTACTTCTATTGATGGGTCACAAATCAAATTTAGTTAATATGCATGTAAAATATGCAACCAAATGGTAAACAAAAAATACTTTAATTTACGTAACCTTATATTAAAATAAGGCTGTTGATGGCATGAACTGGCAGCAGTCTTGATAGTTTAAACATGTAGGCAATTATTGTCAGAATCACTTCTGTTCTTTAATAGCTTATTAATCTCCTACAGAAAATTAATTTCTGAAATGTGCAACAGAAGGATCCATTTATACTTGGCCTCCATTTTTTTCCCCAATCGATTTCAGTTTTAGGAGCCAGCAGCCATCTGCAAGGTCTAAATTTCTCATATGTGCAGCTTAAAACATATGTATCTATCATATATGTTGTTACATATCCTGACTAAGAAATGACCAAATCTGTAGTATGTTCTCTGCATCAAATATGTAGAAAACCAAACTCAATTAGTTTATGATAACAAGCAATATTTTGTTGACCCTAAAATTATGATTATATTGCTTGTCAAGCACATAGAGACTTGCACATAAATAGGTGAGACATCTCACATATAGCCTCTACAGGATGAGAGAGCAATCAGAACCTCCCTGACGGCACTTGAGCATGAGATTTATGTCTTTTTAACTGGTGCCATTAAACAACAGATGTGTTCAATCATAAGTGCTACTTCTTTAATTCATAATCAATCTTAGAGACTGAATGTCTTGCAGTCAGGGAGATGAGGGGCAATTCTGTGAGTCTCAGCCTTTCTGTGATCGCGGACAACCCTATTGATTAATATACTGATAAAACCATTCTCATGCTTTTATTGTCATAGCTTTATTTTATAACCTTTATTCTGCTGCCATCCTTATCTTATTTTTCTGTGCAAGTTTAACAAATACTTCATTAATCTGTTTCCGCTGTAGTTTACGGTGAGCTTGAATCCCAGCTGCCACCCTCCTCAGCCAAACAGACCTAATTATATCTAGAGCAACATTTGTGCAGCACTAGGGTAATTGTCAAGAGGTACATTGCGCCTGGGCCAGTGATTGACACTCCTCTCCATGTTTAATAGCTGTGGGGCGGGAAAAAAAAGAATATCCAAATTAGGACTTGTCTGTAAATTGTCTTAGTGTCTCTCCCCTGCCAAATGAAACTGTCATGATGTCACTTTCTGATGAATGTCTGCGGTCTGAGCAGGAGCCCAGTGCGGAGCAGAGCACAGCTGATGTTCAAATATAGTGCATGCACATTCAAATGTAGCCAGACAGACAATTGTCTCTCACTCTCTATCTTTCTCACACCCTGTCGTGCTCTGTTGCTTGCTTCGTGTCTCTCTCTCTCTCTGTTTCACACACACAGTAATATGAAAAAGTATTGAGCTGTTTCACCATAACATATCACAACTTTACCAAATTAATCATGTCCACTAAATACTAACGTTGTTTATGAAGCACATAACAAATATCCTCAACATTAAAATGTTAAAGTAAGATTAAGTAGTTCAAGCTGCTTGGAAATGTAAAGAAGTTGTGGAGACCAGAACGGATGGGGGATCATTAACATACGCAGCCATATATCTGGACTGTCCGCCTGGAACCTGCTGCCTCAGTTGATCCTAATATCAGTCAGTTTTGATATATGGATGTGGTATCTCCGATGTGTGTGAGCAGCCTAACCTGTGTGTCACTCTTGTGGCTGGTTACTTTAGCAGTGGGAAAGCTGGGGCCTCATCTCTCTCCCCTCATCCTGCCCCATCACCCACCACCATCTATTACTTCCGCAGGAGCGCTTTATGATGTCTGCCAGCTCATTACTTCTGACAGCATTTAGTCAGGCCTGCTCTGCAGTCATATAAATGCCCCTGGCCAAATTACCTGCCTAAGACTTCCTGTTTGAAATCAAGCCACCCTGCCTCTATCTCCACAATTGGCCATTTGCATTTGTTCCAAAAAGTCCATTTAATCAGGCAAGCTCCCTCGCTAACCTTGATGGAATAAGGCAAATGATTGATGCCACTGACATTCAGAGCCAATACACTCATGACTGATTGTGTTGTAAATCTGGGTCTATGATGGAATAACTGGGTGTTTATTTTAGAGGGAATCGCAGATGGATGCTGAGGTAAGCTATTGGCTGAAGTATGGATGCCCTGGCCGTGGCAGGCTCCCTCCTAAATTGATGGCAGTTTGGTCTTTAACAAGTTCTGTGTCGTGACTGGCTCTGCTGCATTTCTTTTTGTTCTCTTGCCGCTGAGTGGAAGCGTAGAGTTGGGATTATTGGTATCTAACCAGTGGGAGTTCACTCAGTGTACAACAATAAGCCTCACTAACCTTTACTGACATCTAACTCATTCATTTGGTGGATATGAGAGAATTGAGCCCTCTTCCTTAGATATTGGGTTCTGGTAATATTGGCTTATTCTCACAGCTTCACTGTCTCATACCATTTATGCTTTGCATCAAGCTGACAGCCACTCTTGGCCTATTTCAGGGCTGTTGTCTTTTTGTGTCTAGCACAGCATTATAAACCCCAAGAGAAATTTGACTTTTAAAAAATTTTATGCATCTTGCCAGATGTCCAGGTTGGCCATCTGACAATAATACTGTATATTCTTTGGACTTAAGTTTGAACTCATGGAAGTTTCAAACTATCTGATGTTAAGCTTTCACAAGAATTGTTTCTTTTTTCAGTTAATGTTTAAGTTGGTAATTTGTTGTATTTTATGGTTGAAATGAAATCTTGGGGTGGGACGTAACAATGGGAGGTTTTGTTCAAAAGTGGCCATTACGAACATGTAGAGATGGCAGTAAAACCTGCAGCATACTCTTTAGTTGCAGCAGCAGTCCACTTTGAAAAGTTTTGTGCATAATCTTGAGCTCTCACAAATTCCAGATTCTTCAAAGTGAATAAATCTCAGCAACTGCGAGGCAACCATGATGTCTTGGGAAAATGGGAAACAGGGTTAAGGGTGAACATCTAAAAATGTACCACTTTGACAGTTGTGAATTTTATTTGATGGTAGAAACAGAAAAGGGGATTGTTGCAAAAGCTGAAATTGGTAAATAAATTTGAAAATGGTATCTATACCTGCTGGTACACAATTAAGTAGTCACTAAAAGCACAGTTTTCCAGGAATAAAGAGTGATGGGATCAAGATGTAAAGATACAAAAAAAAAAAGAAAAGTTGAAGTCAAATGAAATGGTTGAATGTGGTAAAATGGTGGAAAAATCGTTGTTATGGTGTTAATATTTGTGTAAATCTGTTTTTTTGTTGAATATTGTAGCGTTACAAAAAGCATGTCACCCAAGATCTAATCAGACATCAACTGCTGGCTCTGAGTAGTCATCTGCCTAACTACACAGCCACTTCCACAGAGATGTCCTGCTTAACAATACTGTCTGTGTTCCTCTCTCCTCTTCACGTTTTTTTCTTCTCCAGTATCTTGAGCGTTGTGAGGCACAACACCTGTTTAAGGCCGTTCTCCCAGACATGGTCACGTTAGCACTCAGTGCTCCTCGCCTCTGCACAATGGTACGTGCTGTATGTTGTGTTTTTCTCTGTTCGACTTTTGCGTCTATGCATGTGTGTGTTTGACTCGTGTGAGAAGATAAAGAGGTGGACAGTTGTGAGAGGCGGAGGGTTAAACGAAGACAAGTGATTTGCAGTATTAATGCAAGGAGGGGGAGGAAGAGTACTGTCGGCAGAAAGACGAGGGGCGAGGAGAAGGATTAGATGGATGGATGTTGTACAGGATCTTCTCATGAGTTACAGCTGGTGGGTAATGAATGCCCCTTTTCCATCTGTAGCAAGAGCTGCTTCATTAGAGAGGGGAATGAGGGAGGAGAGGTCTATCTTGTGTCCAGTCGTCTGTCTGACGCTGCACTATGCCTGAGGATTAAGAAGAAATTCACTCCAGGAGTCCACATACTGCTGTGGCCAGTGCTCTGCTAAGTCAGGGCCAGGTCTTTTTTAAGATTAAAATTGAATGCATTCATTTTGACTTCCTCACTAAACCATTCTCCTTCAGTACTGTGAGATAAAGAGAACAGAGTATTTTGGGAATAAGTAAGAAATAATACCCAGTTTCTCCCTGCCATTTTGAAGTTTAGATAAGGAAGAGAGTAATGAGCGTAAAAAAGATCCCCACTGCCTACTTCCCCTACTCCAGGATGACATCAAACATTACAAGCCCTCTCATTTATTCATGTCGAATGGAACTGACCCTTGTCATGGATGTTTTAAATGTCATGTCCACCTGTCTTCATTTTTGTTTTCTGTCGCCCGGTAATGCCATAATCTGTATTCCGCTAACTCAATAATCTATTTCATGGCTTTCAGATTAATTTAATAAGATTTATTCAGGTCCCATTCTGGTCAGGAGAGGAGAATCCCAATAGCCATCATTGTGCGTGGAAACAGTCCAAAAAAGGTGTAACCTAAAGGCGAGCTTTTTTGGTACCCTTGGTACTTTAGGAGAGTGCCGTTTACAGTGGGCTGGATAACAAAGCATTTGAATGCCGTCTCCCATTTTGCTTTGTAGTATTTAGCGGCAAGGCTAATGTTTATATGTGTGTTATTAGAGCCGGTATTGATCAGCCATCAGGGCAGCCTTGGGAGGCTCTTTAGCTCTAATCAGTGGAGATGGATGGGTCCTGTGGGTCTGACTGAGCCAGCCTGTGGGAGGACAAGGAGACCAGGACCTTAATTACTACCACCCATTTACCTAATGGAACTCTCCTACCTCTCCCGCTTGCGAGATTGCTAAACTAATTATCTTCCCCTATCAGACCCTCAACTCTTGTGTTTCTGCTTTTCCCGTTCAGTGCTGGTCTCCTGGCTCTTCGCCCATCACCACCCCCTCCTTCTACTCTCTGTTACTTGATGTTATTCTCTTATGCTCGCTCTGCTCCTCAGCCCATTCCCCTACTGAAGTCAAGGATGAACCACTCCCTGACTCTGTCTCAGGAGCAGATAGCCTGTCTGCTGGCCAATGCCTTCTTCTGCACATTCCCTCGACGCAACTCCCGCAAATCAGAGTACTCCAATTACCCTGAGATCAACTTCTACAGGTAAAGGCACACTATCTGCTACATTGTTTTGAACTGGAGGGGCACAAAACAATGATCAATAACTCACTGAAATAATTCACATAGATGAAGCCAGCCTAATGTTGGTCGGGTGCTGCGGTAGTTCTACACATTTCATTCACAGAAATGAGATTTGCTGCTTGATTCCATCTTGGAGTCCCTCTGTAACCCATTACTTGAACCAGGAGTCTGAGAAGGATGTATCAGACTCAGGTATTGATCCCCAGTTAGCTTCATTGCTGTATCTCGAGTCCATAAGCTTCAAGAAGAAGAGGGAGAGTTTACTAGTTCACGATGCTGTCAGACATGATTGGACTCACCGGGATTTTTGTGCTTAAATCTAGCCCACAAACATTGTGGCATTGTGGCCAAGACTTTGTTGGCCACAGATGAAATTACAGGGATAGCTTTTCCCACAATATTTTCAGTAAAAGTGGAATTCCCTAATAATAAGCTATTTAACATTTTTTTTAAGATACAAATTATGATTTATTATTTATTATGGCAGTTTACATAATAAGGTACAACATGCAGGGTGAGGGCAGCTGTTTCTTTACTGACCCTCGTATTCAGAGGAAAGAAAACATATTTCCATAAGGGGGCACTACTGCCTTGAAAACCCCAAATAGATTGATTCTACATTCACTCAGTTTCTGCTCATTAAATCAGCGCTTTCTAAACATCATGTGTTAAAGCAAGTATTTACAGTGCAGTGGTAAAGTTTTTCCAAATTATTTGCTTTTGTTTGTGTGTGTGTGTGTGTGTGTGTGTGTGTGTGTGTGTGTGTGTGTGTGTGTGTGTGTGTTTTGCAGCTAGCATGCTGTAGGTCATGAAAAGTTGAAGTGATTCGATATGACCTGTAAATGAAGCCATGGTATGTGGGCTGTAATTTGATTTTTGTCACACAGCAGATTTAGGTGGGCTACAGTATGAGTTGTGGCATTATGCTGTATGCGGTAACTTGCCCTGTCACCTTTTACTTTAGGATGTGGCCGCATTTGAAGAGAATCCCTCCTGGCCAGTTTTACCCTGTTTTTGTCCTGTGCTGTGTGTGGGGGAAGAGTTTCGGTGTAGGAGTGTCACATTGGTGTTTTCTGTTTCCACCCACTCAAACGCAGCGGTGTGTTGAAAAAGCCTGCAGTAGCTAATTGAAACAAATGAATGTTTTGATAGACTGAGAGTTTTAAAGTCTACAGCTATCAATCATTTTGCAGCCTTTCTTCATCTTTAGGTGTCTTTATGTGGAAGGGAGTTGAATAATACATGCATCTAGTCGGGCCTTGTATGCATGACAGTAATGGCTGTTCCATTAGTATATTTGAAGAACGTAGCCTCCACTGTATTTCTGTAATGTGCAGGGGCAGCAGTGGAATGTGTTGAATTACTGCTCTCCATTTGCCTGTTATTATCACAGTTTCCTCAAATCTGTCTTTATTAATGAAGTCCAGCGTGCTCAATGTTCAGGAGAGATTTCATAATTGTTGCTGTATTGGTCTAGATTCGATTATTTCAGTATTTTTGCACAAGACATTTGGTTAAGACTGTGTTCCACAGACACCAAATTGCATTTAACATGACTATTTTGGACATGAACCTCTTAAACTGGATTTGGCTGGAGTTGATAATAGATAGAAAGTGAATTTGTTGTGTAGGGAGTTAACAGAGTTATGGCAGCATATTGTTACCAGCTGTGATACACATGAACTGTAGACACCTCCAAAAACACACTTGACATGGTCCAGATTCCACCTCAATTCAATTTTCCACAATTTCTCTAAGGCACCCTACGTCTCATTAGTGGCATGTAATGATGACGCTTGGCACTGTGGTCTGATACAGCTGGAGACATTGGTTTGGTCTTACTCTATTGTGTTAGTGTTTCTTCTATGAACAGAACACGAAGGGTAGGTTTAGCACGGTATCATTTAGATATTTTGTGCAATCTGAATAGGCCCCAACTATCTAATCTCTCTCTCTCTGTATAGTCTAATTAGCCATCTGCTCTCCCTTGGGGGTCCAGGCATGTTATTATAATCCCGGGATTGTCATATTGATTATCTGTGTGACCATTTCATTTGCTTCAAAATTCTCCCTCAGACTGCCTTATTTTATCTGACCCTTAATCCTGCTCTCACAGTCAGTCATCTCAGTGTCCCTGTATCAGCGCCTGGTATCTCCTTCTCCATCAAATGTCAGTGGCAGGCTAAGTGGAGAGCCCTGTGTAATAATGTAAGCATTGATTCAGATGGCTGGGATTCAGACTCATGCCAGCGCTTGGTTGCAGGAGGCCAGCACTGCCTTTACTATCAGCATTTCTGCCTACAGCCAACCACAGGAAAGAAGAGGAGAAAAAATAGTCTGAGTGTTTCTGAGAAGATGAGACAAGACAAGACGACCAGCGCTGGCTAAAATGGGCCCCGGATCGTTACTGGCCCTCCCTTTCCCCCGTAATTGAGGGAGTGTCCGTCACTTTGCTTATCGGCTACAGTAGCGCTCTGTCTTGGACAAGCAGAGCAGCAAGCAATCTGCTGATTGCTGTTTTGGCAGAACTGTCAAGGTTTGTCCTCTGTTAAGTGATGGATAGGGGCGAGGGGGAGGAAGGGAGGCAGAGAGTTATCTCTTTGGCTCGTGTTTTACTCTGTCTGCGGAGAGAGTGACAGGAAAACCACGTTTTCCTCAGTCATTATGTTTAACAATTTGTTCAATAATGAAAGCTCATTATTGAAATGAGATCTTGCTTTTTTTGTTTGAGCACTCAGTGACCATGTGAGGGCCTCAACTATACGAAAATAATTGGTAATAGTTAAATTGTCAGAAACTATATTCCTTAGTGCACATTATTCAGAAGGTAAGGTTACAGTAGGGGAAGATGCCAATTATTAATAGGACATTCCTTGAAAAAAAAAAAAATATACAGTCTTTGCATGTGTCTAAATTTTTTTCTACTGGTGTAACTCTCTCCTATATATATCACAACCGTATTCTGCATGTGCTATGTTTTCTGGCTATTGGCAGAAAGCTCATCCACATCTACTTTTTCCTCATCCAGTTTTTCACTTATGTCAAAGCAGGTTTTCTTACAGGGCACATTATGCCAAAGTGTCCTCAGTAAGGGAATGTGGAGGCAGGGGAGGTGGGGCTGGGGTGGGGGGGGCGCAGGATGAGGGAGTCAGTGAGTGAGGGATGGAAGGAGCGGGAAACACTCAATAAGCAGGGATCGCCTTCAATAAATTAGCTTTTTTTCCCCCTCACTGAAGGGCTTTTAGTGCATTACCTTTGTCATTTCATTTGTTCACTCTGTTTTTCTTTCTTTCCGTTGCTGGGCAGTAGGCAGTGGGAGGGAGAAGATGAATTCTGAACTGTGATTAGTCATCAGCTTAGACTGTTTTTAAGGGAGGGAAAGTACCAGTATGGAGTTGGTTAAGCCGTCTCCCTCTCTCTCCAGCTCTCTCTCTCTCTCTCTCCAGCTCTCTCTCTCACTCTCTCTCTTGCTCTCTCTCTCTCTCTCTCCAGCTCTCTCTCTCACTCTCTCTCTTGCTCTCTCCCTCTCTCTCTCTCTCTCTCTCTCTTTCTCCCTCCCCTAGTTTTTGTGTTGACTCTCAAGAGCTGAAACAGGGCCTCAAGCAGTACCATTGTATAAAGGATGGAGGGAGATGGGAGAGACATCATGCCAGTTTGAATGCCTGACCTCACTTGTGAGATGCAATAGTGTGGTTGTGCACTGAGCTATAGATAATGACTTTTAGTTAAATGTTAATGCCTTCCATGCCCTGAAATGTATTCAAACAGAATTTTGTGTAAAAACAAAAACATACATACTTTTTAAGTATTTCTCGCAATACTGTAAAATTTCAGATTTTGAATAAGGGACAGCCTCACAGGAATTTCTTTTGAGAACTCAAAATGTCTTTTTGCTTTCTCCCTCAGATTATTTGAAGGTTCTTCACCAAGGAAGATTGAGAAGTTAAGGACTCTGTTGTGTTACTTCAGGAGAGTCACACGGTCAAGTAAGTGTTAAATATTGAATATATTGCGTATATATGTTGTCATGGATCCTCTTATTCTGCACTATTTCTTTGGTTGATGAACAGTAATTGATAATGACTTTGCTTCTTTTCAAGGGCCCAGAGGTCTTGTTACTTTCACAAGGCAAAGTTTGAGTAGCTCTCCAAACTGGGAAAGGTAATACATACGCACTGCACAATGTATAAATTTATCAATTTAAATTTAGTCCCACATCCAGTCATTTACATGTGCAGCTGATGTTCTATGCCTTCAGGAAGTATTAAACCACCCCTTGGGTTTTTCCACCTTTTGATGAGTTATAATCTAAATTCAGAGTAGATTAAAATATGATTTCTTTGTCCATATATTTTTTTTTAATAATACATATTTCAGGTCTTGTGACTATACTAAGTAACCTTACAAGAAAGACCTTGGTCAAGGATTTGACCGAGATTCCAAAGACTCTGACAGAGCTACAGAGTCCCTTGGCTACAACAGGACATATTGCCACAAGCAGGACAGCCAGTGCAGAATTTCAAAGATCTGGGATGTATGACAGAGTGGCCAAAAGGAAGCCGCTCCCAGAGAAAGAGAAAAAAGGCAACAGCCTGGAGTTCACAGAAATGCACATGAAAGACTCTGAGAGCATGAATCAAAAGATTCTGTGGTGGGAAAAAAAAGAACTGTTTTGCTGTGATACAAACACTGTGTATGGCAGAAACTGGGCACAGCCATCAAACACCATGCCTGCCATGAGGCATATTACACTGCTGTCAGGAGCAGGGACTGGTAGACTTAGGGATAGAGGGAACATGAATGGAGCCAAATACAGGAAAACTCTTGTGGAGAACTTCAAAGTGCCAAAGGCCTTAGATTGGGGTGACAGTTAATATTCGAATAGAGCACTGACTCCAATCATATGGCCAAATCAGTACAGAAATGGCTTCACAACAAGGATGTGAAAGTCCTTGAGTGGCCCAGAGAAATGCCAGTCTGGACTCCACTAGAAAATTTGTGCAATGACTAGAAGGTATCTGTTCACAGGCGCTGCACATCCAACTTGAATAAAACTACAAAGAAGAATGGGAGAAAATCTCCAAATTCAGAAATGCCAACCTGAAACAGACATATTCAAGAAATGTCAAGGATTTTTTTAACAGTATATTGAGTCAGGAGGCTGAAAACATATTTAAATGAGATACTGTTGTAATTTATTTTTTTTTTAGAAATTTGCAAAAAAAAATTGCATGTTTTCACTTGGTCATTATCAGGCCTTTTGTCTCAATTATTGCCAGAGATTTTGAATTTATTCAGAGTTATGCTTGCAACACCAAAAAATGCGGAAAGTCTCCCAAGACACTTTTGAGCATAGCTGTAAATCTAGTATTGTGCATTAAATTATTCAAACAGTCATATCACAGGATCAGGGGTGGCGTTCTGTTCTTTGCATAGTATATAGTATGCATAGTATAGTTTCTCCTAGGCATGTGATTCATAAAAGAGACTTAAAGGGCCTTAAGTCATTCATGTCTTTAACTTCAAAGCTATTTCTTTCTAAGCTATGTTTTTTTTTTTTCTTTCTGCTAAGGCCCGTTTTAAAAACTGTGCAAGGGGATTTTTATCCCACATTAAAGTGTTTCCAGGTTATTCAGTGCAGGCTTAGTTTAATCATCTACATTAAAGTGAGAGCATACTGTGGTCTTAACTCTTGAAACAAGTGCATTGACAGTCATTCAAATTCACCATCCACTCAATGACTGGTTATGTGTTAACAACTCTTTAGTAAAGCAATAATTGAAAGTTTTACCATCTTTCTGTGTAGTTCCCAGACTCAGCTGACTCGCCTTCACATCACTTGTGAGGGGACAATTGAGGATGATGGATACGGGATGCTGCAGGTGGGAATTCCTTTGGAGGTTTACAATGAATGATTGATATTCATCTACACTCCACAATTAACGACCTCATGTTAATATACATCAAGTCAGTTTACCTGGCCTTGTGCTTCTCAGTGCCCTTTGGTCAACTATAAATGCACGTTTGTGGCAGTGACAACATGTTTGTGGCAGTGACAACATGTTTGTGGCGTTAAGACCAGCTCAGATTTTTAGATTTGATGTGCCCGTAAACTGCCTCCAGTGTAGATTTTTTTCTGTGGTAAACCTGACAAAAATAGCCCAGCCCTGCATGCATCTAACTGTCACCCCAAGTTTTATAGGTCATACACAGTCTAGTGCTTGTCTGCTTAGTTGTCTATTTTCTTCTCTCAAATTCAAGAATGTAATTTTGTGCATATCTGTGTACATTTCTGGCTCCCTGTCTGTCTGCATTGATTCACCTCTGCTCCTCACTCCCCTCAGTGTGCCATGGTGGCTGGTGTATTTTTCCTCTTGCTGACAGCTGATGTGTACACATGAGTAGCTCAGAGGGGCGCGGGTGGAGGAGAGGACCCTGGGGTGGGCGAGGAGCAGGGGCGCAGGGAGAAAAAGATGACGGGGGTGCCTCCTCACTGGGGCGACCCAGTGGGCCAGGAGTCCTACAGGCGGATTGATAGTGATCTCAGCAGGCTTGGCTCTGGCTGGGCGTGGAGTGTTGATAGGGCGAAGTGGGCTGTCATTCTGTCAGGAGGTGAGATTGAAGGGTGAGGGGGTGAGGTTAGGGCTGAACGAGTGAAGGAGGTGAGAAGATGAACGATTGGTGAGAAAGCACAGACACATGCACATACACACTCGCACACTGTCACACAGATTGACGCGGCTATGGGCCAGTGAGCACAACCCACACCCTTGACAGACTGTTTAAAACAGCAGCATTGTGAGTGAATGAGCTGCCCTCTTATCCGTGCCCCCAAAATATGGAGAGAGCTTGCAGGGTTTGAAGCTCCAGTGACACATCAAAATATTTCCGGCATTAAAAACAGTTTGAGGGGATGTTTAAGTCCTCAAGCAATTTCATCAACAGTTTGGGAGTAACAGACAGTCCATGAATGTTGCATAACAATATTTTAAAAAAGGACACAGGTACCTATTATTACAGATCATTTTTAAAGCCTACAATACTGGTTTATGTTTTTGAAAGCATTTTTCCCAACCTCCCAGGTAGAAATTTATTTCTGTTTATTTTGCTATGTTACAAAAATACGACAAGTAAGCCGGCCCATATTTATGTCTTTGAGAGTTACTTAATTATTGCACAGGTTCATGTGAAAAGTCTGCAGGACTTCTGGTGTGTTTATATGCTCTGACATCTGAGACTTCAAACCTGAAAAGCAAATTTCCTACTCAGTCGCCAGACTAACAGCCATAACATATTTGAAAGAAA
Organism: Myripristis murdjan; assembly: GCF_902150065.1. NCBI lineage: Eukaryota > Metazoa > Chordata > Actinopteri > Holocentriformes > Holocentridae > Myripristis > Myripristis murdjan. The sequence goes on along the minus strand of NC_043994.1, from coordinate 17,430,890 downwards.
GATTTCCACATCATTCTATCCATGATATCCATGTTTTGTTTCTGTTTGTCGTCTGGATCTGATTTTCTCAACGAAAGAGCATGCAAGTAACATGTTTTTGCAGCTGGTTTGGAAGTCCTTGTCCTTGTGCTATGCTTTGGAAAATTGTCCTTAGTTATGTAAGTCAGTTGGCAAAAACATGAGTAAAACTGGAACGGTCATTAAATAATCCAGAACTGAAAAAAGCCTCCATTGGCTGATTGCTTGCAAGATAAGATAAGTTGAAGATCTCTTAAGAGATTTTTTTCTAACAAAGTTACAATCAAGGCCATGGGCTCACAGCAAGTTTTGGTTCAGATATTAACAAGGGTTTCTCATTGTGTTTTAACAATCTTCGTCTCAGAGCTATGGTGATGGCGAGAGAAAGAGGAAAAAAAAAAAGAAAAAAGAGAAACTAACAAAGCTTTAAGAGGCTTTTATGTTTATTTTGCTCTGATACCTCTCTCTGTGACGACTAGCTGGCAACTTCGACATATGGACGTCTGCCGCTGTTTCCTGTTGAGCAGCTGATGCTAGCTTGTACAGAATCTTCAAAACTGAAATGCCAATCTCTAGTGTACTTTAAGCCGCTTGTGTGTGTTTGTACTCCAGGTGGACTTTGCTAACAGGCTGGTAGGTGGAGGAGTAACAGGACTTGGGCTGGTCCAGGAGGAGATCAGATTTCTCATCAACCCTGAACTCATTGTTTCTCGCCTCTTCACTGAAGCTTTGGAGTACAACGAATGCCTCATTATCACAGGTAGGACACACACGCTGTCCTTGAGCTTGAAGGGTGATACAACTTGTGACAGCAGCCAGTTCAGACCCATGGGATTCTTTTAACCCTTTTAAAGCTCTTGTCAAGCTCTTGTCAATCAGCCAGGCCCTCTTTCCTCTTTGTGCCCCACACAAACAAACAAGCAGCGATTTGAGAAAGGCTTTCTTTGTCCTTGATTTCACAAGCTCAGAGGCTGTGGTTCCTTTGGCATTTCTTACTTTGCCTCTTGAAATTTTCTCCCTCATAGTAAGCTGTCTTTCTGTTTTTATCAGTTTCATCTATGAACTTTTTCTGTCTGTAATACTTTGTCTTCTCATTTGACTCAGTCAGTTTCCTCCTCTCCTGTTCTCCTTCATCGACGGAATAGATTGAAGTCATCTTGGTGGGCTGGTTGTGCAGTTACGGAGCCAGGAAAACACCTACTCTCTCCTGTAACTGTAATTTCTTTAACGTGACAACAATGTTTTATGTCTCTCTCACAGCCACACACACCTGCATACTTTGCCTCATGTGCAGTGTTGTATTTATTGTAGTTAATGACACACACATTATGAAGACTGCATTTTTCACTGTTTCACTGTTTTTTCAAACATGAAAAAACTGCATTAAAATTATGAGTACAAGATGTCATAAAACAGAGTGTAAACATTTTTCTTTCCACTTGTCAGGTTAAGTCAGCAGTTCTACTTGACACATATTTGCACTGGCCCCGCAGGGAAAAATTAAAATAACCACTTTATCATACCCAAACAGGTCATTTTTGGATTGTCTTGTATGTGCTCGTATGACAACCCGATACAACAGTTTGCAAGTAGAATCAGTAGTTAAAAAAAATGAGCAAGAGGAAATTCATAAGCTCAGTGAAGTGCTAAATCCATGTAAATAGATCCCTATGATTAACCAAACAGATTGCAGGACCTAGTGTAGACTTGACATGAATTGAGATTCATGGGCAGGGAACCTACGCCTATGTGGAGACACTTTTCAACCCCAGATACGCATCAAATAGTGTCTTATTTCCACTGAAGGACAAAACATGTTTTCTTGAATCTGTAATTCAGATCCGGACAGTGGTTGTCTGCTAGCCACTTTAACAAGATACAAGCTAGTTGCTGCCAGCTCTTGTTTTAGTGGGCATTGGGTTTGAGTTTGTGTTTGGTAATGTTGGTCCCCTCCAAAAATTAGACAGCTTGTTCTGACTTGATGTGAAATTATCAACAAATACAAATAGAGTGCAGGATTTCTTTTCTTTTCTTTTCTTTCTTTCTTTCTTTCTTTCTTTCTTTCTTTCTTTCTTTCTTTCTTTCTTTTAATGAAATTTGGGGCATTTCTGCTTTATTAGACTGTCATAGCAGAGAGAGACATGAAACACAGGGCAGAGGGGATGACATGCAGCAAAGCCGGGGCACGTTTTCAACACAGGGAAACTGCTGTTTGCATTTGAATTACCCACCATTATATCCACTGCATTCGACTAACATTGAGGTGGCGCCCAATCTGATTTGTTCGAGAGAGCGCAACAGAGAGGAGAGCACGCTGGTAGCAAAGCAGAGGAGCAAAGATAGCAAGCTTAATACTAGATGATGGGTTGCTGTGGTAAGGCCAAATACTTGGGTACTACTTTGGTTCCCACTCGAATAATAAGCTGCTTTCATGGTACTTTAAGGTGCCTTCAAAGCACCCACCTAATGAGTATTGTCCACCCGATGGCATAATGTCACTCGTGTGTATGTTAGCCTTCTTTTTAAGCTTGTTCAGCAGTTATTACCCAATTTCCAGTGCTGTTCACGGGTGTATTTCTTTCTTTTTCTTTTTCTTTTTCTTCTCCCAGTTATTTTCTCCTGTTCATTGAGCCCCATGTGTTTATTGCCCTCCATTCATTTTTTTTTCTTTTTCCTCCCAGTCTGAAGGTAAATCCATTGCATTGATTCACTTGGGACTACCCAGTTATCCTTCATTTCTCTCCAGCAGAATTGCTCTATTTTTCAACCTCCAACTCACTGTGCTTGAGTCAACCTGTTTAAGTGACCCTCCCTAGCGCAATCCCTCTCACCCTCCTCCCCCTCTCAGCAGCCCACCTTTCCTCCTGCCTCTCAGCTGTGATTCGCCCACCATTGGTTAGAGTCAGGGGTTGTTGCCTCTGCTCTGGACTACAGATGAAAATATAAGATAAACGTGAACGATCCCTCTGAGGAAAATGTTGCAGCTAACAGTAGTGTGGTGCAGCACAAAAAAGAATACAGAAGAATATAAAAAGAGGAATAGAGAACATACAAAAAATGTGGGTTATACAAATGTACACAACTGACAATTTCAACACTAGAACATGTTAAGTAGAAAAAAGCATGCAAAGACATTGTTTACTTCATTCAAAGAAAGCAAAATGCAAACAGTGGCTGCATGTATTGTGGCAAAGAGAAATGACTGACAAACATGCACAATATATATAAAAAATGTAATAGTAAAAAATCATACAATATCATATGCAGTATATCACAAATCACAAATTAGGATCTAAGGAAAAGCTGTGCAATTATAGCATATGTATTCCTCTAATCATTGATAATTGAGCTTGCATATGTTTTATCCTTAATCACTTATTGCCCCTATTGATCAGGATAGTCACAAAGAAAGACCTGTACATTTTTATTGCTCCCTCACCACTTCTTGTCTCATTTCTCTCTTCATTACTCCTGTACACCCAGAAATCCCAGTGGAAGTGTTTTCACCCACACCAAACAAAGACACGGTGTGAACTGTTTCATTAGTCAATCGATTTATGACAGCTACATATTTGCTCACAATTTATTGACCTTTTCTCTCCAACAAGCATATCAAAACAAATCTTTTACATCAACTTGTCCTGTTTAGGTTTTTGTATTTTGCTGGGATGTGGCACCGGCTTTTATTTTAGTTGTTGACGTCACAAGAGGCATCATTATCCCATTTGATAAATCCATCCTCTTGACATGAGGGCAGGTATTGTAACTTGGCAGTCTGCGCACTGAAACTCAAATAGAAAGTGCCGCTCCCAAATGTCTGCACTTGATGGATTCTGTTGCTGCAGACTTTTTTGAAGCTGTGCCAAGCAGAGGAGACAAATTGCATGTGGGCAAGCGAAATATGAACGAACTAAGGGTTTGCATGGTCTGATGGCCACTGTCCTTGCCCCCTCTATCTTCTACATGGCCTAGTGCGTATAGGCTGGAGCAGAGTGGTGGTGATCATGAGGACAGTGAGAGAAGAAGAGTCAGTAAGACCCACCGGAAACACAACTAAACACACACACACATACATCTGGCAGCGTCTTTCAGTTTGTGTAATACCGCTTCTCTATCGTCAGTGCCCTCCTCTCAGCTCGTACCGTCCTTTACACACAGGCAAGACTATTTCTAATGGCGCCACTTGGTCTTCTTTTACACACGTGTCCCTAAAGAGTCACCTTCAGTGGTTAGTCACTGCCCCCCTCCCTGCCTTCCCTCCATTTATCCGACCCTTTCTCCCTCCACTCTGCCTCACTCCCTCCTTCCATCCTCCTCCTCTCCACTTAACTTTATTACATTTGGACAGAGAGGAATTTATAACCCAACTGAGGTCATTGCTCCACTAATGGAATGGGCCAGTTATGCCTCAGATTCATTAAAACATTGCGGAGTATTCCTTGCACGTATGCACTGTTTCCGCTTTCAGTGAAGTCTCTCTCTCTCTCTCTCTCTCTCTCTCTCTCTCTCTCTCTCTCTCTCTTTCTCTTTCTTCTCTCTCTGTCTTTCTTCTCTCTGTTTTTCTCCTATCTAGTTAATCATATTCCTCTTCCCGCAAGGGTACCCTGACGTGCATCTTGCATGTCAGGGTACCCATGTATTGGGAACCTATATGTCACATCACTTTGTTTCCAGGGGCGTATTCAGATCAGAACACAGTGGGACAAAATGTAATCTAGCGATGGCAGCGTGTATGCCTGGATGCTGTCATGGGCGGTCACCAGGATAAATAGGATCAAGGTGAAGGAGGAGGAGGAGGAGAAGAAGGAGAGCTCTGTTGACGGAGAGAGGCGAATGGTCAGCCTGTCTTTTAACACTGGTGTTGTCTAAAGCACTCTGATTCTTTGGACTGACTAAATGTGGCTCCTTGATCCTCAGAAACAACTTTTTTTTTGGCCACTCAGCCAAGGCTTTATAGGGAATCATAATTCTCACTTGCCTAAGTGTTCTGTCCGTTGGTATATCTTCTGTCGCCAGCAAAATTACCATTAGCATGAGTCATGTTTTGGCACGGGAGAGCAGAGGGAAATCTTCATTTACCCTTAGCCTTCAACCCCATTTTACAGTATAAGCATTGGCAGATTCCTCCTGCTAAAAACTGAAATAACTTGATTATAAAAAGTAAAATATCTCTTGCCGTTGTTGTGACTTAAACTAGAAAACTTCCACACTGTGATATATATGTTTTTTTAATTTCTGCTGCTCATTCAGTTAACCGTGACACAGGGTATCCCATACAGATTGCATTTGATGGTCATCAATGGGCATCATTTCCTACAATGCAATTGTATGAAGCGTTGATGAAATCCATCAAGCCTAAACCCCACACATGCCGTTAGAAGTTATGAAACGACTAAAGCCTTGGTAAAAAAGTTGTATTGCCCTGTGAATAAATATGTGAGACTGTGTGCTTGTTTTAGGAATGTTTTACAAGCCTTTTGCAAATGTGGTCAAGGTTAACTTCTTCTGTTCTAACCATTTCTTCCCATTATGGCTGAAAGCTTTTTATTTCAAATCCTAAAGTGGATTACTTATTTAATCAATGGCTTTTATTCATGACAATCCAATACAAGCTGATACTGTGTACTCACATGGGGAGGATTGAAAGCACCAAATTTGATTTAAGAAATAAGGCGCTGAAATAGATTTAGGCCCACTGTGTGCTCTGACTGCTGAATACCCCTAAATGTCAGCTGTTGCTTTTTCTTGCCTTTGTTTGTCTTGTTGTTCAGGTACGGAGCAGTTTAGCAAGTATTCAGGCTACGCCGAGAGTTACAAATGGAAGGACAGTCACAAGGATGAGACTCCTAGGTATTAGCCTGCTTATGTTTTTTACGTCATAGTAATAATTTCGGATTTGTGCTCTGATCGGTCAAAACCAAAAAAAAATTCAACACAGTCAAGATGGGGGGAAAGAGAAAAAGATATTTCCTTCTGGGTCAATGTCGGGCCCATCTCTCATTACTATCCCTGATTCTTTCATCTCCAGGGATGACTGGCAGAGACGATGTACGGAAATTGTAGCTCTGGATGCTCTTAAGTACCGGCATTTTCTAGAGCAGTTTCACCCTGAGAAGATGACCAGAGAACTCAACAAGGTGAGATAGACATCCCAGTCTGTATGTACACACTAACCTAGAGAATTGTGTTAAATACCGTATTATGCATTTCGAAGCAGATGGATACTAGCCTATTTCCCCAAAAGTAAAGCCTTAAAGACAGGTGGAGACATGGGCTTATTTAACTTGCAGATGTTTTGATATCAATTGTGATTTTGTTCAGTGTTTCTCAATATGCATCAGTATCTTTCACAATAATATCTGTTGTCTGTCTTTTTCCTCGCTTTATTGAATACCCCTAAAACTCTGGTTTTCTTATTGGCAAGGACCATGTGATACATCACGTATCACAAGGGTCATGACACAGTTTGCATTACAGTACATTGTAACACCTGGGTAGCCTAATAAAACATAAAACATATGATAATTTGGTTGACAAGTTGACTCAAAACAATTTAATTCAGAATTGCCATTCTAATTTCTTAAAACAAAAGTAGCACGATAAGCATACAACACAATGCACTAAAATGTAGATGTCCTATCATCATATTTAAATGAAGTACATAAATACTGCATACAGATACAAGGGCTGGAGAATTGAAAACTGTGAAAATAATATTTTAATACAAATACTGTATCTTTTTAATTTTTTGCACAGCTGTACAATTAGTTTACAGTTCATGAATTGAAGTGCAACTTTTGAAGCAATTTGGAATGGGCCACCATGACAGCAGTTGTCATTTTCATTTGACATGGTTGTCACATCTGTCCAGATACTGGCTTCACTGTTGTCACCCTGGTATTATGCATTTAAAGGATGCAAGAAATGCATAAAAAATACAGCCACACATATGGTACAGTTTAAAAGATACAGTATAGTATATTGCTGAACATGGAGGACATTATGTTGTTTTAACCCTAAAACATCAAAGCTCATGGAGTTGAACTTTGACATGTTGTCAGATTTCAGCTGCAAAGTTGATAATTAAAGACTCAATGATCTGAAAATCCATTTTGCTCAAGGCTACTGACAGTTTCTACTGTACTGCACGACACCTGTTTATGGTGTTGTTTAGTTACATGATACAGCAATGCCAGTGCAGTTCTTAGGTAAAATATCCTGTAAAATGTCATGTATTTATATTTGTTTTATTATAGGGCCGCAGTCCTCTCATTTGTCTTTTAACTGCTTATTGTGTAACATCATATTTTCCCCTTAACATTGTTACTCATGTTATTTGATGTCCAACCAATAGGAGGCCCACCCTATTGAGGACAACACCATTTGAGCCTTTTAAATCCTTGCAAGTTTTTTATTTAATTTTAAAAGTCCATCCATCATGATGAAAGAAGAACATCTGCATAATGGAGAAATACTATATTCACTTGTGTTTGTTTCTTCCCCTGCTTTTTTATGCAATAATTTCAGGCATACTGTGGATTCTACCGAAACAACAGCAACAGTCAGCACCTCTCTGCAGTAGCCACTGGCAACTGGGGCTGCGGGGCTTTTGGTGGAGACACACGACTCAAAGGTTGGTTCAAGTATAAATAGCCGTCCAAGAAATAGTGGCTAAAATAGTGACTTGGGGCACATTGTTAATATGGCAACCATTAGGCAGGGTTTAATGTGCTGTCATAGATGAAACGATGTTGGGTGGCACATCTGTCATCATATTGCTTGATTCAAAATTATAACCTGGATCCTCAGACAGCATCACCTATTTTTTTTGCAGCCACCCATCCTCCCTGTTGAGTGTTTTTTTTTTTATTTTTTTATTTTTTTTTTTTTATTCTTGCTGTATACACTGTACAGCACAGGATGAGAAACGGGTCTGTCTTCCCTCTGGTCAATTAGTCCTTCTCCCCGGGTGTCACTCACTCATTTACATAAGACCTATCCCTTCCCTCCCCTTATTGATCAGCTGGCTACATTTATGTTTTCCATTAAAAGGGTGATTGATTACAGGGTAGGGCTCCATAAATCCAAGCTGAGGCAGGTCTCTGTTAGTTTACACTACATCGCTCTGTATAAGGAGAAGTCCCTTACTGTCCTCTGCACCTCCGCTGGTAACATTTTTATGCCTCTGCGCCAGCAACAGCCATGGCAGGAGGCATCATATTATCATTTTAGCCGTTCTGTACATACGTCCATCCCATTCTAGTGAACGTGATATCCCAGGAAAGCCTGGAGGGAATTTCGGTACATCAAGCACAAACGTCCACTTGGACTCGAGGATGAACTGATTAGAATCTGGTGGTCAAACGTAAAGGTCACTGTGACCTCACAAGACACATTTCTGGCTCTAACTCAAGAAATCATATCTTAACTATGACAAAGATTTATACAAACTTACACTTTGCCCCAAAATACACTTAATTTTAATTATTTTGATTATTTCCTTCAGAGTCTTATTATGAGTGTGGACAGACTTGGATGCAAACTGCAACTTGACTGGTTGATCCAACCACGAAGTGGTATTTCTAGTTTACTCTAAGGAAGCCATAGTTGCACCAGCTATGTTTCTGGTTCACGCCTTACCCAGTTTAATCAAGTTAATTCAGGTCATGTCAAGCCTGGATTCACAGAGCCTGTGTTGTTCTAAAAACACATAGCCAATAAATGTTCTGCATTGTGAATACAAACGGATGTTTTTAAATTGGAGTTACATTGTTATTTGTGTGAACAGTTTCCGTTACCGCAGTAGGTGTTAATTTCCTCTGCAGCAGGCTATTAATAAACCCACTGGACTCATCGACAATGTCCCTGTGGATGATTTTAGCTTCCGGGGGTCCCCACTTATTACCGCTGGAATTAGCATAGCTCGTATTTTTAGAAGGTTTTACATTGAAGTTGCAGGGCTGATTTCAGATGTGGTAGTTACATAAGCACGAGCTGTCATGTTGATGTAAAGATTACAGACCTCTTGCAAATGATGGTTTGTTTTTGTCTGTTCATTAATCTGGAGCCAATATCCATTCTGTTAAATATTTAAATGTATTAAGACCTAATTTGCAAGGGCTAAAAAGACGGAGCGCCATCAATGAGGTAATACTACCAGCGGTGGATTATTTACTTTTATGATACAAATTGCCCTTGTCACTGGTGTTCTTTCCTGCCAGAAGCCATACCTTATCTAGCTTAATGCCCAATTACTTAGGCCCCTCCACTTATTTCCAGTGGTCAATTACAAGTTTATGATCTTTTGTGGAAATGAAGGTTACTAACACAATAAATTATTGCTGCCTGAATCATTCCCTCTCTTGTTCTCTCTCTCTCTCTCTCTCTCTCTCCCTCTCTCTCTCTCTCTCTCTGTCTCTCTCTCTCTCTCCCTCTCTCTCTCTCTCTCTCTCTCTCTCTCAGCGCTGATTCAGTTGATGGCTGCCGCAGAGGCTGGAAGAGACGTGGCCTACTTCACCTTTGGAGATGCTCAGCTTATGAGAGATGTTCATGAAATGCACTCTTTCCTCACAGAGAGACAAATCACTGTGGGTAAGAAACATACACACACACACACACACACACACACACAGGGTTTTTGCTGTGTGAGTTATACTTGCTGACCACTCTGCAGTCACACAGTGATCACAGCAAGCTTCTTAGGTGTTGGTCAGTCTACAAATCTGCTGAGTCCCTATGGTGGATTACATAATGGACAGGAATGGTGATGATTTCAGCCAGCGGGGCTCTTGGGTTTATCTCTTACGAGGCTCTTGAGGGTTGTATAGCTCATGCAGTTTGTCCTTGCTGGCTTCATTAAAGGGACAGTGCGCATAAATAACAGTACATTGTCCATCTCTGCTTTAAGTTATTCCACCTTACGGGCCATCTCCCTTCCCCAGCCCATCCATTCAGCCTCAGCCGCAAGAGTGGATTACTGCCTGAGCTGACCCCAGCCCCTCCCCTCCCCCTCCTTTCATTTTTCTCCCGCTGACATTTATTGAAGCCTTTCACAGAAATTCCCCTCGAGCCATCCATTTCCTAAAGTGGAGCTACAGAGAAAAGGCTCACGGCTTGTGTGCGTGTGTATGTGCATTTGATTTATAAACGGGACTGAACACTCTTTCTTTTTTTTTTTTTTTCTTGTTGCAATTTTGGTCTCTTTTTCTTGCTCCGTCTCTCTCAACCCTTTATGTCCTTTTGCCTATTCCTCACTAAAATTCTGTTTTATGCCTCTATATTTCCTCCTCTCTCTCTTGACTCCTTCACCCTGTCTCTTCAATCTTCTCTCTCTCTTTTTCTCTCTCTTCCTCACTTTCCTTCCCAGGGAGACTGTACAGCCTGTTGAACCAGTACTCCAACGTGGTGTGTAAGAACTGCTGTACATCTCGCCCTGACGTCAGTCTCTACAGTTTCATCCATGAGAGGGTCTCTTCCGTCACAACGGCCGATGTCTCGGACTCCTCCAAGGATTCTGGGATGTCCCCTGTAACATCAGACTGTCATTAGCAGTGGGGAACAACTTACACTCCCCTCCCCTCCCCTTCCCTGTCAAAAGAGACTCCAGGTTTAAAAAAAAAAAGAAAAAACCTCAGTGTGCTCTGCCTCTCAATCTCTTGCTCACAATCACTCCTCTCTCACACACTCCCTTTAAGTTTGTGATCCAAACACACAAACTACCAAAACACAACTTTGCCTTTCTCGCTGGTGGTACTATAGGAGCCTTGTAGTGAGTCACCAAATGTGCTGAGACATTACAGAGACTTATAGCAATAGTAAATCCTGGTTGCTGTTAGGCCTTTCTTTAGCCTAGATGTGATGTGGATTTTTTTTTTTTTTTTTAAATGAGTTAATGTTTATTAAACCCAGATATGGCCAAATAATCATCATATGCATGGTTGTGAGGACTGGACACCTTCAATATTGATATCAAGGGCATGATGATCCTCCCTGATTATCTTGTCTTAAATTGTGTTTACTTCTTTTCTGCGGGTGAATTGTCCCCTGTATTTACGGTACCCAGGCAATGGTGAGGTTCCTGAATGCAGAAAGATTGAGATGCCATACTGTAGTCTATGCATGGATAACATTTATTTCTCAAATATTCTGCACAATATATGCTGCTGTTTTCTATCCTCTAGGTTTTCATCACACATATTATTATCATGCCCTTAATGGCTCATTTTAATGTGAGTCTAAAAATTTGATAAAGGGGTCACTGGTGTGAGAATCATTTACGACGTAAAGGACACTCGTGTAAAATATGATTAGCTCCATTTCAGACTGTTGATTCTGTTCTGAGCATCTCCAAATGATTTCCTTACTGAAGCACTCACAGTACAGTATTAAGCACACTACTGCTATATGAAAAGAGTGAGATATAGAAAGAATTGTGCACGCAAAATATTATTTTTGGTAATATTACTCAATGTTTGCTTTGGGGGTGTGGTTATGTTTTTTATTTACTGTATTTTTGATTGACAATATGGACACTATTTAATGATGGGGTTGGAATAAAAAAAATGGATTAAATGCTGTAAATGTATTGCATAGTACTGTAGGTTTTTAGGTTGTACTCTTTTTATTATAATTTCTTAATTAAAGTGTATCCTGCCAAAACTGTAATTTTTTGTTTACCTCATTAAGCTAAACGGATGACATCCGTGAAGCAGTTACATCGCTAAGCATCAGTAAAATGACAAATTATCGAGGACATCAAGTGGGAAGATGAAGTGTGGGTCAGACATTTAGGGACTATTTTGATGAAAACATTTTAATAATAGCCTAATATGATGTCAAAAGGTAAATCTGTACTGTGGAGAATTTTCTCTTAACATAACTTTTATTACATTATCATTACATAATGTAGAAATGCAGCCTTTTTTGCCAGCTCTGTCATCAGAGGCAATGAATTCTTGTTTTATACTGCATGCTTGCAAACAGTGCTCTGGCACCACAGCTGGTGTCGTGATATCATACAGTACCTAATAATTTGAAATTGATTCATTTTTGTGAGATATTACGTATACCTAAGGGCTTTCAGACAAATTGAATTCCACCTCCACCGTGCTTTATTAGATGTTCGTAAATAATCTCATGACGTAGACTTCCTTAAATGGTATGTGGGCTTGGATAGAGTAAGTGGATTACACATTATCTGCTTCTTCTGCTCTTTGTACTGAGCCCTATGTTGCCTGATTGAGCTGTGGCCCTGAGCCTGAAGTCAGTTTGGTTTGGCAGACCCACCTATTGATGGCTGCTTGGAACTGGGGTGCCTTGGATATGAACTTTATGCAGGCTACTGATGCCACCTGAATCAAATAAAAGGCTCACTGAAGGCTTTTCCTATAAATGAGTAACCACACTAAGCAAACATGACATTGCAACTGTAGTCTATTTTGTTTACACTAAAATTGGCAAAAAAAAAAAAGCTAAAAAAAAAAACAGTTTAATTTCAACCAGAAAGACAGACACAGAGAGAGGATGGTCACTTATTTAATTCCTCACTGGACAAGAAATGGTTGTTACACCAAACCGCTGGTCAAAACTTGGCCTGCATAGTGAGGTAATTATTCTAAACAGCAAGTAATTTACCACAAAGCCTAATGTTACCCAGCGGCACCAGTCCTTTCACTGATGAACACTATTAATAAAATGCCAGAAAACAACCAGTCTTCACTCCATCTCTGTCAGGTGGCAAAGTCACTACAACAAAATGGCATTTCCATTCATAATTGCCTGACCCTACCTTCTCCAGGACGCCAAGAGAGCAGTAGCAAACAATGGCTGTGAGGATGCATGCAAATAACAATCTGTTCTCTAGGCAAGACTGAATATTATCATGGCATATAGTTTTAGAGTCAATGTATGTAGATAACATAGATAAAGGGGAGACTGGACTGCATATTAGAGGTATGTACAGAGGATAACACAATTTAACCAGACTTCTGAAACTACACATGATGCTGTGGTTAAGGTGACGTGCTTAGAGCCACGTAACACTGATGTAGTGAAGCCTATGGTGCAACACATTCCAGCTCCTTTCCCCCCTTTTCTATGGTGTGTTTCTATTATGATTAATAATACTGCTTCCTTCAGTGCCAGCAATAGTGAATGACTGAAATCTAGATGAGCTAGAGAGTTTGGCTGGGCAGGGGTTGAACAGGCAAAAGACAACGGACAATAGACAAAAAAACAAACACCTTGGGACCTGATGAAAATGTCACTGTTGTGTTTGACATTCATCGTGAATAATTCCTTTTATAACGTGTAATCCATTAGTTGGTTGTTTATGGTGTTACTGTTGCTGTTTTGTGTTGAATGAATCAATAAGGCATTATTAAAAAGGAAACAAAGAGGCAGGAGGGAGGGAGGGCCAATTATCTTATTGTTGAACCCACTCAAGGTAGAGGCCATCAATCTGAAACCACTTGCTCAAAAGACTCGTGCTCAGTCTTTACAAATTTTTAATTGGTTTACATAATTAAGACTAAGGGGAAAGGTGTATTGGACTGAAAAATTATGCTTTCAGTTTAATGCATATTTAAGTTGACAGGATTACAGTAAAATAGTAACAAAAACCATAGTTGTCATACTGATCAACACTGTAAACAAAGCAACAGAGTCATTAACAAATAATATAATAATTTATTTTAGTAGCATTAATGTAATTTATTAAATATACTTTACTCAAACGTCGGGGGGAAAACATTCGCCAGTATAGAGGAAAAATATCTAAATAATCAATTCTACTCTCAGAAAAACAATATTTGTCTGTAAATTCGGTTTATTTGCTAAATCGGGTTTAATCACTTAATTATACAGATGCTCAGGTGCACATGAGAATAAGCCTATGTGAAGATATGTGTAGCCTATATGCTGTTTTATACATTGCCAGTAGTTTTCCTAATGATGATCACCAACTGAATGGTTAATAGTCTTGTAATGATGGCAGTGCTGTGACTGTTGATTGTTACCTGTTACCTATTGTGTATGGATGCAGCAGGCAGCACCACCTGACACAGGGGGGCGTGTATGCCGTGGCTGCTCTCGGATCTGTGTCACCTTCCCTGCTACCTGTCCCACTTTGCCCTCCTCTACGATGACAAAGTAAATGAGAGGTGCTGTCTGCTAAGGTAAATGTAATCTTCAGCACAGAGCATAGGTGGCATTTGTTACATTTCTCCATTCTCCTTCTCCGTGATCCCGCGCTTCTCTATTGGTACAGAACTGAGGGCAGATTATGAGGATTTATTTTGACGTTGAGGGATTAGCGGTCCATGGCAACGTAACAGACCCAGAATGGCATAGGCAGTGTATTGGCATTGATGTCGGTGCTGTAGCCCAAGGAACCACTGATCTGTATTAAGCATCTTAAAGGAAAAGGTGAGAAAGCCTTTTGTATGTGAAGTAGAAGAGGTAGAGTGTGCAAGAGTCCAGTTCTGCAGTTGGTCGCGCTACGCGCTATTTACAGCTGCAATGATTGGGTGCAGAGAGACGCGCAGGCCATCTCGTAACCTCATTTACTCTTAAGCAGTGCTTTCAATATGTAAAACCTCTGCTGCATTTGCAAAATCAATCGGAAATGCCATCTAAAATGAACATAACACATTTCAATCGCAAGGAGTCTGTGCGCAGCTCGTTAGTAGCCTAGTCTTCGCTGGGGACAGTGCGCTTCAGTCTGAATTATTTAGGATTGTGTGCGGCTCAGATATCGTGTGCACTGTGAGGACACGCAAACGATCCTCACGCAGTAAATAGGAAAATAGTTTGAAAGCTGTAGCCTATAAAACTGACGTTAAACTAAACTTCAGTTTGACATGTTTTCATTAAGGGTTGTCACAGAAACGTGCGGGTTGCAGATTATGAAGTGACAGAGCGATTAACTCTCTCAAGACAGTTTCCCCCATGTAACTTCTACCCTATTCTCTCCCTGTCCCCCTCCCTCAGCCATGAGTCAGTTCCGGGCGTTAGCGGGTGTCCTGAAGGGTGGAGGGCGCCAGTGGCTGCGAGGCCCCGGAGGCCCGGCAGCCAGGCGGTGGTTTGATCCCAGGAGAGGCTGCTCCTCTGAGGCTGCAGTTCCCGCAGCGGTGGCCAGCAGCTCCAGCTATGTTGAGGAAATGTACTTTGCCTGGCTGGAGGATCATAAAAATGTGCATGAGGTAATACTGACATGTGTCTCATGTTCATACATGGACAAATGACCACAGAAAAGCTTATAATACAGAATATAAGTTTTTATTGTCCATGAACATAAACATACTGTGTGCTTACATAGCTTTCAAGGGGCACTCAAGAAAATGAGGCACAGTTTTATTTCACTAAAAATTGTGATTGATGAATCACAATTTCTCACAATTTCTCACAATTTGTGAATGATGAATTGTGAAGATACAAAAAACGTAGGAGTGATTATTTTAATGTCACCATCTTGAATCCATGTTCATGTATGATATCAGAACAGCTGAATACTTCACACACAGAAAATTTTCTTTTGGACAAAATCTGTTCAAAGTGGATACTGTGGCTTAATCAAAGTTAACTTGCAGTTCTGGAACATGAAAGATGTACTGAGCCACATTCACTCAATAGTAACGTAGAGAAATTCAAAACATCAGCATAGTATTAAAATGTTTCACATGGATATGTAAGTATTTTGGTAATATTGAGAGGGAGGCAAGTCTGACAAGCCTGGCTGGTTCAGTTGCTGAGTTAAGTTAGGGTGTAGCTGCTCTTGCTCCTGTTGGTCTTGAACTTTGGTGCAGCACTGCTCTAGTCTTTTTCAGTGAATAATTAGCTGTTCTAATAATATGATTCCATATTTTTGATAGACCTGCTTGCCTCTGATGGATCTCTGTCTCTCTGTGTTCTAGTCATGGGATGCGTTCTTCCGTAAAGCCCAGGCCTCCGGTCCGTCTGCTGAGGTGGACGAGAGACGGCCCTCCACTCTGCTGCAGGGCCGGGCCCTGTCCCAGACAACTGACATGGCACAGAAAGTGGTGGAGGACCACCTGGCTGTGCACACACTCATTAGAGCCTACCAGGTACTCCACACTCACCTAGCCCAGCTGTGATGCACACACAGGCACACAAACACCAGCTCTTGCCTTGTGATGTAATGCCAGATTATCATAATTTACAAATTAACAGGTTGATCACACATCTCATGGGTACTATCCAGTCTAATCTTAATGCAGTATCATTGTGTTAAAAGAGTCATGATGTCATCCACCCGGAGCCACAATTGGCTGGCTATTTGTATCTCCAGTGTGTCTCTGAAAAATGTATAAAACACAATCCAGTTGACTTGCCAGAGCAGATGCAATTGGCAATGAGAGCTGTTTATAGTGTGTGCTCTTATTAAAAGGAATATACAATTTGTTTGTCACTGCATGAGGTTATGCAAATTGCAAGATTAACTCTAACCTACTTAGCGTGGCTGCTTTTTGAAAATGGAAATATCAAAGAGACTACTTAAACAAAACAGGTGGTAACATTTCCCCTCGCCCTCAAATTAATTAGAGGAACTATCCAAGGGATTTATTAAATTCTGTCTTTTGGCAAAGACGTCATTTTTATTCCCAGCTTGTTGCAACCCTGATGGGAATGTGT
Organism: Myripristis murdjan; assembly: GCF_902150065.1. Classification (NCBI taxonomy): domain Eukaryota; kingdom Metazoa; phylum Chordata; class Actinopteri; order Holocentriformes; family Holocentridae; genus Myripristis; species Myripristis murdjan. The sequence continues at coordinate 17,414,222 of NC_043994.1, read as the reverse complement.
GTGTGTGTGTGTGTGTGTTTATCTGTGTGTGTTTGTGCATTTGTGTGTGCATACGCACATAAAAACAGTCTCCAGGGGCTCTTTTCTCAGTAAGCATGACCTATTCCTGAGGGTCAGCTTATTCTCCAGCTGTTAATACTTTGTATCATAAAGTTAGCCTTTTGTTGTTTTTCCCCTTTTGTTGTTCTCTCCTGCCTGTCACTTCTTCTCCATTTTCTCTTCCCCCTCTCTCCTCTCACCTCCTCTTTCCTCCACCATATCCACCTTGTCAATCTCGGTCTGTCTCTCTGTGCAGATTCGTGGTCACCATGTTGCCCAGTTAGACCCCCTGGGAATACTGGAAGCTGATCTTGACTCCTTCGTTCCCTCTGACCTGATCACCAGCATTGACAAGCTGAGTGAGTCTCAGAGCCGCTGCACTCATCCCTGGCACGCTGCACGTCACAAACAAAACATAAGACACAAACACACACGCCCCACAGCTGACATTAAATTTTAAAGCGTGAGCAGCGGGTGATGGAGCTATGTAATCCATGTAAAACTCAAGTGTTAATTTTTGTCAGTCCTTGTGTTGATGTCTTCATGGTCTTGAGGTGCTTTCATAAACCTAGATTCCTATGAAGCCTGTTCAAAATGGATTATACAATTCCAAAAACACCTGAAAATGTTGTGTAATTAATTCATGAAACACTGATTACAGATACAAGGTCTTCATCCCACTGCAGGTCGAATTATAAATAGTTTACATAGTGTTAGAGGTGTCGCTTTTCAGGCTTAGACTTTGCTTTTCTTATTTCTTGCGGTACCGGATCCCTACTTACATGCCCTGATCTTAATTCCTTCGCTAACCAAAGGCATATAGGCTTGTTAACACACACAGGCAGCATACTGTATATGCTCCTGAGATTCCCGCTCTGGAAGTCCTTCCTTCTAATTAAGTCAGGGTAGTCTTACTGTAGCTCTAAAGGATTTCAGTCATAGCCATGTTTTTTTTTATTGGCAGGGCTTACTTCAAAAGATTTGTTCAGCCAGTCATGAAAATATTTGATTTGTATCTGTTATATTTCTCCAATGCTAATAGTTTCAGTAGAACTCTGAGGGTTGGCACATACATGCACGTACACATATGAATGCACACGTAGCCCATGCACATTCACACACATAAACGCACACTCTCTTTGATCCAGGGTTGCATAGTGATAGTTGCATAGTGACCTAAGGGTGTATGTTCAATATTTCTCAGGCCTTATCACAGCCCTCCACCAAGTCTGTGTACAGGTTGGCCAGCCTAATGTTGTCATTAATCTCAGGCCTAGCTTCTGTCATTCTCCATTTCATTTAGCGGACTGAGGACTGGAGGATGTGGAATGGCCATAGTAGCCGATCGAAGGCTAGAGTAATAGCTACTAAAGAGGAGGGAGAGAGAGAGAGAGAGAGAGAGAGCGAGAGAGAGAGAGAAGCGACTGCTGGCTACTGTTATCAGTGATCAGTGTGTGTCAGGACGTTGCGTTGCGTTATGTATTGTCACCAGGCCTATAGCTCACTAATGAAAGCTAATGACGGTCTTTCTGGCCCCTTATTTGGTCAGCTGATACTACATGAGTCTATTCTCGGCCCCCTTTGTCTTTGCTGTGTTCGTAATATGATTTGCACCTGTCTCCTCTTGTGTTGGCTGGGATGTTGAGCTTGACCAGCTCCCTCAGGTGGGCTGTGTCAGCACAGAAACTTATGTAGGGCCACTGATATTGATGCTTCATGTCCACAGGGAGGGCCCTATAATGTCTAAAAATTTAACATCTACAACCAGCTTAATGGATACTCCAGTTCTGTTTTATTTTCCTACTTTTTGCCATCATGCCTATTGATTCTGATAAAATTTTTTGTCAGTTACCTCATTGTGAAGCTACATACTGTATGTTTCAGTTTGCAGGAACCATTGCTCTCCAGTGAAGTCCAAGGAAAACATCAAACAGTTGAAACAAAATAGCAATTAAAACACAGTCAGTACAGTAACACTTGCACTGCAGTTACACATCTTCAAATTGCTGTGAGCAGTTATCATCCCTTTGATACTTGTTAGTGCTGGTTTTACAGTTTTTTGTGTTCTGCCATTTTCATGTCATATCAGAACTAATGAAAGCACTTAATATAACATATCTATTGATGTGACATTTCCATATTTTAGGTCATTGATAATTGGAAATTTAGATGTAGGCAGGCCTCATTGAATGTTGAGTAATATTGTGTTGATAAGGACATGTTTTGGGTGCCTGTGGGCTTGAGTACAGCTGGACTGTACCGGAGAGCAGTCCTCCCTGCAAACTAAGCAGTACTTAAGAGCTCTACAGTGAAGAATTTGACAATATGTTGATCTTTGGCATAATTGCAAAATGACTGAAATAAGGTTCAGGTTGAAAATAAATGGAATTATCCTTTAATCCATTAATTTGTGTACGTAAATATTTTGTTGAAAGAGATTTAAATGGTAACTCAAATCTCAGTATCTGCAATTAAAATATTTGGGTGCCTGACTATAGAGTGTCTTAGTCAAATCTGTTTCTCACATGTTATCCAAGGTTTCTATGAACTAGATGAGTCTGACTTGGATAAGACCTTCCAGCTGCCCTCCACCACCTTCATCGGGGGAGGCGAGACCACCCTTCCCCTGAGAGAGATCATACGCAGACTAGAGGTACTCTGTGTGTTTGTGCCGTATTGCATGTGCGTAACGAAAGAGAGGAAACCCGTGACACCCTGATACATGTTACATGTTTTTAACTCTTTTTTCTTCTCAGGCGTCCTACTGTGGTCACATTGGGGTTGAATTCATGTTCATTAACAACGTGGATCAGTGTCAGTGGATCCGTCAGAAGTTTGAAACTCCTGGAATCATGCAGTTCACCAACGCTGAGAAGAAAACCCTACTGGCCCGGCTGGTCAGATCCACACGGTCTGCACTGACTTAAGACATACTGACTCACATACCACTGTTCCTCTCTTTCACTTCTTATATCTCACATCAAAGCCACACAAACAAAAACTCTAGTATGCACTTTGGTAAATTTGAAAAGATGCAGGATGCAGGTGATATCTCCAGGGTGTTTCCCAGCCTTGCAGAGCAGGAATGTAAAATCGATGGATGGATGGATGGATGGATGGATAGGTGGATGAAATGACAAGATACCTATCTTTCAGCTTAGCTCATTACAATTGAACACAGAGGTCACTGAAGGCCTACTCTGTTTTCAAGTACAATTTTGGCTTCCAATGATTATGAAAACTACATAATCAAGATAAAACGATTATTGTGCCACAATAAAAAAGTTCAATATGTTTCTAAAGTCAGTGAGTAATCATGTTAAATAATCGTGATCTCAGTATTGACCAAAATAATCGTGATCATGATTTTTGCCGTAATTGAACAGCCCTGCTGTGACCTCGTAGCTTGTGACAGTAAAAAAAAAAACAACAGAAACCTGACCAGAGCCTGCATGTCCTTGCAGTTCTTGTCCACATTGGCACCAAAATAAGTTTATAGTAATGTTTCTAAAGATTCTCTACAATAAGGTGTTGGTAGTTAAGTCTGGGCAATATACTGATATTATATAATAATGTGATATGAGTCAAGATATCATCTAGGCTTTTGGAATATGGGCATAGTTGTTTGCTTCTCCTGGTTTTAAAGGCTGTAATTACAGTAAATGGATGTACCTTTCCAAACTTAGTAGCTGTTCTCTCATTTGTCTCAGGCTGCTTATCATATCCACATTACTAATGACTGTTTAAAAATCCCCTCCAGGGTAGAGTGAATACATTATAAATGCACCAATACTCTTTCCAACAGTATATTCACAATATTGAAATCAAGGTATTTGGTCAAAGGTACAGCGATATTTGATTTTGCCCATGTCCCCAGCCCTGCCAGTGATATTTTGTATAGTATATGTCACATTGTCATCAGGGTTGGTAGTCCATATGACTAACACCCAACAATAGAGATGACTGATGTGCCATTTGGTGTCAACTTACCCTAATATTAATTAAGCCCTGTTTATGGTTGGCTTATTGCATTTCAGAATAATATATGTTCATACGCTACATGCACAACCTCCAGCCTGCACATAGTGATTCATCATCCCTGTTTAAACCCAGTGCCGTTGTTGTTGCACATATCACTCTTGAGTGAAAAGTAAACAGGAGTGACAGGATCTTTTATTGATAGATCTAGAGTTTAGTGAAGTTGCCCATTAGTGGCACAAAAGCCTTCATGAACCCCATGTTGAGTTGTGTTTTTGTCCAGGTTTGAGGACTTCCTGGCCAGGAAGTGGTCATCTGAGAAACGCTTTGGTCTGGAAGGCTGTGAGGTGCTCATCCCTGCCCTTAAAATGATCATTGACATGTCGAGTGCTGCAGGCATTGAGAGCGTGATCATGGGAATGCCTCATCGGTACTGTGTGTTACATTTTTCTCACCTATTACTGCAGTCTAGCGATTCAGTTACTTTGTTTATCCTTGGTCTTTCACTGAGAACCACATGTGTAATGGATGTTTCAATATGAACTGTGAACTTTTCTGCCAGGGGTCGATTGAACGTCTTGGCCAATGTGATTCGTAAGGAGCTGGATCAGATCTTCTGCCAGTTTGACCCCAAATTAGAGGCCGCCGATGAGGTACAGGCCTCTGTATACCCAACAATATGAAAATCTATCACAGAGAGGAGATAGAGATGCTACTAATGAATTATTTCATGTGTGCTGCTGTACTGTTAGGGTTCGGGGGACGTCAAGTACCACCTGGGGATGTACCACGAGAGAATTAACCGTGTGACAGACAAGAACATCACGCTGTCACTCATGGCGAACCCCTCCCACCTGGAGGCAGTGGACCCGGTGGTGCAGGGCAAGACCAAAGCTGAGCAGTTCTACAGAGGAGACACTCAGGGAAAAAAGGTAAACAGTACATTTAAAAACCCATTGATGGTCAATATTAAATTGACTTCCTTGGTCCCATTATTGACTTATATGATGTGGTTTACCAGGTCATGTCCATCTTGCTGCATGGAGATGCTGCTTTTGCTGGACAAGGAGTTGTATATGAGACCTTCCACCTGAGCGAGCTCCCCTCCTACACCACACACGGGACGATCCATGTTGTGGTCAACAATCAGGTACTGGAGCTTTAACACTTAGTAGTTTAGTTTAGCACACAGGAGATGTTGTAACAAGATGTGATGCATGCACAGTGCACACATTTTATTCATCTCATTCATCTGTCTATATGTTTAGCACTTCTCAAAAACTAAATTTACTGTGTATTCCACAAACAAGAAAGATAGAAACTTTGTCATAGACGCAAAAGGAAAACAGCAAAAATGGACATATAGTTATTAAGGTGGAGGTGGACACAGATCCTGGTTTGGATAACAGGTTGGCAGCAGTAGGGGATGGGGTGGGGTTGGGGCTGGGGATTTATCAGCAAATACTGCACCTAGTGCTGGGAAGTATATAAATATTATATTGATATTGTGATATGAAGTTAAATATCGTTTGGGGTTTTGTATATCATGATATCGTCATAAGGTGTAAATTAAAGGCTCCATTTCAGTAAAAGGATGAACCTTCCTGAACTTTTTAGACTCATAGCTGTTCTGTTATTTGCCTCTACTGTACCTACTAGGTCATTATATCCACATTGTCAATAATAGTTTATCAAAAATATCTTATGAAAGCACCAGTTGTCATCTTTATAATTTTGTCAGAATATCAATATCGAGGTATTTGTTCAAAGCCATTTGTGATACTTGATTTTTGTCTCCCTGAAGTTTACAGACTCCAAAAGGTGAAATGTCAGCCTGAGCTTGTGATTGTTGTCTCTCAGATTGGCTTCACGACGGACCCTCGAGTGGCGCGCTCCTCTCCCTACCCCACTGACGTGGCTCGGGTTGTCAACGCGCCCATCTTCCATGTGAACGCCGACGACCCCGAGGCTGTCATGTATGTGTGCCGGGTGGCTGCAGAGTGGAGGAACACCTTCAACAAAGATGTCGTCATCGACCTGGTCAGTCATCACCAAGCTTTGACGGTTTAAAGGGAATGCACAGTAAATGCACTGCTTGAGGTAGAGGCCTCTGTTTTTACAGTGTGCATCTGTTTGTGTGTTTTCATAGGTGTGTTACAGACGGTTTGGCCATAATGAGATGGACGAGCCCATGTTCACCCACCCGCTGATGTACAAGCAGATCCGTCGCCAGGAGCATGTGCTGAAAAAGTATTCTGACAAGCTTATTGCTGAGGGAGTAGTGACGCTGCAGGAGTTTGAGGTTTGTGATCTAATGCTGTTTGCTCTTGTTAAATATATATTGGTCGCTGCTACTGTATGCAGTTTTATTTGTATCACTATCCACGGGGCTAGGTGCATTAAATTATACTTAAATATTACCCTGTCCTGCAAGTAAATTTGTTGTGCCAGCACTGCTGTAGTTGAGTTTCAATTTACTGCCTCAGTTCCATCGCCTGGCCTCACAATCCCTCACACAGATATTGCTGAATTAAGCTGAAGTGGTCCTCAGATTTGGGTGCTATTCAGTAGAATCACTCAAGCACTTCATCCAACACACACTGATGGTAACATAAATTCTGAACATTGTTTTATATAGGCATGTCAAAGCGATCCTGTAGAAGCTTTGTGGTGCACTTGCTCTGGACATTTGATGGACATTGTTGTTATTATTTTTTTTTTTTACGGCCTGGTGTTTGGACGCTTGTATAAACCTGTTTGTAATGAAGCAAAGCAGAGCTGTTACTGCTGGTTCAGGCTTTCCTCTGTCTCTGTCACACACACAGTTTTGGTCAGTCATCAGCTTAAGTTTGTTCATGAAAGTAAACACTTTGTACCTCAGTTAATATGTAACACCGGCGGATTTTCCCCAACACACAAATCCGACTTTGGTTGCAGGAAGAAGTTGCCAAATACGACAAGATATGTGAAGAGGCGTACACCAGCTCCAAGGATGGAAAGATCTTGCACATCCGTCACTGGCTTGACTCCCCCTGGCCAAGTAAACATCTTCCTGCATCTGACCTAGAATGTTTATTGTGGAACTCATTTTGTGTTTTTTTTTGTGTGAGCGCCTTGTCTATGAACACTTCTCTTTAGTTTCTCCGTGCCTAACTCCCTGCTGGACTGAAGCTGTCTCTCCCTGTAGATTTCTTCACAGCTGAAGGAGAGCCCAAGAGCATGAGCTGTCCCCCAACAGGAATGGATGAGGAGCTTTTGCAGCACATTGGAGAGATAGCCAGCTCAGTACCTGTAGAAGATTTTAGGATCCACCCTGGTGAGTCTAGCTGCTTTGTGCAGGAGGACACAGCACTAAAAATGGCTAGCAGTTGTGGTGGTGCTGATGGTAGCAATGTTGCTGATAGGAAATGACATTCATCAATCATAATGATCACGCCACTAAAGATTTTTGAACCACATAAACTCCAGTGCCACTTGGCAGAACCTATTTTTCTTTATTTCCTTTCATAGACATATTTCTGCAGGGATGGTCTCAATAAAAGCAATGCACCTGTAAACACATTCTTTCCCAGCAGCAGGTGTCTTGCCTGCACAGCTGGTGTGGCACATGCTGGAGCCATTTAGACTGCCACAGAGGTTTTTATTTGCAATACACTGTGCCACACCATTGCTTTTTACATCCCTTTCCCCCTGTGGTCAATCCAAGCTATCAGTTCTTTTTTAAATTTTTTTGTTCCCCTATTTCCATTTTGCTTGTAAAAACAGTGGTCAGTCATTGAGACTGTATGTGTGTGTGTGTGTGTGTGTGTGTGTGTGTGTGTGGGTGTGTGTGGGTGTGTGTGTGTGTGTGTGTGTGTGCTCTCCAGGTGTGACTCGTATCCTGCGTGGTCGAGCGGACCTAGTGAAGAAGCGTCAGATGGACTGGGCTCTAGGAGAGTACATGGCCTTTGGCTCTCTTCTCAAAGATGGCATCCATGTCCGACTCAGTGGGCAGGACGTTGAGCGCGGCACCTTTAGGTGAGTGTATGTGAATATATGTCGTGGTGGCACTCTCATACAACACAATATATTTGTAATGTGTTTTTCAAACCTTTATGCGCTCAAACCTTTATTTACTTTATTGACTGTGCAGGAGGACCTGTTAGTGGCAACTCCCTGCTTCATACTCAAATTGTACTATATTACGATAAAGAACTTGTATGTTGGAATTGACTCTTTCAGAACATATTCAGACACCCATGTGCCCTAAACTTGGATCGCCATTTGTTTGTCACAAATGGTGATTCTGACACTCAAAGTTTTGATTCAGGTTTTCCAGGTAGTTTGTTTCAAAAGTGATTTGCAGTCGCACCACCAGGAGAGCTCTGGTGGAGGAGTGCGACCAATCAGAGGAGCTCTTTAAGGCAGCTTCATAAGCTTCATAGTAGATGGTTAAAAGTTGGCTACTAGACTAATATTCTATGCTCTTATGGAGAGAACATGTTGGAAAAAAAAAAAAAAACTCTGGCAAAGTAATGTTGCCTTACTTTTCAGCAGGCAGTACACACATATCATAGAGCATCTTCACCACTCACACATCACCAGGAGCAACTGGAAAGTTCAGCAAACTAGTGATTCACCAGTTGTAGTTTAAAAAAAAGTTTCAACTTTCTAGTGGTGATGCATGCCAGTATTCCTGCCTTTGGAAAACAGTTATCCAGTGTGAGAACTTCAGCAACCAGCAGCAATGGAGGCACTTAAATTTTGGCTCATTAGGCATTTGGCATTGACAGGTTACGGGGCGTTTCATTAATAATGCATACTGTCGACTAAAGTACTCATTAAAACATGGTTGTATGTGGCTTCATTTGTACCACAAGCAGAGTGGCATTTCAACTGTTTGGTTTGCTTGACAGTCAGAGGGAGAGTTTTTGAAGGGGCAGCAGTCAAATTTCCACAATGCTGGCAGGTATAATAATTTAGGTAACTTTACATTAACAGGTCCTTTGTCAAATTACACCATGAAATTGAGAAATGCAGTCCTCACTGGCACTGCACTGGAACTTCAAAAGAAAGTTATAAGTATATTTAATGTATGTCAATATGTTTTTGACCACCAAGGACAAACAACAAAAAACTGCCTAACTCCTCTGATCGGCCATGAAATACCTGTATGCCCATCATACACACCACCCCCAGCTCTATCTTGCAGTGTCTTAAAGCTGTGGGTCTACACAATGCTTTTGAAACTCTGAGGTGAGACCATGTAAATTCACCATTTGTGATGCACTGGACGGCATTTGAGAGGTTGCAACAGCAGAATTTAACAAGTTGCAAGCACGAAGTTGGAAAAAAAAAATTACCGAGCCAGGGGATGGTGTAAAATTTACGGGAAAAAAAACACTGATTTATGAGAAAAAACATTATAGTCACTAAGAAAACAACTTGGAAAGATAGTTTTTTTCTTCTTTAACGCAGAATCACAATATTATCATGAGCATGTGGATGTTGAGGAGACATTGACCTGTTCTGAAGAAAACAACACACAGGTACCAATTGTAAAGTATAATATGATGATGTCATCAACAAGGTCACCTGTCTGCAGTATATCACTGATCCAACCTTGCAAAGTGAAGCAATGTGGTTCCTTGGCCAAAAAAAAAAAAAAAAAAAAAAAAAAAATCACAAGCTTTTATCTTTTATCGTTTTTTTTTTCTCATAAATTTGAGTTTTTTGTGAGAATGATTATGACTTTAGTCTCAGAGATTCTATTTTTTTCTCTGAATATTAACCCCCACTCCACCCTCACCCCACCCAACAACTGCCTCCATATTTTTTTTCCCCTACAGTTGCCCCAATCTATTCAGTTCACCAAAGTTGACATTTTTCAAATGTGTCAAGCATTAAGTTAAACCAGAAAGAGTTGGATCTTTTCCATGCATTGAAATTCTAAAATGATAAAGATTCAGCATGTGTAAGGGCTTCATGCGTGACCGCAATTAAAGGGTGAGGAGCATTCCTCAGTAGGTAGTCCATAAAGTAACAAGTCAAGGGCGCAGGGCGTGGGGAATCTAACAGACAGAAGACGTCAGCGTTGTCTCCTGGGAACAGTGAAGCCCACATGCTGCTGTCATGATATGGAGGGAACGAGTGACACAGTCCCCTTCCACCCCCTCCCCCTCCCACCCTCCACCACACCCTCCTCGGTGCGCCTGTCTCATCTGTCCCCTATTGTTTCTCCACCGGCGTATATCTGCTGCAACGCTCTGCCCGTACATCACACTAACTAACAAGAGTTATGGGGCTTTCCTTTCGTCGCTGACATCTATTTCTTCCTTCCAGTGCCCCCTTCAACAGAATAATTTGCCCAGCTGAAAAAAAAAAAAAAACAAAAAAAAAATCACAGTTGCAACAGATACAAAGGTTGTGGAGGGCCGTGAAGCACACAGTCCACCTCTCACTTTTGTATCACCTGTTGTTTATTTATCTCAGCTATCTTCTGTTGAGTTGACAGTCTGCATTGTCTCTCTCCTGTCGCCTCTCTTTCTCGCTCTGCCTCTCTCCTCTCATCCCCCTACATTTTTCATTCTATCACCCTCCCACCCACCACCCCCCACCATTGTTTCCCTTCATAGGTCTTACGAACTGAGCATATTGGTATGTTACAGTTGACTGGGCCTGTTTGCGTTTCTGTGATGTACGTAACAGCGTGGACTAATGGATTCAGTCGTCTGTGTTTGGGTGGGTTGGGTGTGCTGCACCAAGCACCCCTTTTCCTGACTAATGGGGCCCCCAGGCAGAGGAAATATATATGTGTGTGTGTGTGTGTGTGTGTGTGTGTGGTGTATGCAAAGAAGAAGAGGGATACAATTTATGAGGCAATCCCACAGAAAGACCCTGCTCTTGTGAGGGTTTGGAGGCATTTTTTGATCACGTCTGAGCGTACCAAGAAAGAAAACCTGGATTTATGTGTGTCACCTCAATTAGTGGTGTGTGCTCTCAATCTGATTCTTTCATCAAAGGATTTCCTGAAGAGAAAGTGAATATCCTGCAAATGTAGAACAAGGATCAAACAAAACAATTATGCAGTATCTGCCCTCATTAGTTCATAATTACATCTGATACTACTCGCAGAACTCAATCATAATCATCTATCTATCTTGTGTACAGTCATACATCACATGCAAGATAGATAGTTAGATAGATTGATAATTTCGGTCGTTTCCTGAAGCCCTTTCATCTGACCATTATATAACCTCGAGCGCTGTGTGTGAGTGTGTGTGTGGAGACATCATTAGAGTGATGTTAAAAGGGTTTTAAGTGATTGTCTCATCGTGCTGGTTCTGATGGCTGACTCCTACATTGGAGGCGAGCGGACTGGCAGAGCTTGTTAACGCTTGGCTCTTTGCTCCCATCAATTCCTGTTGGGCCTCATCCTCATACTGACTGAAGATGAGGAGTGAGCGGACTGCTCTTCAGCCAGCCTCCAAGACTGGCTGGCTGCAGTGTGCGTGTGTGTGTGTGTGTGATTGCTTGCATGTCCTGCTGTGTGACGACCCTTTGACAAATCCCCCTTGCCTCAGTAAACCTCTTGTTTTGCACCATTATCATGTAAGACAGCTTGGTGTCCTGAAAATCTTTGGCTCCTGTGTTCCACATTCCTCCTCCACACAATACTTATTCTATTCTATTCTGTATAACATAAGTTTCAGGTTTTTTTTTTTTTTTAATCATTTTGTGTGATTGTTTTTATATACACACATGAGATGAGAAAATTATGTAAACTGTGATGCTATAGTCTTTACAGTAACCAGATTTTAACCCAACTGAGCATCTACAGGAGATTTTGGACTGATGTGCTAGACAGTGCTCTACACCACCATCATCAAAACCCCAAATGAAGGAACATCTTTTGGAGGATTGATGTTGTGTCCCTGCAGTAGAGTTCCAGAGGCGAGAATCTATGCCAAGGAATATTGAAGCTGTTCTGGTGGCTTGTGGTGGCCCAACACTTTACTGAGACACTTAATGTTGTTTTTTGGCTAGACCACACAGCGCAGCCGGCCTGACAGTCATGCTGTCGCTGAGTGAGTGAGCGAGAGAGTAAAGCTGCACGATCGGTGGTTGGCCGTGCAATGGACTTTTCATATTGGCTGTTGCTCTTTCAAAATGAATCAGTGCAATGCAGCTCATTCTGAATTCAACACACACAGGCAGAAAGGGAGATAGAAAGTGTGTGTGTGTGTGTGTGTGTGTGAGAGAGAGAGAGAGAGAGAGAGAGAGAGAGAGAGAGAGAGAGAGAATAACTGGCACTGAGAAATACAAGCTCCTGCATGTGTGTAATATTGCGTTTCATGGCACATTCACAAAAGAGTGCAGATGGGATCACATATTTTAGTCCGAACCCGACCTGAGCCTGAGAGCGTATTACCCGAGCCTGTCCTGGACCCGACAGGCATTCTTTTTTTTGTGTCCAAACCCGACCCAAGCCTGAGATTTTGCTTGTCCTCTATTGCTAGGTTACATTTAGCACCTGAAATAGCTTATGTGTTGCCTTTCAGTGTTGTCACTATACAGGAAGTTGCCGAGAACAGACAGTAGGTCCATCATTTTTCATGAAACTAAACTAACGCTGAGATAACCAATCTCAAACATAATTTGTAAATATTTATCTGAATCCAGCCTGACCTGACAGTTTCTGATGTGTCCCAACAGGCCCAGGTTGGGTATCTACTCTCTAATCCACAAGACCAACTCGAACAGTAGTGAACAGTACTAGTGTAACTTAGTGAGATGCTGAAAAAAAATTATTTACATGGATAGATTATCAACTACGAGCCAACTACAACTTTCACAAGTCTTGCTTTTCCATTTTCTAGACAGAATCTGAAATGTTCCTCCTATATCCAACCTTGTGCGGGACTCAACCTCATCCCTTTTACCCACTCTTACCCACTCTATGACACTCTGAATAGGAATAATAGTGGTGTGTGTGTGTGTGTGCGTGCGTGCGTGCGTGCATGTTCATGTGCATGCAGTCTGAATGTCTACCTGGAGATTTTGACGAACATCTGGTTCAACAGATGAAGATTAATACAATTAATCAAAAATGTTCAAAAACATTTAAACTGCTTCTCATTAAAAAAAATAACAAAAACATTTTATAATGCTTTATGAGTTTGGACCTTGCAAATGTTCGTAGATACACACATTTCTATACCTTGTTACGTGTCACTTGTACTTACATTGCCAAACTTTGTTTCATGCCTCCCTCTCTCTGCCTCTCTTTGTCTTTATAGTCACCGTCATCATGTTCTGCATGACCAAGAGGTGGATAAACGTGTCTGTGTTCCCATGAACCACCTGTGGGCCAACCAGGCTCCCTACACTGTCTGCAACAGCTCCTTATCAGAATATGGAGTCCTGGGTAAGACTGAAACCACAATGCAACATGGTTGTGTCCTTTGTTAACTGTGGCTCAGTTTTGTAGCTGCTGCTCATGACTTTGCCTCCAGGTTTTGAGCTGGGCTTCGCCATGGCCAGTCCTAATGCTCTGATCCTCTGGGAGGCCCAGTTTGGAGACTTCCACAACACAGCCCAGTGCATCATTGACCAGTTCATCAGCCCAGGCCAGGCCAAGTGGGTTCGCAACAATGGCATCATCCTTCTGCTGCCTCATGGCATGGAGGGAATGGTAAGATGTGAGAGTCAACGAGACAAAGGTGCTGGAATTGTTATGGGAATAAACTACTTTGGGGTAAAAGGTGTTCTGTGCACAGATGGGAGTTGATTTAAGTGGGCACGCTAAATTACATCAAATAAACATGTAATTTATCACTGGGTCGGACCAATTACACAACCATCAGGAATTTTACTTAATGCACCTTTAAATATTACATATTATCTATCTGAAACATTGAATAATGACATCTGTCTATCTATCTATCTATCTATCTATCTATCTACACTATGTGGACAAAAGTATTTGGCCACCTACATGTTACACCCACCTGAGCTTTTATGACATCCCATTCTAAATCCATAGGCCTTAATACTGAGCATTAAGATTTCCCTTCACTGGAACTAAGGGGCCCAGGCCAACCCCAGAAAAACAAGCCCATAGCATTATCCCTCCTCCACCAAACTTTACAGTAGGCACAATGCAGTCAGGCAGGTAATGTTCTCCTGGCATTCGCCAAACCCAGATTTGTCCATCAGACCGCCAGATAGAGAGGCATGATTCGTCACTCCACAGGACATGTTTCCACCGTGGCGCAGTGATTTACACCGCTCAATCTGATGCATGGCATTGTGCTTGGTGATGTAAGGCTTGCATGTGGCTGCTCGGCCATGGAAACTCATGCCATGAAGCTGCCATGAGCTAGTAGGGTGAATTCTGCTTCTTTTATCATCATATAGCCAACTCACCTTTCCTTTCAGGGCCCAGAACATTCTTCAGCTCGGCCTGAACGCTTCCTGCAGATGAGCAAAGACGACCCCGACCTCTTCCCTGTATGTACATTTTACAGTTGAACTATGGCTCAGTATATTTATCATTTTGATGAGCATGGTAATCCAATGGTTTATTGACATGAAATGGCATCCACTCTGAACCTATATACATTGCAGGTAGTATCCAATAAATTCCTCCCTCAGTGGGCAGTTCTGCTCTCATGACCACTTAAATGATGGCATGAATGTCCATTTCTCTGGAGCTGAAAAGTCTCTTCATTATAGCTTCCAAGGCACTCAGCAATAAGTTAGGTCCCCAGGGTGAGCTGGATCTGGAGAACATAGGAGCAGGGAACCACAGCAGGCTGTATCAGCAGAAGCCAGATCAGATTCATCTCCAACTGCAGTATTGATTAAACTATTAGTGGGAGCACACTGAGGATTAACATTCTGCCTACCATGAGTGTGTGCAAGAGAGTGTGTGTGATATGGTCTGTGCACCGCTACACTTGTTACATCTCCTGCCCAAACAAAAGGGGGGAAAAAAGCATGACTGCAACCAGCACACCTTCAGTTTTGTAATATTATCAATCCAGCAAGTTATGCTTTCTGAAGGTGATGGCTTTCACAATGCATTTTGAAACATTTTTTTTTCAACAAAGGAGTTTCGTGGAGATTTTGAAGTGCAGCAGCTCTATGACTGCAACTGGATTGTGGTCAACTGTTCCACACCCGCAAATTACTGTCATGTGCTGAGACGGCAGATTCTGCTGCCATTCAGAAAACCGGTAAGCTGTAACCTTCCACTATATATTATACATGCATAGACTAGTGCTATTACTTCATAATGATGACCTGTGCCTACTCTTCAACCAAGCTTCAACAGGAAAATAATCTGCAGAAGACACTACCACCTAATGACAGTACTTCCTTAACCTAGACTCAACTGTGGCACTGTGTGTTCTCAATTACTTTTAACAGTACAATGAGTATAAAGTTTCTAGCCTTTCTTTTTTTTGCATATGCACTGTTCTTTTTTTCAGCCACAGTGAATGTCTTAACTGATCCCCTGTTGCACATAAATGCAATGCTTTGTGGAGCATGAGAAAATCACTTCCTGAGCAAATTAGAGAGGGGCCCAATAGGGGATAATATTGTTTGTTTTCTATGAAGGAGTCTGAAATTGTGGACTCGGTTGGCTGAGCGGCAAAGGGTTTTTATTTATTTGATTGTTAAAGAAATGTTTTGTTTTGTTTTCCCCAATGTCGGTGTTGCGTGCTATATGGTGGCAGCAAATTAGCGTGAAAAGAGATAAAAAAAACTTTTATCTCCTGAGTTTTTTTTTTCAAAGCACACAATGGAGATACGGATGACAGAATCAATCTGTTGCATAGCTGACAGAGGCTCCTTACTTTTTTTCAGTTGATCATTTTCACTCCTAAATCTTTGCTGAGGCACCCCGATGCAAGGTCCAGTTTTGACGACCTTGCCCCAGGTAAGGCCTTTTTTGTGTTATCTGTGACAAGTGACATTCATAAATGTTGGTGCACATTTGCAGGGAATATATTCTATCAAATGTCCGCAGGCACTAAGTTCAAGAGGCTGATTGCTGATGAGGGACCTGCGGGTACACACCCAGACCAGGTGAAAAGGGTTATCTTCTGCACTGGCAAAGTCTACTACGAACTGGCTAAAGAGAGGAAACAGCAAAACTTGGAGAATGACATCGCCATCGTCAGACTTGAACAGGTGTTTAATCCTGCTTGTCAGTCTCAGTGTGTGATGGACTGTGGAGTTTGAAGAGGGAGTGATTTTATGTTTTTGAATAACTCACACATGTCATTGTTGAGATATCACTCACTCTACTGCTGCTGCTGCCTCTGCAGATCTCTCCATTCCCCTTTGACCTGGTCAAGGCAGAGGTGGATAAGTACACCAACGCTGAACTGATCTGGTGTCAGGAGGAGCACAAGAACATGGGCTACTATGACTACGTCCGGCCACGTTTCCTCACTGTTGTGGCCAATGAGAAACCCATTTGGTAAGGCCTTGTATCCACTTGGCATATGGGCTGATGTTGGGCTGGGCAATATGGACATGTTTAATATAATGACAATCATAAGGGATTATTTCAGTATCTAGGTACTGCAATCTCTACTAACACATACAAAATCACATCTTCAGATATCACAAATAATATAAAATAGATATTTATCACTGTATGGCATGTTACAATACAGTAAAATAAAATTATAGTTTTCATGTTTCATATTACATTTTTTGTTTCAGATTTAATTTTATATGAAATTTTAATTAGTATTTTCCTTTCACCAGTGCGACAGAATTGTGTATGACAATCATTCAGTATAATTATTTCATCATGATTATAGCTGGGCTATGTAATGGTATTATAGTGATATCGTGATATGAGACTAGATACTCTAATATTGTGATCTGGCATGAGTTTTAAAAGCTGTGTCACAGTAAGGGGATGCAATTTTCTTAACTTACATTAGCTTGTTCTACTGTTTGCCTCTACCCACCTGGTGATCATATCAGCATTACTAATGATTATTTATCTAAAATGTCTTATGTGTAAATATCTTATGAAGCAACAGTAATCACCCTTACAGTATCAACACAATATATATTGTATATCATATTTGATTTTGTCCACATCACCTGACCCTTGTCATGATATAATTCTTTTATGATGAACAATTATTTTGAATGAATGTCCAGTCTTAGTCTGATTTACTCCTGGTGTCCTGATAGAAGCAAACAATAAAGAGAAGAATCAGGCTAAAGAATTGAAGTCCTGTTGACAGTATGCAGCTGTCAGTAACTCTAACTTCTTGTATGTCGTTCAGGTATGTGGGACGGGACCCTGCAGCTGCTCCCGCAACAGGGAACAAGTCCACCCACATCAATGAGCTGAAGAGATTCATGGACACGGCTTTCAACCTGAGCGCCTTTGAGGGGAGGAACTTCTAAGTGTCCACCGGGAAAACCAGAACAGGACCCAGCGAGGAAGAGCAGCTCCATCTTCAAAAACCATGGACTATCAATTAAGTTTTGATACTATTAGCTGATACATTTTTACAGCTATTATAGATTTGTGACAGTCTGTAGTGTATAGACAAGTCCTCACTGGGTATGTTTGCTCCCTATTTTAGCTGACATATTTTAACTATGGACATCTTCACATACCAAAGCTCAGACAATCACTATAATTTCAGTGTCTTTAGTACAGTAGATACCTCAATTGCTTCTCTGATTAAGGGTAGCAATAAATAGTGTAGATGTGTTATTGTAGATGAGTAGCAGAAGCTGCAAACTGCACACACACACCACTGCACTGGTGTACCTGCACAATGATATCACATATCACAGTTAAGGAAGACTGTTGCTGAAGTCTAACCCATCAGTCCTAGGTAGGTTTATTGCCTGTATTTGCCTTGGCTATGTTAGCTGTTTGTGAAATAGTCTCTAGTTATTGTCACAGCTCACTTCACCAGGAGACATGAGCCAGCTGGCAGGGAGACAGGTAGCCATGTTTTCTACAAAGGACATACGGCTCAGCTTCGTCTTTGGAGGCATAGCATGCGCACACGTACGCACAGCAAAGCCTTGGACGCTTCACAATGACAGTAATATTGACACTCAGCTGTCACATTTTAAATCCCCAGGCACTTAAGTGTGCTGATATTAAATGTGACTGTGTTTATAAATGCTCCATAAAATTATGCTTCCTGTTGAGCCATACCTTTTCAAGTTAAAGCAGGGAGATTTAGCTGTAAGCCATACACAAACATAATTTTACATATTTAAGTGATTTAAGAAACAGGCTGTGTAACTTTAGTTTCTTACTGGAATAAGCTTATATCCACATAGTAGTGTGGGTACTGTATTGAACAATAATTTGATGCAGTTTTATTTACACTTGACTGAACAGAGCAATAAGATGTTTAAGTTAAAATGCTTTGATGTTACTGTTTCATCACAGATGATGCTTAGCATTTTAGTTGTAAAAGAAAGTCTAACTTTGACAGACAAAAGGCTGCTTAGGCTACTGTCTGCAAAAAGGTATCAAATTAATTACTACTCGCACAACTGAATTCATGCAACAACAAAATGCAGTAAAGCACAAAATATTTCTGTCTGTTTGAGGCTGCTCTATAAAGAAGAAAAGCTATTTCTGTCTGTGTTATGCTTTTTTTTTTTTTTTATGCCCAGCTTCATATCTTCAGTAAGCATTCTCCACAGCAACCACAGCTTCTTTGCAAAGAGGATCCAGTTTACCATCTCCACCTCAGGGAAAAAAATAAAAATAAAAAAATAACAGATTTTTAGGCACTCTTCTATGCACTGTCATCTATTCCTCTGTGACTAAACTCTAGCCCACTAATTAAACTCAGCATCACATTGTAGCATAATGTGGTCTTTTATTCTACAAGTAACCTGGCATCACTGTTGCATGGTGGGAGGCACACTCACCAAACTGCAGTTGCTTTATATCACAGGTGTAGACGCTCTCCCCGTTGACCACGAGCTCCACTGTGTTCCACTCATGCGTTTCCTCCAAGACACACTGATGCCCACCTTCTCTCAAT
This sequence comes from Myripristis murdjan, assembly GCF_902150065.1. NCBI lineage: Eukaryota > Metazoa > Chordata > Actinopteri > Holocentriformes > Holocentridae > Myripristis > Myripristis murdjan. The sequence goes on along the minus strand of NC_043994.1, from coordinate 17,395,161 downwards.
GCAGCTTAATCAGGTATACAGCGATTAATGACACACACAAAAAAAAATCATTCTAATTATAGTACACACTCTTAGCATGGAAAGAATAGCAAGGCAGCAGACCACGGTACGTGTATTAATGAGACTGCCGTGCGGGAGACAAACTAGACAGACATACCCTGGAGCCCCTGCAGACGGAAAGTCCTGTGCGCCACTAGCCCGCTGGACTCATACGGGCCAAAGCGCACGGTCACCTGTGCGTTTCTGGGCATTGTTGATTTCACCCTGCGTTTCGCACGCACCTGTTGCTACAACTGCCCCGTTTCCAAGGAAGTGAAAGAGGTTTACGCTGACGACGTCATAACGCAACTGGATTGGAGCCTCATTTGAGCAAGAAAAACATGAGAAAGTACAGTTAGCGCGTAGGTTTTAAATGCAGTAGCCATAGGTTCATTTTCATGATTTAGTGATAAAGGATGCCTCTTCTTAAATCAACAGTTTTTTGCTGTATTTTATGGCTATGCATGCAGCGTAATCGACTCATTTTGAGGACATGGCCTGCAGCAAATTTATTGGAAAGTCGCTGACAGCTTTCCATGAATGCATGCATTAATACACTAGTGTTGTTGCCATCGAGAAGAAGCATGTTTAGAGCATTATCCGCCAAAAAAAAAAAAAAAAAAAAAGTTTAGTATCACAGAATTAGAGGTGATGACATGCGACATGATGATGACTTCCTCTTAAGTTTTTTTTTTTTTTTTTTTTTTTTTGAGGGAATTCAGGTGTTATGGCAACAATGAGTAACATACTTTTCATTGAGCACAGACTGCATAACTGTGACACCATTTGTTTTTATTCTCACAGTGTTGATACTCTTGCTCTGTAAACAGCAACATTAACCAACATAAGTCATTACATGATTTTGGTTTATTTTGTCTACTTTGCACAAAATTCCCATAACAGTCACATATGCTGATGAGTGAGTGAGTGCTCTATTTTAAATGAATATTTGTGGATATATACATATCTAAATAACAGTAACAGTACATATATCACACACACTGCACTGTCATTTCATGATGTGTTATACAATATTTAAAGCTGTTGTTTTTAATATATTCATGTACACACAGTAGTCACCTGTGATCGATACATTTAAATTACTTTACAAATTCACATTGTACACACTGTAACCGCAACATTAGTCATACAAAAATAAATAATAACATTTCATATCATACTTTATAGTCATAAAATTACAAATACACAATTCTGATCACTTCACATTCTTTGAGAAACTAAAAATTGTCCTTTTTTTTTTTTTTTTTTTTTTTTTTTTAGCTTTGACAACAGGTTTCTATCTGCTGTGTACACTAGAACAGGATGATTCCCAGCACAGTATGAACTGAACATGTAGTTATCATTGATTAAGGATACAACATATGTTTTTGTAGTTGCACACATAAGAACAATAGACATAGCATTTTATCAAGACTCCACAAATGTAATTTGCATAGAAGATTTTAGTTTAATTTTAGAAATCTTCAGAAAGCAGCATGCAACCCGTCAGTAGACATAATACAGCTGACTGGTAAACAACTCACAGACTAGACATTTTGTCCAACCATACAGACTAAGGAACACATCATATGTGTAAGTGAAAGGTTGCAGACATAAAAAGGGAAATTTGTCCCTTTGTCTTTTTTAACTCACATGTATGCTACTGTTTTATGATTAACCATAATTCTAACATTGATTGGCACCCAACAATAATTTCACTTTGGCAGATTCCCCGCAATGTAGTGCAAAACGACACTTAGTAATTGGCTTTTTTGTTTTTTTTATCTGGAATGTTAGAGGAACATATTGTTACATCCCATCAGCACTATTTAACATCACACCTTTCACTGTTTTACCATTTCATGTGACTTTCTTCCACTTTTCAAGTCTTTGGCCTCTCCCTGGGATGAAGTCTGTGTTTGAGCCTCCACCTTCGTCTGGTCTGCTGTCTTCACCAGAACCTGTGGCAGAGGCTGCTGACTCTTTGTTTGCTCAGCGGGTCCCTCCTGTGTTTTGCTTTGCCAATTTGTTTCAGTCTGTGTGTGCATTTCCAGTGTCTGACTCTTTGTTGCCTCCGTTGCACTGGAGCCGGTGTTGCATCTGTTGCATAGATCCCTCATGTCCAGCAGTCCCTGCACCAGAACTTTGACAAATTTGGCAGAGCATGTCTGCGGGCTCTCCCGGAAACTGGACACACAGAAGATGATGTGATCTGACTGGGGGTTGTAGCAGGCCCCATAACCATTAGGAACCACAGGGCCATAGCAGCAGAACATCTCAACAGTGGTAGGAACCTGGAGAAAGATCGAAAGCTTAGAACTAGTGATAATTTGTTGAATAGTGCAAAATTCTGAAAACAAGACCATCAGTACAGTATGTTTGTTTATTGATTACAGATCATTTTGAGAACACCAAAATTGTAAATTTCCACTAAAATGTGAGCCACCTCTTATAGATTGCCACTGAAAGAAAAAGAAAAAAAATGCAGCATTTATACTACAGCTGCAAAAATCAGACAAATAATCGCTTAGTTGCCAACTATTACATCAATAACGTACTATTTTGATAATTAATGAATCGTTTTCATTGTTAAAAAAAGAAAATTTCCAAATTCTCTGATTCCAGCTTCTCAAATGTGAATATTTTCTGGTTTCTTTAGTCCTCTATAAAAGTAAACTAAATATCTTTGGGTTGTGGACTGTTGCTTAGGACAAAACAAGACATCTGAGGACATCACCTTGGGCTGTGGAATACTGTGATCAATATTTTTCACCATTTTCTGACATTTTATGGCCCAAACGACGAATCGATCAATTGGGAAAATAATCGTTAGCTGCAGTTCTAATTCATATCAATAAATAAGGTCATTCATACTGCGAGGGAAAGCAACAGGAATAGGTACTCTGAGTATACATGGAAATTTATCTATCCTGTAGTTTCCTGTAGTTTTAATTAAGTGTGTTAAAGCTGGAGGAACATACCTGACTTGTAGAAAGAATAAACTGATTACTGATGAGATAGACTTCATCTTTGAAAATCTCTGGCTTCTCTGTCTTCAGTTCATGTGCAATTTCTCGTAATCCCAGTAAGTGATTGTCTATTGCCATCCCAGTAATAGCCTGAAAAGGAAAAGTAATTATTTTACTGTATTATAGTATATATTTAAGTATGGGTGCTCATAACATCAGCATTAAAAATAGACAAGGTCCCATTACCAGAATAGTGTACTTGGTCTGAGCAGTTATGGCACCTCGTAGCTTTTCCATCTTCTCTACATCCTGGAGAGGAGAAAGAGCCAAGAATTAATGCCAGGCATTATTATAAAACTTCTTGAACTATCACATTGCATTATTTAAATTGATTTATCATTTGGAATAAATGTAGCCAAGACGAAACCTATGATTATTACACATATTTTTGTAAAAAGCATCGTACACTCGTGGTCAATTTCCCATCAGTCATTGCCTTGACGAAGGCCAGAGCTTCGGGTGTGGCTGAGCGTATGTTGTCCACCCTGCCTTGCTGAAAACGACGTGTGGAAGCACTCTCATAGGTTGGCACCGGTCTTCCATGACACCTAGTTATGCATAGAGAGAGATCCTTGCAGCTGCGTGGCTGTGGAGTCCTGTTCTTCTCTGACAAATCAAATCACTTCAGTTCTGTGATGCTGAACCAGAGACACTTTGACAGTAAAAGCAAATGGGACACTTGGATGCCATCTTTCAAATACCCCGGGCAGTAGGACCAAGACCAACAACAAGCAGACCCCAAAAACATTCCGGCATTATATATTACCAATTTCTTTGTATATTTAGGTAATATATTTTCATATTAGGGACATATTTAACCGAAAGTGTGACAAAATTTGTTCCCAAGGACATTATTCTCACAGAAAAACAATATTTATCACTCGTCAATGCTAATGTATGCATCCACCATCCACAGCCCCAAGGAAAAACCAGATTATGACATTCTGCTTTACAACGGCCCTTAATTACTACTCATTGCCATGTTGATGGTAAACAGTCATGACAGGCACGTAGTCAAGGTATTGAGTTTATTTTAAAAAGACATACATTGGATTTGTGTCTGGATCAATTCTTCAATTCAGTGTCCGGTAAGCTAAAAGTTGCCTTGCCTTGGCTTGTCTGATCTTGCAGCATTGCTGTCTGTTGATCTGTTAGCCTCAACTTGTACATAAATAACAAAATCTGAATGTGAAATTGACTTATTTTGATTGGTCATGTTGGCATCTTTAGCATTTCACATTTTCCCACTGTAAACTGACGAAGAGCGCAGTCTCCTTTCATTATCAAAGTGTGCCTTGCTGAACAGTTTCCTACCTGTAGTAGGCTAACTGAAGGGCAACCTGGATGTAGGCATCTGGACTCATCTTCTGTTTCTTTATGAGCTCTTTCCCGTAATCACAGAACTTGTAGACATTCATGTCCAGATTTCTCACCAGCCTAGATAAATGGGAATTATTTCTATTAGCTGAACCCTTTATTTCATTCATTAATTCTTCCATTCTTTCCTTTTTTCTTTCTTTACCTTAGAAAAGCATAGTGAACTCTGACCTTTGGAGCTTGTCAGCAGCAGAGGCAAGGAGCTTGTGGATCTCTGGGGTGCATTTCCAACGTAGTCTGCGTGGTGCAGGCAGCTCACTTACACTTGCAGCCCTGACAAGTTTAGATGGGCTACCTATCCTGGAGGAACACAGGTATAATATTGTTTTCTATGTTAAAAAAACAAAATGTTGTGTTTTATTATATCATTGTGAATGTCCTTACATGTATTTTAGCAGATACTCAGTGCACTGCACCAGGACAATTCCTTCAAATGGCGAATGTTCACAAACCACTCCGCAGCAGCCGTCAGATCCTACAACAAACTGAGATAGTCATACTGTTTTCAGTGGGATTTCCTGAGTCAGAATCCAATTGCTACTCTAAATTAGCTACATAAAACTTCATTTGCAGTTGCCCTGTGATTACCTTACTTGCTCATTCTATTAGGCACTGAAAATACGTGTGGCTTCTTATACATTTCATCTATGGATTACAACCCTGATTCACCCTGGAGAGAAGAAATGATTTGGAAAAGAAGCCTCCAGCTCTCTGCTTACTTAAATTATGAACCATGTAATTCAAATTATCTAAATTTTTAATCAAAACATCTCTATCAAAATTCACTCTAATGACATTTCCCAGGCTCAGAGGTGGTAATCCAATGGGAACTTCTACTCTCTTTCAGCATCTCTCCTAATCAAAATTCTTAATTTGGCCTGGGATTAACTGACGACATCCACTGGCATTACATAAAATCTATATGACTTTGTTCACAGTTGTTTGCCCTGTTGCAGTGAACAGTAATCATTAATCTTCTTTCCCCTTCCTCTGCCATCCTTCTTTTCCACCTTATTTCTTTCCATCAATATTCTAAAATATTCTGTAATTCATATCTTCAGACACATGGAGGGGAGGTAAACCGTTTCAGAATGCCTTAACGTAATTCATACTTGCTGTCTGTGCTGCCTTACCTGCATGGGCTTGTCATACCAGCGGTTGCCTCCATTCTTGGCCAGTCCTCCGCCATGTAGCATCAGCATGGCCCGTGTGGTGTCAGTCATGTCCGGCCCGCTGGAGTCATCCAGACAGACCAGGCACAGACACCGCTCAATCATGTCCAGAGAGTCTCTGTTGGTAGACTCTAAAGCAAAATAGGCAAACCAAATAATCCATCTGCTTAGACATGATAGAGCCCTGGTGTCCATCAGGCTCAAAATGCTTTTTAATGTTGTGAAAGGAATACTTTGCCTTGAAAACTATATATTTGGTATCATTTACTCACCCTGTTTTTCTTGAATGACTAATTCAAGAAAAACACTAAATTTTTTTTTTTTTTTTTTTTTTTTTTTTAATCCCATGCGTCACACAGAGCAAAGGCTCCAATAACTGTAGCCACTTGAGTCTCAGTGATTTTGACAAACAGCAGCAAATAGAATATAAATACATTACTTATAATACATACATACTTAAAATGTTCAAGTTCTCTGTGCAGCTTAATCAAAGTCTTGACCATTCCAGACTGGTGGACTTTTGCTAAAACAATAGCAAATAAACCATTACTGAAAAATGCCCTAACCGTAACATCTGTGAGCGACTTGCAGCTTGTTCATTGTCCAGGAGTCCTTTGCACTGACTACACTGAGGCTTCAGTCAGAAGTGGTTTATTAAGCGATTTATTTTGCAAAACTGTTTTGTCCGACATTCAAGAGAGCTCAGAGTGAGTAAGTGAAATTCAATCCAAATCCAGATCCTACCTCTCATGAGCACACTTCGAGACTCCGCCCACTCTGTCCTCCCATCTGAAGTGAGAAGACCAATGGGTGCGAGCTGTTCCTCTTCACTTTCGGCCATCTTCACAATCTTCTCCAGCTGAGTCAACAGGTCTCTTTCGTTCAGACGGCGGAAGTTGATCACCACATCGAGCACAAAGAACTACATAGAGGTTTAGAGAGGATACAAGCTGTGTCATTCATGTCCCTCAAGCCTTCTTCATATACTAGGTGCAAATTGATGCTTATGCAAAACGATTCTTAGGTTCAGTGATATCGAAGGGCTTGTTTCCTACATCCATGGACAATAATACCAGTTCACTTAAGGTGGTGAGAATACCATTTCATTTCTTTAAACATTTTCACTCAGCAGCTGTTGCACTGTGTTTGAGATTGTTTCTGTCAGCGATGTCGTTCATTCATAGGATCAGTTTGCTTACGGAACTTATGACAATCTTCAGTGACAATGCTGATATTAATTCAGGATACTTGATTTGTTTTACTTTTTTGAGTTATTGTTGGAGCACCTTTGGTTCATGTGATGCATCCTTGACTGCTATAGTTCTTTAACATGCTGATTAGTGACTGACTTATATAGGCGCATCAGTGTTTTATCATACGAGAGTAGTTGCAATACCTCATGTGAAACTGTAACAGTGACAGTGCTGAAAGTTGTTTGCTAATCTAATGCAAATGTCACACATGCTATAGCTAATTAACTTAATAGAGAGCTCTTGTCACTGGGCTGTGGCTGTTCATCACTCATTGGGAGCTAAGTTGCCATAATACCCACAGGACATGTTTACTATCAGACACAAATCAGTGGTAGTCCATATGTTATGGCATGACAAGGATTTTCTGATTGAGTGAAACAGTGTGTGATATAGTTCTCTGTTTATTAGCTACTGTAAACTACTTTAAATTACACAGTGAAGCTGTATAATTTAAGATTCAATTCACTAGCTGCTCAGCAATATTATTCGCAAAAGATCATTTTAACGGCAATACCAATGTTTTTGACTGGTGGATTATAGGCCATTTTTGCATGGATAAAAGTTTATATGGCAAATTTGCATTCATTTATTTTGTTTGGCCTCTTCAAGATTCATCAGTGTCTTCCACTGTTTCTGAAATGGTACCTTAAAGAGTGTGGAAATTTGAAATAGTCCTCAGTTCACCATGTCTGACCTGATTTTTACAGGCCACAATGATGTGCTCAGGTTCTGGCATTACGGTACTCTCCTGGGCCACTAATGTGTCCCTCTCAGGCCCCGGCAGGCGATAGGAAGTGAAGAGTCTGTAGTATTGCTCCATGCACAGAGGGGTTCCAGCTAGCTGACCCCGGGCATAGTCCATGGGCAGAGCACGTCTACACACACACACACACACACACATACACATACAAATATGCCTTGATCAGGTTTTTTCTAACACATAAACTTGAGCTGAACATAACAGTTCTCCTAAATTAATTGAGTCTGTCAAACTTGCGAGAAATATGTGCATTTGGAATTGATTCAAGAATGATTTTGTAATACACGGACTTACGCATCAAGAAGAGACTTGTACTCCAACACTCCAGAAATTAGGTGTGCAGCAAACCTGGAAAAAAAACAAACAAACAAACAAACAAAAAAAAAAAAACAAAACAAAGGTAACAATATTGTAACTAGCTGTACAAGCACAGGTGGGAGACTTCTTCTGGGTGTAGTGGATGAAGCCCGATGAATGAGCCCCCATGAAGCGACATTACCATCAGACAACGAGCTCACTGAGTCCTGGCAGACTACAGGTTAATTACCCTGCCTACCTCATTACCTGGGTCATTAAGGAGCACAGGAGAATACAAGTGACATGTATAATACCAGGGGGGTCAGATGTAAAAACAACCAATGCTCACACCTCCTTTTCACAAGACCTAGGTTGCCAAACCTATGTTCTCAACACTCAAACCACTAAAAATGTCTGTTGATAATGCCACACTGTGTGTATTGTGTGCACGGACCATGGTTAGACGTGTCTCTCCACCTTCCTGTAGCCTTGGAAGATATGTACATTCAGAGAGCCATTTGGCAAGGTCCTTCTTGGAGATGCAGCCACACCATCCCCATAGCACACAAACAACTGTTTGGTTAGTTGGATGAGGGCATTCAACCTAACATACTAACATGCACATTGGACATCGCAGATGCAATTTTTTTCCCCTGTCTCTCATATGGGGTGGAGGACAAAATGTATCCAGCTGCATCATTCTTGACTGGAATGAGCTCCTTTTGGGAACAGAGGAGGGGTTTGGTCTGAGAGTGGCACCGCTTTGGTCACCACGCAGCAGCATGCAGCTTGGGTTAACCAAAAGAGCACTCAGCTCACGCACTCTCTTGGCTGAAGTCAGTACAAAAAGTAGAGCTGTCTTGAGTGACAGTGCCGTCAGACAGAAGCCCCACATAGACTCATACGGCTCCTCAGCCAGGGCCTCAAGCACTAGAGGCAGTTCCCATTGGGGGTTGTAGATACGTATGACTGGGCATTTCCTGACCCCTTGAGGCAAATGTTTCACAGAGGGGGCGGGTGAAGACTGGTCTGTTTCCAAAACCCTCATGACAGGAGGAAATGGCTGCTGCATGCACTTTAATGGTGGCATGAGACAGACCTTTCTCCAGCACATACTGCAAAAAGGAGAGAATAGGTCTGCATATTTCGGGGGACCTAACCTCCCTTCCTCGCACCAGTGTTGGAATCCCAAACATTTTGCTTTCTCGCAGCTAATGGTAGATCTCACCCTAGCTACCCAGATAGTCTGTATGATGCCTACAGACAAACTGGCGTGCATTAGCTTGTCCCTCTCCATACCCAAGCCTGGAGAGGTTGGCCAAACATGGGAATCGCACCTATCACACACACCTCCTATGACAGAGCTTCCCAGAGCTGGTGGATGTCCAGGGTTGGGCTACCATCATTTGTGTCATTTCTTCATACCATGGCATCATGTGACAGCCCAGAGTTACCAGGATGACCATCAGTCATTCTTCTGTCCCTCTCTCCAACAGTGGAGGAATGGGACTGAGAGGAGGACAGGCATAAATCAGCTATCCTGGCCATGCTGTGTGTGCAGAGAAGGTCCATTCCTGCTTTCTTGAATCTGGTTGAACCTGGTCCAAATCTGCACACCACCTCAGGGTGATGCCTCAGCTTGTCCAGCAAGAGGCCATTCCTCAGCATTAGGTCAGCACCCCTGTCCTACAGATCCGGTAGGTGTGCAGCCTTCAGACACAACAGGTGCTCTGAGACCCACAGCCACAGATGTATATGGTGGTGTGGTTGTCAGTCCTCACTAACACGTTTCCCCCGTGTAAGGAGTTTTAAGTGTTGGATGACTACAGACACCACCTGAAGTTCTAGTAGACTGATGCGATTGTTTTTCCTTTAAAGCAGGTTCCTCCCCACCCCATCAGGGAAGCATCTGTTAACACCAATATATAAGACTGTCTGTGTGCCTGTCATGAGTGGGAATAACTAACACAGCCTGTTTTCACAACAGATCCCGGATGTTTTTGGAGGAAAAAAAAAAAAAAAAATATCTCCGTCTGGGAGGATAGATTTGCCCCCCTTGACAACCATTAAATGGAGGAGGGACATGGAAAAACTGGAGGGAATAACCCAGTCACAGTGTCCTGTCCATCCATTCTGTCATCACACAATTGCGTTGCCATTCCCCGTAAGACTGAGTTAGGTGGCAGGCAACCAGCTGTGGCGTGCAGACAGAAAGCTGTGATAACCCTCTTGGGCCCTCTCTGCCGCCAAACTTGCCATAAAAGGGAGTTTGGCTAAAGGAGGTTGAGTATAAAAAGGGCTGAGCCAGCAACAGAATCTCTGACGGTATCACCATAGCCGGCCCCACAGATGTCACAGTGGCTGGCTTTGCATCTCCGTCATACTCTGCATGAGATGAGCTGTTGCTTCATCGTTCACTGAAGAGGAAAGGACAATGGCAGCTGGATACACTGTATTATATACTTTGTATACGCACACACTAGGCAGGGCGTCCTAATTAGCTGACTGCGTTTATGCAAATTTCAGTGAGCTACTCTGCATTTGATTGGAAGAGAGTATTACCAACAGATTTCAGAAGAGGGCAGAGCCTGGCTGAGAGAGAACAGTTTGCCCTGTGAAATATTGACTTCACAAAACACAACGTATGCTGCATTTGGTTGCTCCTTCCCATGCTCACACTCTCTCCTTCCACCACAAATTGAGAATCCTGATGCACTGTATACGACCCTGATCATGATTTACTGGGAGGTTTTATTAAAGTTAACAGCATAAATACTTTATGTAAATCATCTGGTTAAGAAGCCACTCTTCCAGGATCAATAGCATGTTAACCAAACCACAGCCTTTATTGTCTATTAACCTTGCCACCAGTACCTTGGCCTCTCTGCCCTCAAGGTGCACTGGGTAATGACCCTATCTGTCAATGTGAGCACTCTGATGTAGCAAGGAAGTATTCAATTTAGGCCCACTGTAGTATAATCAACCAAAGCCACACTCTGAACAGTTCATACAGTCAGACTATCAATTATCAATGCTGTATGCTTAAATAACCAAGAAATACCTTTTTTCATTTAACAGTTTACAGCACTGAATGGGTCACAATGCAAGACTAAGTCCAGGTTGATCTCAGCAAAGAATAAATAAAATCAACAAAACACACAACCCTAAAAACATTTTTTTCTGACATCGCTGGGTGAGGATAGACTTTTCTCAAGGTAGCTTGTTGTCATAAAAAAGACTTCAATTACTCATTTGTCTTGCTATATTATTCAGTGTGTTGTACCTTAGAGAGTCAATGGGAGCCCTGAAGTTCTGCTGCGGGAAGACCATGGCAGGGCTGGAGTTGACTGGCAGTGCCAGTCTGTTGTTCAGGTACATGTCATTCAGCCAGTACTCATACACCTTGGAAATAGAAGAATCCACTTACAGGTATATATATACATTGTAATTTTAAGAGGAAATATGGAAGTCTGAAGCATCAAAATGTTTGTGTTAAAGTGTCAGTAGTAAATATACTTAATGTGACCAAGATTAAACTGTATCACTTAAATAGTGTTAAAAGCTAGGAAGAAGTGGCTTTGCTTTGATTATCCCTTCTACCATTAGACTACATAAAATGTAACATAGAAAAAAAACAATGTATTTGAGCAAAAAAAATCATTTTTGCAAATTAGATAAAGGAGTTCAACTTTAACTCCTAGTCTACTGTAAAGTTTTATTGTTGTCAAGTGCAAGCAGTTCATTTTAGAGTTCAAATTTGCTCACAGAAATCGATGCTGAAGAAAAAGGATAAAGCTTGTTTACCCAGTTTGCCTTGTTTTCTCTCCTCTCCACGAGTTTGTTCTGCAGTAGCTCCCCCACTCCACCAGGGGCACCAAACTGCTTCACTATATTTTCGGTCTTTTTGAACTGTTCCTCTGTGACCAGGTGACTCATGCACCTCATGTACATATCCAGTGTGTCTTTCAGGGCAGGGACTGGCAACTTCGGTAGGCTCTGAAAAATTTTTTTGTGAGAAACTCAACAAAAAAAGCCTGGCTTTTCTGAGTCCATATTTAACTACATTTGTAACCATAATCAGAGACCCAGTGGTGGCGATTCACCAGCAGTGAATTAACCAGTGGTGTTTGTCCTTCAGCTCTTCTAAGGCTGACCTCTGAACTGAAGGTTAATCACCTCACCTGACTCATCCTGTCAAAGTGACAGAATATTTCATCAAAGCTAAGTCATTCTCTAGGTCAGTTATATATCTTAAAATGTTATTCCACTATTCAAAGGCAATCATATTTCCAGTAAGAACATTGTAAAGACTTAGATTTATTGCAAAGCTGCAGTTCTGTCAGTTCAAAAGTTATAGATAGGTCTTCTAAAAATCCATGTTGTCTCTAAATATTATCAAGAATTATCAGTTTTAATTTGATTCATAATTTACTGAAAATCCATGTTTTTTTCTCATGCATGTACAAGTAAAAACGATTCTTAAGTATAAATCATAAATGGAGTATTTACATCACTGCCCTCTAAATCTTTAGAGGGGTCTCGGTCCAGGACTGGCATGATGGAGGTGTAGAGGGGCAATCAGGTAGCTGGAAATTCCTTTGAGACTGTTTCTGTGTGCACAAAAAATAAAAAATAAAAAATAAATAAAATAAATAAAAAAGAAGGAAAGAAAGAAAGAAAGAGAGACATGGCATGACATGAATATCAGACTTTGACCAAACTCCACTCAGCAAATAAAAATCATTTTGAGATGATTGACTTGATTTTATACTAGGTACTGCTGTTGCAGGCACTTATCTTCTATAGTGTTGCACTCGTGTGTGAAATGTTTGGTTCAACTGTACACCGTTAATCACTAAATTATATGTAATACTCATAACTTCGAGGAAAATACAATTAAACGCACATTCAAAGCTTTTCACATCCACCATTTTCAAATTTATATTACAAGTCTCACTGTCTAATTTCATTGTAATAATGTTCATAACTATTTTTCTCCGACTTAGACAAATTCATTAAAGAAATTTAATTTTTTTTTGCACTCACCAGGAAGAAAAACAGTCCCACCCGTGTAGAGGTTCAAGAAGTTCAGGTTTGTTCATCTTGGATGGAATCCATTTCTAGGAGAATTTCCTTAAAATTTCGCCACTTTGCTCCAATCTCATTTTCAGCATCCTTTAGTCCCCAGCATGATAAGAGCACAACTCCTTCGCTGGCTCAGGAGAGATGCTGAGGGTACCTAGCCCTCCTGGCAACAAGGCTCCTCCCATAAGCCCTGCTATTCGCCAAGAAGTTTATTTGACATTTCATATTTTCACCCCACCTTATTTAGACAGAGTCTAAACACCGTGTGCGCTCACACAGAACTATGTGCAGAAGTATGATGCTGCGCTTTGCATGAGCTCCCTCCTTTATCAACACTTTCTGTGGAGCCAAATGGGCGCACACGGCACGACCATCTCCGTCCGCCGCCCATCTGGCTGATTTAATTGGCATAGTGTAAATAACATTACTGTATAAAGTTTATGATTTTGATAAAGCTACGTAAAAGGCTATGATGTTTGAACAGACTGTTTTTAAAATATATATATATTTATCATAAATCACAGAATCCGTGTAATCATTATTTTCTCCCGACTTTCTTTTCTGTTTAAGATTCCCTTTTTTTTTTTTTTTTTTTTTTATTTTATAATGGGCTGTACTTGAATTGGTTTCAGTTACTAAAGTCATGAATTAGGATCCAGAAACCCCCCTCTTCATAATCCATTATTCGATTGCTGAGTTACTGCATGCTTATATGTTGAAAAAGGTGAGAAAATGCAGGAATAGGCTATGTATAAAAATTATTATTATGATTTATAAATATGAGAATGTGGTTACAGTGTTACAGGACAAAAGAGGCCTACCACAGTATGGAATCATTAAAAAAATCTCTCAATAAGGAAGAAAATCACAAAAACAAGGACAGTTTCACATACCCTTGATTTAATTATGTACATTCATATACACTTATGTACATTAGCGACTTCATATAATACAATTAGGCTATGCATTCCAGAAGAACATCATCCAAAATAAATAGAATATAGGTGTACAGACAACAAGACACAAGTTTCAGTTCAAATTAATTTCCATCTATTGTATCTCCCTAAAAGTGTCTTGTGACATATTGCATATTGATTTTAGCAGCACATCTCTGGCAAAATGAATACAGATTATACTGAAGGACGTTTACATTTCGTTTGCTCATTTTGATAAAATACATTACACATAATCCCTGAATATGATATGGAATCCAGTTTTGATACAATGATTAATACCGATAACGAATAGACATTTATCTCAACAAATCTTTCACTATACTCTCACTCTAACATGAATAAACGCCAGCGAGCGCCTTTCTACTGCAAATGCTTTATGCTACTTTGATACGACAATGTCCAGAGGAATTATCTCCAGAAGCAGTAAACTGATGTTAAGTCATCTCGTTACAAAAATCAGATTATGTAAGTGGTTGGATCGGTCGGTGTAACATTGGGGTATCTCTGTGTGGGCACTTTGATACTTGAATGTTCAGTTCAAGGGCTTTTACGCATACTCTCCTCCTGAGGATTCTTCCTCTGAGTAGGACCTCTGCGCAAATGTGTCAATGCCGTTCTCGTCAATTGTTGTACACAACCCCTTCCTCTTCTTCTCTCGCTCCTCCATTTTAATTGTATCATACAGTCCCGTGGTACCGTCCTCCAGGAGCATATTTCGCTCGGAGAAAGACGGTTTCAGCTGTGACACGTTCTTTAGCAGAAGGAGCGCCGGTGCGTAAAGTACATTGGCGAGGCCCATGCCTAAGTTAAGTTGAACAAAGCCCAGATCGTGCACTATTTGTCCCGCCACCACGGGCCCCAGGGCATAGGCCACGCAGTAAGAGATGTCTGCTATTGCGTACACACTGCCATACACCGACACATGTCGCACGTCCACCAGGAAACCCAGCGTGGGCAGGAGCGCCGTGTCCACCAAGGCGATGCCAAAACAGATTCCGCACAGCGGGATCATCAGCTCCCCAAAGTTTTTACAGGCTGGCACTGTACATGAGCTGGCACCTATGAACACCATACCTATAGCCCCGTAAAACCACTGAAGATGCGGATACTTGGCAGCTAATTTGACGGTGACATAAACGCCCAGGACATGCGGGAAGAAAGCAGGCAACCATGTCATGCCGATCTCCCACTGGCTGGCCTGCATGGTTTCCTCCATCCAGTTGGCGATAGTGGGCTCCAGGAAGGCAAGGGGGATGTTACAGGTTGTAAGAGCGCCCGCCACCACAGCTATGTAAGGGTCAATCATCAGTTTATATATGGGGGTGCCCACGGGCATGTTTTCTCTCTCTCGGTTGGAGAAGGGCTTCAGCACGGTTAGGCACAACACAGCGTCAGCAAGACAGATACAGGCCAGGACCAGGAAGGGCACCCGCTTTCCTGCGAACTCGTAGAGGACCCCTCCAAAGGGGGGCGCAACAAGACTCCCAAAGGAGATGAAAGCTAAGGCAATACCCAGAGCTCTGCTTCTCTCTGCCTCCTCTGTGTATTTATCTGCGATCATGGCAATTCCTGAAGTATCCGCGAAAGCCGAGCCGAGGCCCTGCATGCTGCGCGCAAGGAACAGAGTCGCGTAGTTTTCAGCAAAGGCAAATATAAGAGTGGAGAGAAACATGACACTTAGTCCGATGAAAAGTGGAATGTCATACCCGACCCTGTCTATAAACGTGCCACTTAGCGGGTTAATCAGAAGCTGAAGGATAGCCTTGGAAGCAAAAAGAACACCTATCTGTAGGTCGATGTTCACCTTGGGTGTTTTACTAATAGTGCTGTTTGTGGAGTTAGTGTGCACTACAGCGCTCTGGGCACGACCCTGTAGCTCTTCAAGGTAATCGGGTATAATTGGCACAATGACCATGTAAAGCATGTTGTCTAATAAAAGTGCTATACAGACTATTACTAAAATAATCCGTCTCTGCCGATCCGGGTCTTGGATGGCAGTCCCCAATTGTTTAGTTCTTTCGCTCATCTGGGACAGTTTCAAGGCGGCAGACTGTGCCAAATTAGCAGCTTGTCCCTCTGTGGTCCCCTCCGGCTCCATGATTTTCTCCCGGTCTCACTCAAGTCTTCTCTTTTGAAAAAGAAAATAGTTTCCCCCCAAATGTTTGGTCTATAAGATTACGCACGCTTGGCACATGTGTTCTGTCTTTGATTTTGTTTCCTTTTTCAGCAACGGGAGCCCTACTAACGAGCTAGATAACTTTCCCCTGCTTTACCTCTCCCTTTCCCTTGCGCCGTCCGTCATTGCAAGCGCATTTCCACTCTTGTGACTTGGACCCGTTTTATCCCTGTCGTCCGTAGTTGCTTCATTGTCTCATATCCCGTCATTCAGGTGACGTGCTGGCCCCAGACAACACTCCCAGTCCGTCTGTCCCAGCTCAGGGATTCATCTGTAGCTCATAGTACTGGTTCTGTCAGCGCTCTAGCTGCTTCAGGTCCGTGTCCTAAGTCAGGCTGCGCCCCTTCCGCCCCCAGCCGCTCCCACCCGTGTTCAGTCACCTGTAACACTGTGAGCTATGTAATCATTTCACATCAGCTGGACTGGTTTTGTTGTCCGTGGAAGGAATACACACTGCAGTTAGTTGACTCCCTAGGTGTCCCTCCTCCCATCTTCTACGAGGGCTGTGACGCACAGCCCAGTGCTCTCCAGCATATCCTTTATGGTAATTAAATACAAGACGCCGAGTTCAAACTCCTGTCCTGTCGCCTGCTTCTAATTAAATCATTGCGCCTTTTTACATAATATTAACGGAAATATTAAAGGCACACCGACAAATTGATCAGCATTTTGAATGTTTCAGTCCTAAAATGGGCAGTGGGAAGTGCGCTCTTCCGTCATCATAGAATCATTAACAGTCTTGCAACTTGAACTTTGATTTGCTTTGTTTTAAATGGACTCATCGGTGATGACATGAACTGTTTTAAAAGTGTAATGTGACCTTGTCTTCGTGTTTGTTTAACTAACTACCTCACACAACAATGTAGGCAATAATTTAGGCTATAACACTTGTTGTTTCCTGTGTTTGGTGAGCCGAAGACAAATTTCCATTTCCATTTCCATTTTCTACTCTATTCTACATAAAAGAATTTGATGCTGGTAGCCAGTAGGCTACGCACAGGGCAACACTCGCGGGTTTGTTGACGCGTTACTTGCTGACACAAATATTGATTCGTTTCAGCACCGCGATGTGCTGGACAGCTCCACCAAGTATTAGCGATGTTACAGAGAGCCACAAATCAAATATCCGTTTTTTGAAACAGAAAATCTACCTATATTTTCATGATCACTAACCAGCGTCAGGATCTCTCTTGTCCGGACGCTGGTTTCTTATCTTAAATAACAACAGTCACAACACCACCAGTTTTCGCAGCTGTACAGTGCTCAGAAAGGAAATTCCCTATCAACACTGTTTTTTCTACTATTTGTGAGCGGTGCTCAAGGACAAGATTCAGAATGTAGTTTTCATCACAAGCAACTTTTCGGGATCAATGTCTTATGTAAAAAAAAAAAAAAAAAAAAAAAAAAAAAAGTCACACACACACACACACACACACACACACACACACACACACACCGCATTTCAAAAAAAAAAAAAAAAAAAAAAGATTACTCTGAATACTCTTGTTTTCTTGTTTTTTGGCGACAAGTGAACTGCTTGTTTAGCTGCAGCTTGACAGCGCCATCTCCCGGTTTTGAGCCTGAGCAGCTGTTTCCAGCATTTTCGCTTCACAACCCATCTGCCACTGAAGTGAAATAATTCACCTTTCACTGCAAATTTGATTGTTTCAATAGGTTTCACGAGTCAAGTGGACGTTTCTTGATACAGTGTCATAGTGTAGGCATGATACTGACACTTGTTGCCAGAAAATACTCAGAACCAGTGAAATTATTGGGATCAAGTGGAATTATCTCACTCATGTTTCTTTATTTGATAGTAGAAAGAGACAGGAAAACGTGCTCCCAGTCCAGATGGTAGCCAGCTGAGCCACCAGTAGGCTACACAGCACTGGAAAATGTTGTGACTTGTTTTCAGAGCGCGTGAGACTTCAAGAGTGAAAAGCAAATTTGAATGACTCCTCTGGGCACACAGTCTTGCAGTGCAGGTTGATTAGATGTGAAATGTGAGGCAGTGCAGTACTGACATCTAGTGAAGGAAGAATGAAATGGTCAACACGGAGCTGTGGAGCCTTGTACGAGTACCAGATTCTCTTTAAATGCAGTTTCAAGTGGGAGGGCACACCACGTTGTTTACTAATGTTAGGGATGAGACTGAGGACGTTTAAATGCCTTGAATCTAATGTTTTAATATGACTGAAACACAAAATCAAACGAGTGAAATGCTCTTCTGTTTTGGGTTATGATGGGGGGTAAACAAGTCATCCCGAACCTCTGAGGCATTTCTAAGTTCTGTTCCTTGGAGAGCTGAGTGACATTCATCATTCTTACCACATCCTAACAAGGTGGGATACCTTCCCCTTGAAACTGAAGCTGCATAGTCTGCCATAGTCTGCCTTTAAATCTTTTCTTACATAGAGTGATTTTTTTTAACCAGATGATCAGTATTATATGTGTGGAGAGGAGTACTTACAAAGTGAAACTGCTTATTCTGTAATTCACAGCCAAATCTGCTGTGTTTTAATCCCTCTAGGTCCCTCTAGTAGAGGGATTCTCTGCTGTTTGGTTTTGAGTTTCATCTGTCCAAACTTTGGCCAGTAGATGTCCTCATTTCCATATACATTTCCAATGAGTAACTTCAGTTAAGGTAGCCACCTGATGATACATTCAGGAGAGTATTTTCATGTCATATCTTTAAAGAAAACAAAATTTCCAACCCTGTTTGAACAGAATTCATCAGTGATTGTGCCTGCATCAGAGAAATTCAGCCCATCCGTTTACATCCATAAGGTATGAGTGGGTTAGCTGTTTGGGAGGCCATATATGTACCTTAGGTCAAAAGTAAGTTGTGTTAATTACACAAGTTTTTTTTTTTTTCCTTTTTCCCCCACAGAGAGTTCTGTTTTATTTTCAGATGAAATGTTACATCATGATAGTGAGAGAAAAGCCTCAATAATCACATTTAGTTTGCTCAGTGAATATAATTGTAGAATTTAATCAGAATCACGTGCACACACACACACACACACACACACACACACACACACAGAGAGAGAAACAAAGACACAAGAACAGATGCAGACATAAACACATGCAGGTACACACAGGTTGTATAAATACACACACATCACACACTTTCATCTCTGTCTGTCTGATTCTGCTGAGTGGTTGTTTTGCTGGTGAGCTGTCACTTGGGGGGTAAAATATGTTTGTAATTCGGTGTCCTCTTGGCTGCTGTGAGGGGAGGAGTCACAACCGTCCTCATAACAGGATTGGCTGTGTTAGAGGATCAACATTTTTTGCTGTTTTCCCTGTGATTCTGCTCTGATCTGATTTGAAACCAGGCTCAGGAGATTCAAGATCACCATGTAATCTTATATGCTTGCCAAAGTATTAATTTCTAACGGCCATGCAAAATCACAAACCACTGCAGCCAAATGCACATAGCCTGAACATCAGAGCAGCTGGTTTGGGGTTGAGGTTTGGGGTTGGAATAAGAACACAAAACAGGAGAGATTTTTCCCCTGCCTTTATGCCTTTATTTAAACTTGAGCAAAACAGCTGAGAATTGCTCCCCAGTCTCAGTGATATTCACAGTAGGCCTCAAAAAACAGATACATACACTTGTACATATACACAATATAATATATAAGCCTACATACCTAAATATATGAAACATACAAAATACCTACATACATAGACCAAACATGAATGTACAATGAATTGCCTGCATTCAAATAAATTAATTTAAAACAGTTACAAACTGAGGTAGATGTATTATCTGTGATGATATGTTTATGGCAATGGAAATGAGAGAAGCTTTTCGTGTTATATAAGGCAATATACAGTATGTACTGATAACTTTATGGCAGTCCTTGAAGGTTTTTAAGCAGTCCAGCAATGCTTGGCTTCAGTAATTGTCATCACACAACATGAAAATGCTCCACAGCAGCATTTCTCTGCAGACATCAGCTGTGACACCGAATCGTTTCTGAAATCATTCTAAATGGCAACATACAAGCTGAACAGAGCGAGGGCAGTAAGTCAATACAACAAACAAGACAGGGAAGAAAAGATGACATTGCATCTGTATGTGAAAAGATGAAAAGTTGATTAATAGTGATACATAATCCATGCAGCTGAATGGATTGAAAGCAAAAGATTACATCGTCCCAGTCTGTGAATACAATTCATTAAACAGAAGTGCAGCGCAGTTGCAGCTGCTGTTAACTGGGGAGTTTGATCACTGGTCATATCATCCCTGTGGACCGTTAAATGTCACGCCTATTGTCTGTGGTGGGGGTTTGAAAACTGCATATTTCTAGTTCATGTAGTCAAGAAATGATTGGTTAGCTTTTATATTTTGTACTCAAAAAATCCATAAGAATAAAAAGCTCCCCTGTAAATTGCGAGAGGCAAATCATGTATTTGAGTCGCTTATTATAGATCAGTAATGAGTTTGCTCCAAAGGGCCATGAGCAGAGCCTTTTTGATGAGTTATCTTATAACACCACCATTATGGAGAGTTGTCAGACCCTGCTGTTTATGGTGATGATTTTAATGACATTCGCTGCATAGTGCAAATGTTTTGTTGTGTATTGCCCCAAAACTTTACCATACTGCGTTTTTATTTTTATTTAAATTAGTTTCCTTTTATTTAATTTCCCCCCCAAACACAAGATAGGGCACTGTTATCAAATCAATTCAATCAAATATTTTATAATAATATTACCCATATTAGCCACCCCAGTCTTATCTGGCAGTATGATAGCAGATTTCGAGGCAGAGCCGGTTTTGGCATTAATAATTTTCCAATGAATCATCTGTGGATTGACTGAAGGAGTGGACCAATGTATGACTGAAAGCCCATATTCAAATGATCAACACAAGATTATGGTTATTACAATTTAACTGAGTAATGTGCACATGCACTCTGTGGCCACTTTATCAATTACATCTGTACAATCTAATAAAATCAACTTGTCCACCATAAAGTCTACTTTTATTGATGCCTACATTTTCTGTTACTGTCATTGAGGTGTTTCAAATTCTTTATCGGGAATATCCTCTTGATATGTGCCATCTCATTTTCAAGGAGATCCTCAAGAATGATAATACATTACAAGCACAAAAATTAAAATTCATTTATATGTTTAGCATTGATCTCATAGTTAGTGGTGCTGTTGTACTGGACTGCATTATCCTGAGAGGTGTTTCTAATATTCTGGGCCTCACATTTATATAAACAGGGAGGACAAAAAATTAGAGACACCTCTCAATATAATGTAGTCCAGTACAAGACCTCTGCAAATTACAACCTCAATAATAAACATATAATTAAATTTACACATTCTCCACAATATGAACAAAACCAGAACATAATAAACTTTCTTAAAAATAGAATTTATGGCACAGCTGTTGCATTAAACTGCATTAGATTGTACAGGTGGACCTGATAAAGTGGACACTAAGTGTATATAACTCTAGTCAAACTACATATTTTTAACAGTAATGTTTTGAACACCGCCACTTGTAAAGATTTAGGCAACGTATGTGTGCGTGTGTGTGTGTGTATAAGTCAGGGTGTGAATAGTGTGCACTGCCTACAATATTGTCCACTCTACTGGTCAAAAGTGAATGGTTTAATGAATTAAAACAGAGC
Organism: Myripristis murdjan; assembly: GCF_902150065.1. Taxonomy (NCBI): domain Eukaryota; kingdom Metazoa; phylum Chordata; class Actinopteri; order Holocentriformes; family Holocentridae; genus Myripristis; species Myripristis murdjan. Next base: position 17,373,358 of record NC_043994.1, on the reverse strand, counting down.
GCTTTCTAAAGAGCAGTGACGCACATTCCCATTTTAATCCAGATTACACTGAAACACTAATCCTTAAAAAATACTCTTTCTTAAATCAAATAATATATATGCGTATCTATCTATCTATCTATCTATCTATCTATCTATATATATATATATATATATATAGATAGATAGAGAGAGAGAGAGAGAGAGAGAGAGAGGGAGAGAGAGAGAGAGAGAGAGAGAGAGAGAGATTACATTTGTTGTATACCTTAAAAATGCAATATGTTAAAAATGCAACTGTTAGTTGTGTAAAGATGTGGAATTTAAATGTGTCTACAATATTGTTGCAAATGTATTTGCTTCATGTGAACCATACTTCATTTAAATGACACGTGGTGTGATTTCCCGGGTTCGATGGATTGATTGGAAGCCTCTTCGCACAGCAGCTGTGGTCAGCATTACCATTGATTGTCCCGTAGCTGCTCGACAAGAGCGTCTGTGTGTGTGTGTGTGTGTGTGTGTGTGTGTGTGTGTGTGTGTGTTTGTGTGTGTGGGTGCGCATTTGTGTGTGTGTGTGTGTGTGTGTGTGTGTGTGTGCAGTCTTATGTGGTGGGGGTTACATAATCAGCTTCACATCTGATCAGCAAGAACACTAATCGAGCAAAAGAAAGGCTGGGTGACCTCGGGCAGCAGACTGACATTTCACCTTGTTTTTTGTGCCTTGCTGGGTCTGGGCTTTGGGGTGAAAATGAAGTGTTAGAAACATCATCAGATTCTACCAGGAGTGTGACTTGAATCCACTGGCATAGACCAGGCAGAAAAAACTACACAGTGTTAGTAGAGACCTGTTTTTATTGATCAACAAATTATATTTTTTGCATGACAAAGATGTAGACTTGGGAAAGTGGAGAAAACCAGGGATGGTTGTAACATTTCAGCCAATACCTCCTTGCTTATTTATGTTGTATCCCTCAAATTATGATGTCAACTTCTTACATCTGTATTTTACAAAACTGAGTGGTTTCAAGGAAAAATCAAAGGAAGATAGAAAGGCAGATATTTTGCCTCAAACACAGAGAGGAATGTTGCATGCTACCCCAAAATTAAGCTTGATAATTCTGAAAATTGAATAGTACACAATGTACTATTCACAAAAAAAAGTACTGGCTTTTACACTGAGAACGTTTGAAACTGCATCATCATGATTACATTATTTAAGAGAGTGTTTTTTTTTTTTGTTTTTTTTTTCTGGCAGAGCAGTCACTGCCCTGCTGTAAGGTCTTAACAGTGAAAGGAAAGCAAAAGTTCTTTTTTTTCCAACACCCATGTGTCATGTTGCTGTGTAATCCTCTCAAAAAGCCCATATGAAAAGTTCATTGGTTGACCAGACGTAATCCTCAGTGAACTCTAAGTACCTGAATATGTTTGAGTGTACTTCTACTTTGTAGAGGAAAAGCTGATGAAAAGAAGCACAGAAAATCAATAAAAACAGACAAATTATGGTCTCCTGCCAGAGATTTAGATTCAAAGTATGGCATAATCCAGCAGTTTTCAGATTTGACCTCAAAACCATGTGCAAATCTCTGAACAGTGTTCAATAAAAACATTTCTCCCATGACGTATCATTTTAAGGTAATAATTAACATCTGTGATGAAAGAAAGCCACCGCAGATGTTCATAAAAACAAGCTCCCCCATCACATCAAGTATTCAGTGTGATATTCTCATTACATATGCTTCCCAGTTAAACACTGAACCATTATCGATGACCTTTTCAGTATAAATAAATAAATAAATTGATAAACAACGTGCATGAACAACATACAACAAACAAGAGCGTTAGTGTAGTTAACTTCACTGCAGTGGCTGAGCTGCTGATGCTGATGCCTTGCTGTTTTTATCCCTAAGCATATAATAATAATAATACTGTACATTGCCATAAAACAATAAGGTAAAGACACATGATGTCATCTAAGTGAAATAATAGCTGCAAAGAATGAAAACAAATGGGTTTTCATTTTATGTTGAATTCATTCTTAGAATGTATTTATTTTAAAATGTTCTTTAAAACCAAGAAAAAGATATTTAGGAAACAGAGGGTCAGTAGAAATCATTCGTTGCTGGCAGCGGATAATGTTTGTCTTCAGTGGTTGAGGAAATGTCACACTGAACCCTCCCACCAGATGACAGCTCCATATGTCCGTCAGTGTCTGGGGACTTCAGCTGAATCGGAAGTGCAACCAGAAGCAGCAGGTTTTGATTTTCTTGCCATCAAGGGTTTTTTTGTGCTAAGGCTGTTTATGTATATGATTTGCAATTAAAATGCCTATAGTTCCTTATTGTAGGAAATTTCACCCTTATTGCAGCTGTCATGACATCTCAAAAGTGTGAGCAGGGTTTTCATGCAGATGGTTGAATTAGCTGGAGTGAATGAGAGCGATGCTGCTGAAACTGGGGCTGGTTTGCCCACTGCACATGTGTTGTTGCTGCATTATTATGCAACAGCCCAGGCCACTGGGAGACAACAGGCTCTCATCAATTAATCTGCTTAGCATCACCAACTGCGAGCTTCTACTGTACAGTATGTTGCCACCATACAGTATCTGTATACAGTGTTACAGTATCTTTATTTTGTACTAATACCACGCTTTAGTTGTGCTGGCATGCATCTGTGTTATTTGAACTGACATCTCACAAGTTATGTGACATTTTCTAAAGTGTCTGAATCAGAAAGCAGGTGACGAGTAAGACAGGTGAGGGTCAAAGCATGCCTAAGCCTGTAACTGTGGTTAAATTATAAAGGCACAGTGGTGGAAAGAGTACCAGAAATTTCTACTGTAATATAAATATTGTTACTGTAATGATATTTTACTTAAAAGTAAAAGTATTACTGTTAAAATCTACTGAGGTAAAAATAACTCATTTAAAATGTACAAAGTTCAAACCACAATCTTTTAGCTGAAAACTTGGAAATTTTTACTTGGCCCAAAAAAGTAAAGACAGGTTACTCTTTTAATCTTTGTTGACTGCCCTTTCACTATGAAAGGCCACATAGTACAATATTTCAGCAAAAATGTATGTAAGTAAAAGTAAAATTACTAACTTCTAAAAATACTTAAAAAGTACAAGTACACAAAAAAGATACTTAGTTACAGGAGTATGAGTAAAGGTAATCAGTTACTGTCACCCTTGAAAAGAAGAGAGTCCATAGACAGAATGTGGTTCCACAAAAAGCTTTAATCATTTATATCTTAATCAAAAAGTTTGACATATCTATATGTTTTTTGTGCTTTTAGTGTTTTTATTATTATTATTATTATTGTTATTATTTTGAATGTTCAGACAAGTTGTGCAGGATCACTTTCTATACACCACAAACAAACAATGAAATGACAAAAAATCTGGAATTTTGTAAACGGTAAACCATAAACAGCTAGATTCGCAAACCATAAACATTAACATGGGGGAAAATGCAGACTTTACAGCTTTTCCTACAGATAAATAGCAACACAAATGACTTGATCATTTACAGAGTATTTCACATTTTAAGGTAAAATTCATTTTTCTACCAATGCATCTGAGCTTGTAACTTCTGGAGCCCAGCTTTCCCTACACACTAATCTTTACAGATCTCTTGAACTATTTATCCATTTACAAAGGGGAGTAAGGGTGTGAATGGGTCTGTGTTCGTGCTATTGAGGGATTTTGTCATCATGATGTCACAAATCACATGCATGCGACACTGTATGACTGCCAGAGTTGGGATTTCTACTTGTTTCCCTGGGTAGAATGTAATTAAAAGTGTTGCCACTTTCCATTTGAGGTACATGGCTCCTGCAATATTATTCAACATTTTATAATGTCACTCTGCTCTGACCCCTAGTCTGATCAAGTGTGTTATATGTTTAAAACACTATATTCTTATGTTATATGACATGATATCCTACATTAAAACAGTGCCACAACAATGGCCAACTTGGTTTTTAAAACCTACTGTAAGTATGCTGATTATATGATAACCAGTATGTTGTTATGTATTGTTTAACCCCACGGTCAGACAATAACTTTCACAGAGCAAGTATGAAAACTCTGAGGTAATTCTGTGAGGCAACAGGTGTAGAGTTCGTAAAATTCACATTCTTTGTTTCATGCTGTGCATAAGTTGAAAAGGTAAATGAAGCAGATGGGCCTCAGTCTCTGTCACAGCGGGGATTTCATCGACAGTGATAATAGCAGCCAAACTCTTCCCCTAATTGAATAGCAAGCCCAATGTTTGATAAACCCCATTTCAGTCATTATAACTCTGCCATGTACAGGAACAATAACTCTAGTATCTGCCTTTCATTTGACTGCTCAGTGACAATCAGAAGACAGAATGAATTTTCTCTTTGATAAGAAGATGTGAAGGCAAGAAGAAGCACATCCAATAAGTCTTGCACAGCTACTTTGCAAAGTCTAAGAGCTTGCTCTGGGGGCAGTGCACTGATGAATGGTCCTCTTGTTTGGAGGCTTAGTGCAGTTATACCTTACTAACCACACTGACTTCATTCACAGCCTTACAGTATGATGGGACATGGGATGACTGACAGAGTGATGACTGACAGAGACGACATGGCTGCCTCTAGGCAGTCGAGGCGCTGGGCAGTAGACAAGTTATGTCACATGGACATGTGGCCTGAATACTTTCTATAGCTCTCTCTACACACTAAATATGCTGGCATTTTAAATGTTATCTAGATCTGCTTGAGCTTGAAGCTTCACACTTTAATCTTTGCATTACTATTTGCCTCAAACAGGAAACTGACTGTATATTTGCAAAACATGGATGTTGTGGTATTTGTCTACATTAAACAAAACATATCCTAAACTGGAGTCAACAGAAAAATCATCCTTACTTGATAACAAATACTGTGCTAATTTCTACAGAGGCCAAAGCAAATTAAAAAAAATCCATGTTATTGCAGAAGTGGTCATTGTAAGCCCCATATTTTACTGCATGCTCAAATGTTAGTGTTATATGCTGCACCAATGATCCAGAGCAACTGTTTGCAAAATTTAACATTTTGTTCACTTTTCAAGGAGCGAGAACATGCCAGACAGGGTTTAGTCATTTGTAATTTGGTGATACAATATCAGATAAATCAGTTGTTGTTGACAGTTTTTTTTTTTTTTTTTTAAAGAATTCATAGTTGGCCACTGCTGAAATGATAGACAGTAGGGGGACAATGGCTTTCCACTGTACAAGATACAACACATGCACGTACACTTACACAGAAACATCTAAGTACCTGTGAGAAACCACCAGGACAGTGAGTGTGTGTAATTATTACATGCTTAGTTTATTTGGACTTGTTCTCAATTTGAGGCACTTCAATCTTTTCCCCGGTGAGGAACTGCCAGATGCCTCCTCTGTAGTTCTCATTTCCCAAGGCGTACAGGAACACGTTGAAGGTGGGAGAGGTCTTGGCCAGGATAGGAGCAATCTGCAGAAAGAGAGGGTTGTCAAAGCTTGAAAGACCTCAAACAGGGCAGCTTAGACGAGAAATAGGGTTTCAGGGACAATGTATATATTGATAAATATAGATATATATGTGGCAGTACAGGAGAAGAGGTATTTGCATGTGTATGTAATTGTTATCCTCACCATCCTGAGCTTTGGAGAGACCAGGTTGGCATTCTCCACAGCGGCATAGAAAGCCAGGACGCCGTAGGGGCCCCAGCAGAACAGCATGGTCTTGAGAGGAGTGTTAGCGTTGAACTACAGAGGGGTGGGGAGAGATCAAGTGAGGGAGAGCAGAGGGGATAAAGGGAAAGCATGAAATTGGAGAAAAGACAGAACAAGAACAGCTTGTTAGTATTTCCACACAAAGAGCGGAAGACAGAAAAATGCCTTGTGTCATGAGGTTCACTTGCATATCAGCGGGCAAGTCACAAGCCTAGGATAATGGTCTGGAAAAAAAAAAAACAGTGTCTGTGTGTTAAGTTCAACTTAGAAACAGCTAGCGAATGGAAAGGCAGTTTGCCCTAATCCAGGGTTCAAAGTAGGTATTATTTTAAATTATAGAGCACATAAATAGAACATAGAAACCTGATTTTTTTTTTTTTTTCGTCTTGATCAGTCACAGAAATACTTTTGGAACTTTGAAGTAGTTCTTTACTTTTCCATTCAAGCTCCAGTTTTCCACCATGGGGCACAAGGCCAATTTTATCTCCCATTAATATTAAGGTGTTAACGTCATGCGCTTGACATAATGGTCTGTGTGTGACTGTAATTTATTTAAAGATTATGTAATTGTATAGTTCTAGGGGAGAGCTCGGTGCTTGGTGCAGGCTTTGTGCTTCTAATAAAAGTGTCTCTGGCCTGCTCAGCTGACTGTGAATAATGGGCTTATGCAACATATAGTGAAGCAACTTGATTCAACCCCTGAGGATTTCCACTATTGTACCTACTATTCAGAAGTACATTGTCCTTTTTACATCACACAAACTACTAGCCGCATTCCCAACTGAGGCGCTGAGCCCTTTCCCTCTGGCTGTGACCTATATACGTCATAACATACATGGTCCGCATTCACAGTAACAAAAAACAGACGGCTCATAACCGCAGGGAAGCTGTCGCATGTTATGAAGGAATGAAACCAATGTCAATGTAAGGAGAGCTCCTATGATCCCTTCAAAAGAGAAAAAAAAGGCTTATGTGTAACAATATGTTATGGTGATCCTGCTGCACTCCTGAATTCTGTCTCTTGGATTTATTTGCATATTCTCTCAGCTTTGCCATTACATGTGCAGTCAGGTATGGACTTAGAGCAGCAGAGCCAAAACTGATCCCAGAGCTGGTCTGCCTCCATAGAAACACCAAACTTGACACTGCACTCATCTCTTTATATGTGTATATGTGTTTTAAGTGTGTTTGTGTGCATCTCTTTTCATATACAGTGAAATTATTGCTGGTGAAGACATCCATTTCCTGTGTGATGTAATTTACAGATAGTTTACTTACCCTGGGGTTTCCGGTCTTCTTGAATTTCTGGGCAATGGCCTGGTAAGAGGACATGACAACAAACACCTGGATGGCCATGTTGAAGATGCTCATGGGGATCAGGAAGGACACATAGTTCCTGTTGAGGAGAGGCATGAGGAGATTGCTGAAAACTGTCTCAAAAAGATGCACTGCACATAACAGTTGAGGCTTGGTTTAAATTAGGATGAGGACCCTGAAGAAGACTTTTGGTCGATATGCATAGGTCTGTCAGTTGCCTTGCTCCAATAAATTCACTAATTTTTTTTTTTTTTTTTTTTTTTTTTTTTTTTACCTGAAGACGGAGTGCCTCCGTTTCCTTTTTTCCTTGGTTGTCTGCACTCTTTACAAAAAGTATAGGACTTCCTTGGCTTATGTTTGAGATTTAAATTAGGATGTTTTAGGCTCACCTGACAAAAGCTGTGGAACAAGTGTGTAACTTATCACTGAGTCAGCTGATGATGAGAGCCATGTAGACTCAGCAGTCAAATTGCATACTTTTTTTTTTTTTTTTTACCTATTTTATCATTTAGCTGTTTCGTTCAACCTTATTATCTTTGATAATATTTTTGATTTAATTTAAATACATTTCTAAAATGTTTTTCAATTTGTGTGAACTGAAAATGGAACTGAATACATATTCCAAGTTTTTTAAATAAGTAGGGTTTAATGGATCCTCAACTTAAATCAACCTGTGGCAATTTTAATGGCGCACTTTTAAAGCGCTTAGAACAGAAATAAATCTATATTCATGTTGATTTGTTATTTGATGCAGTGATCTGTGTTGTGCTATTTTATGTAGTGTTGTGTTTGTGAGTGTGTGTACTGTATGTGTGTGTGTGTTACCTGTCTCCCTTGCTGTAGTCCAGAGTGCAGCAGGTCCTGAGTGGCTCATAGTCATATTCTCCCCAGCCGATGAGGGGCATGGCAGACCAGAAGGCAGTGAACAGCCAGATAAATATAGACAGAGTGATGGCGCTGCTCCACTGTAGTTTGGTCCCTGCGGAGCACAGAGACATAAGACCACGATGAAGGATAGTGTTTATTGTCTTTGACACCCACTGACAATAAGTGGAGAAATGATTTACAGCTTAGCTTCATGTCAAACATTCATGTTATATTGTTCTCAGTCTGTTAAAGACTAAAGTGCAAAGCAACACCTCAGTTGTCAGCGGCTCTGACATGTTAATAGAAGAGTGATGGCTCGAAATGATGTGAGAACTACAACTAAAGGTGTTAGTCAGTTCCTCCTGCTCTTTGGTCATGCTGTCTGTTATGGCCTGAAATGGTAATTAGACTTAATAACTGCTAAACTAATTCTGAATGCTTGTTTTTTTTTTTTTATGAATATTTAATGGGGCATTCTGTCAATAAACATCTGGGGAAAAGAATGCACTACAGCCGCCACATTTAACGATAATAGTCACTTGCTGACCAGCTGGCCTGTTAGGATGGCTAGAGAGCTTAGAAGCAGCTGTGGACAAAGAACTAAAGCCTTTTGTGTGTAGGTTTGTTTTTGTGTGTCTGTGTGTGTCCCTGTGTAAGCACAGGTGCACAAATGTATGGTGAAGAGGGATTGGAATGTATGTTTTTGCTATTGTTGTTATACTTCCTGCGCGTTCCTGTGTGTTTGCTGCAATGGAACTTACTTGTGCAGTACTGGTGATATCTGTCCCATGCAATGGCGGCGATGAAGTGGATGCTGGCGAGCGCTGTCGCAAAGCCCTGGAAACCGTGAGTCTGGCATCCATCAGAGCCATACGGCCAGTACCTGAAGACAGAGTGAGTGTTCATAAATTAGTTATTCATCCGTCCTTAATGAAAATGATCTAATCTTAACCTAGTCATTAGAACAGAGCCTCTTTGCAGTATCTTTCATTGTCTGTGGCCAGCTGCATTCAAAAGTGATTGAGGAGAACCTGGTGCAACACAATAATCCCTGAACTCATGAACGTCAAGAAAATCATCTCTCATCCCCTGATTATGGCTTGAAAATCCTCTATCTCTGCACATCATGGCATAGGCTTACTGTGACACTGACTGCCCCCCCACCCCCCACCCCATAGCAACACACTATAGGCCTGGCTTCATTGATCATCCAACTCCATAGAGAAAGCCTATCGATATGTTACAGAATAAATAGATAATATTGATGATGATGTTGGGTCCATTCCATTTTATTTGGCAACGCCTATGATTGAAAATTCATAGGAGGCAATAGGCTTGTTATGTCACTCACCTCAGGAAGCTGGAGAAAGCGGCAATGGTGGCGTTCATGGAGATGCCCATATCAGCCAGTGCCAAGCTGAATACTAGGTAATTACTGGGGGTCCGCAGTTCTCTGACTTTGAGGAAAGCAACCACTGTGACCGCATTTAGGAAGAATCCGAGCAGACCTTTGGAAGATAACACAATTTACACACACATGATGAATAGAGTGGCGTGCGACAATGAACGGAATTCGGTGCGCACGGCAACGCTTGCGCAACGTGCAGCTCCGTGACAGCTCCGGGGTGAGAGAAAACATGCTGTTCTTTAAACCTCGGCACACAATATTTTCTCAGACTGCCAAACGTCAGTGAGGAAAACGGGTGAGTAAAATGAAAATCTACCAATCCCTCGTCCCGCAACAGCTCGATTACAATGACCGAGGCGCTTTGGGTCGTGTCATAGGTTAGGTTACACACAGCGGGCGGAACCAGCGTAGTTTTTGGCTGAATTCCAGCACAAAAGGGAAAAAAAATCACTCACCCTCCACCAGCAGACAAGATCCCAGGGAGAACACATCAAACTCGGAGAAGCCCTCCGGTAAAGGATAAGATGAGACCATCCTGAAGGCGATTTGACACAACAAAGTGCAGCAATCACAGACCACTCACTCCTCACTATCCGCTCGTTTTGATATGCCTCAGTGTGACTCAAGGAAGCCCGTTTTTAAAGGGGCATTTCACGTGAAAAGCATGCACGTAATTATGTAAAGCCCCCCTCTCTTTCGCCCCAATCCCTGCAAGAATGTCTTAATGAACATAACAACACAACCCGCAACGCCTAATACGCATTTACCCGCCGCAACAGAAAAAGCCTCAATTAGTTACACAACATAGCCTTTGTGTCTGTGAGCCCACCACCCCGGTGAGGATGCTGCTGCTGATGTAAAGCCACGGCACGTTTGATGCAACCACTTGTGCCTGTGTCGCTTTAAGAAGACAACAGGTGTCTACTGAACTACAGCCCACTGTCATCCAGCAGGGTTGGGGTGATGCAGCATCCTCTGCCATGGAACAGGATTGCACTATGCCTCTCTGAAGCCTAGGTGAAACATGAGGCTACGTGGCTGCAGAGCTGTCCATGTAGCCTGTGGTGTCTCCAAACAAAGTAGTGCTTGTGGCACCAAAATACTCCAGCTGTATCCATCACACTGTTCTCAGTATTAACAATGACAGTTATTCAGTTATGTGGTTCATTGTAGCGGGTTTAGCTCAAAGCCGTGCCATAGGTTGTTTATGCAAACCAGCTCTAGATGACTGTTCAGCTGTATCTTATTTTAGATATGTCTTTAATAAGTGTAAATGTGTAACATGCATCTCTAGGCAGAAGGTAAATGGATTATTGTTGCTTCACAAAATGATAGAAAATTTGCATCAATGCATTTCTCATTAAATCTTTACATAATGCTTGTTGTCAAGATTAAATATAGTTTATGCTGGAAAAAAAAAAAAAAAAAAACAATTTGTGAGAGGTTCTTCAATTAATTACACCTGCTCATTCACTGATTGATGAAACAAAGCCTAGGGGGTTATTATAGCAAACACACCACACAAGATCCACATGGGTATTTTTGGTTTGGCTCACTTCATTAATCCTTTATTCCATATGGTGGAATGTTTTGATTAGCTGGCTTAAGTTTGTACTCATCAGGTCCTGGTGTGCAGCCAGCATGTTCCTTCTCTGTCGTGGCCCAAGTTTCAGAGACAAAAACAACAGAGTGTACCGTAAAACCTCTCACAGACACCAAGTGGTACACTGACCTCGTTTTACAGATCAAAACCAACTGTAGGATCTCAATGAAATGAAACTGAAAATTTTTATTTTTGGAATCACAGCCATAAAACATGCCAACAGAGGCTTAATTTAGAGTGGGGTTTACTGTGTAATAGGGCCAAAAATAAGATCTCAAAAGAGGAAAGAAAGCCTTTAACTAATCAACAAGTGTGTAAGTTAAATGAAATCCTGCCATAATTTGGCATGATTTATACACCCCCATTCTTCAATGGATTCTTCATGTTTCAATTGCGACATCATTTGCAGCTTTTCATACCATAGGGCTGGACTGGAAACAAGGGTGACATTGTTTGGCTCAATTCTGTCTCAGTCTCCAGATTATAAGATCGGGGACCTTAGGAAATGTAGGTGAACATGTGTAAAGTGCACAATCATATGACAGTGCAAATGATCATTAAAAGGCTCGAGCACTTTATTAGATTTTAGGATGCTTAACATCTGTATGCTTGTAAATGAAAGGCTAGTTCAGCCTGTTCACATATATATTACAGCATATTCAGTGTATCAGAGTGCTCTTGGGGCTATAATAAGAACATTATTTATCTGTGTGTGTTCCCAACATGAAGACACTGTGACCAGATGGCTGAAATTTTCTAGGTTGTCGCGTTAATATATAAACTCCAGACTGCTAAATCCCTGCATCCTTGGCTGACCTCAACAGGACAGAGCTTAGGTGTGCACTTGTCACATTTGTGCACTGGCTGCCCTAAATGTGCTCTCGTAAAATTGGTCACAGTATAAAGAAAACACTGTGATCTAAAGTAAAAAAATCTTTTTCTAATTTAGCCTGTTTTTAAATTTGACCGGACAATAAATGCCCTAAATGGAAAAATATTGATGCAAACAACAACTACTTTTAGGTGTGTTTTGATGACTGTATTTTGACTGAACTGTGTTGTGCATTGATTAAGAAAGCAGCATCACAGTATAATCATTACATCTTATATGATAAATACACCACAAACCTTCCAGTATTAGTAGAGTCCATGACTGCTTTATATGGGAAAATCTGCACACTAAGAGTGACATTGTACCTCAAATGAAGTCCAATCTTATGGGTTCAGCAAATGAGATTAACTGCTTTCAGTACAATATGGAATGTTTAAGTTTTACAACATAAGGGAACATGATTGCTCAACATGTTTAGAGACCCCATACAGATCCATGCCGTTTAAAATCCATACCGCCCTAAAGAACCTATGACTTGAAAGGATTTAGATACAAAAGGTTAAAGGGGGCCAATAAAACAGAAATGGTGCTTAGAGAGGATGAGAGAACATTCTCAAATTTCAATACAAGGCATTCACACACAAACACACTTAGAGGAGAGAGATATATAGATATAGAAATTGAGAAAAATAGAGATAGCGCTCTATTCTTTATGCCTTTGTATCCCCTGTATTTGCAGGATGACGGATTCAACCACACTTTATGCCGTTTGAGGAATCAAACATCCAACATGGCCTTGTGCACAATCTGGTGGTAAATGTCAGTCGTCTGGTCTGGTAACTACACAGCTGGAGGTAAGTTCTGCCTACCAAGTCTTTACAATACATGAAAGGCCTGAGTCATTTCGTCATCTCGCCATACCAGAGCTGGCACACTTTGTAATGCAAGCCAAGTGTAACACTGAACTTGCATTGTGGGGGAAATGCAAGGGGAACACATGGGACAGGTGCCAAGATTCAACACATGTAGTATTTACCCAAATTGCAAAACAAAGGGTTTCCCTCAAGGTATTTCCCCAAGTCTGTTGAATTCTGTCCAAATAGGTTACTTAGGGCAACAACTAATAGCCCACGCTGGGTCTCCTTTCAATCAAACTAGGTAAGTATGATTCCAATATTTTATTTCTGTTTCTCCATTAGTTTGTTAGAACTTTGGCTGACTGGAATAGACTTGTGATTTACCTGCAAATAAACAGCCTATATATTAATATATACTGCTGCTTGCATTTACTAGTTGTAGTTTTATTTCCTTTCGCCATGATCAACATGTTGTAACATCACAGTTTTCATCAGGGTTGTTTTATCTACAATGAGACACAGCACAGTGTGTCATTTTAGGAACAATGACCCTGAGGAAGACTGTCAAGTCATAAGTTATAAGATGACAGCTGTTCCTGTTCAACTGTTTTTGGAGGAAACAAAGTTTTACAACTAAAAAGTGATCAACAGTTAATGCAAGAAGGTAATTTTCCCATGCATCTCATTAATTATTAAAATTAAGTTTGAATATGCTGTAACAAACCTGAATAATAACATATTGTACAATGGAAATTGCTGTACATCTCTAGTACTAATACTGTATATTATCTAAGTTAACTTGGAAGATCTCAAACTGAGTTCTTCAAAGTTCACTAGATAAAGACTTTGAAGTAGCATATGCAGTACTGCTTGTTCAAATGTATGTATTTTCTTTTCTTTTCTTTTTTTTTTTTTAGTTTGTGTCCTGCATTTATAATGTTTTGAAAATATACTTTCAAAGAATACATTTCAGAATTATAAACAGTATTACATTTGAGTAAAATATATTAAAATCCTGCTAAAGACAGAACACCTACAACTGACTTTACAGATTTAGGGACATCAACTGAATATCCTGAAGTAAATGAAGGTCCTGATTAAATAAAGACCATGTCTTTCCTGTTTTCTCCCCTGTTGTTCAATAAAGGCAAAAAATTTAAAAATAAAGACAAAAATGTGTATGTTTTCCATTTAATCAAACACACTGGTGGTAAAACTAAAATATAAGTTAAGATTTTGCTGATGTAGATCTATTTGTTGTACTGAAAATGCATTTGCAGCACTCTAAAAGTGCATAAAAACTCTAAAAATGTGTTCTAACGCCATGAATGCATATATAGTGTGTTTATATAAAAGATAATATGTGCAGAATTGTATTAACTCAAAATATGGAAGAAAGTTTAACTCAGAAAAACATTACTGTAGTGATTTTATGTACACAACTCACACTCTGTGCACTATTGTGTCAACTTAAGGGGATGTCAGTAAACTTTTATTGCTATATTTTTTAATATATTTTTCTGCTGTTGTAATCACACTGCCATAGACAGTGTCAAAAAACACAATTTAAGCTGTTTTTAGTAGCCCACTGCTATTGAATGAACAAAGTGTACAAAACAGTACAAAACTATTTCATTTTAGTACACTTAGAGTATACTGTGTATTAAACTACTGCAAGTAACCTATACTAAGTACCCTATATTGTCATTTAATGTATTTAAGCATATAGTTTTTCACTAAGGTGCATCCAGCCTAGAACAACCAATTTGTGATCAGTGATTTGAATATTTTCCTTTGCATTTTGAAAAAAGAAAGAAAAAAAGAATATAATTGTTTCGTTGGAAAACAAAACAAAACAAAACAAAAAAAAACAGATACAGTCTAAGTGAAATTCAGCAGCTTCAAAAAATGTTAAGTGAACATCTGTAAAGTGCACAGCAATCCTCAATGCAGCAGCCACAAGCTATGCTATAGGGGCCACCTTGTGGCAAAACAGAGCCGTCCACTCACAGATTATCAGTCACGGCAGTGCAAATGAACAGGCGACATTTGAGGGAAATAAAAACAGCCAAACATCAGAGTGGATTATGACCATTTCGGAAGTATTTTTCTGTGATAATAAATAGGGACGTCTCTGCGCAGCCTATCGGATTCCGGGATGCAATACGCATCCAAATGAAAAGAACGCCAGTCCTTTCGCTAATCCTTGTCTATCCTTTTTATCTCGGGACTCATAGCAGTATGATCACTATGGGACAGCGAAGCGGTGGGACAAAGCCATGCGGATGATATTCCGGTAAATGAGAGAAAAAGGCAGGTCTGAGTGACTTCAAGGGGGGCAAACTGGGCGCATGTAGGCAAGCTGCGTGTGCGTAAAACTGGGCCAAAATGTACCTCTTCCTGCTGCTGGGGATCTACCTGGCCACAGGTGAGCTTCGCTCCTCGGCGAGCGCCTGCCCGTCGCAGTGTAGCTGTTTTTACCACAACCTGAGTGACGGATCTAAGGCCAGGTAAGTTTTGGAAACACGGCGAAAAGTAATTAAAAATAGACACAAAAAGCAGCGTTTATTATCATGTTTCTGTATTCATACAGCATGCAGTTCTTTTTGATGGACAGTTCTTGTTCTCGCATGATGGCAGATGTTTTCATGGAGGTGAACACGTGTACAAAATATAATTCAGGGAATGCATGCCTGTCCAATTTTATTTAATGCAAGATTATCCCTCAAAGGCACTTTCTACCTCCGCATCCTTGCGTTTTATGCGAGTTTGAATGGATTGGGGGAATAGGAGTGGTTTCCCAAAATTAATAGACCATTTATGTTACTTGTGAACTTACCAGACCTTTGAGGGTTTAAACGTTATTCAGACTGTTAGGCTATAAACCCTGACTGCAATTTCGAAGTGTTTGTGCAAAACTGTGCATTTAATTTTTACACTGTGAAGGTGTGTCCTATGCGCACCATTTGATTTGTACAGCTAAATGAACACTTGTAATATCTTCCTTTTAGGAGCGTAATCTGCAATGACCCCGAGATATCTCTTGTGCCTGCCGGGTTCCCTGTCGACACGTCCAAACTGCGGATCGAGAAGACTGCAATCCAGCGCATACCGAGCGAAGCCTTCAACTACCTCTCCAGTCTGGAATTCCTGTGGATGTCTTTCAACACGCTGTCCGCCCTGAACCCCGACAGTTTCCGGGGCCTGTTCAACTTGGAAGAACTTCGTCTGGACGGGAATGCCCTCACCGCCTTTCCTTGGGAATCTCTCATGGATATGCCCAGTCTCAGACTTCTCGATTTGCACAACAACCAGCTGACCTCGCTGCCGGCGGAGGCCACCACTTACATTAAGAACCTCACATATCTGGATCTGTCCAGCAACAGCCTGCTGACCCTGCCGGCAGAGGTGCTCGCCACCTGGCTGGCGACAAAACCTGCACAGGGGCCCGAGAGCTCCAAGATGATACTTGGTAAGGTGCAATGCACATTCAAGTTTATTCGGTGAACAAAGCGTTAACTCGTTTAGAGCAGCGAGCAGTGTGCCATAGAGCACTACGTGAAGAATAAAGCTCATTAATAGTTTTGTTTTCTGCCAAGCAGTACGCCAGATCTAGTTGTAAACAAAGCTGTCAGCAACGCACAGCAGTCGTAAATACGGGTGCAGTGAGTACGTGTGAGCGCATGTTCCAAACTGCACTAACGTAAGCACAATTCTTAAGCGTATCACTCACTGCCAAATTTAGTGAATCCCTCAGACAGTTAACATGATAACCAAGTGCTTATATCCTACCTGCTATACTTTAAAACACAAACATTTATTTTAATTTAGTGGTGCCAAACGGTATATTCTGCAGAATTCCTCAAAAGGCGAATATAGGCTTTATATCATTTTGGGATGAAACAAATTGATCATGTGCTCTACAAATTAATCGGGTGCACCTGTCTCACGTTTGCGAGCCTGACTCTGCCAATCAGAACTCAGGACGAGGATGTAGGTCTATCTGTTTAGTTACAATTATTTTATGGGATTAAAGTTTAGAATCAACGATTAGAAAACCAGTGCCTGCGTGGTGCTGCTCCACTTTTAATGTTGTTGAAGGTTGGAGTCACAACAAGATCTGCCCTTCATCATCATCATCATCATCATCACCACCACCACCACCATCATCATGAACAACACCATAACCACCAGCGTCGTCGTCATGATGTAGTTTATGAATTAAATATTAATCCTCTTACAGGATTTATCACATAGGCTACTAACATCCACACCAGTCATCTGCATGCTTGTCTATCAGTTTCCACGCAGCTGGAAGCTGGTCTTCCTCTCTCACTCTTGCCTAACCCCCACACCCCTCCCTCCCCCTCTCCCCCTCCCCGTCTGTGCATGTCGCCCTCAGGTCTCCATGACAACCCCTGGGCGTGTGACTGTCGGCTGTACGACCTGGTCCAGTTTCAGAAGTCGCCAACGCTCTCTGTGGCGTTCATTGACACTCGGCTCCGGTGCTCCGCTCCGGAGAGTCTGTCGGGGGTTTTATTCAGTGACGCGGAGCTGCGTCGCTGCCAGCTCCCGCGCATACACACAGCTGTGGCGCGCGTCCGGAGCGCGGTGGGAAATAACGTGCTGCTGCGCTGTGGGACCATTGGAGTCCCCATCCCGGACCTGACGTGGCGCAGGGCGGATGGAAAAGTCCTCAACGGGACAGGTGAGTCAGCAGTCCTCTCTCCTCTGTATCTCTCTCCTCTAATAGCTTTCTGCTTAACAAATTTGCAATAATACTACTGTGCAGACCAAAGGTCTCTCTCTCTCTCTCTCTCTCTCTCTCTCTCTCTCTCTCTCTCTCTCTCTCTCTCTCTCTCTCACACACACACACACACACACACACGCAAACACACTTTGTTTTTGTATTGTGTGCATTTGTAGTATTGCATGTTGATTAAAAAGAGAACGACTGGTGGAGATAGTAAGGTTGTAAGTCTGACTGACAGCTGTGGCCACAACAGAGTTATGCAACAGTAATGATGATCAATTCAACATTTTAAAGACATTACATTTTTTTTTTTATCCTAACATGGACTTACACACATTGTTTAGCCTACATTTAAAATGTTCACAGATAAAAAGGATATTTCTCAGATTATGTTATTGTTACAGAATCTATTCAAAATAACCTCACCCTCTTTTTTTCATTAAATTTCTACTCATGTGCTGTTTTGTCACTTGCTATTTTTATGTTGTCACAGCAATTGTCTTTCTGTCCTCACAGTCCAGCAGGAAACATCAAAGGAGGGAATCACCTGGTCCATCCTCAGTGTCCCAGCTGTGTCGTATCGTGATTCAGGAAAGTACATCTGCAAGGCAACCAACTATGCAGGGAATGCTGAGGCTGTCATCTCTCTCATGGTCTCCAACACACCAAAACCAGATGGCAACCAAACCATCACTGACAAGAAACCCAAAGCCAAGAAACCCAACCAGATGGGAAAAGCTGCCTACCAGGAGAAACTGGTAGCCAGATATGTTGCTCAAACACCCACACCTCCACCTTTGCCTGCAGTAGACCCTGGCCTTCCAGCTGTTCCTGATCCTGGTGTGGCCAGTTACAGCCTGGCTGACAGAATCACCCCTGGGCCTGTCACCTCCTCCAGCCCAGACGGACTGCTTGATCTAGAGAAGACCAATCTCAGCAACCTGGCGGCCAACACCTCGTCCCTTCAGCAGGACCCAGACAGGGTGGTCCGCTCTGTGAAGGTGGTGGGGGACACAGACAATACTATTTCTCTTAACTGGAGAGCCCCTAAGGCCAAGAACACTACAGCGTTTAGTGTGCTCTATGCTGTTTTTGGAGAGAGGGACATGAGGAAGATCAATGTTGGAGCAGGACAGAACCGTGTGACCATAGAAGGGCTGGTGCCCAGGACGAAGTACATCGCTTGTGTGTGCGTACGGGGGCTGATCCCCAAGAAGGAGCAGTGTGTCATATTTTCCACTGATGAGGCAGCTAGTGCCACTGGGACCCAGAAACTGATTAATGTTATTGTGATCACAGTGGCTTGTGTGATTGCCGTCCCACTCACTGTCATTGTTTGCTGTGGGGCGCTGAAGAGGCGCATTCAGAAGTACTGGGGGAAGAAGTCCAAGGACATCCAGGACTCTTATGTGACCTTTGAAACGCTGTCGCCTGGCACTAAGGCCAAAGGGCTCGAGGGTGAGTATCTGACCAGGCTGAACCCAGAGGAGTCCAACAGACTGCTGTCAGCCCGCTCCAGCTTGGACTCTGAGGCCACAGCTAAGATCGAGGGACAGCCTAACGAGTACTTCTGCTGACGTCATGCTCCAGCTCCGGCTCCTGCTCCACGCCATCTCCCACGCACTCACCCACATCCTCATCCTCATGAGGACACCAATACTCATTCACATCACCATCTGCACCACCATTTCCATCCATATCCTCATCACTACCCTTATTCCCACCCTCACCAACATCCAGAGGTCAGCCCTCCTCCCACACGTTCCCATAGTCCATTGCCATGGGACACTCCCCCACCTGTCCCCCCTCGCTGGATCACACCACCAACACCACCGCCACAGCGAGCCAACTTCTATCAAAGGACTTTTGCACGCTGCACTATCATGGAAATATCAGTTTAGAGGGTTTTTGACATTTCTTATTCATGTTTTTTCCAGATATCTCTAGAATATATAATGTTTCTTGGAGAGAGTGAATATGAACGCTGAAACTTGCTGGCATGTTGTAAATGTATCTGTAAGATAACACAGACAGAATTTATGCAGTGAGTCAAAATTCATGTTTTTATTCACCAAAGAATGTCAATATCATTAAGTCTGTAATGGAAAAACGTCAAAGGCCGAAGGAGCATAACCATTATTGTAATTTAAATTTCATCTCAAGCCACTCACATGCTGCAGTGAAGAAAACTCTGCAAACTGATCTGATCTAAAGGGAACTGAATGATAGCTACTCCATTGTTTATATCATATATGTATGTGTATGATTTGTAAATAATTTTCTGGATGATGTACACTTACATATACAGTACGTCTATGCCTCTGTATATATCTGTCATATGTTCTCAGAGAAGATATAGACATAGGCATGGTTCAATACTCTGATGAAAGGAGAAGAGCTGGAGCTGGAGTGAAGTACACAGAAAGAACTGAACCATGACACAATGTAAATAGGGTGGAAATGATGCAAACTGTTGAACTATTTCTATTCCCACCAATGAGACAAATATTGCTTCAAATATCTCTATGTAGCCCACCTGTTTTGTGCCACCTACAGGCATCATTGCCTCATTTTATGTAGATCTATTCACCTCAATTACATTATTTGAATGAAATAAACTTTTATATATATGTATCCAGTTGCAGCATGTGTTCTCATCTTTATTTTCACCTCACCACATCAACATCAACCAGTTTTCAAACTGGGCCAACAAGGAGTTGAGTAAAATAAAGGGTGACACAAATTACTCTCTATATTATCTGGCGTTAGTTTTCACACAGTAGTTTGCCGTTAGCTGATTTATCGAATTTACAATGCATTGTGTTTATCTCAGTGTCCCACATAGCCAACTAAGCAGTGTCCTGTCAGGTGGCCAGTAAGAATTAAAAATGAAGTAGGCCAGGCCTACAGACACTGCCAAGTGTTAATCATGCGCGTCTTTCCCAAGAATCAGATGCCACTTGTTTGTACGTCAGGGATTAGTGTTAATAGGCTTCTCTCGTCTGCAACCCTTGGTATGTTTCGAGCACGAATGTAGCCCACAACTGTTGGAATTTTCTCGGACTATGGACATATTGTGTTACTTACTAGTCATCGTTTTGTTAAATTTCCACGCATATCGAGCTTATTCGCAATGTTTACCTGGATGCAGCTGTACAACAGACCGCCATGGAAGGTAAGTGAGTAACTGAATAAAGCTTTATTTACATGACACTTTTTAAAACACACGGTTATAAAGTGCCCCACACACGCGGAAAGACAAAGGTCAATGTATAGAAAAACCAAATACATTAAAAAAGACACACACATATGTATATATACATATTCAGACACGCACACACACGTATACATACGCTCATATACACACAAGAAAATCCATAGATCCTCAGTTTAGATCTGTTGAAAGGCTTGCGTTAAAAAAAGAGTTAAGAATACGTGCCTCATGACTAACCTATATCGAGGTAAATGCATTTAATCTGCTGTGACTGCGTCGGTGTGTGGCCTTGGATCAGTCATTGACGGGTCATATGTTCAGTGCGTCGGCCTGTTACAGTAGTTTTGTTTGCCCATTGATAAACACTCCTTATTTAAATAGGCTAGGTAGTCGAAATGGTGAACGTTTTTAAAGCTTTTTTGTTTTTGTTTTTTTAGCTGAGGTATTGTGCAACAGGCGAGGTCTAATGTGTGTAATTTATTTAGGAAGTAGTCTATTAGCATAGAGGGTAACCAGAGTGTAAAACTGCTTCCCTAGGTCGCTGATTTGTATGGAGGAGAGAGCCTATGGGGCCATACCAGAGAATCTTCCAGATGATATGACCAAAATACGAATAGAAAAATCTCACTTCACTGAAATTCCTCGGGGGGCTTTCTCTAAAGCATCTGCTTTGGAAAACCTGTGGCTGAACTTCAATGACATCACTGTGATAAACTCAAGGGGTCTGGAGGGTTTGCGGAATCTGACCGAGCTCCGTCTGCAAGGCAACAAACTGCGCTCAGTACCATGGACAGCGTTCGAGGACACGCCGGCCTTGAAGATCCTGGACCTGAAGCACAACCAGCTGGACGTCCTGCCGGAGCATGCGTTAAAGTTTTTGCCAGGTCTGACTTACTTAGACTTATCCTTCAATCAGCTTACGGTCATTTCGAAAGAGGTCTTTCTAAACTGGCCTCTCTATCAGAGACTACAAACCGAGGAGGAGCAGGAGGCGACCGGATTGGGGCCCAATGTCGTGCTGGCGCTTCACGACAACGCCTGGCTTTGCGACTGTCGCCTGAAGGGTTTCGTGGAGTTCATCAGGTCCCTCAGGCCTCCAATCATACTGATGAACTCCTACTTGACTTGCTCCGGGCCGGACTTTAGGGCGGGCAAATTCTTCCATGGGGTAGAGCTTCAGGCGTGCATGAAGCCCGTGGTCACCACCCCGTCCGCCAACATCAGCATGCCTCAGGGGGCAAACCTCACACTGCACTGCCTCGCCCAGGCCAGGCCCATCCCCGCGGTGTGGTGGACATATGGCCTCAAGATAATCAGAGGATTTCATGGTAAGAGTTTGATGTGTTATCTAGACTCTAGGCTTGAGCTATATCTTGTTATAAATTAGATACTTAAAACCTTAAAACTTTCGTCGCAGATTCCCATCCTTCTATGAACAGTTAGGCTTACTAATTAGGGGAGGGGGGGTAAATCTGGATAGATGTAATCACCACAGAGTCTCTCGGTCTGCACGTACATGGAGGATTCTCTCCATCTGCACCGCGCCATCACTGTTGATTAAGAGATACTGGAGATTATCCATTATCCACATCATCATAGTGGAATGGTTTCAGTAACTGAGGGCACCAGACCTTCACTTACACACACAACCTTTTTATAAAGTACATTGGAACAAAGTAATAATGGTCATACAGTATATCACTTGGCAGCTGCTGCTCCCGTCCAGTACCACTACTTTTACTGGCACAAGGACAGTTTGGCCTACAACTAGACAATTACAACCATTACTAACATTACTGCCAGTAAGCCAGTAACATTACAATATATTACATTAGAAACAAAAATCACCACTGCGTGTCATGTCTACTATGATCATTATTTACATTATCTTCACTGAAGATACGATCAAATGGTAAAAACAAGCCAGAGCAAGGCCATCAAGCATTCTTTGTGTGTACGTGTGTGTTCTCATGAGGTAAGGGGTAGTCATGTAAATGTTTTCCCTTTCCTTTTGACTGAGACAAGATTTGGTAATGTCTTGCACCTTTTAAAGGTTCCTTTAATAAAATAAATTTGAAATGTATTAATGGATAGCCCCCTGAGATGAACCATCTTGTTTTCAAGGGGGTCCAACATAAAAAAAAAAAAAAAATTATTATAACTACTTTGAGGGAGAAAACCTGATATTGGTGACATAATAATGTTTGAATCCCAAAAATGTGGGCCTTAAGTTGCAAAAGTGTTAATGATTTTCTCATGCAGAGTTTTGGAAGCATATGTAGCCATGTGGATGTGCTTGTTTTCCTCTCAGAGTCTCAGGACAGAGTCGACGAGGACACCATCAGACTGCGCCTGGTAATCCCGTCCCTTCATATGGCTGACCGTGGTGTCTACACCTGTAATGCTGTGAACTTCATCGGAAACTCCTCTGTCAGCATCCTCCTGGACGTCCACTCTCCAGGCGGCTCCCAGTTGTCACTCTCCCCGGGGTTCCAGGCCCCTGCTGGCACTGCTGAGGAAAACGTCTACATCGACATCCGCATAGCCAAGCAGACAGCGCGTGGCATAACCATTGAGTGGTACGCTGTCCTGGACAACCCGTCAGAAACCTGGTTCACCGTCCACTTTGGCCGCTCAGATTCTGCCAAGAAGGAGATGATCTACATTGGCCCTGGAATTAACTCTTACTCAGTGTCTGATCTGATGCCTGCAACCAAATATGAAATTTGTGTCACCCTTAAGAACCAGGTGCCTCGTCCTGGCCAGTGCATCGTCTTTGTAACAGGAAGTGACATCACTCAGATGGAACAGAGGGAGAAGTTAATTCATATTGTGGTGATAGTTTTAGCCATGGTGCTGGCTGTGCCCATTGGTATATATGCCTGCACCACTGACACCAAGCTCGCCTGCCTGGAGGGCATCCTGGCATCTTGGAAGAACCGCCGGAGACATGGCGGCACGGCGGAGACAGGAAGGGAGCGGCACGGCACTTTTGATAGCCTGCAGGCGGGCAGTGATGAAGGCCTGGTTAATAAAGATTCCAGTGAGGAGAGGAAGGTGAGGAGGAGGTCAGAAGACAGACAGCATAAGGGCAAGACTGACCCCAGCAGACTCACAGCTGAACTTTATTAATATTCATTGAACCGATAAGTGAAGTTAAGTGAAAAACTGATCTTATTTCACACTCATGTCACACAATGTTTATATCATTTATCTTAAAAAATGAGTGCAGATAAAGTATCTAGGACTTGATTGGCAACCAACAGCTTGTATTATGTATATGAAAAAAGTTAATCGGTAACACTGGCTTTGATAGTGACAAATAGTAAGACCAAAATTCAGAAGAATCCAAATCATGTCTGCCTTGGTTTTAATCTTATCTCTTCCTCTGTTCTAGGCCGAGGAGTTTGTTGCAAAGATGTGAGTGGTGACCGTTTTGTCAAGACTGTATTTCAAGGATTTGCACCACTGTAGAGAATGTGCTGCTGTCTGTTTCTGTCTCATTTGTTGTGTCATGACATATTTCAGTTTCCATTGTTTGCGCACATTTTGATTGCTATAAGAAGCCACTGTGAATGATTTAAATGTAAGGGCACTCAAGATGACTCTTTTTTCCATTCTTAGCACTTTGAGATTGTTGTATTTATTTATATGTCTATTTATCTATCTGTCCATTTATTTGTTATTGGGTCCACCTTGTTAACAATGTCACTTCAGTTTACACGTTTTGATGTAATTCTTCACCTAAAAAAAGAACTTTGATAAATAAGCCAGATCAGATTAAACATCAGATTAAAGTTTACACATACTATGTATAATGCAGTTATATGATGATCAGATATTAATAGATCATAGGGATGTTTTCTTTCCCTTGGCCACAGAATGTAATCAGTGGATTTTGAGGAAAACACAATATAAAATCTTACATCTTCGCTCTTTCCTGCCACCATCACAGCCTCCCTTATCCTTCCCTACCTACCCCTTTTGTAATGAAACTGTGTATGAGGGTGTGTGTGTGCGTGTGAATGTGAATTTATGCAATAATATAATAATATGCTATTCATTTAGGGACATTTGGCCTTACTGAGTCCATTATTGTTTAAGTGGGATTATGAGTGACACCACTTAGCTGTAAAAATTTGAACTACATGTCCTTTTGATAATTTCTGTGTTTGCGGTGGATAGAGCATTTACTTAGTGACATTTGTGTGTTTGCAAATTTGAGGCAAAAGTTAAAACCTTTAACTCTTCAACTCCCATGATACTTTCTGCCAGGTTTACTTTTGCCAACATTTATTATGGCATAACAAGCACGTCAGAACATAAGCTGACTTCATTTAATAAAGCAGAGTTTACTCATGTTGTATTTTAATGAATCTGATCCATAATACCCTAGAGAGTTTAGAGAAACTTGTAAGGAATGACAAGTATCAGCATCGGGAAGTTGTCCTTTCATTTATTATTTTTCACTTTCATTTCAGATTCAGATTCAGATTCAGATTACCTTTATTTGTCATTTTATGATAATACATAATTGGAACGTGTCGCAGCCCATGCTGTGTGTGTGTGTGTGTGTGTGTGTGTGTGTGTGTGTGTGTGTGTTTTTTTTTTTTTGGTGTACATTAAAGTTTGATTAAAGGATGTTTAATCCTTGTTGCGTCACTGCATGTATATGTTACAGTTCCTGTCTTCCCACTTGTGCGAGCAAGAGACTCAGCAGCTGTGCATAACACATGATCTGTGGTGACCAACCCAGACAGATGGCACATCAGCTACACGCTGGCCAATGGCATTGTTCATTTGACATAATACTCAAACACTGGCATCCTCCCCAGCATCCCCTCCCCCCATCCCTTTATAATCAAATCACACAAGCCCACGCCTCCATTTCATGTTGTCTTCTGTGACGCAAGGAGATCGGTTTATCTCTGCTGGGCCCGGTTCTATTGACTTAAGATCAAGGCATTAACAACTGGCTGAGATTGGCAGCTCTCATTTTTGTGGAGTGCAGACACATCTGCTTTGTTGCATGTTCAGATGTGTTTATATGCTTTGTGGGTGGCAGACTGATGTCGCTTTTTCTTGTAATCCTTATCCTTATTTGTCTGTGACACAAGATTGTGTATTCTGTAGCACTTCATCTCAGCTTTATGACAAACCACACAAAAATCTTTTTGTCATTACATATCCTCATGATGAAGCTGTTTGTTATTTAAACACTATACTAACAGCTGCAGGTCTGATGAATTGGCATCATTCTGATATCTGTTAGTGTAACACACAATTTAATTAGGAGGAAGAAAAAACAGCACTTTGATTTACTTTTTAGAACCTCTGTTGTTTCAAGCAGACCATCACATATGCACTGAAGCAGATTTTGTGAATACTGTACATAGCTTTCTTTCATGCTGGTGCATCAATGCTCTTTGCAACTTGTAACTCTGTAATCCTCTATCAAATAGCCCCGTAATCCCGGCTGCCTCTTACACGGCATAATGCATGATCATTTCGGCTGCTCCTCATATTCCACCATCTCTCTTCAGAGCATTAAAAGCCTGCAACACTGACAAGTGTGCATGTGTGTTTGTGACTAGGTGTGTTTGCCTGTGATGATTTTGTGATGATTCCTCAAGAGTCTTTAGACTGTACTGATGTCAAATAACGGCACATATGCATGTGGATCTGTTTTCAAAAACAAAAAAGAATAACCTAGACCATTTTGACAAGTAGTAAGTCACATCTCAGTTTATGCTTCACAAAAAATAAAAAGATAATCCGTAAATTCCACTCCTGGTCCACTCCTATAACTGTGTCTAATGTGCTGACCGAGGTTGGAGAAAGTTTCGAGCCAGTCACTCACATCTTGTTCATCCAAACTAGATCAGGGCAGATGGATTTTGGTTTCCAGCCAACGATGCAATATTGTACAAAGATGAACAAGTTGGTCCTTGGATTAGAGAGGGTAATCTGCAATTTCCATGCTTTATGTAACTTTGGAAAAGTGTACATGTTCGGTGGATGTCTACACAAATACCCACTGAGTGGTTTAGTGTAACTTCATAATTGATAAGAGCTGACAGACTGTAAATCTACAAAGAAAAAATGTTTGTTAATCAGAATCTAAAGAATAACCTACTCAGTGTTTTCTGTTACTTCTTTGTCTAAAATACCAGAAAATACCTTTGGATGCTGTGCTACTTTGTCTTCATTTATTTTGTTTTGTTTTCTCTTGACATAATTTTTACAAAGGCTTTTCAACCCACTAATTGCTTTTCTCTGCCACATCACCACAATCAGTAGAGAGGAATAACACGACTTCCACCTTACAAAAACTAAAGGTTCAGCTTAAATGATTGCACTTTGTGTTAAAGACAAGGATCTGGGAAATGTAGCTGATCTCAGACCTGACCTTTTGATAACGTCCTCAGGCTGACTGGCAGTGCTGCCAGCATCTTGTCTTCCTCCAGGAGGGGGCAGCGGAGTGTACATTTACTGTAACAGGCTCATTAAGTTTGTCTTAAGTGAGTTGACAGCAGCAGGCTTGATGATCAGCCTGCGAGATTTGTATCTCTTGTACTCCAGTCCAAATTTTTAAGTGGTTGTGGCCTGACATCCTGCCCCTTCTCACAGGGTTTACTAAAGTTCCCCTTAATATTTGAAAAAATGAAAGGAAATGAAATAAAATATTAATTAAAAATTAATTTTAAAAAAATTAAAATGAGCCAATAGTTTATCCACATATTAGTTCATTTTCAAAATTTATTTACAGTTCATACAATAAATTATGTTTGCTTTGTTGGTATTAAAATTCAGATTTTTTTTATGATGGCAATTATTTTTCAGAAACAAGTAAAAGCAAGCAAGCAAGAAAGAAACCATTAAAGATACAATCCATGTCAATGGATGAAACACATTAGAACTGAATCACAAATCTTTTGGGACAAATGCAATTATGAAGTAATATTTTTAATAGAAATAATTTCTATTATGTGAAATCTCCATTGATTTTATTTAAACATTACTCACCACACCACACCTGCACCTGCGTTGTAGGATTATAGGCCTTACTAAGGTGATCACTTTGGTCCACTTCCCCTGGGTTGATCTCTTTAGTCAGTTCAAGTGTCATGTAATCTCTTGTAAGGAGCTTTGCTGCACAGCAAATAAACAAGCTCACTTGTTGAAATGTTGTATATGACTTCATTTCCGACAAATGTTATGGGTTGACTCAAGTTAAGCAGCTGCTGAATCAACAAAAGGTTCAATAGTGGGTTTACCCATCTAGAAAGCTGAACCATAAACACATATAGCATCACAAACTTATTCTGAATGATGATACAATTGACTGGAAATGTTTTCTTCCATTACATGAAAATAAAATTAATAGTAAACATTAG
Organism: Myripristis murdjan; assembly: GCF_902150065.1. Lineage (NCBI taxonomy): Eukaryota > Metazoa > Chordata > Actinopteri > Holocentriformes > Holocentridae > Myripristis > Myripristis murdjan. The sequence goes on along the minus strand of NC_043994.1, from coordinate 17,345,410 downwards.
TAATAAAAGTAAGTTGTTCCCATATATCAGGGGTGTCAAACGGGTGCCATGGAGGGCCGAGAGGCTGCAGGTTTTCATTCCAACCAAAAACTCCACCAGGTGATTTCACTGATTAGTTCCTTCTCTCTGCTTGGAGATGGGGTAATCAGTGAAATCACCTGGTGGAGTTTTCGGTTGGAATGAAAACCTGCAGCCTCTCGGCCCTCCATGGCACCAGTTTGACACCCCTGCCATATATTTTCAAACTTGAAAACTCACAGGCACACACACACACACACACACACACACACACACACATACAGAACTCTAGTAGTCGTTCTGCCTCCTCTTCTCCAGTCTCATTTTGAGCTCTGAAACCAGTGCTTTGTTCACAGTGTCCTGCCTGGTCATCTCTGATTTCCTTTTCGGCTTAACTGCCACTGCTGCTGATACAGTGGGCACCACCCACTGCCTGTCCCCTGGTATGTAGGAAGGGGGTGGAGGGGGTAGGGATGGGGCACATGGTGGCGGAGGCGGGGGCCATTGTCTGACAACATTGCTGACATTGTTGTTATAGTTAACATTCTCCACTGTGAGTTCCGGTTCCGGCTCTTCCTCTGCAACACGAAATTTGTCTGCAGAGTTCTCTGTTTTCTTGAAGGGGTTCTTCCAGATCCAGGTCTGCTGGTGCCGTGGCCTCCTCTTTATACGGCGGTTTGGCAGGATCCGGTTGGACTTTTTGTTGCGCATGAACATTGCAGTGGAGATGATGACTGTGACTATGACCATGAGACTAATGACACCAGCGAGCATGCCTAGGATTTGCAAAGGCTTGTCTCTACTCTGCATTAAAAATGACGCCAAAGGCCCCCCACTGAGTTGGGTCTGTAAAAGAGCACAGGGAGAAGTCACATCCATGGGACTGAAATCATAGACTGTCAAACACAATGCTTAACTCCTGTCTGTTCTCCCTTATGTGGAGTCCTGCCTGTATCATTTGGCCAAAACACATGATTTGAAGTATACATTGTTACTGCTGCCAAAGAGACACTGTTAAAAGCACAAATAAATCATTGCCAGTGACAAATCATAGCCAATATTATTATGCCAGTTTAGGAACAGACAAAAATGCTTATGTCCGGGTGCTTTTGCCAATTAAGCACACTAAAATAATAATGATTTTACAATGAAGTGCACTGTTTTTCTCACATTTGGTCAAGACAAGATCAGAAGAGTTGATTGGGACACGCATAGCTGAGACAATCCCGCACTGCATTTGATAATGAAATGGTATGGATTCTTGATAAAATCTACAAAGAAGGATAAATCTATTCCTTGGATTATGGAAGCGTGTTGCAGTTGTGTTTTTATATTAATAAAGACAATTTAGTGTTGTGAGGATAGTTTACACTGTGCTCCTGTACTCCTTTACAGACGCCAACCTAATTCTAAAGCAGCTTTTTAAAATAATATACCAGAAATTCTCAGTACCTCAGAATAATGCTGATAATGCTGATAATCTCGTGGCAAGCTTCATTTATGGCACAACCCTCCTTGTAATCTTTCTGATCTTGCCCTGAGATTGGATACGTGACTTTTTCACAGAGTTCCAGTACATAAGTGTTGAAATGAAGATTGTCAAAGAAATGGCGAAGGAGACAACGGTCAAACAAATCCCAAACACAGCCCCTGGACGCTTCCTTAGGCCCAGGAAGTATGAGAAAAATCTGGATTTGATCTGAAAACACAATAATTGCAAGTGTATGAGATTGACTTGTTCTACGGCTGCAAATCTGAACTTGCTATCTAAACAAACACCTGATTGAAGCTGACAACTTGGGCTGTGTTGATGAAAGCTGCTCTGCAGAGAGGCTGTAATCTCCTCCATGTAAAACTTCTGGGATGTTTTAACACTCATTCTTTACATAACACACTTCACACAAGGAATACTGCAACGTTTTGGGCAAAATAACCTTGTACCGACTCCAATACCATTTTCACCTCTGTACATCCAGTGGTCTGGTTCCAAAGGGTAGCATTCTGTGTTAGCTTAGCATAAAGACTTGAAGTGTCTGGAAATATTAGTTGCAACATCCAACTTATCCTCAAACACCTCTAGTTTTTTAGAAAAAAAAAATATCGGTGTATTTCAAATACGTGATACATGAAAAAAGGGTATTTTGTACAAAACTTTGAAGTATTCCTTTATGATTTAGACTCTTGTAGGGAATGAAGAGACAGTTAAATAGTAAGTGGAAATGAGGAAACAACTAACTAGAAAATGCAGCTCCACACTAAATTCATTTTCTAAGCATACTAAAAAATTTGATTTGGATCAAGAAAAATTGGAAATTTGGAGGGAATGAGCATGAGGCCTGTTTCATACTGCAGGTCCAGCATATTGGATTTATTTCGGTGCTACTTTTCTCCTCGCCTCTTCTGGCCTCTTCTGGCCTCTCCTCTTCTCTCCTCTCCTCTCCTCTCCTCTCCTCTCCTCTCCTCTCCTCTCCTCTGCTCTCCTCTCCTCTCTAGCACTCACTTGGATTTAAAACACACATTCCTACTTTGCTATGCATGGACTAGACTTACCGCTTCGCTAATGTCAATCTTGACGACTGCGGTGGTGCTGAAGGAGGGCTGGCCTCGGTCGCGGGCCTGGACCACCAAAGACCAGGTGCAGTCCTTCTGCTTGGTGATGTTCTGCACGATGTCTATTGACTTGATGTAGGACTTGAGCATAATCTCCCCCGTGTCAGAGTTGATGTCAAAGATGTTATCTGGGTCAGCTTTCATGATGGAGTACTCAATGACGTTGTTGGGTTCCTCTGCATCATCATCCACAGCCTGTGCAGATGCATTACAAATTAGCAACAATAACAGCAGCATTATTCAGGGTTTCACTTTGTCTGATGCTCACAGCAACTAGCACTCACACAGGAACATACCTCTATTTTCACTGGTGCTCCAATGATCATGGTCTTCTCCAGGAAATTCTCATTGAACTCAGGTGGATGGTCATTCAGGTCCAACACAGTGACAAAGACCTCAGCCAGGCTGTACTTTCCCTCAGTGTCTTCTGCCTTCACATAGAAGTTATACTTGGATCTGACCTCTGCATCCAGGTTTGCCCAAGGCTGAGTGTAGATGATCCCAGATGTAGGCTGGATCAGGAACCTGCGATTGGAAGGACATAATTGAAAAATGACTCTTTAGAAATTAAATTCATAGTATGCAACACCCATGGAATACACACTATTCTGACTGGGGCTATTTTGTGTGTAAACCTTTATTTTATTCTGTGGAAAACTTACTGAGAGTCTGCGGTCTTTGCCTTTAATGCCCTGCTTCACACTCACATGTGGGGCAGCAGCTTTCCTCTGCCACTTGCCACTGTGCAGCTCTAATGGAACAATTGTGGCTTAAGCACCTTGTTCAAGGGCACCTTGGTGCTAATGGTGGCAGAGGAGAGCACGACACAATGACCCAGTTTTTAGATTTTCCCATCACGCCCTGGAATTGAAACCTTGATAATTATTATGAATGACTATTTTCGGAAAGTATCATTCCTTAAAAGGGTTAGGTTTGCTATTACAGCTCCGTATGTGGCCTATTTATGGATTTTCAGTTAAATGCAGATCTTGTGATAGTGGAAGATTAAAATGTTCCCAACATTTCTTTAAAAAAATAAAAAAACAAAACAAAACAAAAAAAGAAAAACAGGTACAGAGGAAATAAAGCTTATCTGTGCTGCTCTCACAGCGTGATTTTCCATGTCAGTCATGGCAGAAAGACATATTGCACCACAGCAATGTTGCACTCTATTGCTTAAAAAACAACATGTATAAAAGGAATGAAATTAGATTTTTTTTTTTCTTTCCTCAGTGACAGACATGCCTACTGTGACATTGTCACACAGTAAGGTATTTGGAACTAAAGGGCAGTCTATTTCTTCTCCAATCCCATTAGAGGATTAACAGAGAGGACCAGCAGGCAAAGATCAGGACTACATGGTCAGGTGCATGGTGAAGTATTGTAATGCATCAAAGGAGGTTAGCTTTGAACACCAATGAGAAAAAAGTCTACAAAAGCAGAAACCAAACCAGTGCAGCTACACAGCATTGGTTTGGTGCCTTTATGAACTGACTGAACCAAGCCAAATAAATTAAAAAATAATAATAATACAATAAAACGAAATAAAATAATAAAGATAATTTGCTGTCATACTTCCCAACACGTAACATATATTGTTATATCTGGTCTTCAGTCACAAGGTAGCATTATGGCAGTCTATAAAAATATTTCCTTGTCAGTTAATATGCTTAGCCAGAAAATGTATGGAGTTTGATATCTATGTGTAAACAACATGTAAGTGAGTGACATTTTCTTGAGACAAGCACCAACTCAAGACCATCTCAGACGATGATGATGATTTTCATGTCAGCAAATATAACTTTGTCCCTGGGTTTATGGTGCCTTTTTTTTGTGAGCAGTGCGGTTCTCTGCGCTGTCGTCAAATACTATGAACTGCTAATAATGTTTCATAAGCGATTGTGTTTTTTGTCAGAGGGTTTTTATCTTGTCTGCTGGAACCCGACCAGCTGATTTTCTCCACCAACACTGACATAATCACCACACGTGGAACTATGAATAGGCAGTGGGAAGACAGCAGAAACAGATATGGAGATGGAAACATGATAGATAGATAAATTTATAGATATACCTTTATACTTTTACTTAAAAAAATTATACAAATAAGACACATAAAACTTGTCTTTCTTCCATATGTACTGCCATGAATAGTGCTGCAAAACCATGATTTCAATAAGGAATGTTTTCAGCAATTGCTTAGTAAATCACAGGTGAAAAATCCAAAATTGCCAAGGGTTAATTTAAGTGAAAATGTGAAAATGGAAAAAGCATTTAATTTCAAATTAAATCAAGTACAGGCAATTTTTCCATAGTGGACCTTTAATGTGTGGATGTGTGTTTGAGTGCTGATGGCAGACATTGTCACAGATGTAATTATGGTGAGGCTAACCAAAGTTATCTTATACTCACAGGTCAGCCCCTGAGCCATAGATAGAGTACTTTACTTCCCCCCAGAGTCCTGAGTCTGGATCTGTTGCCTGTAGAAAACAGAAAAGAAAGTAACTCAAGCTATGAAATTCTTGTTTACATGTTTTTGTGTAATATACAGATCAGCGATTGAAGCCACATGTGTGTGTGCCTTCCCCTCACTGTCTACTACCGCCACTGTTGTGATTGAGTGATAAAGTGGTAATGCCTTAAAAATAAACTACCTTTAAGATATTTTGAAGCTGGGTGTTTCTTTGCTGAATGAACAGCACAGCAGATTGCCTTGCCCCATGGATTCAGTAAAGTGAATGGATCTACAGGATGCTGGATTATAACCTGATGTTAAAGGGGTCAGCTATAAAAAGACTGTATTTTGATGTCACAGGCACATCAGTATAATATCAGCTAATCTTTCTGAATGTCCTTGCAGGAGCGCTTGTTTGCTGTCTCTGTTGGTCCCAAGGTCACTAGTTGGCTGTTCTTTTATCTAATTGAAATTGCCTGGGATCACGGTGATGAGCCCCTGTGGTGTTCACGCAAGGACAGGATTTATCAGTGAGCCTCCCTGATGCTTTTAGCCTCTACAAGGCTGATGAACTGACAAGGGCAAAGGTTTCAGTGGACCACAAAACTGTCCAGATCTGGGGATGAAGAACAGTTCTCCGTGTTCTCTACTACTTTCAAACAAACATAGTGGTGCTGTCAAGCAAAAGGTTTAATGCTTGATTCCATGTTTTCACTTTAGCTGAGGGATTGTATGATCCTCTATGAACTGTGGAAAATCTATGACGTGGTGTGAATGAAACCTTATATATCTATCTATCAATCTATCTATCTATCTATCTATCTATCTATCTATCTATCTATCTATAGATAGATAGATCTATTTATGCTAACTGGAACATGGAAAAATGATATGGATGTATATGGAGAGAGCTCAATATGTCCATAAAATTATGCATGACATTTCTGAACATATTTTTGTGCTGCTGCATGTGCTGCTAAGCATTAGAAAAAAAAAAAAAATCTGGGAATTTGGTGTTACACAACAAAATGAAAGTGATAGCCATCTGGCAGCTTACCTCCCCTAGCTTTCATCAACATGTTTTCACATTTTATCCCAACCCCCCGAAAAGTCTACATTTAGGGAATTAATGGCTCTCTTGAGCATTTTGTTAAAATCAGCATTCCTCTTTAGCCTGGAGTGAGTGACGTACATTGGTGATGGCATGTATTTTTAGAGAGGATGAGCTCTCACTCACCGTCACTGACACAACATTGGAGCCACCGGGTGAGTTTTCGGGAATTCTTGCTATGTAGTAATCTGAGGAGAATTTGGGGGCGTTGTCATTGGTGTCCAGGAGATGAATGACAATGTCTGCTGTGGCGCTGAATCTCTCCGGTGTATCAATCTCAACTGCAAGTAACTAGGGGAGGGAAGGACACATTAAAAAATAAATAAATATATGAAGTAGTGATATGATATAGATGCCATTACTTATAATCCCCTGAAATATCACCGCCATTTGTTTAGAAATGTGTGCATTTTTTAAATCCCATTTTAATCTACTGACTTGTGCAGTTGCAGTTCATTTGAATGAGGAGAGATGAGAAAGATAAAACCGTGAAATGGGTTAACCTTGTATGTGAGAAAATGGTGTTTCTCATAGTCCATAGCAGCAGAGTCCTCAACCAGGATTGTGACCTGAGCCTCATTGAGGACCGTCTGCGGGACGACTCGCAGCATCCTTCCTGGTCCGATCAGCCTCAGGTTGAATTTGGCATTGGCCCCCTGCAAGTAGACAACACGCTGCATGAACATACTGCAACATCTGCATTATCATCATCTCTTGTTTTGCTGAGGTGATGTCATCACACAGCATGGCAGAGCTATGGTATACATGTGTCAGCCTATTTATAGTAAACAGCATTCATTGCAGTGCTACCGTAAACCAACAACAGACACATAATCCATGATATGTTGTCCATTCAATCAACGTGAAACCCTTGCATCTATTAACATCGAGGATTGTATACTGTACAGAAATCAATAGAGTATCTGTCTCAGCGGTACTATTAATATTAATGGAACATAATATCATTGTTCCTGTGGAGAAAACATTCCCTGATTTTGTAACAGGTCAACATCAGTAAGTTGGACAAGGGTCACACGAGGAGCTGCAAACACAAAGGGACTTGCGTAAGCTGACAAATGGCACTTTTTTTAAAAAAAAATTTCTGTCGGCTTACATTCAAATTTATGTAATTTCAAAAGGATTTGAGTGATAATGGCTGAAAGCTTAATGTTCATTCATAGCGCAGGTCCTTTTGAGCACATTATTATAGTGTGGGAAATGTTAATTAGCTCAGTTTCCCATTGGATGTTTATATAATTTTATTACAAAAGTAGTGTAGTTACATAATAAAAAATACTCTTTGTCTCTTGGGAAGCAGAGGTACCTTTCAAAGGCAGCAATATCAGCACTAAAAGCTGAACGAGTAATCACTGAATGAATAAACCCCTGAATGAGGCAATGTGTGGGAAACAGGATGAGGGACAAGTCATTGTTTTGCAATTAAGTCTCCAGTCCTGGCATTCAAGTCCAAGTCTAGTCCCAAATCAAGAGAGGCAAGTCATGGTTGTCAAGATAAAACTGAGCCTGTTTTTTAAGTGCCTGAAAGGTTTTTTGAAGATACTTTTTTTTTCAGGTCCAAGTCAAGTTGCAAGTCCTAAACTTTAAGGTTTGAGTCCTCAACAAATCATAATGCACTCTTTACCAATCTTACTTTAAAGTTTTAATTATTTAATTATTTATTTTACCTCTGCCTGTCCTGTATATGCAAATTATTGCACATGCTCCATTAACACATCCCATTTCATATAATTCATCTAAACCCCCGTCTCACTCTCTTCACCACACATGCACACACACGGATGCCTCTGCCCTGCTCTCCTGAACAAAATGAGCGAACCTACAAATGAGCGCCTCTGTCCCTCCTGCCTCCCCTCCCTGCAGTTAATGTAGATTATGTCTGTGGTAATGTTGTTAGGCTGCTGCGGGCCATTCATCTTTAACAGATACCTAATCTAACACTGGATTGAGCTGATTGTTGATTGATTTGATTAGATGTCAGCTACCTGCTGACTGGCTGTGGGTCAGTGTGGATCTGGGACATGAAGAGCTAATTGGCTGATGTTAATTGAAGTCATGTTTGCTAGGAGAAGTCAAAGGTAACTTCCTTAGCTTGCCTTGCACCACTACGGATCCTATAAACAGGGGTTAATTGCATAATTTGAAATCTTTGGGTTTGGGTAAGGTAGACTATCAAGTCTTTCCGAGTCAAATAAAGTCAGAGTGAAGTCGTGAGTCAATGGTGTAGTAGTCAAAGCTGAGTTGCAACTCCAGCTTGATTTTGTCAAGTCGAGACTAAAATCATTAAATTTGTGACTTGAGTCTAAGTCAAGCCCAAGTCATGTGCCTCAAGTCCACACGGATGGAAACAGGATTACTAAGAGTCACTGCACCTGATCAGAGTCATTGACGGTGATCTTCAGCCCCCTGAGTATCTCTCCCTCTGGTGGATGTTCATACATGGTCAGCTCAAAAATGTTCTGCGGGCCTTTCTCCCCATAGAAAGTGGGTGGATTATTGTTCAGATCCACCACCCGGATCACCACTGTGGTCACTCCGTAGTCCATGAGGCTGCCATCAGGACCAACTTCTGAAGCCTGGACACAGAGGGTGATAATCATGTTAGCCATCTGACAACTTTGGCAAAAGAGTTCAACAGCTTGAATATCAGAGCAGAAATAATTCAATTTGTTTCCATTGAGAGTCTTTAGTTGGAGGTACAATTTTCATTTTTTTTTTTCAAAATGAGGGTTTTCTCAGTCCTTTCTGTCTGCATCTATATATACTGATACACAAATAAACATGACATGAGAAATAAAAAAAGAGGGAAGTGAGAATAATCTCTTAAATGTAAATTTTCTTGTTTTCTTTCTTTACCAGAAAGAAAACAAGAGCAGTTTAGACCTGTCCTGGAAAAAAAGAGTGACAGAATGAGTTGCACCTTACCCTGACTTTGATGTTGAATATCTCTCTCTTCAGATACATGGGGTGAGTCAGCAGGGTGATGACACCAGTAGTTTCATTGACGCTAAAAACTCCATCATCACCTGCAGAGACAAGCAACAGGCAGACTTATGAATCCTCTCATTACAACAAAACTCTGTGAGATAGAGCTCAGTTAAACTTTCATCTCATTTATTTCTTATTTGGATATCAGTTGTATTAAATAACACTGTAAACATACTATTCCAAGTGACATGGTGTTGTAATAAACCAGCAAGTAAAACACGTGGAATACATGCGACTCACAAAGTCTTAAGGTGAGGAGCTTACCTTCGTCAAATGAATAACTGATTGGATTTGGATTTCCCACATCACCATCTTTGGCAACAACAGTGTATATTTCCGATCCCTAGGAACAGATTATTGGAGTGTGATTGAACAAACTGATATGTTAGGCAAAACACATAAATAATTAGCTGTGATAACTTTAAAGTATCCAAAATAAATGGCCTGCTGTAGATCTGGACTGAAACTTTACAGACCCATACATGCAGTAAATGATTATTATTCAGATTGCTCTCACATTAGAGTCAGTGGCAAATATTATTGCACAATAACATTACAGAAGCAATGTTTTTTTTTTTAAACTTGTCCATTGCATAAATTACACACCAAATTTCATGCTTTTCAAGGTGCAACCATAGGAGAGAGATGTTATCATACTCACTGGCGCTGAAACTTCATAAACGTAGCCAAAGTATGGTATCCCAATGAAAGATGGTGGTGTGTCCTGGGCATCTATCACATTGATTGTCAGAGTAGCACTGGACGACAAAAACTGCTCCTTGCCATTAAAATTCCCACCACCATCCTGGAACAAAGGTCATTTTAAGCCTCCATGTTAACAATTTTGTACATGGATTAGGGTTTTGTACAACACCACACAGATCTATACTGCTATATGTGTAAGGCTAAAATAATAAAGAAATAAAGGCTAATACTGGGACTTTGTGGAGGAATTTCATTTAATTTGTGTGGTAGGCCATGGAGCATCTGATTAGACTGTGGGCCACCTTTTTGAGGGAATGATGTTTCAGGTTTTTTTTCCCTCATAAACTGTCTTTAGAGAACTGTCATATAGCATATAATCTATGTGATGCTACTGGGTGAAAGATGGGGAATTCACAATTTAGAGTCTTCAATTCAGCTGAGTTAAATGAATTTGGATTGTAGGAAGAAAGTGGAGCCCACAACACAGTGAGAATTGCACATTTAAAGGACCAGGACTTGATCCTTTCTGCTGTGAGGCGACAACGCTCACCACTGAGCCACCAAGTTACCCCAGTTACAGCAGTGCATAAGACAACAGCTGAATGAGTTGTGATGCAACCATTACCTTTGCAATGACAGTGACAAAGTGCGTCTTGGATTTCTCATAGTCCAGCATTTCCCCAGGTTTGATACGAAGGACGCCACTGTGTCTGTCGATGGCAAACAAACTGGGCTGGGCGTTCTGCAGCAGAGAAAGGACAAAGGTGGCGTTTTAAAAGCTCACACAGGCGCACAAACGAGGTCACATGGGTGAAAAGCCTGTTGATGAAACCCCTAAACCACATTTATTACCACCACTCACGTGAGCTATCATGAAAAGTGGTCAGATGGCCGCATAAAAACTGTGCACTCAACAGCCCCTTGAATTAGGCCACATCCTGCATAAAAGTCCATCTCTCTATCCGTTGGGATGTAAAGAGCCTATATGCCCAAGGACAGGACAGGCAGGTGGAAGCTGCTGTGTCCAGATGTACACGATGCCACTCGTCCCAGTCACTCCAGGCCAGCTGTTCCCTGTTCGTAATAGCCCAAAGTGCAAACTAACATGTCCTGCCACCCCCTGCCAAAGCAGCCCTCTAAGCCTCCAATACCTCACACAAATGTAATTGTGATTTAATCCCCCCGCCTGATAACCACACAAGCATATTCAAGCACATGCACAAACACACACATGCGTACACATGGCATAAAAATCTAAACGACGCTAACCTCATTATCTTTGCATTTATACATCCTTATCCTTTTCCACCAAACCCAGATTAACCTTACCGCTGGCCACTGTCGGCTTGAATTTTATATGAAAGGCATGTGTGTGCTTTTTGTGGTCACATGATTATTTCAGAGTAAGCAGGATTGTGGGTAGGTGGTTGGTAGGCCCACATCTGCGGTCATTACCTGGAGGTAGTAGGTGACAGAGCCGCCTGAGCCTGTGTCTCTGTCCACTGCCTGGACTTTGAAGATGCTGCTACCAGATGCAGTGGTCTAAAATCAGAAACAGAACATAATTCTGGTCAGAAAAAAAAAAAACATTATGTACAATCACACAGTGCTGTCATACTGTTTGGGGTTTTTTCATTATCTCGCTGTGTGTGTGTGTGTGTGTGTGGTGAGGGGGTGTGGTGGGGTCTCCACCTCTGTTTTCATTTAAAAGGTTTGGGCTTAAAAGGTCGCAGATCAAAGGACACCACAGCAGCACAACAATACAGTGTCCCTGGATTTTATTTAATGCCTTATGACTGGACTTACTTCCAGTACGTCAACAATTGCAGGCATATTTTGGAACTCTGGTCTTTCATCATTTGCATCCATCACAAATATCGTCACTTTTTCCACAACCTGTAAAAAGAATTACAGAAAATTACTAATCCATAATTTAATTCCATATTAATTTGATTAAGATTAATTATAATATTATAATTATAATACATACCTTGCTTCGGCCGTCTGTGATGCTGACCAGAACTTCAACAGAATCTTGTTTCTGATATGACAACAGAGGAAGAGGAAGAGGGAATCAGCGAAGTGTGACCGTAAGACCAAACACAGAACAACAATCTGATTTGCTTCAGATTGGTAAATGGTGAAATTAACATGAATCTTGTTTTGTTGATGCCTCAGTGAACTTTACCTCTCTGTCTAGCTTTTCCACCAAGGTGATGTTTCCGGATTTGGGGTCGACTCTGAAATATTCTTTGGACCCTGGCTCAAAGGCAAGGCCATATCTCACCTCCTGACCCTCAGGATCTGTGCCATTGAGACAGTAGATCTGTGTACCTGAGGAAGGACATGAAACTTATTGTTCAGTCTACTTAAACCCAGCTGATCACCGGTTGATGAATTTTTGGAAGACAACGCATTGGAAATTATATGGGATGCCTTGTTTTTTTTTTTGTTTTTTTTTTAAAGAAAAAAAGTGCATGGTTCCAAATTCAAAAGGACCAGCCTTAAATCAGCTACATCTAAGAGTGTTGTTGACTTCATGATTTGGTCAAACATGTGAAACAAACCAGGTTGAGATAAGCAGATGGTACAATTGTGCCCTGGCTGATGGAAAGCATGGAGGGAGAGCCCCACCAAACACTTTTTTTACTACTGTCGAAAACGCACTGCACATCAACAGGTGGCATCAACAGATTGCAGCCTCCTGATGAGCATGTTAGTGTGAGCACATACATATGAGCCACACGGCATCTGTTCATTTATCAAAGGCAATTTGACATCCTGTGCTCTCAGATACTGGCAACCCAAACCCGTCATTTTGTTGATTGGTTGTTCTGTTGGTCTATTAGCAACTGGAATTAAATGTCCTGTAGCTCAGAAGTGGATCTCACCGACAGCCGTGTCCTCTGACAGGCTAAACAGAGCCAGGTTCCCGTTGTGGCTATAGGGCCCATTGTCATAGAAATAGGGTGCAAAGTCTGCTTTTGCTGAGGAGAGAGAGACATCAAACCAAATATTAACATTAGAACTTATTGACCTTGATGTGTTATCACTTATTTGCATATGTTACAGCTAACTGAATTAAATTTCCATTACATTTTACAACCAACAGCACCCTGTTTAAGAGGGTGCAAGAGTACATGTTAATAAACAATTTATTATTGTTACAAATGCTGGCCAAAGGGGCTACAAAAACAAAGCTGGCTATACTGCATTAAACGCCCCCCACGTTCTCTATCCCTTTGGCTAGGATTACGGGTTGCTTACGTCAATGTCCTAAAATATCTACGCTATACATAGGACAGAGATCTCTGGTGGCAGAAATAATGCAATTTCTGTTTGTGATATCACAATTATTCAGATAGTATATGATGGTATACCTATAATATAATATTCATCAGCCATAGAATGATAAAGACCTATGAAACTAATGTCATACATCAATATCAAAGCCAAACAAGGTATAAACTCCAGTGTAGCTATATAAACAAGTAAGCAAATGAAGTAAGAGCATGCATTAATTGACAGTAGAAGTCAAACATAAACTAAGCACACTGCAGAAAAAATTACAATCATCTGCTCAGAGGCTCTCCAATGTCTTTGAACCGTCTGATCACAGCAACAAGAGCCAGTTACATTACCAGAGAACTGAGAAGTGACACTTACCAAAGCAGACATGCACTAAAACAAGAAGCAATGGCAAATGTAAAAATTTGACATTCTTCATCCTAAAGAACAAAGTCGTGAAATTGCACCATGAAGAGGGCTCAGTGGAGAGTCCTGCACATGAGACGCTCTCCCTCAAGGTGTTTGTGGACAACTAGGCGATGGCTGAGGCAGATGCTCACATGCTAATCCAATGACCCATCTTAACCTTGGAAAGAGTGGGCACCTTCAGTCCAGCTAGGCTACTTCATCCAATTCAAAGGAGCTGGCACTGTCTCCAGGGCAGACAAGCCAGGGGCACCTGGCAACCTGGCTGAAGATGGACAGGTATATCACTGATATTCAGATTCTATGTATTTATTTTACAAAAATGTATGAGTCCGTATATCTATGCAAGTGCCTGATGAATAATGTCTAAACTTTTTTCAGTCTTGGAGGAGATTTGCAGGATCTCACTAGAGCTAGGAAAGCAAAAGTGCAAAAATCATGTGAATTTATGCATTTATAAATTTAATTTACCAGTGTGTGTTTCAGTTAAATTCTACAGTCTGATGCAAGTTGTCAACAGATACTGTCTAGACTACCACCAGGAGATGTTCAACAAAACATTTGCATTCAAGTTTACACTGGCAAATACTCAAACACTGGATTCTACATTTGCTCAGAAACCAATCATATCATCTTTTCATTAAGAATAATCATCTTTACTACTGTAATGTTTTGCTTGTGTTAGGGTTTATAGCACATTATCACTTTAATTGCTGCACAATGTCCTCCTTTCAAGTCTATAATGGAGTGTAGCTGATGTCATTCTGATTTACAATGTGATTGTTGTGATCTGCCTGTTGAATAAAAAACAATTACACATTAAGCGCTGTGTCAAACTATTTAATGGACAATGACGTGGGATTTAAAATGGGGCAGAATCCATACTTACAAGTCTGGTCAGTGTTTTGCCCACAGTGCACACCATCTGCTGCACTTCATAACCATCTGTTGCATGAGGCAAAACAGAAAACCTCACTACTTATTCAATTAATAGATAAATCATAACGGAGAGCATGAAGCAGATCAAAGTAGTGAACGATCTGATGAGATTACTTCCTGACTGGGTGTTATGATGAGACTCATAAAGTGAGTGAGTAGACTGGTTGTGTTTTCAGTGTGCGCACAGTCTTGTTTCAGTACTTTGCAGGAAGTTACTGAAACTTGTTTATGATTGTTGGCCATATGGTTTGTACACAGAAAAATTAAATTTCTTTCTTTTTTTTAACATTTATTAATCCAGACAGCTTTAAGTGTGGTTGAAGGTTGATTAATGTTACATACAGACATGGCAGGATGACATGCTCATCAGAGCAAAATGTATTTTATGAATGTTTTTGTTTGTTCCTTCCTTCCTTCCTTCCTTCCTTCCTTCCTTCCTTCCTTCCTTCCTTCTTCCTCCTTCCTTCCTTCCTTCCTTCCTTCCTTCCTTCCTTCCTCCTTCCTTCCTTCCTTCCTTCCTTCCTTCCTTCCTTCCTTCCATCCTTCCTTCCTTCTTTATGTTCCCTCTTCCTCTCTCTCTTCCTTCCTTGTTTGTTTGTTCGTTCCTTTATTCCTTTCTTTCCTTTATACACGTTGTTGTGAAAAACGTGTGTGGTGAGGATCCATAGTTAAACACCTTCTTTATTAAGTTAATACCTTTCTTGGACTTTTTGAACGGTATTTTAAGCAACAAAGCTGGCTAAGCCTCTTGTTTGATAATCTTATTTGCCCCCTGAGGTACTCTTGCAAGCAGGTGTTATATAATAACTACTCAGTGATCATCTTTCTTCTGACAAAGATCATCTCTCTGCAAACACCTACTCATAACTGAATAATATCTTCACTTTTACTGGGTAGTTTCATTTAATTTTCCTACTGTTAAATCCAGACAGTGGCCAAATCTCACTGAAATTGTCTTAAATTATTTAATACTACTACTTTTTTTCTTTGACAATCCTGCCAATCTGTCTTCAAGCACATATTTATATTTATATATATTTATCAATCCCTAATATCCCCACTTTTGCTTGAATATGTCTCACTACAACATTTCAGCTTTTCATTTTGACAGGATCTTTCCTAATCTACAAGCTTGTAAAAACAAACAAACAAACAAACAGCACTAGGCACTTTTCCTCTCTCATTAAATTAAATTTGTGAGATATAAAACCATAATTTTAGCACTCAGTGCATAAGCCAGGGTTTTGGCATTACATTTTTCTTAATATAAATGTTAAAGGGTAAATCTTGCCATTTGCATTGAAAATAAAATACTGCACTGTATGTATATAAACATACATGCCTGTAAAGCACTAACAAAACATGTTGCATGCAAGAGGATTTACACACATGAATAAACCTTTTACAGAACATTTTCATATACTTAAATGAAATCTACTTTATAATCTGAGTGGTATTAGTCAAATGTATACAGCATGACCTGAATGACAGCTTGGTGTTCCAATTGTGCTTTCTGCAAGCTGCACACAGTCACGAGGGGAAGCAAAACAACTGGCAGATATGAAAGTGAAAAATGCATTTGTAAGAACATAAGTGTGTGATTTAAACTCGGTGACTTTGGCCAGTTGTCAGATTCCCTACAGGGAAACAGGCTAATGTGATATATTGAAAGCACAATTTTGATTTTTACCTCTTCTGATGTACAGTATGAGGGTATTTCATAACAGGGCCATAATATACAGTAGCACAGAGAAAAGATCACCTGTGTGATGATGGTCAAGGCCGTGGTTTCAAGTTTAATTCTCATGGTGCTGGCAGATGGCAGGCCCACAGATTAACCCACTGTGCCCTAATCTCTCCTCATCTTGTAATGCACAGGCCCTGTCTGTTGGAGACAAGGGTCATTCGGACATAAATGTGCAGCACAATTAGCACACACAATATTGCCATAAGCAGCCATGGATCCTGATAGACCAATCAGCAAAATGCATATATAGCGTGCGATACCTCTTGAATTCAGAAAAGGCTTTACCTCAGTGTTTATCATCTATCATCAGTTGTGAGCTTTGTCTTAAAATATGTAACCTGTCTACTGGTGTCAGCACATACGCTGCACCATAAAAACCTGCCACTGAAGCTTTAGTCATTCACTATATGCAATTGGTTTTGCATTGATCAAATATCATAAGGATAAACGCTCACTGCATCTCTCCAGTCATCTTCTTAGTTTCTAATCCCGTGCCTTCAATCACAGCAGCACGAACTGACCTCTTTGTCCCTTGTGGGGGAAAATGCCGCTGCTCTGCCCATGGGAAATTTTCTGGGAGATGCTGAATGCTTTAGATTGTCACTGCATGTGCCACGTATGAAGTGGATTATGCACATCAGTATGCAAAAGCAAAGCCAGTGTTCGTCCAGTGTCTTTTTCTCTTTTGCCTGAAATATTCTAATCAGCCTAAATCAGTTGCCGACATGGCAGAGGAATATCTCATATCATGCGTGGCCATCACCAGATGGGCCACCAATGTCATGGACCTACATCCAAAGGGATATCGACCTTAAAGGGTTTAGAATCAATGCGGAAATCAAGTTCCAGGAAATAAGAGGAATTTTTAAATTAAGGAATGTCATGCATAAAGCCATGGAGAATGATGGAGAATGAAGACACAGCAGAGGATGGAACAGAAATACAGCTTACTGCCATGAAAATTGATAAAATCCTCTTCCTTGAATGCAAGAAGGAAAAATGCACACTTCTCTGAGTTGTGCAATTTAAATGAAACAGTAACAGATATTGCATCCATGCGTTATTTGATCATTTTAAAATAATAGTAAAAATATTTGAAAGCATTTTATCTTCCAATAATAATAATAATAATAAAAAAATGATTGCATGAGAAAATGTTTTCCTCAGTAACATTCATGTTTGTTGTGGATGATTCCTTTATACAGCTGAAGAAGTTGGAGCACGATTCTGGCTGTCTGTCAGCAAGCAATGTTTACAGAGCAAGTAGAATTAGTTTGGCTCTTGTCCTGTGCATGTCTCTGAAATGTGAGGGTGCAGAAAAATATCACAAGAATGCAGACTAAAAAAATAACAAATTATCACCAAGACATCAGAAACATTCTGGATTACAAGGATCCAAAGGATGCCCAAAAATGTCACTCAGCATCTCAGAGAAATGAAATGTTTACTTTAGAGAAAATGCATTAAAACAAAATAATAATAATTAAAAACTGTGAAATTTGTCCATAAATCTTGATAAATGCTCAAATTAACATCACTCCAATTATTTGTTTTAGGTTTCAAGTCAAAAACAGACATCTGAACTTTAAATATATTTTGGCCAATTTGTGTTGCTGCAAGATAATTCTGTCTGTTTGGAGCACCTGCGCTCAAGCTACCCAATTCAGCTTTGCCATTTTGGATTATTATTGATAATCTCATGTGCAGTTTGTCAAGGGCAGAGGTTTGCTTTTAGTACTGGTCCACTCTAAAACTAGGTCACTCTTTTAATCTCACTATGTACAGTATACTTTGCTGAAATGCAGCCTTTTCATTTCATAAACCTGCTGAAAATGACACACGACACATGACACACATCATACACACATGAAAATATGCAAAACATAAGCTTGATGAGACCAAATAAAAGTGATTTTATAGTTGTTTCACTGCATTGTAGGGAGTAAGCTGTTGAATTAATCCCTCCTGAAGATGCACCTCACATCACTCATTTGACTACTTTTTTGTTAAAAAGCACAGTCCCCAGCTGTAATATTATAATGACACTCACGGTAATTACATTTTGCAGACCTAAAATAAATACTCATGACCGCATAGCTCATAGATCAGACTGAAAGAATTTCTTAGAGCATTCTCAGATTTGACAGACATACAAAATCATTCCAGTTATCTTATCTGCATATTTCTCACAATGCATTGCCTTGTTTAGGCTAATAGTGACAACCACTGATGAAATTGGTGTTCACTTTAATCCCACCCACCACCTAATACAGATTAGCTCGAGCTCTTGATGACACTCAATCAGTGAGATTTCTCACCGAAGATAATTTGATTGACCTTTATAAAACCTGCATCATTAATTAAATCAGACAATTACCAATTTGGACACTGCAATTGTGCTGTCTGTGTGAACATTATAAGTAGAAAAATGAAATGTAGATATGGTCCTGTATGGCTGATACTGCATGTAGTAAATCAGTGGCTAGTTAAATTTATCAATAATGCGCTCGTATTGGCTTAAATCTACCTAAACAGATACATTACCTGTGAATATAAAATGCATCAGTGATTTATTTTTCAATGATGAAAATGAATGAAATGATACTGATATATGCTAGCCATTGGTGCTAGAACTGGGCTTGTGCTGTCCTCTGCTGAACGCCCCTCTCTGGTACATCACTGGAGTGTCCTGCTCTCTTTTACACTGCTGCCACCAAGTGGTTAAAAAATGGTGGTGAACTTCCATACTTCATGTTTAAATTGATTGAAAACAATCAGTAACTTAAAATTTAATTGGTTGTAACTGTACATTGACATGAGCCATAAAGTGTATGCCTTTATCTACATTTGTGGATAGGTGTAACAATCATTAAAACCACCTGAGTTACCAAGCAATATGCACACAGACCTACACAAAGAGTTCCCCACCATACAATATAACAAGTATGTGGATGAGGAAAAAGGGGAATATTTACACAACTGCAGAAAATCAAGAAGTGAGCTGTGAGGAATGCATGCATGATAAAATAATCACTTCAAGGCATTTCAAGGTTCATCAGAGAGAGTGTGAAAATGTAAGACTGGTGCAGAAGCAGAATACACATTCTTTAAGTAATCTAATCAAATGAGTATTTAAGTATTTGGAGGCTGATGTTCATAACTGTCTTTCAGGGTCTAATTATGTGGGAGGTAATTGGGTGTTTATTAACAAGGGCCACTGCTTGGCCTAGATGTTGTTCAGGTGGCTGCTGAAATTTTTGTTTTGTACCGGGAATATTCTGAGAAGCAGGTGCCCCCATACCAGAATTCATCCAGTGACCAGAAATCCAAACTTCCCTTTGATCCAGACAGATGTGCCGTCCCAAACCAGAGGGTGATAGGAAACAGATGGTGACAATTAGCTGAATGGATGATGGTGTCAACGGTCCTCTTCCTGGGATGTAATTATCATGTGAGAAAGTTCACAGAAAATTTTGACTACCAAAACATTGCTGTGCAGCTTTTTCCTGTCACTGACTGTGATAAATGAAAAGAGCTGTAGCTGGATGTTTTCCCCCTGCACTCTGGCAGTTCATTCAAGTGGTTTATAACATACAGTATCCTGGCTGTACTGCATCCAGGGCCAATGTGTGAGGTCAGGATTGCCTTAATTGAGTCAATTAGAAGACTCGGTTGATTCGAGTTCATTGGTCCAAAAAAGGTTAAAACCAAGTAATGAAACTGACCAGAGTAAATCAAGATCAAAAACAGGCATTAAAACCAACTGGATTGTTTTTTCCAAATACAAATCCAATGAGTTTTTTAAGGATGCAGATCTATAAATCCACGCTGTACTATACCCTTCAACATCCGGCCAATCAATGCATGACTAATTCATGTGTAAAAGCTTGAGGACCATTTCACACCAAGGTTGAAATCTCTCAAACTGCTTGTAGTGCCAAGGAAAACAAGTCAAACATACAGAAAAATCAGCATTTTAACATTGTTGGATAGAATCTATTCAACATCCAACAGTGATCCAGTGTGAGTGAAAACATCCAGAGTGGTGTCAAGAAAAGGCAAGAGACTGGAGTTACTTACACACCCCCCTCACCACCACCCCACCCCCAGGCTCTGACATTGTACTTTGTGTACTGTGCCTGTTCTCGAGGGGCAGCCAATTAGTCGACTGACAGTGGGATTTTTAAAACAGAACTGTGCCATAAATTACGGCGTGGGCAAGATGGGATACAGTCTAAATTAATTCTGGAGGCACTTTGGGACAGAGAGGTCGTTAGCCAAAATTGCAGGGTGATTTGGGACCACGTGACCTCGCCTACACAGGATGTCCCGAGCACGGAGCGGTAAAGTAAAGCGTGGCCACACAGCCAAAGCGCCCTGTGAACCGGAGCAGAGCCTATCAAAAGTTGGAATAAAAGTTTTCAAACAGTGGCACTTAAAAAGCAAACATCACTCTCAACCAAAAAAGGCTTTCATCGGATGTTGCTGTATTCATCGCCAGATCCTATAATAACACACCGCACCGAGCCTTGACTCACTTTTGAGCCACAATGTGGTTGTAGGCTCTTTATCTTTTTTTTTTTTTTTTTTCGACTTGGTCTCATTCCGCAAAGCTGTGTTAATGTAGATGTTTCCCCAAGACACCCGTGGCTTCGAGCCGATTTTACGCCGGTTTTTCATTCATTTGGCAGAGAAGCGGAGAAGAGAGGAACCAGCGTCTGGGGATACAATGAGGCAGTGTGTCCGCTCCTCGCTCAAGACAATGCATCAAGATGCGACGATGGACCGCACTATTTCTCACAAGATCGGGCACCTTTTGGTTGATCGCCGGGAGACCAGCTAAAGGTTTGTAGCGTCCACATCACCTCCGTGTCGATGTTATACCTCTAACTCTCTGGAAGAGCATGTTTCAAGGCGTAAAAAAAAATCATTTAGGGTTCACAATAGAGCTTGTAAACATCCTGCTTCTCAGCGCGTGTATGCGGTGATGAAGGAATAATGTTGTAGCCAATCATAATTTCCCTTTTCCTATACAATCATAACGTATGAAAAGTCTTGAATAGCTCATTTGATTCAGGTTATATCAGCCGCAATAAGGGACGGTTGCGCAATAGCGCTATGTCGTGTCGTATAGTCCACTGATCAATAATGCTTTGAGTTCCTTACATGATCTCTTTTGCCAAGGGGATTTCGAATATGTGAAAGCCTCATCTTCTTAGTGTACCGTGGATTTATGGTATGCAGAGCCGTTCATTAGGCTGTATTCATTTTGGTTCAGTCAAGTGTAGTGGCAATGGAGATACCCCCATTATTAACTCCCCCTCCCCCTAAAAGACTTGTATATTATCACATACACACACACGCACACACACACACACACGGTAGTTTAGTTGTAATATATTCTAAATAGCATCACTATGTATTCTTTTTCTCATGTCTGAGCAATATCAAAACTGAAATAAATAAAATCCACATGAGCATCATCATGATAGATCATGGTGATTTTTTCAGTATTTGCCCAGAACAGTTAGTTTGTTTGCACTAGCACCAGTAGATGAACAGGAAGCCTTTCATTGGGAATTTGGCCTGTAGCATCTCCATGAGACCCTGCTTCACAGCTTTGAAGGCAGCCATTAATGTAATTTGTAGTGAGATGATAAACAGAGTGATGTGTGTTTCTGCTTGAGCAGATAGTCAGATTTGCCAAACGCTCCAGTGACTCTTGAATATGTAAAAGCACTCAGCTCAAGTGCTTCAGCCTGACAGTTTGACGGCTATGGCGTATTAAGCTCAGATAATTGGGTGAAATTTACTTACAGAGCACACAATCACTCCACAACGGCTTGAAAACTGTGTCTTTTCCCTAATGGTATGCTTTGTAGAAATGATTCACTCTCTTGACAGGTGCAAATGGTGGGGAGGTTTTGCATAGACTACATTTAATTTCCAGGAAAGTGAAAAACAACCTCTGAGAAATGAAACTCCATATCCTGTTAGCATAGTTGATAAAGGCTCTTAAAGAACTGCAATGTAGCACAATTGTGGTAGCCTTAAAAAAACACATATTCCTGTGGTTAGCAGTTATGGTTGTGTGAATGTGGGGTTATCGCCTCCACACAGTTTTACCATGACAGTCTTGAATTCTGGTAACTTTGGTCACATTTACGGCAACCATTACTTCCAAAGAAAGACTTCCTATATTAGTCACTGCAAGGTGCAAGACATTGTTTTGGTCTTATCAAGTTTAGACCTTCCAAGTGCCCTCAGCATTTCTTGAGAGCAACTGATCCACTTGTTATGAGCAAGTACCTGTTGTATTGTTTATATGTTGGTGCATGTGCTGCAGGTTTTACCTCACAGCTGTCACAATGAGAGGTAGCGTTTTATGTCACTTGTAAAAGGGCAATGCATAAATCAACAGTGATATCACCTCATTACCAACATGTGTAGCCTGCATCGTATATCTCTTGAGTCTAAATTGTTAATAAAGAAATGGATATGCTGAAATGACACTCGGAGCTGGGATCTCAATTTGCTGTGTCACTTCCATGTTTGGCATTTTGACTCGATGCCCTGTGAAAGAATTCCACTGTGTTCACTGGCACTGAAACGTATCCCTGTTTACATGAACACAGTCTCCCTCACTCTCTCACACTCTCCCCTGTAAATAGAGACAGTCTTTTCCTGTGGCTCACATGTTTTAGGAAAACAGGTGTAATAAAACAGTTGTCTGTTGATTGGTGATACTAATTTTTAAGCCTTGTATTGTTTTGATATCAAACCTTATTGGTTGAGTTGAGGCTTCTGGTTGAGGTGATAAGTTCATATTCTCTCTTGTATTTCTCCCCCATTCCTCTTGTAAAGTTTCGTGTCTAAAGCGTAATTCAAAAGAGTCTGCTGTATGATAATTTCATAATAAAATGCTATTGTCTGCCATTTTTGCTCTCCTTCCATTCAGGTTTATTTTTTACCCATGCACTATATGAAATGATTCTCATGGCTTCAGCCAAATATGTAACAGTACACAGTGTGCAGTGACTTGTTTTCCATCAAGTGATGGGGCATTTGGTCTTATCCATATTATTATAGTAGTAATATCATAACACCAGGATTCATTATTCATTGTATTCATTTTTCTGTATTTTTAACTCTTTCAAGCTCAAGCTATTCTCATCAACTATTTTCCTCATTGCAGAATGAGACTTCATCCACCACATGACAGAGAACCGGGTGACCACGCTTCTGCAAGACAGCCACCGTCGACCAACACATAGACTGTCTAGGTGTCCCGTCTCAGACCCAAGACCTAAGAATGAAGACCAAGTATGCTATAGCCTTCATCTGTATTGTGGCCCTGGTCATCATTGAAAAGGAGAGCAATATCTTATCAAGGTAAGAGCATGAGATCAGAATGTGAGATAATAAAATGTTTAATCCTTTGGCTGGACTTTGGTTGGAGAAATAACCACTGTTTATGGGGGTTGAGAACTGTGTCTGTACGAGGACTGGGCCATATATCGACATGAGACTAAATATCATATGGGATTTTGGATATAGTAATATTATGACATGGCATGAGTGCTGTCTTTTTTAAAGGCTGCTGTCGGTAAATGAATGCAATTTTATGAACTTATTTGACTGTGCCAGATTATTTACCATGCCTTTTAGGTCATCGTATCAACATTACTAGTAACTGTCTATCAAAAATACCTTGTGTGCAAATGTGTTATTCGAGCACCCATAGTCCCTGTAATATAATCACAATATCAAAATTCAGGTATTTGGTTAAAGATGGCAAGATTTGCGGCAGCCCGGTAGCTCAGCATGTACTATATGTGAAGGCTGAGTCCTGATCGTGGTGTCCTGGGTTCAGATCCGACTTCAGGCCATTTGCTGCATGCCATCCTCTCTCTCTCTCTCTCTCTCTCTCTCTCTCTCTCTCTCTCTCTCTCTCTCTCCTGCCTTTCCTGTCTCTCTCTACTGTGACTGTCAAATAAAGCAGACATGCCAAAAAAAAGAAAGGAAAAGAAAAGATGGCGAAATTTGATTTTGTCCACATTGCCCAATCCAAGTCTCCAGATCCACACCCTGCTGGCTTAGGATCAAAATATGCCATAAACATGTCTTCTTTGTCTCCCCTACTCTATGCCAGCCTTCCTCCTGTCCAAATAAATAAAGCATATTTAGCGTCATGGACTGCTCACTCTTGTTTTAAATTTCCAAGAATAAGAGCAGTAGTTAAGTACTCCACCTCTGGAAATACACATGGGCCCCATTTGCGTGGGATTGAATGCCACAAAAGTTTTCTCGCCATTGTCTTTTGTCTCTCTTACTCTTAGCTGTTTAAGTATCTGTCTAACTGCATTTCCACTCTCTAAGTTACACATAAAAATGCAAAGGAGTTTAGTGTGCTGCATAGTCTTGAGTGGCAAGGTAACCAAGAGGCCATAGAGGCTGTTTTGTCACTGTCCATGTTTTCTCTGAAACTCTATAGCTCATACATTATTTGGCTCCACCTATGAGTGTCAATTAAATGCTGAAAATGTAAAATGTAAGACAAGACTCAGAACCGTCTGCAGCATCATCTGTGTGAAATTCACGGTAGTTCATCAATCTCTCTATCTTATCAGGGTCTCGGATAAGCTGATCCAAAGACAGACTCCACAGCAGACCCCGCAAACCCCACTGGATTACAACACAACACAAAATGGCTCCCTGACTATGTTCAAACTGCTTCTTTCCAGACTCACTGACATGAAAACGAATTACTCCAGTCTCTCAGAGGAGCAGGAGGAGGATGAACTAGACAATACAGGCACCAACAGCTACAACGGTGGCCGCAAACACATATTACTCTTGGCAACCACAAGAACAGGCTCCTCGTTCGTGGGCGAGTTTTTCAACCAGCATGGGGAAAACATGTTCTACCTGTTTGAGCCGTTGTGGCATGTCGAACGGATGCTGACAACTGGCACAGGGGCAGGTCCTAACGGGACTGTGTTGGCGGGAATCTACAGGGATGTACTGCAGGGACTCTTCCTTTGTGATTTCTCTCCTCTTGAGAAGTTCATCTCTCCGCCACCGCAGCACCACATCACCCCGGCACTTTTCCGTAGAGAATCTAGCCTGTCACTCTGTGAAGACCCCGTGTGCACTCCTGTGGTCAAAGATGTGTTTGAAAGGTATTGTAAATACTTTGGATATATTCTGTGTTAGATATAGTGTTGGCTGAATGTTGAAGCAGAGATAAAATTGCACTGTTATGTTAAATATGTGAAAACTATTCAACTGTTTGCCCAGGTTCCACTGTAAAACACGCCGCTGTGGGCCGCTCAACTTGACCCTCGCATCTCAGTCCTGCATCTCTAAGGGACACCACGCCATCAAGACTGTCCGTGTGCGCCAGCTGGACTCACTGCGCCCTTTAGTAGAGGACCCTCGTCTGGATGTCAGGGTGATCCAGCTGGTCCGAGACCCACGGGCCATCTTAGCCTCCCGCATGGTGGCTTTCTCCTCCAAGTACCAGACATGGAAAGCCTGGGCGCAGGACGGCCAGGTGCCCGAAGACGACGAGGAGGTGAAGAGGCTGAAGGGAAACTGTGACCATATCAGGATGTCTGCAGAGGTGGGGCTGAGCCGACCTGGCTGGTTGCGGAGGCGCTATATGCTCGTGCGGTATGAGGATATAGCTCGCTACCCCATGCAGAAAGCAGAGGAGATGTACAGGTTCACAGGGATACCATTCAGTCCCCAAGCCCGGGAGTGGATTCTGAGGAACACCCAGACCACACAGGAAGCGAGCGGAGTTTACTCCACCCAGAAGAACTCCTCAGAGCAGGCAGAGAAGTGGAGGTTTAGCATCCCCTTTAAACTAGCTCAGGTAGTGCAGAAGGTGTGTGGACCCACCATGCAGCTGTTTGGGTACAGGTTTGTGGATGATGAAAAGATGCTGGTCAATAAGTCCATCAGTTTGCTTGAGGAGAGAAGGTTTCGCTCCTCGTAGCGTCAAAAATGCAGCTGTGAGTATTGAAAAAAACAACAACACTGTAGAGGATGGATTGTGGCCAGGAGGTGCCAATTGTTGTGGCACTGCACAGACCAAAACTAATGATAACTAATGGTGCCCAGAGACAAGGGAGTTTCTCACTGCTTTACTGATGACTGGGCACCCAGGCCATATAAAGTTATCCATGCTTACCTGTTATGTGCCTAAAGGAATGATAAGGGATAAACTTTTATGCTAAATTATGCATCTAAACATGTCACTTGAAAAAAAGAAAATATATATATATATATATATTTATTGGAAAAATATGTTTGCTGAAAAGGCTTCTATTCAGTCTTTATGTCACAGTCTATATTTCATATGAATGAAAACAGCATAGATGGCAAGCCTGTCTTTTAAGATATTACCATAACATAGACGACTTGATCGATAGTTGATAATATTTAGATTACAATTTCAGGGATACACTATGTTGACAGTGAAACCGTTAAGTGTTTTGTTTGTGTGTGAGTATGCGAGAGAGTGAGAGGGATTATGTATGTGTTCATGGGGTGTGTGATGTTTAGTGCTAACCTTGCCTAGTTCAGCCTCTTTCACTTAAGATAGATATGCATTAGACTAGGTGATTGATAGAATCTGTTTAGTTTAGACCTGATCTACTTTGATAGGGCTTAACATATTTGACTCAGGTGATGTGAATGTGAATTTGTATTTTGTGGTATCTTAATATCAAAGTCCATATCTTCTTAACATGCTGTGCCAAAATAAGAGCTTAATGTTTTCAGCCAAATGCCATATAAATCTATTCACTTGCAATATGTTCACTTGTGCCATCCTGATGTGCCATAGAAAAGAGGTCAAATAAGAGTGGATTAAAGGTGTTGATGAGGTCATATGTGTATAAGTGTGTTCCTACTGTAACCCTTAAAGCGAAATCTATGAAATTCGTGATTGCTTGGTTTGGTGATGTCTTTGGTGATAAGCAGCCATTGCTTTGGTGTTTTGTGCTGAATTTTGCAACAATCACATAAACAAATATGGTCTATTTTAGTGGGACAAGTGAAGCAACTGCACATACCAAATTTATCTATCTAGCGATGTACCCCAATCTTTTTATTTTTAATCTAAATGAACCATTTTGGCTGATTCTGTAAACATAAAACGTGTTATTTACCATGTGCCAGAGATTTTTTCGCAGGAAAGTCTTACCAAAGTTTTTAGAACAGTAAATGTATAGTAGAGGCTTTTCATGAATGGGGTATAGATGAAGTCTTTGTTATATGGTATGAATTGGAGATAGTACACAGAACTGACATTTATTTAAAATAAAAAGCTCTAGATTATTACTTTGACTGAAACACATGTACTGTTGCTTTAAAATGAACTGCATGTGTAGCTTCTAGTAAAGTACCAGTGGCCCCCCCCAGACCAGAAAACGGCTCACGGCCATACTCTCAGTCATGATGGTATATAAAGGTAAGCACTGTGCATCTGGCTCAATGGCTGCATTATGCTCAGCTTGGCTGAGGTACTGATGAAACTGGCATGCTAGTCGTGGAACTGGATATGCATTACAGGTGCGTTTAGTTGACTTTTACTGCCTTAGAGTTGAAAACATACAGTTAGAATGCAATGAAATTTGCAAGTCTTCAGTGTTCAAGACTTGCTATCAACTTGTTAAAGCCAGTAAAAAACAGAGTGAAACTGGAGCTATGAAACACTATGGATGTAATGTTTTCATAAACTACGTTGTTTTAGAGTGTGGTGACAAATGTTTGCAGTCATTCATTTGTCAGAGAGGGGTGTAGGAAAAAATCCTGATGCCATAAATTAGCAAAATAAAAAAAAAAATAAAAAAAAAAGGCCTAATGGTTAATCACGACACAGTTAATAAAGAAGCACAGTGGTAATGGTTTCAAAGGCACTTAAAGTAAAGTGGTACTTTTAGCACCTCAGTGCCACTTTTTTTTTCTTGTTTCTCTGTCAGTCATCCTGGTCAGATGAAACTGAAGATGTAGACACAGATTCTACAACAGAGACACAGTAGTGAACAGATGAATGCGTAAGTTTATATTCTGCAAAAAAAAAAAAAAAAAAAAGATAATTTAATTTTTTTTATTATTTTTTTTTAGCAAAACTGTGCTGAATCATGATTATTTTATACCCACTTGAACTGCTAAATGCTGCGTCACCTAGGCACCAGATGGTTTCCATATAGAAACAAGAGTTTTCTTCAGCAGTCCACTGATTGTAAACAGAACCATAAATCGTCCCTCATGTTACATGCTACACGCCCTCCATATAACATAGTGTCATTTAAAGACACTTCCTCTGTATCCCACTGTAGTTATTTCTCCAGTTGTTTAGGACAGTCAGTGGTTAGGGATTTCATACAGTTTAGTTGCTGTTATTACTAGTGGGAAACCCTGCGGATATGACTAGTGTTAACTCAGCAAACTGTAACATCTGTTTTGTGCTCACATGGCCACAGGGCGAACAAGTCCGGGCACCAGAGGGTTTGTTTCATTCTTAATTGAATTGTTACATCACGTTGGTGGGTGTGTTAATGTTTAATCTCTAAAGTGATCTGTTGTGGGTGAGCTTAATCGTTCTGTTTGGTTTCCTTGCTTTTGTGAGTATGCTTGTAAGATTGGTAGTGAGTATTCATGCTACATCTGGTACAATGGTGCTCGGTTAGTTTTCAGCTGTAACCAACCACATTGGCAGCCTGCCCTATCTGTGTGGGAAGGTCATCATCAAGAAGGCGCAACCATCCTTTCCTGCTTCGCTTGGCATTTCCTTTCAGTGGCTTGTGTCAGTGTAAAGATTTCTGAACCAGCACCCACAGTTAAATTCTGAAACATTGCATAAGCTCTGTTGTCAGATTCCACAATCAGTATTCCCTTCCTTTCTATCACTAAAGTATTCAATCAATACATCTGAGGCCCATTTTTAGGTGTATAGTTTGTTCTCAAGGCTTGAAATGTGCGGAGAGTAAAATATGCATGGAGAAAATGAGAATGAATGTGGGAATGTTTACTTTGTCACATTCCTTGAGTGTAGCTCCATGTCCCACTGCATTTTGTTGCTAGGGATCCCCAAAAGGATGATGGAATAACTAGATCCAAGAAAAAAAAAAGGCAGAAACAGGGAGGCCATTCAAGCCTACATTCTTTCTCTGTGTGTCATGCCCCATCAAAAACAAAGCGGTTCAGAGTTCACAGCTGTTGGTCAGAGTGATTTGCCCCCAGATAATTTCATTGATGCTGGATTTTCCCATGCTAACGTGATGTGTGAAAAGCTGCAGATGTTTCCATAGAAATATATACTGCAAAAGAGTAATCTTCGTGACAAATCACTTATGAGCCAGGGCTGCCCACAGTCTGCTGGCCAAACATCTCATCTACACCACACTGGAATTTACAGGTACACATCATTAAGGATGAGCCCACTCATCCTATGGCTTCTTGCCATATATAACGCAAGTTTACTTTTACTCTGCATCCACTGTCTGTA
The DNA here is from genome assembly GCF_902150065.1 of Myripristis murdjan. Lineage (NCBI taxonomy): Eukaryota > Metazoa > Chordata > Actinopteri > Holocentriformes > Holocentridae > Myripristis > Myripristis murdjan. The sequence continues at coordinate 17,315,586 of NC_043994.1, read as the reverse complement.
TTTTAGAATGGGAACACCTGAAACTTTGCCAGCTGAATCCTACCTGACATGCCCCAGTCTGATTTTCATTGCTGATCCCCATGAGCTTTGATGCTTTGACAGCCTTGGTGCAGAGCATGCAAGCTAAGGCGTACTGGAAGGCACTGCTTACTGTGCCCTTTCTGCTACAATGTACCAGCAGTTTTTGAGCCACTTTTCCTGCTGGCACTCCCACCACTGCCATCCACAAAGGACACCGACAACAACATTATCCACTCATCTCTCTCCGCACAGACACAGCTGTATTCTTCTGTTGCACTATCGTAAGAGCATCACCGATGAGATCTATCTTTGTCATCCCTGTGTTAGACAAAATCTGGGAGTGAATGTGTCCTGGCTGGGGCCTTTGAAGGTCAAGGCTCAAGTCTCCAGGCTTGCTGACATCACAAGGCTGGCCCTGCACACTAAAGAGAAAGACGTGTGCAGTCAGCAGTCAGTGGCCAACAACCTGTAGCTGTTGTGTCTCAGTCTGTGACAGCCGCACCGAGGGTGTTGCGGCTGTCACAGGTCATGCCGCAGCCCTGTCCGCTGTCTGAGTCTGGCATGCGGCATATGTGTCACGACACGACTGTCCTACAATCTGAGGACAAGGAAGAGTTCCTGGGTGCCCTGTTAGTCGCTGTTGTCTTGTTTAGCGCCTCCATCTCTCTCACTGCTCCGTTCCAGTGGGTGGTAAAAAGGGAGCACAGCACAGATGCCATGTACGTCTGTTATCTTTCACCTCAGTAAACAGGAAGTGTTGTCATCAGGCTGCAACCCGTAAGCCATTTAGAGGGCAAAACCTTTGTAAAATATCGTCCTCTATGATCTATGTTCACAGGTGGAGCTTTGTAACAACTTCCCCATCCCTGCAGAGGTGGACTTACATTATACACAGTGAGAAACCATAGGGTAAATAGGCTGATAGGCAGAGTATATGCGTAGAAATTTTAGAGGCAACTACAGGCTGCCCATGCCTCGGTATAGTAATACAAATTTATAGTCTGATAGTACGTGATTATTTTAAAGTATTTATTTATCAATTTATTTGTTTATTTAGTTATTCATAAACAAAATGGATAAAGTATCAAAATGCAACATATTGTGTAAGAGAGATTAGAGAGAGACATTTATAGACAAAAAAAAAAAAAAAAAAAAAAAAAATCAAAGCAAAAAAGTTACTAAACAGGCACCATATAAGCCACCAAATAAGCAGTAAATAATACCTGAAATGGAGTTTATGGATAAGCTGCCTCCAGATATGCTGGTCCCACCTGCTAATCAACGAAAAGCAAATGGTAAACAGCAAGGTCAAGCTCCAGAGATACAGTATGTTTACTAGTCATCTAAGGTTACGTTTAGGACTCTGCAATAGTTATTATGTGACAAATATACAGTGGGACTCATTTTTGGGCGAGCAACCTTCATCATCATTTGACACAAAGTGCCTGCTTCGGGCCCTGTGTGTCAAGTTCGAGTTTGGGTAGCTAATTTGCGCATGTTCGAGTTTATTTACATAGCGTTTCTTTTAAATGTTGCCAGCTGGATTTCATCACCTTTTTCTGTTAGACTGTTGGACTGGATATGGATCCATATGACAGCCGCTGGATGGAGATAACATCGGTAAGTTGTTTGATGTTATTTTTTGTGATGGCCTAAGCTTTTTCTGCTGCCGGCTAGCCGGCCTTGTGTTTGTTTGTTTGTTTGTTGCTGTTTGTGTTGCAGATCGCCGTGTCTTGCAGGTTATTGTGTTAATGTTAACGTGTGGTCTACCAATAGGCCTACCACAGTTTGTTGTCATGCGTGGCTGTAGCCTACCCAACATCACTGAATGCTATTTATTTGCTTTCTGATGACATCCTTGATTTCCTGCCCGACTGATTTATCCTTTATATGACTGAGATTTGAACCTGTAATTAGTAAAGCCGGCAATGTTTTGAAGGGTTTGTGGACTAAAGGAAATTATAGGTGTTTTTTTTTTTTTTTTTTCTGATAAAATGTGTGCGTATTCCCTGTAGCCAATTTGAAAACATGTTGATTTTCGTCAGATATTTCAAATATCTATGGTGAAATGTCACTTCACCTTTTTTTCTGAGTGACCATTCATTTCTATAGTAGTATACCTTTTCACCCTATCTGTTGCTGAATTTTAAGTCTGTAACCATGCACCAGAGTCAACCTGGTGTGACCAACATTTCTTGGTCACACCTTTTGCCCAGGGATCGTTTCAAAGGGCCTGTTAAGGCCTATAAAGCATCAATGGGCTATCAAGCGTTTTTCTTCTCTTTCTTTCTGTGGAAAACTTCACCTAAATCATTATGTTTGATTAATTTAAAACCAAACTTTCCAGGGGTGCCCTGTAGCTCACCGGATAAGAGCATGAGAACCACTTGTTGAGGCTGAGTCCTGAGCGCAGGACTCAGGGTTTAAATCTAACCTCAGGACAAAACTTTCCTTATGAGTGCAAGAACTTTCTCTTCAGCCCTAACCCTTTGCTTAGTCCAAGCACTCCAGCACTTCTAAGCCTCTAGCAATGTCAGGAGAGTGTCGATCACAAAGGGATCACTTTAATAAACTAAAGGCCTTTATCAGTTCCTTGTTTATGCCTTTAGGGAAGAGGCTCATAATTAAAAATCTGGACTGCTTTTGTTTGTTTTTTCACCAGATTTACATGAGCTCCTCTTGGACCCGCTGTTTTTTTTTTTTTAATCCCTAAGAATGAGAAACAAGAGATAGGATGCTCCATCTCTTTAAAGTGTCTGGCTGGGTCTGGATGCAGGATTCTTCATATCTTCTTGTTCTCTTTCTCATCTTTTTTTTAAAGAGTTCCTGCAGTGTTTCCTTTAACACTGGCAGCGTCAGGCACCCCACCCACCACCAGGAGGATAGGGCTGCCCACCTCTAAATCTGGGCATTTTCTGCAGCCAGTCATTCTGTGCAGTCTAGAGTGTACCGTATTTTATTTCCTACTCTAAAGGTTATGTTATGTATTGGTATAAATTTAATTTAAAGATTAGGCTTAAGCACTTTTTCAGCTATTTTATACAATTTACTTGAATCTGTGAAATTTGGTGACTATGTTCATTTTGCCTAAAGGATGAATCTGGCAGTTTGGGTCACTCCATGACCCTCCTTCTAGCAACACCAGCAGGCAAAATTTTTGAGCTTGACCACTAACGTAATGTCTCAAAACTACTTTTGTATTGTTATGAATTTTGGTTACAATATTCATGCTGCCTAGAGGATGACACTTGTCCTCTCCTTGGTCTGCTGCTGCCACATCTAACGGGAATAACTTGCTTGTTCTCCTGTTTATTACTAGTCAAGGAGTGTGTAAACAAAGTTCTTTTTTAACAGCACAGAGCATTTTGTTTTAGGTGATTCTGGGTTTAATTTGTTAGTTTGGCCTCGGTTCACTCCAAAGTTGCTGTGAATCAACCTTCCAGATCTCCGTAGTAAAACTTTTTACTGTGGTCGTTAACACTTAACAAGGAACTCTTCCTTGTAGGTACCGTGTTTGAACTGTAAGTACCAGAAAAATCATTTCTTTGAGACAACATTGCTACAGCAAACAAGCTGTGTCCTTAAAGGAAAATATTGCATTATATTGTAAGAACGTAGGAAAAATATTTTATCATATCAATAATGTTTAGAAGTAAAAATGCTTCAGGACCTGTTATCATGAATAAATGCTTAGAAATTTGTTTATCTTGAAATGTGTGGTGAAATTCATTTGTCTTTTTGACAAAAGAAATCAATGAAAGTAAAACCTTTGGGTGAGCTATGACTGTGTGTCTGACTTGCGGTCAATAAGTGTCTGTCTTAGTGAAACATAATATGTTCACTTTTGACAGGAAAAGGGAAGGATGAAATGTCAGAAGAGAGAACGGTAATTTAAGAGATGTTGTTTTGTAACACTTAACGTGTCCTTAGACATGTTTATTTGACTGTTTTATAAGCTGAGGCTCAGGAAGACCTCTTCCTCAGAGAGAACCAGCCACCTTGTTGTGTGCTTCTCCTGTGCTGCATAAAATAAAGAATTGATTCATAACATCTGAACTGATAAAGAAACTTGTTTTGAGACTTAGAAAAAAAAGAACTTCCAAGAATTTCCCCCAGAGTCCCAATTCAGGGTCCGCCTCCTTTGAAGGTCGCATTTCCAGACCACATACGTCATACTCACTCAACAAGACTGTCCCGATCCAAAGTGTCCTCCAAGTTTGGCCCAGATACGCAGCCTTCTTTTAGCAGAATGTTGAGGACACAACGGGTGTGTCCTTCACCCTCCTTCACATCCCACATATCCCATTGTGCACAGTCATTTTGGAAAGCTACAGTGGCAGCAATTGAAAAGGAAAGTGATGCAAATGTAAATACAGCTGTACACTTTAATGTAGAATAAAGCGAAGATTTAAACAATTTATAGCAGCACTAAAGGATTTTTGACCACTAGAGGGTGTTGAGAGCTGAAACGTCTTGTAAATATGAACAGTCCTGCTTCCAGCTTCGTTGTGCAAAACCTCCATGTTCCATGTCACTCTGACACGGGTCATGTTGGATTACTTGGATTACCAGTATATTGTCTCTGCCCTGCAGTTTCAAAATGTGGTAAAGCTGCACACATTCATGTTAAGCTGCTCTGAATGAACTTTTTCTGTCACTGCTGATTGCAGCAACAGAGGCACTTGCACGACTGATCTGAAATTATCTCCAGAAACTTCAGAGATGCTTTTACTGAGCGGATGAAATGGAAGTCAGAGGAAGAGCTCATTCAGGCCGATACAGATCTAAAACCAGAAAAAAACAACAGGCTGTATGGTGGAAAGAAGACACACATTGACACTCACAATGCAGTTTGTCATTTTACTGTAAAAAAAAATGCATGTAATGTTGCTTAATGTAGCTGGAATTGAAATTTTAACCTCATCTCTTCTTGTCATCAGCCACCTAAGTTAACTAGCATAACAGAGTAAAGAAGTGATTTAAAATGAGGATCAAATGTTTAAAATTTCATTTGGAAGCATATTTTCCATGTCAGCATACCTTCACCTGGAATAATGTTTAACGAACAATGAGTAGCAGCGGTTTCATCTCCTGAGACTAAATTATAGTCATCATGCTTTCTGAGGTGTTGTTTGCCAGAAGAAATTGCCTCAACATGACCATTGCATCTGAATCATCGTAGGCAGGTCAGAGTGCAATTTTTCAAAGGGTAGAATAACAAAGGACAGACAAAAAACAAGATTGATTTTATAATATATAGATTTTCTTTGATAGATTAAAATTTATATATAGCAGGAGTAAAATTTCCCTTGGCTAGTTTTTTTTTTTTTTTTTTGGAAACCCATCAAATATATGGCACTATATATATAAACTTTTGTAATATGACATGCTTATACAGCTGATGAATAATTACAAGATTAGATTGCATCAGCCTACATAAAGCCTTCACAGAGAGGGCTGGTGTCTATTCTCTCTTCAGTCTTTACACACCCAGAAAGTTGAAGTTACAGTTTGGTGCCCCATGCTACGAGGGAGACACTGGTGTAAAGATTGTCGTGTCTATAAACTACTGTATTAATAGATGCATACATGTGCATGCATGCACACACAGACTGAATGACTCTGCTGTATGTTGAGTAAGGGAAGGGAGAGAGCCAGGGAAACAGGAACCCTCCCTCCCTTATCTGCCTCCTCTGGCCCCCTGCCCTGTCCCTCCTCCTTCTAAAACATCCTCTATACCACCTCAGCTTCTTGCAGTTGGAGATTTGGACATGTAGTTGTTGCTTTTGGAAAGATCAACAGATGCAAGCTTCTTGATTAGTAGTAGTGCTTCTTGATTTTTTTTTTTTTTTTTTTTTTTTTTTTTTTTGTGTGTGGCTTTGTGTCTACCTCGGCGCTAATGGCATGCCTGGTGTGTTATAGATAGTAAAACAAATCTTTGTCTTTTTTAGGGCGTCCCATCATATAAATTCCATTTATTGCCTCACAAGACACACACACACACACACACACACACACACACACACACACACATAAACACACATGCCCTCTGCACCCGTACCTCTCTCCCAGCACACTCCCTCTCCTCTTACTGGCCGCCCCTCACTGGAAGGTAAATAAATCCTGTGGTTGGGGTGGAACACAGAGTGCCCTCATATGCCTCTGGAGCTGCTCTGTCTCAAAGAGGCCTTGTGTTTGCCTCTCCAAGGTGGCTCCACTCCACTCAGCCATTCGCTGGCCATGCTGATGAAAAGACTGGCTTTGTCAAATTCCTAAAAATGGGCTGAACCCCAAAGAAAGAGGGCTCAAATCTTAGATTTATACAGTAGCCTATATTGTGGTTAGTAGTTCTCATTACTGATAATTTGTGACAGACTTTTGTCTACTCTAGACAAAAGTCTGGAGTACAGTATGCTGGCTTTAAATGCTGTATTTCATATTTAGCCTATTATTTCCTGTTATTCCTGCAGAGGGCAGTAGACCCCACATGATCACCAACAGTATCACTTCTTTTTCTCTCCAGTATGTGTGTGCGCTGATGTGTACACATGTGAGAGCGTGTGCACATGTAAGTGCTGACATGCATGTAGGCTGATATGTGCATTTGAATGTATGTGAAGCATCTTTCAGTTGATTGCTCACAAATTCAGCAGTAATTGTCATGACATTTTACCTACCTCGTTACAGGAAGTTTTCCTGCAGTTCAAGACAAAGCAGAAAATAACTCCTGCCACTGCCTATTCCTCTTCAATCCATTGTCGGCCTCTGTTCCCCTCACTGCTCCATAGAGCTCAATAGGACGGAAGTGTGGAAGATGTCCACATCAAAGGGGGTACAGGCCAGCACTAATCCGCAAATAATGACAGGCAGACAGGACTGACCTTAACACATGTCCCCTAACTTGATAATCCAGGATGGTACAGAGCAATCCCTCATGAGGATCATGGTGCAACATGCATGGTGTTTTTTCAAGGGACATGAACGAAGTGAGAGACGGCGTCCTACAACATCTTAATGTGTAACATTTTATTATGTTTTTGTCATGAGCAGGAATGATGTAGGACAATCAGGGAGAGATTTCCAGTTCATGAGTACAGTATTAGTGCCCTCTCCTTTGGCTCATAGGCTGACTCTGACCAAAGTGGACACACTTTAGTGGCCAGGCGCTGCAATTGGGAAAGATTTAATAGATGTCAATGTTCAAAAGCACATAAACCTCAAAACTCTGTTGTGCAATGAGTATTTTTTGAAATGTTAACTGAAATGAAAGCTTTCTCTCTCCCGCTCTCTCTCTCAATTCAATTCAGTTAAAATAGGTGTATGTACTTATTGCCCATGCATATATAAAACACAAATGGAGAGACTTTGTTGCTGCCCTATGTGCCAGAATGCATAGTGGGGATAAGTCAGTAAGTAAGTTATATAAAACACAAATGCAAGTGAAAAGAAGGTGACAACACAGTTGATACCAGAGAATCTAATGACATGAACACAATCCTAAACAAATTAGATATATGCTTCTGTCATGTAAAGATATATTTTACAGCTAATGTGGCATACTTGCGTCTTTCTCCAAAAAATAGTTGGCCAATTTGTGGAATATTCGTCTCTCTCTCTCTCTCTCTCTCTCTCTCTCTCTCTCTCTCTCTCACTCTCTCTCTCACTCTCTCTCTCTCTCTCACCTATTAAACCCTCAGGTGGGAAGCTCCTCAGGGCAAAAAGCTTGCAGAGTCACCTGCACCATTGTTTGCTCTGCTCTTCCTGTGTGAGGAGCCAGTGTTGTTTGAATACAATGGGGTCAGGGAAATCACAGCAGCTGTCAGACAGACACTCCATCATTGTGACAGAAAGAAGAGAGACAACAAACGCTACAAATTCTGGGCTCACTACCATCCTATCACTATGTTGGTATTTACCACTGACCTATAATAAAAAACGGAGCAATTTAAAGCATAAAGTACTCGAGTAAAAAAAGTATATTATAGATCAGTGGTGTTTACTCACTACCATTAAATGAAGCCTTTATAAAGTTCAAGTTGCAAGTTGCATTTTGGTCTTTCTGATAAAAGATTCTTCACTTAGGAGATTTTGACAGACATTTGGTGGCTATCTGTAACTGAAAAAGTATTTTTATGTGGTATGTGTGTTTGCATGACCTATGGATTAACAGAGCACCAACAACATTATTTTACCTGGGCACTGTTTGAAATCCCAGTATAGATATTATCCCTTACTTTTCTGCGTATTGGAGAAATATTTGGGAGCTCAAAATGCAATATTAAAGGGCAGGGAATCTGATGCCCTCACTAATAATTAAATAATACATAAATGAATAAATTATTATTTTCTTAATAATTTCTAAGTTTTGTGTTTTCTATTGAGTGTAATATAGTTAGCAGAGCAGCTGGTTACTTAGTAAACTTTATTCATTCTAACTTGTGATACAAAATACTTATCCTGAACTAGTCGACTAGTTGATCGTGAAGCCATTTTAATTTTTGACATTTGATACTGGAATTTGATGTCTTTGCAGTTTTCTCGAAAAAAAAAAAATCTTTGCTGGATGTTTTTGACTGTCAGTCTCTCTTATTGTTTCCTCTGACTTTGTGTCAAAGGTGCAAGGACCTCCATTTATGTACGGCCCATCAAACAATATTTTGAATATGCTGTTAAAGGGAGGCATTTAATGTAAAGTGAGCTACTGAACTATAGATTAAGCAAATGTAGTTTTGAATCTATACGTTCACAAAATAGATTTTAATTGTCTACTTCCCACCTTCTGTAAGCCCAGCCTGCAGTTTAATTTGTTTTGTAAGCTGACAGGAAGTCATTGAAAGACGAGAAGGCATCGTAAACCAGTGTGTGTAAAAGAGTGCACAGAACACGTAACTGATATTGCTAAATTGATATTGGCATCCTCAACAGAAATTGATATATGACGCTGTGCCTTCCACTAAGTAATAGTAAGCCACGTTATTCACTCCTTAATCTCCCGGTGAACTTCACAGAGTCAGCCGGGTATGTTAGATTGACATAAAACAAAAGGTAACAGTGTGCGGCTGAATGTCTCGCAGACATCAGGCCCCGATGGGAAAGGTCTATCTGAAGTGCCAGAATTGGGGATTAGGGAAGGAAGTCACTCTGGGAATGTCAGCTTTGTCAGACAATACAATCCCATCATCACTGCTACTGCCACCATCCTCATTAAACTTTTATCAAGCTGCCTACAAAACAGAGGCTTTTATCCCTCTATTGCAGCCTCATGTTTACAAGTTTTGAGAAATTATGATCAGGGTTGATGCATTTTGCATTGCAAACAATTCATGTAAGTATTAGTCAATAATGATTACAGTGTTAGCTGTAGTTTAACAATGTTCTCCTAACCTCTTCCACTTGGTTGCTTCCACGGGTGAGTTTGTCATTGCTGCACGGCTGAGCTTTGTTCAAACCCACAGAGGTTTAGTTTAAATTCTACTGGATATCACATATGTCCTGCTGAACTGCAGGAAAATGGTATTATATGAGACATTTAGATATTTTCTATTTAATGTAATGGTGCAGCGGTAAAAAATGACATCTTGGGTTTGACTATTTCACTCAGTCTAAGTATGATCAAGCTTCAATGATGCGTTGAAACCAGCAGATACACAATATATGTCTTTTCTAACTTTGAAGCAACTTAAGGGGGACATTTAAGGGGATACCAGACAGTTCAAGGGGTTAATACAAGCAGTAGCAACCAAATCTCATTTGACACTGCACCTGCATACTATAAAATGACAATAGAGTGTCGTCACTCTTTCCTCCCTTAACGCCAGTATGTTCCACTATGCCTCTTTCCTTATAGGTGTACCCCAGCAAGGTCAGCCGATAACGCGCCCGGATAAAAGACTGTAATAACACCAGTGTTACCTTATATCCAGTAGCTCTCTCTGTACCCCTCTGTCAATCACTCTGCTGGGCCTGCCTTCTCGGGTTGCATGAGCTATGATTAGTAATTTCTGCCATTATTTATCCTTTGTGCATAATTCATGGCCACTGTTCTTTTTGACTGTCCCGTGGGGAGAACACGAGAGGGGAATCCCACCCTGCTCTGACAAAAACACAGAGGGCTTGTATGCTGGTGGGAGTGAAAAAATAATGTTGCATTTTTAATTATCCAACCAATGGCTGATTTATAATTGATGAGTGAATGATAGTAGGTGCAGGCTTGCTCCTCTCCCATCAAGGGAATGAAATGGTGTGGAAAGTGTTGGGTCATTAGGCTGTTAGGGATAGGGTCCTCTCCCAGCCCAGAGTCCAAGTATGACAAAGCCGCAGAGAGGAGATCCCATACAGTGGCCAAAGTGCAGCAAGCTTTCTCCCTTCCCTTGGTCAAGTCCTCTATTGTCCCTCTGTGTGGTTCTGCTGAGTGACGGTGAGGTTTGTTACTGGAGAAGCCTGCTCCAGTTCACTGTGGATAGGGCTGGTTAACATGACAATATGTTTTGGTAAAATAAGAGAGTGGGATCGGTTTGAACAAAACACCCTGCTAGGAGGACACCTACCTCAACACACATCATGAATTACTGTTTATTGTCGCTGGATGATTGCATGTACAGAACGCTTTTGGTGAACTGCCTCTAATGAATATGATGTGAGCGAGGAACTGTGAATGAAAACGCTGAAAAGTCATCCTGTGTTTGAGGAAAATGGGGAGGCAGTTTAGAAATGGTCATGTTTCCCTCCAAGTAATTCTTAATCGCTGTGTTTTCATCTCCAGGCAAGGCGGTAATGACCAATTCTGACTGACTGACCATGGGAATGGGCACAGCTTAAATCCCCTTCATCTCGGTCGCTGTGTGTGCCCGAGTCTGATTCCCAAAGTTTCACACACACGCGCGCGCACACTCAAACACACACACACGCTCAGGGTTACAGAGTTGAGTCTGCTTTATGGTGTAGCCACCCTTTGATTCACCGCTCAATGAAACTTGTGACTGTTTTAATTAAGGGGAAAATACACTGACAGTGTAGCACGCGGAAATCCACCGCCATGCACATAAAGGGCACTAATGCTTTTCTTCCTGTCGACGCAAGGCTGGCCCCCTTTTGTCAGACTGACCATTCACTTCTCATTCATTTTCTTTCCCTCTCTTTTCTGTTCTTAAGTATGGCATCGCATGAGGCCTGTGGCTAATGACATGAAAAACATATTGGCAGGGCCGGGCCAGGTGAGAAAGAGCTTCTTGTGACTCTTGTGAGTTTTTGTAAATACATGTGCATTTCTTCCCTCGCTGTCGGTCATATTTGTGACAGTAGAGCTGTTATCTCTGACCATCAGGACAGGGAATCCTCTTTAGCTGCCAAAGGAACAACAGGGTATACTTCACCCTGTTCTGTTGTTTGCTGTGCCTCAGGGCAGGAAAGAGTTAACCCCTGAAATCCCACGGGAAACTGGTTTAAATATATTTTAATAATTTGTGATATTCTCAACAGTCTCTGGAGAATTTCCCACTTCCACTATGAATGCTATCTCTTTAAGGTGCACCCTGTGTTTCAATTCACTTCACTCCTTTGATGCCATTTTTACAGTAAACTAGGTATTGGGAAAGAACACTCTCTGGTCATCAGCCAGTATCTAAAACAGCTGACAGCTGTCTGTGGGTTGCCATGTTAGTCACAGAGGTGCAGCTCTTTGTTGTTGTGGTATTTTGACAGATGTTTCACAGAGGTTTGTGTATGCTGGTGTGTGACAAGTCATCTCTTCCTCTGGGGATCAATGTCTGTCCTGTTCTCTGGACGATCTGATGTTTATCTCCTGGTGATCAATCACACAGCGCTGACAGCAGATGTGGATTAGTGTTACCAGCCCCGCTGCTGCCGAGTGCTGATGACTGGGCCTCTGCAGGTTGTTTGCAAGGGGAAGGTAAGAAAACTTTTAAAGTTGCAATACACATAATATAAAATTGATGTTCACAGTATACACAATATTATGTCTAAAATGTGCTCTGTGGTAATGTGGTAATAATTTATTTGCAAGACATTTTAGCTGTAGCAGTATGTTTATTCATGTAAATAATTTACTGAAACGTAAATGAGACCATCTTACAACGTCTGTAAAAATTATCAGATTTATTATTACATATTACTGAATATGAGCTGTATTTTACTAGTTTGTTATGAGGGACATTTATGAATTAAGCTATGGTGAATTAATTTCTGCAAGCAAGTTGAGATGTTCATACAGTGAATGCAATATGCCAGTTTAGTTTACTTTTATCATTAGGGATTCAATAGTTGCTTTTGCTCACATAAAGACTTGAAATGACCTTGGTGTTTTGATAACAGATGGGATTCTATCGCATCAGTTTACTTGGAGAAAAAAAAAGCCATTAAACATGGGCCCAGTATCCTCAGCCCAAAATAAAACTCCTATACAGTGTAAATGGCCTCTCTCAACACTTAAAATAAATGATTGATGATGGCTGCTTACTCACTGCAAATGGGTCTCAGTCAGGATTTTCATTCTTAATGCAGGTGTCAGTAATCCTCCTTTGCCTCTTCAAGTGATGTTTTTAGCCCGAGGAAATGCTTGACCAGATTCCTCCTTTACCGCGTAGAAACAGTGTAATCTCTCAATCCTTGACACAGCAAATAAACACTGCACAGAATGAGAGCCAGGCAACTTTATCTCCTACTTCCTTCTACATTGTCTCTTTGACAAGTTTTGAGGGAACGGCGCAGAGGAGAGAAAAGAGGAGACATATTTCTTAGGTAACAAGCCCAAGGGGGCTGTGGCAGTAGACTGAAGGTTAAGTGCATGTAGTAACACTCACAAAAAGGAACTTATAACCTTAGGATATCATGTCAATGTGTAAACTTTCTTTTGGCCTTCCATTAAGACATCATCTCTCCTAAAGAAACAACTTTTCACAAGCTGTTACAATTGTGAATGTAGTAACTTTCCATTAACATAATAAACCATTAATGCAAAAATATTTATAGGTAATGATGTAATAATTAATTCATCAATTATATAATTTCTCTTATTAATAAATATATATTTTACATATAAAAAATGGTGTAGAGTTGACATTGTAATTGGGTGTGAATATTGAATGAGTAGAAATGTGTAAAATTAGTCTGAATCTTGCAAATATTGATGACATTGCTGTACTATGTGCCTTCCTTCAAACTACTTATAAATTAATAACATCTGAGATGTAATTTCTTCAACAAATATACATGTAGATGACATGAGGCCTAAGAAGTTATCTAAATAAAATTTGTTTGTCCACCATAAAAAAGTTGTTTATATCACCGAGTCAATTTTCTTACAATATGTCAAACAGCATTTTTGCAGAAAAACTAAACAGCATTGTGTCTGTTTAGTTTTTCCTGTTAACTTTGCAAAGAGATTCTGACTGATTTATTATCACATATTCATCCATCCATCCATCCATCCATTTTATAGCCACTCACTCACATCAGGGTCACTGTGGCAACCTGACAAACAGCAGCCCTGTTCCTTGCAGCTTCCTCCATCTCCACATAGAAAAGTAGTCCCTCTGACATGTCCTAGGTCTGCCCTGGAAGGTGTCCTCCCTCTTGGCCTCAGCTGATAGACTTCTAAAGGGAGGCACATGAGGGGCTCACTCTGTGTCCACCTCAATTGGCTCCTCGCACTTTGGAGAAACAGCGACTCGACTCTGAGGTCCTCCTGGATGGCAGCTCAGCCCCTATCATCACCCATCACCCAAAAGACTGAGGCTCAGGATTGATGAAATGATGATCATGTACACGTGAATCTCCTTGTATTTGAACACATTTGATATGGACGAGCAAGCAGTTAAGTCCTACTAAAAAGACACTGCTCACAGAGGTGAATCCTCTATTAAGGTTTCCCAGGTGTCCTCGACTTGAGTGCTGAGGTCTCTTAGTTGCATCATGTGGTCAGTAGGTTGAATCTTCCTCAGCATCTCACTCATTTTCCCCGAGAAGGGTTAGTGCAACAAATGTGTGCAAACCATGGTGCTTTTTTCTTTGTAAATCATGGCTGCTTTGAGGTTCAGTCCTCCTGTCCAGCAGGACAAACTACAGCTGTTTGCACCCCGCCTGAGAGAGGTTACACTCCATGTGCCAAGAGCCAGTTTCCATTGCCACCTAAGGCTGCTCCATGCCTGACCTTTGCCTGACAGTCATTGCACAGTGTCCCTACCTTTTACCGCGTGTCTGGTTGGCCACGAGGCTTAATATTCAGCTGTTTGTCATTTTAGCACTTGGATCTGGTGCAAAATCTCACATTGTGCTTTCAAACAATTGAGATATAAAGGACACATCTGCCTGTCTGTCAGTCTATCGATGCAGATAGACTGATAGATTATAAATCCCATTAATAGGAAAGAGAGTATTACTGTGATAGGAGGCCACATTTATTAAATTAAGAGAAAAAAAATAATGAATTAACAGGGATTTTACACCATTAGCTGCCTGCAGTTTTTATTGCATTTGTATTTTTTAATTTGTAAGTCAGCATAAGCAAAAATGGACAGAATTTTGTATCTGTTTTATTTTCAGGAGAGTGACAAAGGGAGAAACATAAAAGAAACAATTCTGCTTTTTCTGATATCCAGGGGGCAGTATTGGCTGTACATAATCTAACAAAGACTGACAACCTTGTCTTGATTCTGTTTGAGGAGTTGGTTAAATACAAAACTCAGACACTAGCTATATGACACCGTAATTCACATGGGAGTTGGTTTAAACAGAAATTAAATAAGAAAATCTAGTGTGTCAATAAGCATGAGAAACCCTCCCTTTATTATTTCTATTTATAACATAAAAAAAGATTGTTTACTGGTGGACGGCAAACAGCTTGGAGTTCAACAGACAGGGCATAAAGCGGGTCTGATAAAGACACAACAGTTCCTGAAGCCCAGGATCAGCAGCACTAATGGGATTAGACCTGCCTCACACACACTAAACGCCAGGCTCCAAAGCTATGAGCTATGAGGTTAAAGCATTTAACCTCAGGAACAACACAGCAACTTCCTTTCAAAGTGAGAGATTGTTCTTTATTATTGCCAAAATGAAAATGACTTTTATTCATAACAGGACATGTTAGTCATAAAATTATTAGGCACAATGCGGCAGTCTGAAAAATGCCTTCCTTGCTGAGGGACTTTTTAAATCCTCCATCTCTGTCCTACCCCTAAGGGGCAGCAGAGGCCTGCACTAACCAGAGGGGTGGCTTGTCTTTGGGCACCAACTCTCAGCCGGGACGCTCTCATTTCCAGGACCAAGACACAACGGTAAGGAACAAAGAGCCAAAATGAAACAAACATACCAGCCAATAATCTTAATAGTACATATGCATTTTCTGTTTTATTTCTTTGTCAAATTTGTGTAGTCTGCACATGTAAATTCTGATTTTTATTTTGCTGATGAGCTGATTTATACTTATTACAGTGCATTGAGGTGCTGAGGGAAGAGCAAATAACATCTTTTCAAGGCAAAGACAAAGCTAAGATTGTCTTCTCATTCTCTCAATCACTTTATTCTTTCTCTCTTTGTCTCTCTCTCTCTCTCTCTCTCTCTCTCACAGACACACACGCACACAGCACACACACACACAGCTCTTCTTTCAGCAAACAGGTTGATATGGTGAGACAAAGTTACTGGGTGGGCTCCTCTGCAGCAGTGGATGTCCCTCGGTTCAAGGCTATCAAGTGTTTTCCATTTTAAAAAAAAAGAAGAAAAGACAGAAAGAAAGAAAATTAAAATAAATAAAACAAAATAAAATAAAATGAGCCAAAAGTTTGGTGAAGTTTGGCTCAGTGCTTAATAAAGGCAGCAGGTCAGCGAAGGGAGAGGGTGACAGCGAGGTTAGCTGGAGGGCCAGACAGCGCTAGATGAAAGTGGGAACTCTCTCCCACAGCTGTCAGCAGTTTTTAATGTGAACTTTGCAATTGATTGGCAGAGCCAGCCAGGTTCTACCACCAAACTTTTCCAGTTTGGTGGCTTCTAGTTTCTGAAGTGTCAGATGAATGCAGCGGTATGAAGAGTCCAGTATCAGGTGTCATCTTTAGAATACACTTAAACTGAATATAGCACATAAATTGTTAGTTATAGCACAACCAATCGCTTTATCATCCTTAAATTTTGGATGAATATACATTGAAACATGTGTTGCACTTCTTTGTGGGTGAAAAATTCATAATGTTTAGGATTATTAAAGCTACAGAGAGGATAATGTAATTCAGTTCAATGAAGGCTCCAAGTAGCAAACATGTACTGACAGCCTAATCTGTTTAAATCCATGTAAAGTGTCTGAAAACAACATCAATATTTATCTGGGCTATGTAAGAGTGAGGTTCCATGTAGAATACAGTAATCTTTAGCCTTTACACAGCACTATAATTGAATCAAGTCATGATCTTTCATCCCTGTAGTTATTTTAAGACATGAATGACACAACAAAAATTGAAATACACCCCCTCCCCTTTCCCATTTCAACAAAAGGTCAGAAATTCAATCACCACTGCTGCTATTGCTATAATATTATATGTATGGGAAACAGTTGCTGACCGCCAAATTCTTTGGCTGCCTGTGGTCATTTTGTCTTGCCTAAGAACAGAGGCGTCTCTCACTGGAGTTATCCATTAATCCCAGTAGGCTATGAAAGGAGTATGAGTGTAAAACACATCACACACTTCTGATTCTTTACTCTTTGTTTAATTGTGTTTTGCTCATTTAAATCCCCTCAACAGCAGTAAATGTGCAGTAGTCTGAACCATTATTCCTATTCAACCACTCACATTTATTTTGATTATCCATTTCGATTTTCCCTATACTTGAAATTACTCTGTGGTTTCTGATTATTGTAGTTGATAGAACTGGGACCTTTGATAGATAATAGATACAGATTACTTAAGAGTATGCCAACATGTTTTAATAGCCTTTGTGGCTTGTTTTTCCTTTTGGCATGGCAAGGATCATGCTATACCTTTGATTCACACACTATCTGGAGAGCCTCCACCAGACGGAGTCAGGTAGTGACAGCAAATTGTGCACTATATTTATATTGTGTAGATATAGTTACAGATATACAGTGGATATGATGGAGAAAGTTCTGTTTTTTTTTTTTTCTTGACACTTTGTTGGATCTGCTTAGAGACAAGAATAGACAATACACTGTTGATACTGCACTTCTGGCTGATAAATTGTATGTACATTTGTAAGAGCGCAATGTAGCAAAACACCCCAAAAATGTCTGACCTTATGACTGTATCACTGATCCAGTTTTACTTCATGTAGCCTTGTTCTGCCTCAGATTTTGATGTTGCAAATCCTGTCACCTCATAATAGCATCATCATTGATGTTAAATAAAATGTAACACTGGTGAAGAAATCCAATAAAAAGAAGTATGAGTAAGTATGAGATAATGAAAGCAAAAAAAAAAAAAAAAAAAAGTAGGACTAGGGCTGACAGCATGATTCAGAGCATGGGAGAGTGGGAAAGGAAAATGTGGAGGGCAAAATATAGGTGAGGGAGGCAAAGGGAGGAAGTGGAGTTGAGTTGAAATAAGCAGCCTCATTAATGCACTGTCACAGCTTTCATTAGCCTTCAGGAACAAGCCACATCAATATAAATCACAAAGAAAGAGTTGTAAAAAAAAAAAAAAAAAAAATTACAACAAACTGCCCCAGAGACAATCAACGGATTAACGACAGGCTTAACTTCTAAACCTGGGTCAACGTCTGAGGGTGTGTGTGTGTGTGTGTGTGTTTACTGAACAAATCCTTCTACTTGCAGTTAGCATGTGTCTCAAACACAGGAACGGAGTCAGAGAATGCATAAAAAAACTTCAGATCAGTGTGTAACAGATGGGAGGACAGACAAACTTAACTGCTTTTCACAAACCCGCGGATTTATTCTTCACCTTTAAAACACAACCTTACAAAAATATATTATAAATCGCACTGCCAATGTTCAAAGAGCCTGTTCATTTTACTTACAGGTAAATAAACAATGCATAATATCATCCGTTAGGAGAATGTTCTCTCCTCTCATAAATAGATGATTTGAGACGAAAATAATCTCTGAAGTTAGAGACTGCGGAAAAACAAAGGCACAAAACAACTATCTTGCAAAATGTTTCCCATGACCTTTGCAATATTTCTAAATTTTTGCTCCTGTTTTGTAGAGACGTGGGATATTGGAAATGCATTGTTTTCCTGTTGTGAAGAGGTGAAGAATGTCTCCTCTAGTGATATTTTTGCCAGTGTTCTTGCTGTTTCTTGCAGCAGGCATTTTTAAAGCCTTGCATCTATTACCTTTCACCGGGTAAATACCTAATGCTGGAAACATTTGTCAATGTATGCGGCTGGCTGAACAGAATAGATTATTAGGAAGTGAGGGGAAAACACACTGCTTCTCCAAACAGCAGAAGGCTAGCCATACAAAGTATGTTTCACTATCTCAGAAATCCACTAGGAAGGAAAAAGAAACTTCTTGCACGTATTAAAAACAGCAGCACTGGTCACTTGCAAACATAAATTCTAATTTCATATGGAGAAACAAGAACATTATAGGCTACATAAATTGAATTAAGAAATTTGTCAAGTCAAGCTGACTCTGAATTATTCTGCTGTATTGCTTTTAACAAACAGATTAATCACCAACTGCTTTCCAGAGAACAAAACATGTATGTACATGAGGAGAAAACACAAAAAAATAAGGAGATCTTGAATTATAGATATTGGGCAAGAACGTGTGTGAGTGTGTGTGTGTGTGTGTGTGTGTTTGTTCAAAATGTGCAAATGCTAAGTTTCAGTGTATAAAAGCATATGATTTGCATTATGGAGGTTAGATCAAGCCTTATAAACTGAAAGCTGGTGCGCTGCTTGTCATTCAGATAGAAACAGTCGGTTAACACAGTGGGGAAGAAAAACAATAGGCGTGCAAACACTCAGTAAATTATTGAATGAGCATGCAAATACAAATTTCTTCATGCAGTATGGGCTGGAGTGGAAACTTTGCAGTGCACTTGAGGCATTTTTAGACACAAACTGAAAAAAATAAATAATTTAAACAACTCTTCTATTAATACTGTTTATCCCAGAAATAGCACCATATTCATAATAGTCGTTTTCCTTGAGCAGGTTTTTCAGTCATCAGAGAAAGTAGGAGAGTGGACATGATATTTTTTCATAATTTTGTATAGTATGACTACATATGTTAAATTCAGGAAGCTCAGTAATTTCTCCATGCATAATCATTTAGGAAGATAAGTGTTTAGCAGTTAAATACTGAAATTAAGATAAATACTGAAAACTTATATAGCTACATAGTCAACTGAGTAATTTGATAGTAAATATCAGTAAAAATCAGTAAATCTTACTTCCTTTACTTCCTCTTACATTTATGTGTGACTGAATGGACAACAAAGAGTAATATAAGACAGTGTGACATCCTTTGTGGACTGAAACATTTTAAACATGCAATGAGGACAATGCGTGAGCCACTGAGCAGCAGCCCATACAGCGCATACACCTAAAATGAGCGTGGTAGTCGTAAAGAAAAGCCAAACACATCAGCAGCATACTGGCCTCCTGTTGGGTCCTGTGGCCAGTGTTGTGCAAACAGCAGAAAGTTGCAGCGTGTGAAGGGTAATGGGACATCCAACGCCAGGGGACAGCAGGCGGCAGAGTCACACACCGCTGCCGAAAGAAAGATGAAGTAATCTCAGGAAACAAGTAGACACACTCCACTTCGAATTTCGCCCCAAACAAGATTAAAGTGACATTATTCTATGAGAGTGTGGCAAGAGTATTAATCTTACACATAGAGGCAGAGGCTAGACAAACACGGGTTGGCTGCAGGAGTATGGCAGCACATTCTTTATTTTGTCACAATATGGTGGAGTCCAGAAGTAGCCAAGAAAGCAATAGCATCTCATTTTGTGATGTACTGATAGGAGCGTTAGGCCTTTTAACAAGTTTGATAGCATCCATTGAATGTAAATGTTCCATAATTAAACTGTTAAATTTTTATGGTGCATTTGTGTTCCATAGAAATCCAACTGACAAAGGACTAATTGTTGTTTAGTTTGAGTTGATTTTTATTCTTTTGTCTTAAATGATTTTGTCGCTGTAAAAATGGGTGCATCATGGGTAAATTTCAAGCATATAGATACTCTGAGCAGCATCAGGTCAGAATGATGCACAGCACTGGTCCCTGTGCATGAATTAAAGATGGTCTGCATGTTGCTGATACACTGGGACCTACTGCACGCAGATGCACATGTATGAATGTTCATAAATGCAGTATATTCACAAAGAGACAGTCGACTTGGTCTTGGACGCAAAGACACACCTTTCCAAGCGTTTAGAGAGTTCACCAACATGAAATCTATTGAGTAAGCTAAACATTGAGGTTTTGTTTAGAACCTGTTGCATAAATAGTGTATCCCCAGTCCCTAAAAAAAACCCAACTGAAAAAGACTGAGCTTTAATGAGTGGGGTTTAAGCCCCTCCACCCATCTACTCTTCCACCCACAGTTCGGGCTCCTAATGAGCCATCATCATGCAAAACTGCCAGCTTGATACACATTAATTGGATTTTCACTTTTTCACCAATTAATTGACCAGCATTGTCATGTTGGCCAGCCTCCGAGGGCTTCTAAGAAAATGGGGAAGCTTCCCCTTTTTAGTCTCACTGACTCTAATAGCCACTGACTGCAGAGGGAAAGCATTTTTTTTCTCTTTTCTTCTTTACTACCGAGATCAGCTATCTCATTATAGGCTTATGACATTTGTTGGAGCCAATCCCTTTGTAGAGAGAAAACAGTTTGTGTGCTGCTCAGTTGAAGCCTTTACAGTTTGTTAACCTGCCTCTGCTAGTGCCAGGGCCCCCGGGGGGAAGCCTGATGTGCACTGAGTGACTCAGATTCCTTGCACCCTAGAGGACAGACCACAGGGTGAGGGAGAGCAATCCCACGCAGCCTTGTTCAACAAGCACCAAAACAAGGAACGAATACAGCCATGGCATTTCACAGCGGTTATTTGATATGTTGACACACCAGTGGTGTTTCGAATCCTGCCAGGGGGATTTTTGTTCACATCAATCCTTGCAATGGAAATCCACTTGAAAGAGGCGCAATAGAACTAATATTTTTACTCTCCAAAGGATTTATGCCAAAAAAAAAAAAGGCAAACGTGTTTTATTTTGGTAAATGATCTACACAGCAGTGATATTTGGAGGACAGATCCTAGTTACCATCTCGAGTTTGTGTCATGACTTTGTTTAAACATTAAACAAGTCTAAAGCTGTTTACAGTTGCCTCCATGGGGATAACAGGATAGCAGCAGTACACACACTCCATGCACGCTCTACTTTGGCAGTAGTTACACATTCTTAATAATAAACATTGTTTCAAAAAAAAAAAATGATAGCGTAAAGTTTTAAAAGATGAACGATGACTGATAGCAAATTGGCAGGAATACTGATTAATTAAATTTTGATTCCAAATAACAACAAAAATACCAAGAACAAGCATTAGAATAATGTAAGTGGACACAATGGAGCTTCATTACACTTTCTGCTTAAATAAATCATCCTGGCTTTCAGAGCAGAGCCAGACAACGTTTCATGTTTAGCCTATTTTGAGATGCCGTTGGACCAGTCTGTGTCTGTCTGGGTACAGAACAGCAACACCAGCTCTGTGAGTCAACTCCGCCCTGCTGTGACCCCGGGAGAGTAAAGTCAGTGAGGTGAGCAGCGAATGCCAGACCAGCGCTGGTCATTAATTGGACAAAAGTGTTGCCATAAAGAGGACATGTTGAGGTTGACCACAGCTTGACCACACCATACACGTTACGACCACAGAGCTTTGCTTCTCCGACTGTCGAACAGCTTCAAGTCAGGATGATGTGAATGCAGCGTTTATTCACTTAAACACTGACTGTGCTGTAATTGCATTGGCAAACACTACATTACATTCATATAAAAACAGAGAGTTGTGCCACTGTGAGGAATCAGTGCAATAAACCCAACTGTGGTGAAATGGTGTTATTATATTTTATTCAAAAATGAATGGAAAAAGTCAGACAGGTGCTAAAATCGTCAAGAAAACAAAGGAGGTTACCTTTGTGGACAGGTTGCAGGATGTGTAACTTTTTTTTTTTTTTTTTTTTTGCATCACTACCTTTCAGAGAACAGTCAGTATTATTGATCCTCCACTTCAGTTTGACAATTATTGAATATAATAGTTTTGTAAAAGGGTGCAATTTGATGTTGCAAGCACACACTCAATCTGAAAAGTAAAAATAATAGCTACAATAGCTCTCTGGGGTCAATAAAAAGACACTCTGTCAGCTACTCTTTTTAAAGGTAATGTTTCAGCCTCTGAAAATAAACCATTCCCCTGGATCAATATCCTTCCAGTCAGAGAAGGTTGAAGGTTAGAGGTCAAACCTGAATGAAACCTGTGATTGGTTAATCAAGGCCAATAGCCTTAATAAATCGATTGAAGGTTAAAGAATAGGAGCATTTTATAACACTTAACATGTTTGTTTCCTTAATCATGGAGGATTCCATTATTTATGTAAGATTGTCCATTATGTCACATTGGGGGGGAAAAAAGGCGTTTTAATGCCATCAACATGTAATCAAGCAGAACTTCATTAATCCACATAATTAATTGAGCAGGCTTTGCTGTGTTCCTATTGCTACCTTTACTTTCTGGTCGGACGGACATGTTTCACCATTATTGTTGTCCTATCCCTCTAAGGGTTGTGAGTTAATCTGCATGACCCAGCACCTGTCACATACTAATAAACACAGAACTAATTGACTTTGTTGCCCCACTTATCAACTGCCTCACCAGTCAAAGCAACCTCCGAGATTTTTTTGTTTGTTTACAGGAAGACTACCAGGTGTGAGTCTCATCAGCCAAGGAAAATACTGTTTATGATATTAATATTATATGATTATGGAGGCGGTATACTGTAGAATGACGTATCCTTAAATAATGTCTTGCCGTAGCAGAGAAAGAACACACAAAGGAAAAATATTACAGATTAATTCTGATGTTTGTTCCTGTCACGTATGTAAAAGTGGTTTACATTTAACCCTCCTGTTATCTTCAAATATACTAACATTTTTTTTTTTTTTTTTTTATCAACAGGGGCCAATTTGACCCCAGTAATTTAAACCTCCAGAAAATGATAATAATAAAAATTCTTATCCAAGTTTATGTGTCAGGTACTTGATGTGTCTTGTTGTATACTTAAATAACCCTTAACTTTCCCCACTCACCCTCCTTATACATCAAAGTTTGTTTTTCCTTCCTAAATGTCACATGTACTGGACTGGTTCTCAAATTCCTACAGCATTCCTACACCTATAGGTACAAAATGTGTACAGGACTTTAAAAACATATCATCATGATAGTTTTATGTTTATCCAGTTGTCCCCATTAAATCAAAAAAGTCATTAAATATGAAGGAGAAAAAAAAAGATGTTAATCATGTATTTAGATATGTTAAACATTTAATGGGGTCAAAGATAATAGGAGGGGTAAGTCTGACATGGATCAAGATGTAGATATTGCCTTGTTGCAACATGAGAGCCCCTTTTTGTGTAAGTAGTATTCATAGCCTCTTACAAGTCCCTCAATACAGTACGGGGTCAAAGGTAATGAAGCTGGAGAGATAGTGGCCTCCTCTGTCAATGAGTGTATGAATACACTGGCAACAAAAAGGAGCACAAACCATGTATAGCCATGGCTGAAGAGCCCTGCTCCGCTACTGACACTGCAGAGGCGAGTGTGTACCAGTTATTCACAGAGTAACCACATCTGTTCCCACTATGTACTCCACTGATCTCTCTCTCTCTCTCTCTCTCTCTCTCTCTCTCGCTCTCTCTTTCTCGCTCTCTCTTTCTCTCTCTCTCTCTCTCTCTCTCTCTCTCTCTCTCTCTCTCTCTCTCTCTATCTCTCTCTCTCTCTCTTAGTCAGTATTTCCTTCTCTGTTTCTCCCTCATGTTGTCTCTTCCCCTTACACACTCACAAGTGCACGCACACACACACACACACACACACAGACATACACACACATAGGCCGTTCAAAGTTTTTCCAGGGTATTTCTCGGTTAATTAACAGATTAGTGGTATGGGGCGGCTCTGAAGTTCAGAGGTCAAGACTAAACCCTCTAACTGGGAGGATAATCAGTGGCAGGTGGGTCCACACTTCTCCTGTTGCCCCTCACAAACCCCTCCTCTCTTGACTTGACTTGTGGCAAAATAAGACCCCCCCTTCCCGCCACACACACACACGCACACCCCAAATAGGCTGTACCAGCGCCCTTGACTCCAGCCACTCCTAATGCACCTGAAAGGATAAGTAATGGGCGTAAGGTGGGGATGAAACAATATCTGAAGGAGCATCGTAGTAGGAGAGGCCTGCACTGGATGAGTTCTGGAAATGTGCCATCCTTTTAAATGCGCTGCCAGGACCCATATTTACAAAACTGACCAGTGGGATTCTCTGAACACATTTTCGCTGAATGGAACGTCGACTATAGGACCATAGGCCTGGGGCGAACGCTATAAAATAGAAATACAATAAGGGAGACGGGTGCAAAGAATGAGGGCTTGAGTTTTTTTTTTTTCTTTTACCCCCGTCTCCATTCACTCCTCCCATATTTCATTCCAGGTTCTGCTTGGTGGAGATCTCCATTGTGAGCTTGTGAATGGGAGACTTTGGGAGTGTCTGTCCTTCTATTAATTAGGACTGGCCAGCGTTTCCGCTCCCCTGTGAGCCCCTTCATTATTATTTCTTCACATGCTTTTGCAAAAGTTAACCCCATTCCTTCACTTGCACTTCAAAGAGCCCTCAAAAAGATGCAGTCAGAAAGAATGGCCCACATACACATTAAATTTATAGCATCCATTTACTGTAATCATGTGAAAGCTTTGTTTTTCTACAAATTTTTGTTTGGTTATTTTTAAACCAAAAAAAAAAAAAAAATGTTTGCACTCCCTTTTTGAATTAAATACAATAAATGCATAAATGCATCAAATCATAAATAATAAATCATGGATAAATCATGGATAGTGTTTTGAACGATCTTGAACAAAACAATGGCAACAGACACTCCTTATTTATGTATGTTGATTCATGAGGTGCATGCACCTGTATTGAAATCACAAACTAAAATATACCTCCCCTACATCTGTACTGAACATCAATGAGCAAACAAGTCCTGGGGTGCATTCTAACGCTGCCCAGCGGGCATCCATTTGTCGAGAAAAAAATCACTTTGCCTCATTAGCTACACACATTCTTAGTTTGTCACAATGCCTTTGCTTGAGTTCTGCTAACAGAGCTCCCCCCTCTCCTCTCTTTCTCTAGGTGGAGACTTCAGGGGCCAGAGGCACAGTTTGGGTGAGTGAGGCCTTTTCTTCCTACCCCTCTCCTAGCTGGTTTAAGGGTTGTAATTATCTTTTGCTGGGGGAGGCTGTAAATTGGATTAAAGTGGAGGGTCTCGGCTGAGTGGATCACCCCCCCAGCCCTCCGCCTTCCCCACCATCTCCCCACTTGGTGGGCCACACGCTGATAAAGTGCGGAAAACCGGATTTGGATTCAGCCTCAGCATTCATGGCTTCCTGCTGGAAAAAATGAAATTTTCCGACAGAAGGGGCCAGTATGCCTGTGGTATCTGTCCGTGTGGCGTGTTTCATCTGGCCCCACTCTTCCAGAAACACCATTACCTACGTTATCAGTCTGCACCGACTCAGCCTGACTGGACTGGGAAGCCTGGCCAGCGACCATCCATACAGTCTTTGACCATCTCAGTATCATAGGTCTCCTCAGTACTGACAGGGAGTTGAATTTTATTATTATACATCATTTTTGTTCTTTGATTGCCAATTTATTCAGGATTTAGATTGTCAGTTATAGGACTAAATATATCAACAAGATACTAATGTAAACCTTTAAATTCAACACAGGCTATTTCTGTTATAGGATACATTGTGGATAAAACATTAGAGATTAGACTGGAAATTTGGGCAGTGGAAGTCGACATTTTGGGGGGAGTGGGGAAAGGATGAAAACTTTGGGGTGAGGTCGTTTTCCGAGTGATTGTAAAATTCTAATCCTGTCGACGAATGTCTGCAGGTCTTTACGGATAGCTGGGATACTGGTGCGTGAAATGGCAAGTCTACCTTTCCAAATGATGTGAGCCCTGTTTTCACTGAAATCGCAAAAGCTTTTACAACTCATGGCAGGTGCAGCATTTGCATTGAATGGACTTGTCTCTGGAGATTGGTGCTTATGACTATATCTGAACCCCGCTTGATCAGACAAACTTTGCCCCCACTTCTTCTTGCCTTTGCTAAAATGATCTTTGTGTTCAGATACACATGCATACTTTTTTTTTTTTTTTTTTTTTTTTTTTTTTTGTTATACAGCACACCATATGCATTAAAGGCAGATTAAAGGTTTATTTTGAAGGGGAAGCAACCTGCCTCTCCTAATGCAGGGTCCAGAAATTATGTTTCATCATTTTTATTTAATACGTTGAGAAGACTGTAATTGCTCAATGACCTCAAGCCATTTATCAAGTTACATTGACAAATATATTGCAAAATGTTTTCTAATTTTCCCAATAGAATATTATTGTTATGTATAATGATGCATCATCTTGCAGTTATAAAAGTGATGTATGTTGCTTACACAGGATGAACATGTTGACATGCCCTATGTTACACTCTATGTTCATCTCAAGAGTTAGAAAAGCAAATTTTTTGAATGGAGGAGGCAAAGTAGCATAAGGTTTTTCTCAAAGGTAATACCAAACTAGGTTGAGTGGTCCCTCTATTGCGGGTATAATGACCTGAAACCTGAAGAGCAATGAAAGAGAGTCAATTGAGGAGGGTTTTTCCATTCACATAAAATGTCAATGCATTTTCCAACAGACACTTGCAAGGGATCAGTGGACCCTCAAGTGTTCATGAAGAAAATAACCTTTCAATACTACGCAGGGATGCTACTCAACTGAGTCATTCCAACACCATAACACCTTTAATGATTTAAGAAAATAGCTTTGGCATTTTAGGAAGATAGAAAAAAAGGGTTACAGTAACAGTGGTTCAGAAAAAAAAAGAAAGAAAAAAAAAAACAAACAAACACAAAAAGCATCAGCAGTCTATCTGCGGTTTACTTATGCCTTCAAGCAAGCAACATGGAATGATGGAGCAAAAGGCCACACACAGTGCAATCCAGTAAGCTATCTTGCTGCTTGGGTTTTAGTTACCAGCATGGATTTGTTTTTCATAAGGCCCTAAAATAACAGAGCTACAGTTATCTGCAACACTCTTCTTTTGATGTTTCCCCAGCCTCCCAGCCTGTGCTGTTTTTTCTCGCTCTCAGCCACAGAGATAAATGGGAGGGAGTGCTGTTGGTAGGAGATTCCTCAACACAGTGGGAGCTTAGGGCTTTCACTACGAGTGTTTGTCTAAGATATGGAGTGTTTGTAGTACTCCCCACTACTAATTCATTTATTATTACCTACTAGAAAAATGGCCGGGAAAAAATGTGAGTTGCACCTTTTTTTTTTCTTTTTTCGCCATTGTACATCATGCCACGGATTCTCTTTTGTGTGAATTATTGGAATTAGTTAGATAAATTAGAATGTGACTTTTTTGGTACAAATCATTTAATCTCTTACAGACTATGCTCATTAAAATGCTTCCAGAGATGAATTATACACGAATGACTATACTATATGTAATGAGTCTGAAAAAGACCATTTATTATGAAAAAAGACATCTGGAATGAGTCACTTTTCAAAAATGTTTTGAGACAACAAAAAGTTACTATACATATATATTTGAGGTAAATTTTCAGTGTTTTGCTGAATGAAAAAACAAGTAAAGCTGTATAAATTACATCACATTCTTAAGGTTGACATTGTGTGATAAGCCTTCTCTTTTTCATTATGCTGTTTACAAAATGGCTTTGCTAATCCAATAAAAGTCAATGTGCGCTGCCTAAATTGGCATTTGAATAAAGAGAAAAGCGGATCACCCACGGATCCCACATATATAGACCGGATATGGGGCAGCAATCGAGGGCATTCTGTCTCTGTGTTTATTAGACAGTAGTCAGAACCCCCTTTCATCTTTAATTTCCTGCTGTGTCATCTGAAGACAAAGATCAAACAGGGGACAAAGTGGCCCGCCACGCTTCAAACTTCTCTGCGGAGAGTGAGGAACCCCCACTGTTCACCCACCCTGACCCTATCTGTCCGCTTCCTCTTCACATAACCCTCCTCCACAGGGTGGCCCTTGAAGGTAGAACTTATCAAAGCTATTTCTCCAAAATGAGCCTGTTCACCCTGCGTTACTGATTAGTGATTGACTTGGGAACCACTTGTATACCGGGAACTCGACTGTACCACTGACGAAAACCATGTCACTCCCAAAGATTTAATGTTCCGTACAAGCAAGCTTGAATCTGTCCTGTTGACACATTATGCGCTTTAATTTGCCCATAATTCATATTTTTAGTGTGCCTCTTTTTCCATGTCTCCTTGGTGTTTACCCTTCAAAATGGCCATTTGTACCTCTCCTTTCTCATCAGAAGACTTTGATAGGCAATCTGTGTGATCCATGTCAATCAAACATCTGTTCAGGATTTCGTCCACCGCTGCACCTGCTGACCTCTGAGTGACCTGCACAATAAGCAGTGAGGTGGGAAAATACAGGAAGCAATTTACTCTCCCAAAGGCGCCTTGGAAAAGGGAGAGCCAATCAGGGCTCTTCGTGGAGCTGTCCATTTCTGATTAAACGTACTCTAGACCTGGCTTCTTATGTTTGATTTTCTTTCTTTTTAACTGCACCCACAGTGTTACATAGGCAAAGGGGAGGTGAAATTTCTCCCTTCCAAATGGATTGCAATTTCCCCCCCATTTAGCACCTGAAGGTAATTAGCTTGAAGAGATTGCAGAGTGAGAAACACGTTCATGGAACATTAACTCTCGCACATTCTCCAGTTGCAGGGAATTAATAGGAAAGATTAAAGTTTAAAGAGAGCAAATGCCATTAGCTCACAAACCCCCTCTCAGGGGCTGCAACCAACCCATGCTAAACCAATGCTGCCTTTAAAATGCTATTTTTTTCTCTCTTTTCGTTTAGTGGAAATATGTTGCTTCATGATAGTTTTCGTTGTGTTTTACATCCAAAGTTTCATAGCTGTGTGTCTACGTCTGTGTGTGTGTGTGTGTGTGTGTGTGCATACACTTGGGTGCATGTGTACATGCTGTGTGCTGTAGTGGCCCAGTAGCCTGCAGCTTTACATTGTACTCCCTAATGACTTTTTGTATGTCCTCTGAACTGGCCTACATTATGCTAATCACCAGCGTGGCATGCTTGAAAATGGTAGCAGGCCAGAGAAAATGTAAACATGTAAGATGATCAGCATCAAAAATACAGATTTTGATTTTTTTTTTTTTTTTAAATCACGCTTTTTTAGTTATTGAGTCTTACTGTGCCCTCTGGGATTTTTAAGTATCTATATGTGTATCTAATCATTTATTTCTATCATACATTGAGTTTTCATTCGGTTATACTTTTCTACACTTATTTGCCCATTTAGCCATTCATCCATCAATCTATCTACCTTAAGGGTATGGAGGAGGAGACGGCAATTGGCAATGAATTTTTAGAGGCCATCCCACTCACAGATTCCATCATAGCCTGAAAAATTCTGTGAGAAAAAAAAAATGAAATTGAGACATGGTAGAATTTATTGCCCAGAAAATTCCATTCTACTATCTGATTTGAAAAGTCCAGTCCTCCTAGCTTCAGAAAATCTATTTCCCCACATTTTAATACCCTGCGTAGCAGTCCTCATAATTCATTCGAGTGTGTTAAGCGCAGTTTTATTAGATCTGAAACAAATTTTGGTGGGGATCCTATAGGTCATTAACCATGGAGTAATTTTATCCTTGTTTCCCTAATGATGCCATAATGGTGAGTGAATTTCTTAACTAAAGACCAAAGAACATTGTGAAGGTCAGCTTCATCTGCAGGCTCCTTCAAGCGCTTCTCAGAGAGATTGGAAAAGTCGCACATTTTTGAGGAGTCATTAATAACCTTAAAGCTGAGAGCCTATTTGCGTTCTCGCTCTCTACCTTTTAATTTCCCTGCTTTTTCACTCTCTCTCTCTCTCTCTCTCTCTCTCTCTCTCTCTCTCTCTGTCTCTCTCTCTCTCTCTCTCTCTCTCTCTCTGTCTCTCTCTCCTGCTCTCCGTCTCTCTTCTGTTCTTTGATTGCCCTCATGCAGAAAAAATGGAATGTGTGTATGTGTGTGTGTGTGTGTGTGTGTGTGTGTGTGTGTGTGTACGGGTTAGTGAGAGTCAAAGAGAGAAAGTGAGAGGGAGAGAGAGAGAGAGTAAGAAATAGAAAGACAGAGAAAATGGGAGAGAGAGTGAGAACAGAAATGGTAGTGCAGTGACATACAGATCCCAGATGTGATGCTGCTATAATTTGAATTTTATGCCTTTGTTATCGCTTTAATCATTTTCTTTATTCGTTTTGTTTCAGTGGTCTGGGAGAGACACCTGATAGGGTAAACCACCTAGGGACCCATTTTTATTTGGAATGTGGTGCAAGGTCTAATTAGAATTTGAATTTTGCTGAGCCTTGAAATGGCTGGTACTTTATCCTGATCGCCTTAGATATTGTTCCAAGTCAATCATTTGTCATCGCAAAGCATGCTGGGAGGGCTCTGCTAATGAAGCTCTGGGTTTGTTCACCATTTTTTGCTGCCTTGGCATTTTTGTCCATTTAAGGGAGCCTGATGTAAGGACGACAGTGGTTATATATCCATGTTACGACACCACCAGGAACACACTGTGGTTGGACTGCTGGTGTCACATCCATCTGAAGTCTATCACCATTCACCATTTGCAAACTGGAAGGTGGATAACATGTGAGGCCAACCTGAAGTACTGCGTGTATTTTTTCCCCATCAGACGAATTAACTCACACCAATCTGCGAGTTACCTCTTTGCTCATGCGCTGCACTGTATGAACCTAGGCAATTCATTGGACAGATAGAGTCAAATAACAACAAAATAAAATACACAATACAAAAGTTAGAAACACCAGCTTGTGTTTCCGGTGCAGATTTACAGCAAAGCCTGTTCATTATAAAACCATAAAAAAAAACTTAATGCTGCAGTGCTTGTTCAAAGAACCCAAATTGTGAAACCATTGTGCGAGTATCTCTTATTTAGATGGATTCCTCCTAGGGACAAGGGACTACTAGCTGTCCTGTACATCGCTGTGTGAACAGGAGAAGGTAATGGTGTTTTGTCACAGCCTATCTGGGTTAACGTGTGTCCTCCTCTCAGGTCCCCTCCGATGCATTTTATTTCCCGAACACAAGAAGCTCCTTTGGAGAGATTGGAGTTGACAGGCGTTAACATTTAGAAATGTACCAATAAATGGCATTCATGGGTGCTGATATGCAGTTTGCTGGTGGTACATGAAGAGCAGTGCAGCAGCTACCTGTGCAAACTGCAAAACTGGAATATTATCCTGTTATTAGTTATTATCAGCTATTTCCAAAATAGTTAAACTGTGCCAGCTGATCACATTAGAATCTGCTTCATTTTCCTTTCCATTTGTGCGAAATGTTTTGCATTCAGCTGTATTCTCAATTGTTTTCCCTTAGATCTGCTTGAGCGGGCAGGTATCTCCGTATCATACACGAACGACTAGACTCTTCTAATTGTTAATTGTGTTTAAATCTAATTGAAAGGGAAGTAAAGAGTCTGGAAAGGCTGCTTTGAACTCCTTTGAAAATAAAATAAAATTCTTCTGACAAGATGATGGATCACCTGTAAGTCTACCTGACACTGAAATTAGGGTTTTTAATGACGTGCTGCCTCCTCCTAGATGTGAAATTCAAATTCCCTCCCTGGTCTCCCTCCCTGTCGTCACCTGTCCCTTTGACTCGCGTACGCCAAACACAGGCACTTTGTCTTTGTCACTGGGAGCAGGACAATGTTTTTCACCAGCAAGCTTTTGTATTAACCAATCTCATATGGAACTGAGGACATAGCTCATTGAGCACCGTGTTGTTGTTACGTGAGTGTATTTTTCCTTTCGTAGGGAGCAGGCACAGATTCCTTGTAGCACTCATTTTATCCCAGCTACAGAGGTCTCTTTTTTGTTCTTTACATCATTAGTACTGCATTCAAATTTTCATGCATTTATAGACTGACATAGAATATAAATAATTCTGATAATTTGTGTTTATATTCAAGAAAATATGCAAAACTATGCATATGAAATGCGAGCACGGTGTGTAATGTTAAGAAATATATATATTTAAAAAATCAGTAATAACAGGCTTTTTCGTACATATTGAGTTGAAACTGTGCTGTAAAAGGGAGAGGATCTCAGATGTTTGATTGTTGTCTTGGCACAGCAGATGACTGTGGCATGTTGTCACCCGTAATCAGGTGTGGCACCTCTCATGAACACCCGCTTTGGCTCCCTTGTCACCCCACAGTGTTCTGTTTCTGCTGGGGCCACAGTAATCCATCCTGAAGCATGGAGGGAAGGACTGGGCTAGCTCTGGGACTGGGGGCAGCGGGAAGCAAATGAAAAATCAATGCTACTGTGACACATTAACTTATCCCCCAATTTCATAACTGGCGTTAGGTGTCAGGAGAAATCTGTAGCGTGGAGGTGGCTGGCTGGGCCTTATTGGCTTTCATGGCCAATGTGTGCTCTCAGTTGGTGAAGGAAGTGGGTGAAAGTGTTGAGTTAAAGAAAAAATAATAACAAGACAATGAAAACCCAGGGACTTTATCAGGAGTTGCTGCCAGGCTCAGGTCCGCTCCATACAGTCATAGGTTGTCTTTTGGACATAGCTGAACAAATTAAGCCATGTATCAGTTTAGGTATAACTTATATTAGCCTGCATATTAGATTAGTCACTGTTAAGTGTTTAGTTGTACACAGTATTGTCATGCTGACCAGTTGATGTGTGTTTAAGATATTCACATACTGTAATCTTAATGTAATATGAAAGTAAAGCACACCATAGGTTGCTATGACAGTTAGAAATTTTTGACTCATGTTTACAAAATACTTTTATTTATAAATGCTTGTATTTTTGAATATTTAACAGATGAATTTCAGATTAAAAAGTTAAAATGGATACATACAACCCTCCATTTGTCAAAAACCAACAACAAAAAAACAAACAAAATTAAAAGAGAAAAGATTTGAGAATTAATTTTCCTCTTTGCCTTTCAAGTTACTCCTAATTCAAAGTAAGCATGGCATTCATCGACCACATCATAACAATAATCTATAGCAAGGCAGTGAAAATAGTGGAGAGGAAAAAAAGCAGCCTTCTCTAGGAGAGCCGGCCTAATCAGTACTCTCTCTCAACTGTTAAATGTATTTAAACACTAAATTAACAACCCATAAAGGGCCTCTGGTACACTACATTCAAATTAGAGCCAGTTCTTATTTACTGCCACAGAACTGCAAAAGTGACACTTTCCCTGATCACATTAAGAAAAGCAACGGAGTGACCTTGGCGTAATGGAGGTGGATGAGATACGAGCACCACCACCCTCATCCTCCAAAACACACAGATCCACTGTATCCTCAGCCAGCAGGCGGGGATGAAAAAAGAGAGAATGATAGAAAGAGGATGACTGTCCTCATCTACAGTATCATTAAATCATCAGCTAATGGTGTTAGCATCAGTTCAGCTACTTATGCTGAGGCGACCCAGTGAGATTTATGGGAATGACATCTGAGAGTTAGAAAACAGGAGAAGAGAGAAACACTCCAGGAGTCTGGCTCTTATGGTTCTCAGATAAGCCCAGCCAACTTGCATTTCACCTCTAAGTTCTGCGCCGGGGAGTGTTGGTGTCATCTTGTTTAGTGGGAGTTGATGTTCACATATTTAATGCTTTAATTATACCTCAACAGCTGTGCACAGTGATTTAAGTTTATGGATGTGAAAGCTCTTAATTATGAAGCAAAATGCATAAAGTCATTTCTGATGGTGGATGCAGACAATTAAATTTATTTAAGATTTTCTGCAGTGGCAGAGTAAACGGCTTTCTGAAAATGACCCTCACTGAAATGCACAATATGCTATAATATATTCTATAATGTACGATAAGTGTGAATGGCCGCTATCAATCAAGAGCTGGCATTGGCAAGCAACAGATAAATTATGAAATACTTGTATTTCAAATTTACGGCATTAAAAAAGTCTAATTTCTCAACACACCAAAGGACAGGTGACAGCCAAATATGTGAACCACACAAAAGCGCAATGACACATTGAGAAGATATAAATCATAGTGCTGAGCTACACACTCTGTGGCTCCTGGGGAGCTACTCTGATAGGGACAACAGAGAAGCTCACTATTTTTCACTGTTAACCTCTCCAAGCCCAGGTATTTCATTTGTTGATCACTCTTTCCCCTTTGATGAACCCTGATGCAGATTAATGATCGGGGACGTGGTGTACGCTCACAAAAACACACACATGCTCACGTATGAACACACACACAAGCATGCATAGATATCAAGCAGGCATGTTCAGGGCACATTCAGAGACGTTCGCACATATGCATGCATGCACATTCTACAGTATGTGCTCACTCAAGCACCAACACAAAGACTAAATTGCATAGGAGCAGCATTTCCCCTTGCGAAGAATTGAATGTGTGCAAATCCTGTGCACTTGTGTGGGCACGAACACACACATATGCATGCAGAGGCTGTTAGAGGCTGGAGTTAAGCAGCTGTTTAACCTTTTGTTGAGCCTGCCGCTCTTTGTGTGCAAGGGAAAGGAAAGTAAAAGAGCACTGAAACATTGTGTGCATTTGTGTGAGAGTGCGTTAGTGTGTCTGTGCGTGTGTATTTTTACAGGCATAACTCCCCGGCTCCCATCAAAATGACTTCTACTTTAGCATTGCAGGGGGCAAAACAACAACCTGGCCAAAAATGAAAGACCACCACTGACTGCAGGATAATTCTATTATTTGTCAGATGAGATATATTGTTAGTCTTCTGGCCAGTGACAACTGTACACGTTAAAGGTACTGATGTGCCCCCTCAGTCAAGTTCTGCGTGCATTATTTGGCAAATTGAGTCATGAGTGTCGTTTGGTAACAGGCTTCTAGGAACATAATGTGCCACATTTTTCTTTCTTCCTCTCTCAGTAGCCCTTATTCTCTCTCTTACAGCTTTTTCCCTCTCTCTCACCCCCCCTCACAGTCTCTTGCTATTTTTAAAACTCTGTCCTTTTTTCCAGCTGAGTGGCTGAGGCCTGGACTTGGACTGATGATTCAAAAAAAAAAAAAAAAAAAAAAAAGTAATTCCCTTAAATGTTTTTTTAAAAGCCGCAGGAGCTGTGGTATCATAGCCATTATTGATGACATCATTATTATGTATAGCGTCTCTCAGTGAATAATAACCCATTATCTGTCATTTTTTTCTGTTTTTGGCACTGTAAGTTGTAAAGGTTAGGTAATTTATTTTAATGTTCAAAGTGTCAGCTGGTATTGCCATGCACTACTCTCCCTATATATTCCACACTTAAAGGCAGTATTGCTTCACTTTAGCCCAGCTCACAATTCTGGAAAAAATACCTCTCATGAATAATCCACAAATTGTCATTTAATTGTCTTTAGGCCTTATTCTGGGTGGCACTCTTTTCTGGAGGCCAGAATGTAACTGTCACTAAACTAATAAATTATAGCAAACAAAATTATAAGCACAAATATTATCTTTCCCAAAGACTCCCTCTCTCATATTCTTTTATATACATATTTATTGACAAAATGAGGCTATAAATGTATTTTACAATGAAATACACAATCTAGTTGGATATAAATATATCATATATATATATATATATATTTTCATTTAAGGGTTTTTCTTACACCATGAAAAATCGGTGGACAGATTGTGTAATACAAAACATGGAACACAGCAACAAAAAAAGGCCCACATACAAAGACATTTCTGTACAGCATATTCCCCAAAGATGAATAGCTGTTTGGTGGTATGGTCGTGCAGAACAATGAGAAGGATTTCAGGAAAATGGGCTTTGGGGTGGCATTGTACGCATACATTGTGGAGGGGGGAATCAGCACGCTTGAGCGCATTTAAATTTACACAAACTCTCTAGGAATGACAGTGATAAATGTTACACTCTATTCTACAATATGTTTAATGCATAGGTCTGAGGAGTTAAGTTTTCCCCTCTGGTACGAGGCTGCTGCTGTAGTTACCACTATATGTTACATCAGATTCCCTTCCATTAAAATGCCAAGTGGCACAGTGAAGACAGCAGAAGAATATGACACTGAATTTGTTTACCTGTCACCTTCCTACATCCCTCATTTTTTTTCTTGGGTGTGCGCGTGTCTCTGTGTGTGTATGCATGTGTAAGGGGTCAGGCTTAACACATGTTCTCTTTTTAGTGGGAGAAAAAAGAAAAATACAGACCGTACACAAAAAACAACAAAAACAACAATTCCCCCTCGCGTATATAATTATTTAAGACTCTAAACACAAACCTGCACAATATAACAATGATGACATTTTGCAAGTGACTTTTATTCTTTGATCAAACCGCTGTTAGATGCATTGTGGCGCTGGGAGGAGGATTGGTGGGCCTCTTAAGAAACCGCTACCTGTTCAGAAAAAAAGGAAAAAAAAAATCTATGCTTATCAGTGAAGAGATTCAACTGTGACTGGCCACATCATGGTGCATTTCCTGTGCTCTGCCTATGACTGTCACAAAACAACCAGACCACTGCTGTTGACACACGTTTGCACGCGAAAACGCTTCAGCTCTCTCCCTCTCTCTCTGTCACATACACACACACACACACACACACACACTCAAAACAGATACTCACACAGAGGCATACACTTACCTCTACACAGGCACTCGTATGGATTATAAACAAGACTAAGTTAGAGTCTCTGACCTGCATTTGATCTCCTATAAGCAGGGACTGCATGAGCAGCTGAGTGTACCTGCACTGTATATATACCACTGTAAGTGCTGATAAGATAGCATGCAAGCTTGATCTCCTTTAAGGATAAGTGTTTTGGCTCACAGTACACCTGGGAAGACACTGTAACACCTCAGTGGATGTTTTTTTTTAAATTTTACTGTATGCTATGGCACTATATACAGGGCAAAGTACCAACCAGGGATTCACAGAATAAATGCAATGTTCACCCTTGTTCTGTAAGTTTCAGAGGGATTTTGGCGTTATATGGCTTCATGCTGAATATGATTTGGCACGAATCCCACATATATATTTTATTTTTCCTTTTTGTACTGTCGAAAGAATTTAACTTATTTGTTCACTCAGAATGCAAAACACTCATTCTTGCTACTTCAGGAAAAAAAAAAAAAAAAGGAAGATTAGGAAAAAAGGAAAATTAGTCAACATTCAGCCTTTAAAAGTTTAACAAAAAGGAAAATAAAATAAAAGATAAGCTTATTTCAAATGGTGAATGTCTCTTTTTTGTAACAAACTGGTGAAAATACAGATTATCTATTGACTGAGACACCATTTACACTAAAAATGATCAGCAGAAAGACCATCAGCATGCTTGTTGTTGTGTTTGTTCTTGTAATTCCATGGTGTTTTTCTCTCATCTGAACAAAACAATATCACTGCTGAACAAGGAGAGAAGTGGGTGTGCTCCGATTCCAGCTGCACACAATCATTATATTCTTTAGTTTTATGACCCAAACAATAGCTTGAGCCAAACACAGCTCCTAGTGTACTGTAGTGGGCCCACTGTAAAGCCTGTAATATGTAAACAAACAAGCCCGAACTTTCTCTGATTTACAACGTGAGCAGGTCTTGGCCGGGGATCCTTCACCACTTCCAACAGGCCCGGGCCAGCCAGCAATTCCAGTCGCAGACAGCTTGAGCACTTTCGATTTTATACCTCAGCAATTTTTATAGCGTCTTTAGCTCTGCACGCACAGACCGCACTATATCCTCTGGAAAGAGAGAGCATGAGAGAGGTTGGGAGAAAGAGGCAAATAACAATATTGCATGCAAAAAAAAAAAAAAAAAGAAAAAAGAAAACATGTTGATGAAGGATGCTAAGTAGCTAGGTCATGTGACTTGCTGTGGTTTGGGCTGTGATTGGACACTGATGCAGGATGTGGTGCCGTCCTGGCTCCTGATTGAATTGGCTGATGGTACAGTACTGTCTCAGTGCTTCCTTCTCAGATTAAGTAAGGTAGAGTAGCCAAGCCTCTGAGGCTTTTAGCATCTGCGCAAGGTTGCTGTAACTGATACTGTGAAGTTATAATTAAAGGTTCCAACTGAGAGAGCCTTACTTGATGCAGTACACACCTTCCCTCTCTCGTGCAGGATAACTGGAGGGGTGTAGCGGGAGGAAGGAGACCATCTGAAAACTGCATTTCAACCACTGTTTTAGGGTTTGTTTGTTCCCATGCAGATGTGGGTGCAACAGTGAAAGGAAACACCAGGCTACAGCACACCAAATATTTAATATCTCTCTTCCATTTCAGGGAAAATATTGCTGTATACATGAGTAGAGTGGATGCAGTCGGCATTTACAGTAGTGCTTACTGAAAGAAATTGCCATGCTCCTCCTTTACGGCCAAATACTGCACCTAATTACATAAAAACAGTGTCTTTCTTTAGGTCAAAATCTTGGATCAGCCTGAAATCAGTTGATAAATATCATGACTTAGTCCCGATAATTGTATTCAGAATTGATATTATTTCTCTGTCCTGTTATTTAAAGACTGATAAGCCACATTGAGCCCATGTCTTTCACCCTCTGAACAAGGTTAGCTCTTTCAATTGCCACACATTGTCCCCCATTTTTCATTTACCTGGCAGAAAATCAGATGCGACAGTTAAATTTTGACAGTAGAGAAAATCTACTCTTTGCCATTAGAGCTAATGTCATGTTTCTGTGCCAATCCCTCATCATTTTTGGGCCTCATTGCCTATTTTTCTCTATGATATTAAGTATTCAAAGCTCATTTACATTCTTATTTTTCAATTTGCTGCCGCAGTAGTTTAATTTATTCCATATAATTTCTTTTTCTGAGAGGGACATTAATCATTGACTGTACGTTTTAGTGCCTCTGGGATTTTTTTAATCAATAAAATAAAGGGATAAAAGCGTCTACACTGAGCTAGGTTACAAAGGCTGTACAGAGGATTTGTTCTCTTCAATTCCCTCTTTTTTTTTTTTTTTTTTTACAGGATCTGTATATTTGCTCAAATTCAATTATCATAGTCTACCTGTTATGCTATCATGTTGATTAATGTGTTGAAGTTCATTATCTTTTTGCCTTTCAGTATTTGTACATCTTCAGCTTTTTTTGACCATAGAAGAACTTTCCAAAAAGTTATTTCTATTAGCCTTTCTCGGTTTTGTTTGTAAAACAGTGACAAAAGCATGTCTCAGAAATAACACTCATATCAATAAGGGCCTCCCTGTAATGCTCCTGGTAGTTCTATATTTCTGGTCTGTTAAGCTGGAGGCCTAACCACTTTCATCCTCTTTCTTCCTCCCTTTTCTTGTTGTTTCTTCATCCTTTCACATTCATTTTATGCTTGGCTATTCCGTAGGCTATCAGTGTATTAATGCTAAGGCTTAAGCCAAACAGCCTCCGTGAGATAAGCCTCCGGGTCGTCATGTGGCTGTTCACAGTTCATACTCCACTTTCTCCCCTTAGTTGGAAACCCCTAAATCATTTAATAATATTAATCTGTTTTTGTGACCCATTTTTCTGCTTCCCCATTTTTTCCCAAAATTTCCTTTTTTTTTTTCTTTTGGTATTTAATTTCCCTGTACCTACAAGAGACATTACACATCTTCATTTGTTATTGACTGGTTTGAGAGCCTTGACCTTCCGTAGGTATGAATGAAGGTGGGGGTTTGATTGGTGGCTGATGAAGGGGTCTGGGGAGATGGAGGGGGTCTGTAAACTCTGATACATAATACTGTGGGCTATAATACTTTGTGCATGGCTGGGCGCAGGCCTCCTAATCACAAGGAAAAGACCCCACTGTCTCACTCCATAAACCTGGCCCAGTAAGAAGACAGCCATGGGGGCACAATGTCACTTGTAAATCCCAAATTAAACTCAACTGCCCAAAGCTTCCCAGCGTAAAAACATCCTCTCCTCAATCCCACCTCCCCATGTTTTCCCTTCAGCCTTAGAAAGAGTAAGAGCGGACATCGCGGTGATAGCTGTCCAGGTGTCAGTGGTGTCAAGGTTGTGGAGTGGTCAATTTGTCTGCTGGTTGGCCACGTTTGACTTTATGCATGTATTTCATGCCACAAAGCCTCGGCAGCAACCAGGCCTGTTAAAGCCCCCCCTCTCACCCTCATCCCCCACCTCCCTCCCTCCCCTTCTCTCTGCCTTGTCACAGAGCTCTTGTGGAAGTGTGTGTTTACAAAAATAAACAATGCAACTGGGATTGTGTGAAGCTCATATTTAATAAAAAAAACAAACAAACAAAAAAAAGTGTATCCTCTCTTCAAAAGCCTGCTCTTCGCTATTTCGTGGATTGAAAAAGGAATTTCTCCATATGCATACTGGCTAGTATGTGCTTGCTATAGGGGAGGGGGAATGGTCTCCTTGAAGGCAATCTGTTCATTAAGATAATGTGTTAGTTCCAATTAAACTAACATTAAAACGGTCCCTATAAAGAGTTGGAGTCAGCGTTTTTCCCAACTTGCTCTTTTAATTACATCGTTCCTCTCCTGTCATTAAGGATATTAAAAATTCATTAACAAGAATAGTTCTGCGTCACAGCAACAAATCAGGGAGACTTTCATCCCATGTTGTCAAAAGATTATTGCCATTAGTGATTTCATCTGAAAGGCGTTAAGTTCCCCGTAGCAGTGTCTCAGGAGCCGAGTGTCAACAGGTTACTTCCGTGGTAAACTGTCAAGTTGTTAAAGCCACACATTTATTTGCAAGGTGTTTTAATATGGGATTTAATGGAAAAAGAGGGAGACATTTAAATGATGAATGAGTTTTGGCAACATAGGGCTTTATGTGTTGTATTTATCCATTTATTAAATGTACATTTATTTGTGGCGGCATCCAGCATCCCCTCTAATGTGATTCCATTGCCGGCTGTTATGTTTTCCGTCAGTTATATTTCTCGCTCCTAATTTGTTTTCATCAAATGTGTTTATGGCTAGCTGAAACTGTTTTACAGCTTCACTATCGAACCGTTACTGCTGCTGCTGCTGCTGCTGCAGGAAATGAGTATGTCCATGAATAACATAAGCCCTGCCAGTGTGATCCTTTCCAGAAAGAAGGAAGAGGGAGGAAACAAAACTTACATCTATGCCATATCACAACTACAGGTTCATCCTTATGGTACAGTACATGCGCTTAATGTATAATTTATAGTTGATGAAACTGACTTGCTAGTACAGTAAACACCAGTGCATCACCCAGGCTAACTCACTAATGAAGAGGATTAAACTGATAAAAACACATGGGAAATGCAGCAGGTGTTAATGTGAAAACAATTATGGGTTTGGCATGGAAGTGAAAAATAATTAAATGAATAAATG
The DNA here is from genome assembly GCF_902150065.1 of Myripristis murdjan. Lineage (NCBI taxonomy): Eukaryota > Metazoa > Chordata > Actinopteri > Holocentriformes > Holocentridae > Myripristis > Myripristis murdjan. Next base: position 17,273,900 of record NC_043994.1, on the reverse strand, counting down.
TAAAACAACAGCTTTGAAGTGTTTCATTGGCACTGAAATGGTCTTCGTGCCCCAAATATTTCCCTCGTGGTATCTGTTAACAACTCCATGCAAATCTTAGTATTAAGGAAAGGTAGCGAAGCCGCATGGGGAAATAATTGGTAAAATGTTGGAGAAATATTGTAAATGTTAAGCTAACCTTTTTCACGCACGTTAAACATAAAGGCCAAAACCCAGACTCCAACCTCCACCTCCGATCCTTGCCAAGCCTCGACTCTCCTCTCCCTGTCCTTTGATGGCAGATATCATCAGTAGGACCCAGATATTGAAATATAACAACACTGCCCCTCTGCTGGCCTCCCTAATATCAACATTTTGTCATGTGATTTGTATGAAAATTAAAAAAAAAAAAAAGGGCTAACAATGATTAATTGTCAAGGTCTGGCTTTGCTTCAGAGCTTCCTGCAGACAGTAGGTGAAGGATGTGCAGCTGATGAGGCTGGTGAGCTTCTTAACACTGATTTGATTTGTTTCTGAAGTGAATTAGAGCATCCAGGGGAAAAGTACAGGCTACCCCTGCAGAGCCTGTATTTAGGACAATATATGTCACTTAAACACAACATTAATGCCATTTTCATGAACGAGGGTGGGCGGAGGGATTGGCTGATAGGGTTTTGTATCACTTCCCATCTCATCAGTGCCTGCGTTAGTATTAGTGATATGGGTGTTCAGAACCAGAAGCGCAAAACAAATGGGTCACAGCACTTATTTTTTATTAATTCAAACACAGATCTAACCATAAATGGATAGTTACTGGACCAGTCACCAGAATGAAACAGAAACCAGGCGAAAACAGAATTTTACATCACGCAAACCTTTATTTTGAGTTATTTTAATATCTGAATTTGCAAAGGGCCACTGATACAGCCAAAAAAAAATTAAGAACCGTGAATCATTACCAAGGAGTGTGACCAGTGCATGAACCCATTCCACTTGTGCACCTTCACTGAAAGCTGAGAAAAAACATAACGTCACTCCATTATTAATATTCCATTAGAAGCTGTTGTGAATTCTATCTCTGTGCAGCCACCACTGTATCACAGAGCACTGAAATATTCATATCCCCCTAATTAATTGGCATCAGAGGGGTGCTTTGTTTTGTTTTTCAAGTAGTACAACTGTAAAGTAAGACAGAGATTAGACTGAAATATTCAGAGTACACCATGGCAGGTGATGGGATTAGTGTATGAAGTTATGGAATAAAAAGAAACATTATCTATACACATCCTAATCCCCTTCATTATCTAAATGATACTCAGAGATAATTCAACATTGGGGTGTTAGTATGGACCTTTGTTGGAGAATTGTTGCCACAATAGCTGGATATTGAGCAGGTATGTAGGTACTTATGTTGCCCCCCCACCCCCTCCATTCCCACCATCATCATCACCACCACCTATCCCACAAGTGCAGTTATTGAATCGCATTACGTTGCTCTGTGGGGCTCCCATTACTCACCCAGGCTAATCTGTAATGACTGGCTATCATCAGCCAGCCGAGCCCAGATAGGTTCTCTCATTGATTATACTCAGACTAAAGGAAAAAAAAAAAAAAAAAAAAAAAAAAAAACATAAACAAACCAAAAAAAGATTTCCAATGGCCCAACACAAAATACTGATTATGAGAACCTATTTTCGCACCCCTGTTGACTTCACTCCAATACCACTCGCTCTTAACCCAGTTATGTATTTCAGCACACCCTGCTCTCCCTGAGAAGAATATGTTATTGATCAGGGGTGTGTGTGCATGGGCTTGCATGTGCACATATGTGTTTTCATGTATGTGTGTGCATGTTATTGTGCGAGTTGTGGATGGACAGCTCTGAGCCTCTGTTTTTACATACTGGCCTTGTTCTTATTGGCTTCGGTCTGGGGACCCATATCCCAGCTGTGTTGGAGATCCATCAACCCTGACAGGTCTATTGTACCACCACTCTTCACAGGCGCTGACCAATGACACACACTAAGATATCACTTTCAATTGGAAAAACATTCATACAGAGGGATGGAGGTGCATTTTCAAATGATTGCTGCAACTAACAGGAGGCCCAGGCCAGCAAGCTGATAATTTAACTTTTTTATGTGCATCAAAAAAAAAAAAAAAAAAAAAAAAAAGAAAGAAAGAAAGAAAAGAAAAGAAAAGAAAAGAAAAAAGAAAAGAAAAGAAATCTTGGTCTCTATTCACTATGATAATGCCCCAAGAGCTTTTGGTTGGCCTAAATAGATAGCCCAGAAAGATGGGGTTGAGAAAGTTACTTTCCGAATGATTATAAACTTAAAATTATGCTCAGAAACATACCCCACTGACACATAATCTGATTACTTAATGGTCATCTTTGGATTATTTCATGATAAATTCATGTGCATGCAACTAGATAAACTATTAAAGCCCTGAGAGGCTGGAATCTTACAGCATCAGACAATATAAAAACAATTTCCTTTTCAAGCATGTTTCTCAGTAATCCAACAAGTACTTATTTTCCACAAGTACATTTAATCCTAATACTGTGTTTTCATAGCAAATGTAATTGAATTGCATTGCATCAGATTATGGTAATGACTTTACATGTATCTATTACTCCTCAACCCTGATGACAGTAGATTTAATTACAGTATATGTCAGCATCATAACTTATCACTAATAGTCTAGTTGTGATTGGAATGAGTGTGTATATGTATGTAGGGTGGAAACAACAGCAACACTATCTATCTATCTATATATGTACATATATGTATATATGTATGTATGTATGTGTGTATACACACACACACACACACACACACACACACACACACACACATATAATATATATATATATATATATATATATATATATATATATATATATATAATATATATTTTATATATATATATATATATATATATGTATGTATAGTTTTTTAAGGTTTTTTAGGAGGGAAGGAGATCCCTCTTATGTTTATGCTGCTTGAAAGAAGCCATATGACAGATGTCATAAATAACTAGTCCAAGAACAAATTAATGTCTTCCTGAGCAGTATTAACTTCAATTCATGGGCCTCAAAGAGACAACTCCACTCCAAACTAAACAAATAAATGGGCCTTGATGGTGCTAAGAGGCCCGAGGATTCAGAGTTCCAGAAATGAATGGGTATTTGAATGATTGCTGCTGTGACAGGCTTGCTGTGATAGAATAACACATTCTGTTGAACAAATAGGCCCTTGAGTGCTGGCTGGTCCCAGGGGTCTGTCTATAGCCCCCAGGCTATGGCTCTCAGAGAGATGGGCTGCTCTCAGCATGGCTGTACCCTGACAAACACTGTCTGACTCTGTAACGCTCTGTCCCAACGCTACTGCAGGCATGTTGTTAACACATACACACACATACATGAACACTTCCCTTGGTGTGTGCATTCTGAGTGAATTAATAAGTAATGCTGGAGTGTGTTGTGTAATTGTGTCAAAGAGAGAGACAGAGAGGACATGGAATAGGGAAAAGGAGAGAGGGGACTTATGATTCATTTGACCATAGGTCTGGTGCAGCTAAATACTTTTACACTGCGGCTCATTCACTGGAACTGATAATCTTAACTAATCCTTCACTCCAACTCAAGGGACTACCACTGAAGATCTCACCCGGCCATCAAAATACTCACCATTGTGATTCATTTCTACCCCAGGATTTTTTGATGGAGGAGGAGAAACATACCTCCACTGTTGTTGTGTCTGTGAATAAAAATCCATTTTCTCCTGGGTTTACCTTGTCGTAGCAGTGTGCTACACAGGTTTTTCTTACATGAAAATCCTCGAGCTGAGGTAAAAACACTGGTGTTCAGTGGTGCCCTGAGAGACATGTTTCTGCCATTGTAATGGCATGAATCCTACACTGCAGCCCGGCAGCCCCACACAGCATGCTTTTTGATGATGTCACAGGTTAGATCGGCACCATTGTAGGTACAGGCTACCAGAGAGCAACTACACACTCTTCTAGCATCTGTTGAAAAAGAAACACCCTCCCAAGCCCCTTTGACACAGCTTTTTTTTTTTTTTTTTTTTTTTTTTTAAAGGAGAGCTGGACAAAAGCCACAGTTTCTTCTGTGATATCCTGTTAAGGCTGTTCTGGAGCCAGCCAAGCATAGCCCTCCTTCAGAGAGCTGGGGCAACATCATTCAGCTTCCTCCTTGTGATCCAAGGCACACAACAAACCCTGTGGTCCACAGCTCAGTGGCCAGGGAAAAAGACCCGTCACACAATGTCTTTTACCCGTACGCACATTCAGCAGCATGCACATTATGCATCGCGCCCGTTTGGGCATGTACTACACAACACAAACACACGCACGAACGCATGCACGCTCACACACACACACACACAACCATGCTTGCACACTCACAAACGCACAAGGAAAGCGAGTTTCAGTGTTAGAAAGGCACTCCATGATGTAACTTTTGACATGACTTTGTGTTACAGGTATTTGTTAACATAGCTTTCATACTTTAATTTCACATGGAAAAGTTGAGCCTTGGTTTTGCTGTATCTGCTGCAGTTGGTCAGCAGTGAAACACAATACTTCTTATGAACATGACATCACAAGTATCTGCTGTTGAATGGTTCTCATGTTGGGTAAGAATGGGAAAACAAAGGTCTTTGTGTGGTTTGCTAAGAAGAGACATCCATGTTGGTGCTCCAATAGACCCTCTGTTTCCACTGAGCTCAATTAGACCAGAGCTAACTCTGTATAATTAACACCCCCAACAGAGTAATCAAACAGAATCTAAATTAATGGCAATAGTGAGGTATTGACGGAAGGGGGCTGAGGGCTGGGGGTGGACAAAATACAGAAAGCATATCTCAGGGGCAAACATGATAGAATTACAAAATGAGCAGCTTGCAAACTGTCTCAGCTTTGATGAAGAAACGATTAATTATTCCCCTGGTGGAAAAGGTCCCCTATTGTCTAAAGCTAATTTGTCCCTTTTGGCTACTTCCCTGCCCCAGAGGCCTGTCTGTCTCAGGTTACCCCCCTCCTCCTTACCAGCCCACTGCCACCCTGGGTATCAGCATCTCCCAGCTCCAAAGACAACCACAACCCTGAGTTAGGCCCAGACAGTATTTTGTTTGTTAAGTGTAGCCCAAAGATCTGGGCCCTTGGGAAAAAGATGAAAGGAGGAGTACCGCCTCCCTCTCAGGGAAGGGATCAAGCAGGTCAATTTCCTCTGACTTTGTCCTGTCTTGGAGTTTGTATTCCCTCAGTCCACAAAGGCCACCATTGGACTGGACCGGAGGCTCAGTCTCTCTCAGCTGCCCTGTCCTTGCCCCCATTTGATTTCATGGAATAATAGATGGCAATACATGCCTTCAAAGCACAACTCCTCTTTTTTAGGTGAAACAAGAGATAACACTCCCTAGAATGGAAGGGACATCCAAATAGAAATAGATACTGTATAATTCTCCCCAGTTTCAACACAAATGTGTTTTGGTACACTGTGAAAACAAGAGACTTGTAGGAGGAAACATATTCTTCTTTAACATGATTAAAATGGTGTAAAATGTCGCATTTTATTTCAACTATTGTTAAATCATCACTGCTGTCCTCTTTTTCTTCCCCCTACTATTTAGCCCTGAACAATTTCTCATGCTTTCCAGATAATGAAATTAAATACATTCACATTAGGCCTGACAGTGGATCCAGTTCACATTTAAATGCAATTTAAAAGGGGCATATATTTGCATAGTGAATTAAAATTAAGACCTAATTATGCAAATAAATTATCGAATGCGACTGGGGATGGTTTTCAATTCAGTTAATATCTCATTTTGTGAGACAATAGTCACTTGATAGTCCAAACGACATTGCACACATTTTGCTGCAGACCCACACAATGGTGTTAAATATTCAGGTGGTATTTAATTACCAAAAAAATTACAAGCAATGCTTCTTAAGTACACCTAGAAGGATCCTCCTCCCTCAGGAATTAGGTTGCCTTCATACAAACCCCTTAATTCAATTTGTATGAGCCCTTTTGAAACAGATAGCAGTGAAATGGAATATAAGTATGGGTCATCTTCAGACTTCATGTTAAGTAATTCAGTGAGCAATGAGCATGTGTATTAAAATACATATTATGTTTTATGAAAATATAAATATAAAGGTTGATGTTGTGTTAGAAAGTTGACAAGTTTGCTTCGATATTGGAACAAGATGGAGGACACAACTCAGTGTACTAGATTACTTAGCAGACCATTCAAGTATTTTTTTTTTTTTTTTTTTTTTAAGAAGGCTGTGGAGACCTCTGGATCAGATTAAATTCTACCTATTGATTGAACATGTTTATTTATGAAATGAAACCAGGCACTATGGTGTTTGCTAAGTGCTAACTGAACAGTTGATTAGCATTTCTAAGAATTTTTAAACTTATCTTCCAAATATTTATGACCTCACAACAGGAGCAGCTCAAATCCCTAAAGAGCACCGGTCTGATGAGCATCATGGGAACAAAACGAGAAGCTCTTGGGCCAAATCAACTGAACAAACAAATAAACTATCTCCTTACCACCATACCCAGTCTGACAGAGAACAAGCACAGAGGGTCACCGCAGATAAGGAATCTCATAGTTTGCATGAATAAATAATCATACAAGAGATGCCTCCAGCAGGGGTCCTCCCTTGTACAGGGAGCTGTCAAAGTGCCTGAACTAAAACCTTAGCAAGTAATCAACCCTAACTGTTGGGCCAAAAACACACTTTCATATTGTATATCTCTATATTTAATTAGAAGCCATTTAAAGCCACACCATTAAAATACAAGACGCAACTCTTTGGTACTGGTAGATGATTTTTATGTTGGAGAGGTCTGTTGGTAGTAAGGCTTAATTAAAAATCCCAGAGGGCTATGTATGTATTAAAAAGGGATTGGGAGGAAGAAAAATACAACTTTCGTTCATGCTGATGCTCCAGATTTAGGCAATGAAAGTATGGGAAATGAATAGGAGAGGGTTAATGAACTGGCCAAACATGACGTTTGCCTCAGTATTAATTAACACAGTTGTAAAACAGAGAGAGCTGTGAAGGCAGGCTGTTAAAGTGAAAAAAGGCTTTCGTGGCAGCGTGATGGCGCTTTTTGTTGGTTTATTTTTATTCTCTTTACTCTAAATTCTCAGGATAGCTGCAATGTGGTTTCAAAACAGTCTGCATAAAATGCACTCTTCATGATGTCATTATGAGATCGCACCTCATGCTGACAGTTAATTTTTTCTCTCTCAGAAATGAATCATCTTTGTCAAACATCACCAGGTTCTTTCATGTATTTGGCTAATAGGAACTTCAAAATAATTATAGGACTTATAGGACTAATCCCTAAGGAAGATGAAAAAACTCCAGAAAAAAAGAAAACAATGATTTTCTGTGTAAAATTATAGGCAATCAGAATTAATAATGTTATCCAGTCTCCAGTGTGCTGTATTTGGCATCTCTTGATCTAGTTTATCTCTGACCAAAACAAACAATACGCTGACATTTTATTCATACTGTAACATATTTTATTTAAGTAATAATAAAATGTTGTATTTCCCAGTTGGAATCATGTGAAAGGGTGAATATTGTGTTAACTGCCAGCTAAGCAGCTGTGTGCATATGCAACTTTATGTTGTTTTAAACTTTCCTTTATGATATGACTAACATTGTGCAACCAGGCGGTGCATCTAGGGGAGGTGGAGGATGAAACAGGTGGAAGGTAATGAAGAGTATCATAGGGTAATTGATGACCCTTCCTCAGCATTGGGGATATTGTTCCAAGGCTTAATCTTTGTCATCAGAGAGAGAGAGAGAGAGAGAGAGAGAGAGAGAGAGAGAGAGAGAGAGAGAGAGAGAGAGAGAGAGAGAGAGAGAGAGAGAGAGAGAGAGAGAGAGAGAGAATAAGAGAGAGGGGTGGGGGGGTAGTAAGAGAGAGAGAGAGAAAGAGAGAGGCTTACTGTGTCAACTTTCTCTCTCTCTCTCCTGTGGGTCAAGTAAACAGCCTTCGCAGGGACAGCTCTGGGGCTGGTGTCTGACCAGCCAGGCTGAAAATGGCCCTTGTCCATTCCTGCCATGTAGCATTTCTTTCCCCAGCTGTTTGTCCTTTGTCATGGACACAGCTAGTAATAAGAAGAGCCAACATATTTATGGAGTGGCCGACCTCGCTGGTACACAGGTCTTTTATCTGCTGGGCACAAAACAGCTTTGTTACTCTTTAACAATTCACAAACCTGCACAGTAGTGGAGAGCGGGAATCTTACAGAGAGGGGAGTGTGCATGCTGTGCACCTACTGCAGGCCGGCGTGTGTGTACACGCAAACATGCACATGTGCTCGCATGTATGTGTTTCAAAGTGACATAAATAGATGCAAGTCAGAAATCTGTTTCTGTATTTTATCAAGCTAATCTCCCCAAATGAGAGGAGCTTATTGTTTCTTGCATCGCTTAAAAATCTACGGTCTGCCTCGGCTCTGACCTTGAGGCCAATTAGAGTGTTCATGGTGAGTGATTTGTTTTGCCGTGTGTGGTGGCTGTCCACTCAGCAACATTTATGAGTGATTAGTTAAGCTTCGGCTGAGTTCTATGAAGAACCTGTGAGGAGCGACAAAGCAACATTCAGATGGCTCTAGTAAGAGGAGTCCAGGGTAGGCTTAGGAGTGAACTTTGGTAGAAAAAGAAATGAATGATGAAGTGAACAAAGAAGCCCTTTGACAGCTCTGGAGTGTGTGTGTGTGTGTGTGTGTCTGTGTGTGTGTGTGTGTCTGTGTGTGTCTGTGTGTGTCTGTATGTGCCTGCGTGTGTTTTCAAGAGGCAGGCAGGGGATTCCCCTCTAAAAGGCAAGTCAGTGTTAGATTATAGTGTTGTATTAACAATAAACATAAGAACATCTGCAAACATACCGTACAAAACATATTGTCATATCCATTGTTTTATTTTAAATTTACCATTGTGCCTAACCAGAAGAACAATGGGGTGTACTGTAAACTTTCTTAAAGTAAAATTTACTTTAAGAGTGTCTTAAATTTATTGGTGCATAGGACATGTGACCTTACTTACGTCCAAAAAATGTCAAAAGATATTTTTTTAATGTAATTTAGTATCCACATTTTGGTTTTAAGTCTGCTATATAGTCTATAGTTATATTTCATGTCGTGTTTAACATCTCAATTGCAGGACTTTTATCAAGGTTAAAGAGTGAGAATATGACCTCCTTAATCAATTAATAGTTCTCATAATGTAATGGCAGTTGTATCTAATGAATACTGTTAAATAGCCTAAATGCATTTTAATCCTCTCCATCAAAGCATGATTACAAAGGACGGGTATATCAAGTGGTCCTTTCATTTGGTTAACATGATCAAATTGACTCCTATGCCGTGAGAGATGACACCAGTGGTAATTAATTTCTCCATTAAGGGTGGCCGATGTGACAGCCATGCAAACAGAGCCGACTGACTGGGAGGACACGATAACTTCAGCAAACAGAGACAACCCAACTGCTGAGGAGCAATGGGTAATCACATTATCCGTCTGCAGGGACAGCGCTGTTCATTAAAATAAAACAACACAGCCTACACTGTCTGTCGCTGGATCATCAGCATATTTGCAGATCCAGCAGATTTTCATCGTGGCTATGCATTTACATATAGTAATGAACTTTTTAAAATTCATTCCAAATTAGTCAAGTGAGCTAATAAAGCCTGTGGGTATTGCCATCAGGGGCCTGACTCGCTCGTAGTTGAACAGTTTCTATTATTCATTTTTATAAACTGTTGAGCAAATGAAACAAAGTGATTTATCACACGAAGACAAGATATGCTGTGATGATGAGATGTTTATTTAGTTGATATTCTGTACGTGGGGGGAAAGGAAAGTCTCAGATCGGTTGGCTTATGAACTGATTGAATTTAACTCAAATCTCTCTCTTATCTGGATTATCACGCAATGCCAGAATGACATAGAGATGATAAAACAATACCTAGAAAGAAAATGGAATATTTTCTAACACTGGTCTTATGTATATTTAATGACTCTTAATCCATTCACTATGGATTGCAAACATCTCATTTCCAGTCACACCACTCTTTCTATAACCTTAGCCCCCACCCCCCTGTTAAATACAAATAATTTGTGCCTGCTTCTTCAGTGAGCTTATTAAATATTCTGTGTATTTATCCATGAATGTGTGTAAGTGTGAGACTGCCTGTGCATGCCTGCAGGCCGTCTGCTTGCCTGTGGGGGTTTTGATGAAAAGTGAAACCAACAGTTTCTCTTCCAGCAGCGAGACCCAGGGGCTTCTCCCTGGGAGGGACGATTGTCCAGCATTTTCACCACAATGCTGCCATATGGGGAACAGAAGGATCAGCCACTGGCTCCCTCCCAGAGCAAAGGCAAACACCAATCCACATATGCATAGAAGTGGTCATTTAGAGCCACCACTCTTTACCATAACAACAGATGAAACACAGGAGTCATTTTGTTTCCACTAAGATCCGTTGTTCCAGGGGCTCACCGCCTCTTAAGCCTGCTCCATGTGAGCCTGGATAAACTTAGGGGCCCAGGCCCGGGTGTAAATAACAAAGGAAACCTCACTTACATGCTTCCTAAATCCTGTCGAAAAGGAGGGAAAAACTCTCCATTTCCTCATCTTCTGGAAATGAGCTTAACACGGGACAAATGAATTTCTAAGTGGCTGTCCATTTTGTGAGTGTTTTATTGTTCTAGGCTAGCAAATCTGGAAATCTACCAGAATTAAACAATGAAAATGTTTCTTCTATTTTATTTCAGTTCGTATTGATCAATTGTATGTAATTTTGACTTAGAAAGAGGAAAAATAACCTCTAAACATTAAGTTGATCTGGAACTGTAATGTTAGAAAAATCTCAGAAATTAGTTCTTTCCTTAAAGAGCTGCCACCAAATATAACATTAACATTTAAGAATTATTCACAGACTAACTTTGGATGAACAGCATTATACTATCAGCCTTTCCAGCAGGTTCAAAATTGGGAATGCTTATTGAAATTCACAATGCTTTTTTTCCCCCATAAGAAAATACATTACATTTCAAATACATTTCATTCCAATTATAGTGTATTTGAACTTTTAAAAGCCCTATTATTTCAATTTTGCATGCATGTTTCTAGGAATGAACTAAATTTCAAATGTGACAGTAATTATTTTTTAAATTTAAAAATACCAAGTTACTTGTAAAAATATGCATACTTATATACTGTGTCATAGCCTAACATTATTACCTAAAAACAATTACATTTGTTTAACAAAAGCAAAACTGAATGTTGCCTTTTAAAGCATTTGAAACAAAAGTGATTATGGTTCACACACACATACTTGTGACTGAATGACTCAAAAATGTCTCTTGATGTTGTTGACAAACAACTTTGCATCGGCAGGTGTCAATGTTCTCCTTGCTGTCATTTCACTCATTTTATCATTGAAAGCAATGAGCCGCTCGGTCATTCTGAGCAGGGGTGCAAGTGGTTCAATGTGTATTTCAAAGCTGGTCAGCCAGTCAGGCTGCCACTTAAGAGCAGCAATATTGTAATAATGACTCACTGATGGGAAGGTCGCAGTGGAGCTGAACATCTCACATTCCTCCAGCACTGGCTGATCATTACTTTAAGAGAATAATGCATTACCCTAAACAACCTCAGGATTTCAACCACCCACTAACACACACACACACACACACACACACACAGCTACTTCAAACTGGTACATTGAAAAAGGCACTTCACTCAAGTTTTACAAGTTTCTACAAGTTTGTTTCAAATTACATACATAGATGGTTTTCTTTATTTTCAATGACATTTTCATTTAAATACCTTACTTTTTTAATGCGTACCAAACCAAAGATCCAACAGTAATGCTGACCATGTGCTAATAATCATAACACTGTTAACAATATTTTTGTGAGATAGATAGATAGGTAGAGAGAGAGAGAGAGAGAGAGAGAGAGAGAGAGAGAGAGAGAGAGAGAGAGAGAGAGAGAGAGAGAGTTAAAGACAGTTAAAAAACAGCCAGGGGTCATTTTCCACTTCTGTAAATTCAGCCTTGATTCTTAATGTGAGGAGATCATAGTAAATCATGACTGCTTGTGAAAGAGCCATAGAGTGTGCCAGCCAAGTTTATTGGATAAGATATGTAAGACTGCAAACTTGGTGGAAGTATTTATCAGGGGCAACCTAATGCACTGTGTTTAAGCCACATCCGATCCCAGTGAAATATTATACAGAGTTTTAATATCCAGAGGGTGTCGGGCTGGAGCGAGAGGCAGTCAGCTGCTTCAGTATAACCAAATGTTACAGTATAAAACAGCGTGTCGCGCTGCCATTTGACATGGTGGAATGAGATTAGATGGAATTCATTTCTAAGTGAGGGGAAATTACAAGCCTATTGGCACCCCCCACTCCGACAGCAGTCTCTGCTCACCCCTACCAGTGGCCCAACAACGGAAGGGTAGTCGGGCATGAAGAGTGACATGAACAACGAATGACCCTGCAACCACATCTGTAGCCACCGTCAGTGTACAGCAGGAGGAGGCTGAGCTGTTTTAAAGGTCAGATCGGTGTGAGGTCACAGCGTATGTCTGGTGTTCACGGCACAAATCGGCACTAGAGGTAAATCGTAATCATTTTTTTGTCAATTAAGAAAAAAAACACTCTTCTGATTTAAGAAATATTTAATTTCACCTTGCTGCCATTTGAGCTGAAATGTAGTTTAATGACAACACATCAGCGTCATCATCAGTGAATTAATCTTTTTTATAGAACCTCATCCATAAAGAATTCTTTTGAAACAACAGAAATGTCATTTTGTTCAAGTCACCACACTTTGCTGCTTATTGTTCCTCTGGTGCTGTGACCAGAGGGAGGCCCTTGACATTGTGATCCTTTAACACACGTCTTAGGGTTTCCGGCACATCAGGATGACACCTCGTGAAAGGGGACCTCCACCTTTGGCTTCTCCAGGAGAACAACACGTGTCAGCGGCCCCCCGTGGGCCCTGTCAGGGGGTGAAGAGGTTAGGCACTCTGTGCGGCCGCACAGATCTCCGTCTTCTTGAAGACCACCATAATGACTGCTAATTACGCTGCCATCTGTGGGGTGGGCTGTGTTATGTAGACACCTGTTCATTAAGGAGGAGAAAGAAAACTTTTCTCTCGACAGCATGTTCTATACGAAAAAAAAATGGTGGATTCAATAGCTGTCTGAGCCCTCATGATTCAGGCATACTGAAATGCAAGATTGTCTCACTCTATTTATTCTAAAATGAAGAATTTCAGGCTATAATGGTCCACCAAAAGCTGCAAATGCACCCATTTCAGCACCATTTTAACCTACATAACACAATTTATTCAATGTGACACTTTTTGACAGCGCTATTAGCAAAAAGATAAAGATTATAATAAAACTTAATAAACCTCATAGCATGCAGAATTGAATTCTTCTGTGCTGCTAATGAGTGAATGGACTTGGTGTGATACCTTTCCAGCTTCGGAAGGCATCAACAAGGTTAATCAGACCATCGGGCAGCATTAGTAGGAGGGTGTTTGGAGGGGAAGCCAATAAAAAGCTCTTAGATATCTGTTGATGGGGACTACAGCCTGTCAATTCTGTGGCCCTAAGAGGTGATCTGCCATTACCAACTCACAGGAGACTAATGAGAGCCATTCTGTTGCCAGCACCATGGATAATATGTCAATACTCACTCAGGCTGCGTTGAATGCTCCCAGTTTTAAATTGTTTTTCTTTAACTTAAACATTCCTTTATGCATCAGAGATACAGCCACCTCACTCTTTGGAGCATTTTGTAAGTAAAAACTTGATAATACATTATTTCTCATTTTACATACCGCATACAGCAGAATCTCAATACTGTGCTGAACTTCTTATACTATGAAAGGCTCTAAATCTGTTTCCCCTCTTTGAACATCCCCAGACACATTCATCTAATCCCTATCTTTCAGTTTAAGATTTATATAAACGGATTATTGCTAAGCATCACATATTTCAACATTTTATCTGTTGAGCTTATGACTCCATTTAGCTTTAGATCCTCCCAGAGTGAACTAGCACAGCAATCATAAAGTGAGGGCCAATTAGGATGTTGACGGATTGATTTTGGAAGATGAATTTGGGATGTAAAAGGTTGACATAGCTGCTGTGTCTCTTTCACTGCGTGTGTGGCTCCCAATTAAGTGAGGAGAGGCAGTTTTTTTTCTCTCCAGGATCAGAGTGTCTCCCTGACAGATGAGCCACTAATGAGAGCAAATCTCACTAAATCCTCAAGAAACATGATGAATTGAATCATGTTCACCCTGTTCATTTGTTGTGCTCACAGATGAGACAAAATGCAACATTTATCTCGTCAACAAATAGCAAATGAGTAGGTGGGTCCATCATTCAGGCTGTTGTTCATGCAATGTCTGACTTTTTAATATAATGTTAGACTGTGGATTCACACTGGAGGCTGGTATTGTTCCTGATACTGTATTTTCTATCTTCCCTGTCTTTAGTCTATCTTGAAACATGGTATGGAGGTTGAATGCAGACATATGTTAAGTCCTGAGGCCTCAATCTGCCTCTCTCCCTAATATTTATAAGACAAATTAAGGAGGCTATCTCTCTCATTATCACACTCCAAACACTCACCATATGTATCCCTATTATTAGACAACCAGCAGAAGATGTCCTATTTTCAAAGGTAAATTACCAAGTCTAACCTTAATTGGTTAGAAAACGTTGTTTAGTGGATGGTATCAAAATCGGGCTTGGGAGAGAATCCGACAGATGGCTTAGTCTTATGACTTGTATTAACACCTTCGAAGTTTAATGAACTGTTAATTGCTTTTCTAATACATAATGGGACCATTGAAATACAAGCAGTAATGCAAACAGATTAGGGTGTAGACAATAGATAAACACACGTCCTGTTCAATGTCACCTTTACGTACCTTGAAAAAAACAAAACAAGCCGGGGGACGAAAAGAGCAAAAAATGCTCCTTTAGAAGCGAGGGAGGAATTTTGAGTTTCCTGTTGAACTGAAATTGCACAATTTAAATTATTTGTACAGTCAAAATTGTACAACATTACTGGGCTCTAACAGACCTTGGTCACAAAGCATGTCAACTAATACAGAATATATTTTTTATGCCGCTCTACCTGGGCACAGGAGGTTTTTTCTGTCCTGTCCTGTGGGAGGGTATTTAGTGTAAAAGCATCTCTTCCAACTCACCTGACTTAATACCTTTACTCTCCTGATTCACAGCAGTAGTTCATCTGTCTGTTTTAGCTGCGCTTGTAATATGGTGTGCATTGTACTTGAGCACCCATACATGCACTCCTACCTTTAGAGGTAGTACTTTATTAAATTAAACCGTCTTTAAGGTCAATATACTTCTCTAATGAGTTGTCTCTTTTGATCATCAGAGGTTAGATTGTACCTTGATCCTCACTCCCTTTAATGGTGTTGGCGTCACAGCTAAGCTAACACAGCGCTGGTGTTTTTCATATTTCAGCTTAAAGTCGGCGGCAAGTAATGCTTTGCATGCTTAAAATCCATTTCCATAACTAAGTGTAATTTCCCCTCAGTTTGTTCCTGTTTAATGAGGTGAAGTCTTGTTTGTATGCCTCCCAATGTCACCAGAAAAGTCATTCAAGCGGCTGTGTCAGAATTAAATCAAATTAGCATTACTACACTGCCATTTTACATCAAACTGTTCAAGTAAAAACATTTAGCTTTAGTCGGTTTTACATAAAAATTTGCTTTTCCATTTCCAAGTAAATCCGTTGTTTCATTCAGAATTGTCGGAGGGGCTTTAATGATGGAATGTGTAAATGAGTTGAAGGGATGGGGTTGGGGGAGGGAAGGGTGGGGGGTAGTAGGGGAGAGAAAATGACCAACATTGATTTATCCTGGCTGTTCTCTTGTCTGGTTGGTGCCGTCAGAACACCTCGCTGCATCCCATTCCCTCCCATTATCTCCCCGCGATCACCGCAGTCCAACGAGTTTCCTACAGGGTCATAAATACTTCTCCCAGACCCCATACTGCTTCCACATCATCCTGCAGACACCGCCTAATGACAGCAAAAGACATACCATGCATCCTCTCTCTCATGACTGCCTTGCTTCTCTCTGTTCATACACATTTACAGTGGAAGAGGAACGTATACCTACACCATGAAACACCGGCAGCAGAATATACCACAGACTTTGCATTTAAAACGGCACATTGATGCAACATTTATGAAAATGTTGCACCTGATTAATGCGCGGAATGACACTGTTTCCCAGTGTGAAAGTCGCTTTTGTGTGGTGTGCGTTTAAGTGACAGCTGGTATAAAGGTAACCAAGATAAGTCCAAGCCATGAAACTTAAAACAATAAAAGGAGGAAAAGCTGTGTTGTCAATCATGAGCTTACATGATAACAGAAATATGCACTGAGTCAAAAATTTCCAACACTCCTTGATGGGAAGGAGACAATCTATTCAAGACAATTAATCAAATTAATTATTCTGACGTGCTGGTCATCCGAATCAATTAGAGAGCAGCACACAATGAGCCAGCAGCATAAACAAAGTCCTTTTCCCCCCAAACATTCCCATCCACGGCCCTATTAGAGAGAAAGCGACATTCATCAACCACTTACATATGAGCTGGAAAAAATGAGAGCCATCTCATTCACCATGGCTAGGAGGCGAGGTCAAGTGGGCGGTCAATTGTGTCATTGTTCCACTGATCAATTGTGTGTACAGTAAATAGCAAACAAGTTGCTTTTCATTTACCCGTTTGCAGGGGGAAGCAACACATTCCAGACAAAACCAATGACCTCTGACGAAAAATTTGGCAAGAGTGCGGGCCTTGAATTTCTGAATGTGCCTCTTCTAGTTATGGTATTCTGCTTTAATGCCTTGAACTAGGATTTTCCAATAATTTTTCTCTGCAAGTAGCTTCAAACTTAATAAAACATTTTTTCCCATATTGGACAACAATGTCACGTACATATTCTGTATCTGCTGGTTACAGTGTTTCACTGAGGCTACATCCCCAATTGTATTGATTTTAATATTCACTCCCAAGATGCCATAGTTTTACTGTTTCATAGCTGCATCATTATATCAAATATCAAGTATCTATATGTCTTTATTTTATACACATTTCCCTGTTATTAATCAGGGAATATTTGGTATCTTTGGAAACCTTGGGATGTCCACCAGAATTTAAAATGAAGTTCTGCGGGTTTAAACAAAGATCGGCCGTGCAGTGATGACAAATCCACCTGTGGAAGTGGTGGAGTTGAAGAGATAAATGGCTTACCTTAAGGTGGAAATGTAGTTAAACAATAAAGGGGATATTCAGATGCTGAAAAAATATGTGCAATGGATGTCTCGCTGTTTAGACCCAAACAACACTGTAATGCAATCTTCCCACAATTTCACAGGTAACAAGGCGTACAAACACAGTGCAAAACTCTGAAAACCCTTCACGATAAATCCATGAGCTATATTCTGTATAAGTGCTCTGCCAGTTTTAGTATATAACACTATCTGCATTTGGCAGACCATGTATAGGAACAGTCAGCTGGTCGAATGAATTGGCCACCCACAGATCCCTTGCATTGTAAAGCTGCTACATGCTCTATTAGTTCCCACTGTTTGAATGTATACATTAAACATAGCAGAACAAAATCAGACAGCAAGGCATACTCCGTACCATGAAATCAGAACATTCTCATCCTTTGGACCAAACATGAATATTCACTCCAAGCATCAGTTTACATCATTAAGAACCACAGAGTCTGCCAATCCAGGCCTTGATGTGATGCTTTGAGTGACTCTCTAGTGTCATGGAGACTAAGCACATATTGTAAACTGGTAATATATGACCTCACATTGAGCATATTCTTTGTGGGGTCTCAAAGACAAGCCTTGCACTTGGGAGGGACACGAGTGACTGAGCATTGCTCTATTGAATAAGCCTCCTAATAGAATGGCATGTTTAGGCCTGTCATTCAAAGCAGAGGAGCATCGCGTGATGAGGAGGCTTGGTAAATGAGTGTTTTAACAGGCATAGCTAATGTCTACAAACCTGTGGTGTTTAGTTTGCTGTTAAGGATGACATTAACAGAGACATAGACCCGGGGATGCTGATCAACCCAGAGGTCCTAACACACAGGATGGTGTTTCTGGCTCATTTCCTGCACCATAATCAAGGCTCATGTACCTTTGTGTGAAGTTGGATGGACATGTGTGTGTATGTATATCTGTATATGCACGTGTCACTCTTGACAAGCTCATGTCCGCTGAAGAGCTGTGCACTATATGTTCTCTGTCATTGCCATTGTCTCCGTCTCTTTGTCGCTCTGTCTCCTTGCTGATCTTTTCCTGTTTCCTGTGTGTTTGTCTCTCTTTCTCTCCCTCCCTCCCTCCCTCTCTCTCTCTCTCTCTCTCTCTCTCTCTCTCTCTCTCTCTCTCTCTCTCTCTCGTTCTCTAATGGAAGCAGGGGGGAATCAGCTAATTAAGGATGTAAATGGAACTGAGGAGTGACAAAGAGCCTGCTTGTAATTCGCATCTAAATTGTCTCTTACCTCAGCAGAAAATTTATCACAGGAGACAATGTCAACTTTTACATGGGGAGGGCCATTTGCATTTTTCAAATTCATTACAAGGGTGGCGCTACAGTCATAAGCCGTAATACAGACCCCTGCCCGCCCTCCATCCTGCTACACACACCCTACCCATAGCTACCGGATAGAGGATAATCTGATGGGTTCCTCTTCAGTGGTCACTCAGCAGTGCAGGGGATGCAGGGAGAGAAAGAAGGAGAGGAGAGGAGAGGGCAGAAGTAGCACGTAGAGAGGTGAGGAGAGCATGTTGGGTGAAGAGCATAAAGTGGTCCAGCCCCTTCTTGTATGTGTATGTGTGTGTGTGTGTGTTGTGTGTGTGTGTTTGTGAGTGTGTATGTGTGGGCGTGTGCTTGTGTGCATGTGTGCAGCAAAGCCACACCACTCTCCCGAGCGACAGAAACCTTGTTGTGATTTATGCAGCCTGAGATATGAGTGCTGGTTACGCAGTAGCAAGACATCGATCTGACAAAGCAAACCAAACAATAAAGAGGCGAGGAAGATGATGTGCCCAGTGGAGTGGAGAAATGGAGAGTGTACCTATAAGAGCTAATTATCTGAGCACATAATTCTTCAGGTTAAGACAGGGGGAGCTGAGAGCCAGCCAAGCCACAGCTGTCTGAGAAAAGGCTTGGCTATACAATGGGTCTAAGTTCTCAGACCCTGAACAGGACAGAGGACAGATTTCAAATGAAAAAGAAAGAATATCAGTGCAGCTCTTCAATAAACAAGGCTCAGCCAAATGGATTGAACCTCGATTAATCTGTATGCAGAAAATTGTCTGAAATAAAATGGTTGACAAAGCTAAAAAAAAAAAAAAATTCTCCAACACATAGTTTACTGTTGCCATAAAATTAGGTTCTGTTTTTGAAAGTCTGAATGAAAGCTTTAGTTCCCATGCTCAAGGAAGAAAAGCTTCTTGTTGATAAAGAATAAAGATGGTCACACGTTGAATAAAAACAGATGTAACCATAAACTTACATGATTAGTTCAATATATGGCTCAGTATCTTTATATGATGATTCAAAGCTTGCTTTCCCATTATGAAATGTTGCCATCAAGGTGTGTCTGTAAATTATAAAGATGCACCAGGTCCTCCCAGCATGATTTTATCTGCAGCTGCTTCCATGTATGAGGTACTGACGGTTGTTTTGTGGACTTTAGTTCATTCATTAGAATATAGCCAAATGCCAAACCCTCTGCTTTGATCTTCAGACTCTGTGTCATATCTTAGATTACAAAAGAACAACGATAACATGCTGTGTGAAAATTTGATAATTTTATAACACAGATGACACATTGTGGAAACAAAGCATGTGACAATACCATACCCAATTTCCCTGTGGGCATCAGTAAAGTATTTCTGATTCTGATAAACATTTCCAATGGAAAAAAATAGCTAATGATTATATTGGAGCAAGTAACACATTATAAGTTAAGGGTACAGTAAGGTTTGACAACAAGGAAACTTGGTTAAGGTTATAATTAAAGTTAAGGTTAGGGTTAGGTTTAAATTACAGTTTGGTGCTCATTGATCTTGGCCCAATGAGGAAAAGTTTTTTTTTTTACTTTTTGGTATGAATTGGGAATTAAAGCCAAATTGCCAGTGTTGACGGCTGATGTATACACCTGGACCACAATATCTGTAATGTGGTGGAAAATGTAGTTCTTTAATATTGTATGCATATTTGCGCTTTCAGACTTTGTGTTCTTCTCATAAAATTTTGAGAGACCAGACTGATTAAAAAAAAAAAAAAAAAAAAAAAAAAAAAAACAGCAAAAAGCATCTAACTGACATTTTATTTTTTACTCTTTGTTAAGTTTTGTTAAGTTGTTAAGTTATCTTTAAAGAGGTTTTATTTGTTGGCTCTTTCTGTGAATAACATGGTAGGCTTGGAGCCTTGGGGGAGCATGGAGACTTTAAAGGTGCACTGCATAAAATTTCTGAGAGAGAAGGACCATATGGACTTAACTGGGGGGAAAATGGAATAAGAAAAAAAAAGGATGGTTCTCATAATCTGCCAAACTCACTGGTAAATTATGCGTGTATCTCACTTTTTTTTTGTCAGATGAGTCTAAACGGTCCTTACTTCAACTGATCCTCAGTTTTGCTTAGTGCACCTTTAAAGTACTAATCAAAACTTGCCTTGACTAAACCACAGAGTTGTTCACTAGTAGCACCAGTAGGCAAAGTGTGTCTCTGTACAACAACAAAAACACACATGCCACATGCACAGGGGTGATGTAGTGCACAATACTGTGTGGAGAGGCAGGGTGTGGGGCCTGCACACTCTTCCAGGTTGCTTTTCCTTTCTGCTGTTAATAACCATGTTGGCAGAGAGATAAAAGAAAGATATCTGAGTTTAGAAAAACACACCAAAACCTGAATGTAACTTTGAATGTGGAAAGTTCATGGATAAAATCAGTGTATTAATGCTTATTTCATAGTAATATAAAGGTGGCATTCCCCTTAAAAACCAGTGAGTTAGCTTACTAGATAGCCCGGCTATGCTACTAGTGTTACATTATTGAACTGGAAATTCTAGTTAATGCCGTGTCAGTAAGTAAAGTAGCCAGCACAGTAACCTGAAACAACTGTAATTTAGCTCGTCAATCAAAGACTTTCCAAATGTCTTTGAATACATTTAGTCAGTGAAGTCACTGGGGTTCAGCAGCATATTTTATGTATGTTGGAGTTAAATTATGAATCTAAACAAATGCTTACATGGAGATTTCCATTGTTTGAGAGTGCTGTGCGAAGCATTATGAATGTAGCACTGCATACAACATTCACAAACTTCCTCATGGGGATACTTATTAAAAGGTACTGGTCTGAGGTTATATAACAGCAAAGTCTGGCCCTCTTGATTTTAACAGCAGCCCATTACAATCACTGAGTGAGTTCACAATGCACAGTTCAAACACAGGCCTCCAACTTCATGTCATTTTTCTATAAGCCGTGAAAATAATAATGATAATATTTGCAATTATTATTTCCTGTCTTGCAAATCCATTCTCTGCTTCTGTAAGCAGCGATTCTTTAATTAGACACAATCACACAACCACACGTAACACAAAGACTGGGGCGGTGGGTGCTCACTGCCATTAATAACAGTATATAAAAGCAATGCCAGACAGCCTCTGACACTTTTAGTAGTTTGGGAAACAAGATGTAATCTGCGCTCGGTGCCAGGAGCGGCCTGGGCTGTGTGAGAGGGAGAGGGAGTGTGGGCCAGTAACTCAAAGCAAACAGAGCACTGTGAGTACATCACTGATGAAGACATTATCTGTGAGTTATACACAGACAGACAACGGGTGGGAGTAGTCTATAGGAACCATAGGACAGAGAAAGTGACAGATGAAATGGCAGCGTGCAATAGCCAAGCCAGGCTAATGAGTGGTGTATGCATTGTTAGGATTTCAAAGGCTGCGCTGCTGTGAATTAAACAGGAAAACTCACTCATAAATCGTACTGAAAATGTTTCATGTCGTAGAATTGATTCTTATGACAGATTATTTTTTTCCTGTTAAACTGTGCGTCAATGAATTGTATTCTATTTTGCTTCCTGCTTTTTTCACTGCATTGTGCTGTTTGACGTGACATTGTGTTATGGTGCAACGTTTTGTGTTGGGCATGAGGGTAGAGCAGAGGATGGGGTTCCGTTTAGTGGCACCCTTGGCACCCATCTAACCTTGGCATACTGCTGGGCATGCTCCACTGGCCCTGAACATGCTGAGGTTTGAATCCAGAAATGCCTCTGTGCAGCACAGGCCACCAGAGGAGATGTGGGAGGCTCCATTAATATCTCCAACAGCATCACATAAGTCAAAACTCCAAAGCCGGACCCACAGCTGATCAGATTTCCAGTATATCCGCACTACCTGAGGAGCATATGCCTCAAAATGAGATTCATCTTCCGAAGTAAGTGGGCATAATGTTAAATGTCCATAACCGGTTTGTATATATTAAAGCTTAACCAGTTTGGAGGACCGATTAGAGTACGTTCAGTTCATGCAAGGTCAATCCATGTCATTGTTTGTTTGTTTGTGTGTTTGTTTGTTTAATATAAACCATGAATTCTAATTCTGGTAGCACAGAATGGCCACATTAACCAGGCATGGCAGTCTGGGAAGGGGTCCAGCTGGAAGCATGCATGGGATGCTGCATTCCCCCGACAAAACTGGCTTCACTGGCAAGAGCTAAATAGTTTCTCATTTCCAAATGGTCAGTAATAAGAAGGGGAAAAAAAGAAAAGGAAAAATCAAATCAAATATTTAATAGTAAATCTTTGGGCAGCCCTTTTACTTGTGGGTTCTACCCCCTCAATGGTCATAATTACACAATGATTTGTGGATCAACTTTCAAAGGTTTTATCTCACCTGTGCCACAAGTCAAAGATAAGAAGGAGGAGGGTCATACACTATATTACCACTGGAATGTAAGAGACATAATAATTAAAAAAAAAAAAAAAAAAAAAAAGTATTTTGCTGTTCATCTTTTTCTCTGCCCTTTTTTCCCCTCAGCCTGACTGGCTGGTTAGTTTGTTGGATGGGTGTCTGGGTTGTGGTGTTGGTGTGTGTAGGCGGGTATGTCTGGGTTAGGGCTGAGTTCAGGAAAAGTGCACCAGAGGGTGTGTGTGTGTGTTTGTGTGAAAGAGAGGGCATGCGGGATGGGGGGATGGAGGGGGTGGGGGGTAGTCCCTGCTGACCACAGCTCATTTTCAACATGGCAGGCACCAAACATCACCCTGACCTACTGCTGTGACACATATGATGAACAACAAGCACATAAACAAAACAAAAACATGTCAAAACTGCACATGCTCTCACCCACACACACACTGAGAGAGAGATGTTGACAGCCAGTGGCATGCTATAATCACACATTTACACCTCTTTTTTCATCTCTCACTCATAATTTCTGCAACTTGGACATTTTTTCATATTGCGACATGAAATTACACAATATACTTTGACTATATTCTTTCGTTCTTGGGATCATGAAACGTATACAAGGGAGTGTGTAAGCCTCAAAACATTTAAAACACTAATGTGCTGTCACATGACAGCAGTGATATGGCCACTCAAATCTCTTTTCCTCCTCCCAATCCCAACATACTCTAGAATAGTAGGACTAATCTTTGGTTCTCTTGCCCTCATTGGCCTTTACTGTGTGTACAGCCACCTTTCTCTCACACTTTCATCAGAATCCCATTTCCTCCCTCAGCCCCCTGTGAAACTCTACCCCTTGCTCCACCATTCTGGCCTGCCTATGATGGATGGCCGCACCTCAGGTCCTCTCAGCCTGTCCATCAAGCCTAGCGATTAAAACACTTGGAATGACCAACATTTTTCTCTCCCCCCCAACCCCTTATCCCCCATGCCACCCCTCCATTCTCAGGCCACCACCACTGCAACCCGCTGCCCCCTCACCTTTCTCACCCTCCCACCCCGAGCCTTCCTCCTTCCAACACTCCTTTCCCACTTCAAGTGCCCCCAGAACCCTACAATCCATCTTGTGGAGAAAAAACACCATTTATTCTGTACTTCCCAGATAATTTACTTTTTCTCTCCCTCTTTCAGTCCTCTTTTCTTTTTCCTCTACTTTCTACAGGAATTCTCCATTTCCCTATAAAATGAAAATTCATCTGGAATTACATCTTATGTCATCATTATGTTTATTAAGCGTGGATGATGTATATGAGGAGCTGCGGCGTGCCGCTGAGTGCTTAATGATGCATAAGATTAAGCCGAGCCTCTCAGCTGTGCTGAGACTCCCCTCTGCTTCCCAGGCTGCAGACACACGCTGGGGGAACAGGCTCCAAACGGCCATCAGGTGAACAGGGGAGAAGGGAAAGCCTACATCCTCTTTGTGTGTCAGCAGAGAAGGAAAAGTGTAGAGTTGCTGCAAGAGTTGCTGATAGAGGAAGATGAGAGAGTTGGTGACGATTTTAGAGAAAAGGTGTGGTGTTTGTATTAGTGTGTGTGTCTGGTGAGTGTATGCAAGCACATTGCTTGAAATTCTGTCCTCACATAGTAACTACTGCAGTCATTCTTGGGAATAATTATTAGCTTCTCCCTGTTACCTCCTCCTGCATTCCATAACTTCTCCTCCATCTCTCCCTTTTCCTTCTCTCATTTTCTCACACTTTTGATCTATTTCACACATGCACACACACACACACACACACGCACACACATACAAACAAGCACACACACACACACACACACACACACACACACACACACACAGAGGATTTGCTGCCGGCCTCCCTCCAGCATAGCAGCAGAAGCACCAGCAGTCTATGACAAAAACATTATCCTTCTGGTGCTAAACAATCCAATAAACCTCTCCACAGGGAAGAACTTAACCTCTCCTCTCCTCTGATGCTGGCTTCCAGACCACGTGACGGCTGCCACAGTAAATTCAAATCATTAGTCTTCTCACTCCGCCATCACACAGGGAAGGAAAAAAATCCGCCTCTATTAGTAATGGAGACCTCGTCAGAGACCTTCCTCTGAGAGCCCTGCCTTCCCAATTCCCACAGGAAAAATCCCCAGCAAAAAACTAATTCTACTTTTAATAATCTGTCATCAGGACCAGAGGCAGTCATAAATTATGTGGGGAGCATGTGCGGGAGCGGGCCACGAGAGGGAACTCAGGGGGAGAAATCAAAGCCTGAGTTTGACAAACTTTGCCGAAGATAAATAATAACTTACAAACAGGATTAGTTGTAAAGTCATGGATGAGTGCCCTGCCAAGCGGTTTTCCTACCAGCCTATGTGGGATGAAGAATTTACAGACACACCTGTCATTAGTCCCCCCAAACCCCCACCCTCCCAGAATCCCCCCACCCCTCCCATCCACTACCCCCTTCTTCCACATCTCCTCCATTCCCTCTTTTTTATTCTAACACCCCGAATTTCTCTCCACTGTCCTCCCAGTCCTGATAGACCCCCGTCACTTTCTTCTCCCAGCAAACATTGTTTGTGTGTCGTCATTAACCCTCTGGGTTTCCAGGGACAGGTGCAGAGGGAGTATGCAAGCAAGGGTGTGTAGATGTAGGAGGACAGGAGGAAGCGATCTGGTTAAGAGGCTGTATTAGCTCAGTGTGGCAGGGGAAATGGCCTCTTCCTCAACCTTAAGTAAATAAACATGAATAACCCATCACCGCCCCCCCCAGAGCACTAATAGCAAATGGAGCTGGTTTGCTATGGGAGGCTGGTGAGACGCCATCGATTGGGATGATTGGTGTCTGGCCCTCATTGTGTGCGCATGTGTCTGTGAACACGTGTGCAAGTGTATACGTGTGTGTGTCAGTTTGTGTGTAGGTGTGCGCCACAGAGTTGGGGAGTGATGCAGTCGGTATGGGAAGAAAGGGCTATGAGCCGTGGGGTTGTTCTCTCACTGTTTCCATGTCAATATTTGCTGGAACGATCGACATGCATCATAATCGGCTCCCTCTATCAAACCAGGGCTAAAGGCCCATCTCCATCAGGTGACAGAGACCAGTCAGGTGATGAATTCCCCCCCAGCCAACCATGAGGGAAGGAACTGGCTGAAATAAGACAGGCATGTCCCCACAAGTCTGTGTCAAATCTCTATTGATTTAATCATCAACAGAAAGCTACTCTGTTGGCTCATGCAGCATAAGATCACCTGCTGTTTTTCAATAGCCTACTTTCTTAACCTTGCAAGGTAACTTGGAGAAATTGGCATTAATGCTGCAGTTTATTGTTCTCTTGTGGCTCACTGTAATATTATGGCTTGTAGAATTATGTGCACTGCAATGGATATTTCACTAGTTGCAAAACACCTTGACTGAGTCATATATCTAACATTTTACATTATACTATTCTTATTTCTAATTTTATAGCTTATGCATTTAAATAAATTTGGTTTCAATCAGCTGCAATTGTTTTCTTCCCTACAGAACACAGCAAACAGGTTTATGTTGACTCCCAAATACCACACCGAGCACCTCTGTGCTTCTGTCTCATTGAACACAACATAAAGAGTGCACCTCAAGCGTGTCTCATGAAAAACCCTGAGAAAATGCATACATGCAGTACTGGGATTTCAACCCTGCAAAGTCAAGTGCTCAATTTTCTCTCCATTCTCAGGCGATACCAAAGAAGCTCAATCATACCCGGACAGTAATACGAATCAAGGACAGCTCACTCACTCTCAATTGCAGCTTGGTCTAACTGGGACCACGGGTAAAGCGGAGACTGGGTTCTCAATTCAAATGGGAGAGTGAGTAGGCCAGCCGGACTCTCCAGCACGTCTCGAGGCTGATAGATTACCTACTGCAGTAAGGACAAAGGGAATGAAGATGACTACTCTGCCAAAGCTGGCTACAGATGAGACATGCACGGCTGAATGACCATGGTACACCTCACCCATTTGTCTATGTGTTCAAGCTTTGCACTACATTTGACAAAGGAGGCCATACACTCGACTATTGACATATAGTCTAACCTTTATATCTTGGAATATCTTGTTCCAACTTTGATTTGAGTATTTTTCATTCTGACTTTAATTTTGAAGTTGTTTGGACATCCATCAACTGCATCAACCACTCAGTGTACAATGTGTAATGGTATTTTCCATGCTAAATAAGTCATGGGAGCAAAATCAAAATCATGTCGATCAACACCGTGTCAGTAAGAAAAAAAAAAAACAATAAATTGAGAGCCTCATAATGGAAGTAATTTTGTATTGTGATGTTTATCTATATGCTTAAATTTTAAAGCTGTAAATGTAAACTTGTAAACTAGTAAATGTACACTACTATTGTAAAAATATATTGTTTCGGAGGTATTTCGCTTGACTTTGGGTGCCTTATTCAGTGCGCAAAGTCAAATAATTCTGTGAGCCAGCCTTTTTTTCCCCCACTCAGTACATGATGTGCCATCCTCAGAGATTAACCTAGATGTTCTTGAGGCCAGGTTCACTTGTATCTGAGCCACAGTCGTATATTACAATGCAGCTGAGGTGGCAGTGGCAGTAACTCATTCTTTTCTATTCTATTCTGCCTCTGCATATTCCAAAGCCCCCGCTGCTCTGCACTTAGAAGGTCACCTCTTTCATCAGCTATTCTATTTGCATTCCAAATCGTACGTACATGAAAAATGTGCCACTGAGTTTTCGCGGCGGCCCTTCGAAGGCAGATTAGATAGAATTTGCCATACGAACCTTATGCACGCTAACCTTTGCAGATGGCCCCACTATTGTGGAGAAATGGATTGCCTAATAAACCATATCATCCTACATATTTGCCGCTTGGCTGACCAAATAGAGGCTGTGTTTTTTGAGCAAATTCCCTTTGTCAAATTTGTCAGTGTTCATGTGGTCGTTTTAGGTTTGGGTCAAAGAGGGGAGGAGGCGAGATCCTTAGTGTATCAGGTTAAAGTACCGGCCAATTTGGACTGTTTCTGAGGATGAGACAATTTTTCCACAAGATTTATTTCATCAGAGGAAAATCTGTCATAGTTTGTTTGTGGTATGCCTCCTTTCCTCTTCCCCTTCATTCACAGCCAAAGAGCTGTATAGTTTAACAATGATAGACAATTGTCAAGCTATCACTAATGATGCCATACTTATTCCATCTGTTTAAACTGACCCAACTTAACTTGTGTATATTGTATATTTATGGATAACATTAAGTTGGCACCTGCCCTGTCAATTGCAACAGATTCTGCCTTTTCTGTTGTGTTAAAATGCATCTGTTTCATTCATATTTTGCTAATAGGGATTACTCTATATGCTACACCAGCTTTGTGTTTATGAAAGTTAACACTGCCATTAAAAGCTGCATGAAATGGCTGCTTCTTCATGTTCGACAACTAATCTAAGATCCAACTTTATCATTCATTATTAAATCCATAACATAATTTCCCTTTTATCTATAATTATTGTGGGACTAGACGGCAATGAGGAAACAATGCTACTTCTAAACCTTACAAGGTTTTCACCAGAAATCTAATTTCACAGCGGAGCCCTAATTCATCGCTCCCAGAAAAACCTCTTTCATCAAACTTTGCATATGAGCAGCCAAGTGATGCACAGGCTCTTAACGGCATGCTTTGCCTCCTTCGGTGAGTTGGCCAACCAATCCATCTTCCTGAGTGTGCTCAGAGCCGAGGAGTGGGCAACCGATGCTCCCGTCACTGGGCTCCTGCGGGAGATGGATTGGGGCTCCATCGCCCACCTCCAGTCCGGTACCAGCCCAGTGGCACAATCTGGACCTCAGTGCTGAGAGGCACGTGGTGGGCCTTGTGGGGCTCTATGAGGGGGCTATGAGAGGCAGTATGGAGGATGCTGTGTCTCAGTCACTCATGTAGAATCCAGATCTTCTGCTCCACAGGAGATGGAGCTGGACCTCCTGTTTGTGTTCCACACAACAGAGTGAGGGTGTCCAAGTCATTGCCTGCCTGTGCAGTTTCTAATGCGGGCATTTTATCTATGACAAAATGTCACACAATAATGTGATCATCAGCAAAACAAAAGAAAACTTATTGACATCCGTTGAATTGCCCGGCATATTAAAATGCAGAAATTACAATCTACCGAACAAATGCGTGACCTTCATCTTGAGTTGTGTTCCTTGTCGGCTATTAGTCACCGAACTGTCTGATGGGACAACAAATACAACAAATGAGAGTCCTGATTCCTCGTAATCTAATACATCTTTTCAAACGTACATCCACCCTTACAATAGCCTGTCCTTCAGTTGGAGGAGGAGTTTGTTTCATTTCTTCGTGTCGTTCATCATGACTGGCTGTAAAACTGAAGTGAAAGCTTCTTTTATTAATCACAAAGCGCTCAAGTCAAGGCTATGCACTCCGTTGCTTGCATCCAATTTACAGCGGCGATAATTCATGCCATGCTAAACATTTCTTGTAAAATGTCACTTTTTGTTTGTAATTAATTTCTAAATTAATAAGCAAAATCTCTGAGTTATGGCATCAAACCACGGAAACCCTTGGTGGCTAAATAATGAATCAAGGTGCCACCTGGAATGATCGAGGTGATAATTAGAATAAGATTCTAATACGAAATGAACACTTCAGAAACTTGGCAGTGTGTTTCGTAGTAAGATAACGCAACAAACATGGAGTCAAACAACAGATTCTCTCTGTCTCTTCTCTGCAAACCGCTCCCTCTTTAAAAAAAAAAAAAAAAAATCTTTACTGTGCAAAGGTGAAAAACAGCTCTTTAACATCTGAGCTCTATCTATCAGAGGCAAGCCACTAAAACAGGCTTTCCCTCTTCTCAGCCACATATTATCACTGTCACTCACTCTGTCTTAACGCTACCGTGGACCAGGGTGGCCTATAGCCCACGAGATTGTAAGTCATGCTTCCAAGTAGAGAGCTGTGTGTTAGGTTACCTCCTATATAGCATATCATGTGTCACTCATCTGATTGCAGCCATGGCCCCTTGATCAAAAGGAGTCTGAAGAGTGGGGGGTTAAAATGAGAGGAAGGCAGACGAGTTCTGTAAGCATGCGACTACACACCTGTCACGCTAAAACACTGCATACATCTCTAATGATAAATCAGACCTTTTCCATTAACTTTAAATGTTAGCTGTAAGCAGAGCAATGTGATGATGATGATGATGATGATGATTTGATCAAAGGAGCTATCATAATGTAATCATGTTAAGTGTAGCCTCTTCATCTGGCTTTTTTCCTTTGGTACAAGTGGCCCATCTCCGTTCCTTCAGTGCCAATGATGGCAACATCCATAACCTGTCCTCTGATATTTCATTCCCATACGGATGCCATGAACCTAAGATGTAATCGATACACAGACACACAGGCCTCCTGTGTTATTACAAGGGGGACAATGTCTGCTCAGCTTCCCGTGCCGTTACACAGTTCAGGCTTCCAATTAACCTGAGCGGATCCCCATGCCAATCACACAGGGCTTTTATCGACAAGCCACATGAAAAGAATAATGTTGTTAGGATGATGTAGCTCACTGTAGGGGGGCCGATTCTCCCCCTCCTTTTGCTGACAGGGATGAGCGTTGTAGTCATTTATCACCTCCTCTCTGGTCACCGAGGGGCCAAACAAGGCTGCACGCTTCTCACACCCTCCCTTTGCTCCACCGGACCATGCCTCAGGAGGAGCGCTCTCTGAATAAGTCTGATTTCAATATAAAACCAAGAGGATGAATCTGAACAGCCCTGTGTGGACATGAATGGTTCTACTTTTTTCAGTTTTTCAAGTTATTTTGGACATTCTTGGTTTGGCTCTGCAATGAGATGGAATCAGTCAGCATCTCAGATCATGTGCATGGCTTTGTTGTTTGTAGTCCTAATTCCCAAACAAGGAATCATTTGCTCGCTCTTGCTCTGAGTTTAGTAAGTTTTGTCAAGCTTCAGATGAGGTCCATGGCAGAAACATATCATTCTGGTTATAGAAGCTGAGAAAGTCAAATCAGTTCATAGTGTTCATATCCTGATTTTGCCTTTTTAAACGCCATAATATCTCCCTCTATATTTCTCAACCCATTTTTTTTTCTTATTTCCCCTTTTCCTTGTCCATTCTTTCATCTCTTTATGTAATATTTAGTGGCTGTTTATTGGACGATAAACACAGTTTTTACCAAGTATCCAGAATGTCAACAGATCTCACCAGAGGCTGCTTGCTGTAAATATTGTATATCAGACAAAGGAAATACAAAAACAACTGTGTGGGCACGCAGGTGAGATGACAACATAGTCCTGAAGTTGTGATCATGCCTGTTTATTTGTGAGCAGTGACATTGTTTATGAATCCAGTCTCAGAGCAAAATGTGCTGTAACTGTTGGACTGGGACAGGAGATCAATCCATTTATTTCTCCCATGTCTGCTGTGAGACAACACACAAATTGAGACTGTATCTAAGTTACAATAGCAGCCAAGTGTGGCCTACTAGGATTTCAGGAGTGATTGAGAGTGTGTTTAAATGCTCAGGGCCAAACTCTAAAAGCATTGTTACATTGACAAGGCCAATGCAGAGAAAGAATGCCTCGCCACAATTACTCCTTCTTTCTTGGGCATTGCTGCCATTGGCGACTTTGATATTGATTATTGTGAAAAAAAAAAAAAGTCAGCTCAAGGAGCACAATCATAAAGACAAATGCAGTTCCACTCGATGCCAAATCCACAAAGACTTGAAATTCCATGAGAAATGTTACTCAGTTTTAACGGACTAGAGAAAGAAGCTATCCTACACCCCTGAATGGAAAAAAGTACATCATTATTTCACACAGTGCAAGTCTATTGAGGAACCTATTAGCCCATAAAAACTATGAAACAGTTGTTAATGACACTAATGATGAAAGGCTAAACCACAATGAAATAAATAAATAGATTAATGAATAAATCCTGTACCTGTGATGAAAATCTTGTTGTTGTGAACTAGATTATATTTTATTATTACTATTATTCATTCATTCATTCATCTTCTAAACCGCTTATCCTCACTAGGGTCACGGGGGGTGCTGGAGCCAATCCTAGCGCTCATAGGGCGAAGGCAGTGAAACACCCTGGACAGGTCGCCAGTCCATCGCAGTATTATTATTATTTATAAATTAATTCAATTAAATATTAAAACATGTTGGAAAAATGAATGTATATTAGTGTTAGCAGCCAGCACCATTCAGGGCTGTTTTAAGTAATTCTAACAAGTGAAAGATGTACTCATGAATTTCATTGTCTTCATAAAATGAACAAACTGTAAAATCAGGTGGCAAAAAGGTGACAAAAGGTGACAAATAAGGTGCAAAAATGGTGACAAATTTATGAAAATTATGACACATCTGATTTTTCATCTTACCTTCAACTTATTAATTCCACCTCCACATTTTCCACCTTTTTTTTTTTTTTTTTTTTTTTTTTTTTCAGCCTTGGTACAATTAGCAGATTCTTGAGCTGGTGGGCTGGTGATGCCAGACCGCAGACCAGTCTTTTCCTTTCCAGTTTAAACTGTGATCACAGATGAGGTGACCTGATGCAGGCAGTGTTAAATCATTCAATAAGTCAGACATAAAGGAGCTAAAATATATGACAATGTCAAAGCAGTTACAGACACAGTGCATAAGAAGTAGATGATGTCTTATTAAGAACCCGGATATTCTAAAACTCCACTCATAACAATGATCAATTTCACTTGGTCTGAACAGCCACAGCTCTTACTTGAAGCTGTCATTGCAGATTTAATGTGGCCCCCGTACCTTTAAAACTTTCCATTTGTTATGTTTGGTCATCCCATTAGTTGCCATTTATTATCATTAGTGTGATAGAAGCCTCTTCCTCGCAGAAACAGAAAAAAAAAAAAAAACCTCTCCATTTTCACATTAGACAGAGTTCCACTGGTGCGTCAGATTAACATCCCTTTTATTCCAACAGGAAGGGTAAGAGGAATGCCAACTTTAGGAGCAGCATAATAACTACATCTGTGTCTCTGTATGCCGTCTTTTTACTGGCTTATTTCCTTGATGCTTGTCTAAATGCTTATTCCTGCTTTCTTCCTCAGGATGTTGAGAAACAGAGCTGTTGTCTGACCTGAGCGAGAACAAGACGAAACGGGAATTGATGCTTTGATTCTTTCATAATGGCCACCAATGATCATTTTTATCCAGAGTTGAGGGGTTTTTGGTCAACTACAACAAATCAGAACAATTTCAAACCTTAAAGTAGATACAAAATCATCATTTAGCATAAGACACGTTATAGTTGTTCAGGAAAAATGATTGATTCTGTTTGATTGATGAAATATGCAGCTTTTCTGAAAGCATTTACAGTATTTGGGATCAGTTGAAAAATAGCCCATTCGGGGTTCAAAAAATAAAGGCATAAATGATACAAAAGAAGCCCTTAACTAAATGTTTGTCATTACAAACATGGCAACCAAGAGAATGTGCAGCATAATTTGGGTCCCATATATGTTTTTAATCTGGTTTTGTCCTCTTCTGTGGAATCAGACTGAACTGGATGCATCCTTTTGGACCGGGCAGGTCTGGATGTGTCAGCCTCAGGTTCATGTCCCTGTCCTGCCCAGTGTGAGTGATAAGTAACAACTCCCCCCCTCCCAGCAAACAGGACAGGTGTGTCGCTGATTCATTCTGTATTACACCAAACGTGATTAATGGTTTTCTTAATGTATTCATGGCAGTAATAGAAGTCCCTCACGACTAACCTTGCATAAAAATGCAAATGAATAGAGACAAACTGCGTAAAAAACACAATGGGCAGGGCTAAGCCAGGAAGCCTTGGAAAGTGGGTGTGCATATTTCTTTATTTCAGGGAGAACAACTTAAAATTGGAGATTAGCCTTTGTTGGACTGGAATAATTAAAGATCATGGGCCTTCATGAGAATAATTCCACATTAAAGAGGAAGGCCGACAAAATTCCAGATATCCAAAGCAATATGGAGGCTCAAATAATTGACCCTAACACTTTCTATCTGAATGATGCTTTGATAAAAATAAAATTAGTAGATGACATTTTATAGTATTGTTTCTGTGCTGCTTAAGGTGTTACATTGGATTCACAGATGCTGAAGAGACAATTCCTCTCCAGTGCTGCTTGTAAGACAGCATAGCACTGCAAACTTCTTGCTTAATTTTAATATTTACCCTGGAAAAGTTGACTGAGCATGTATTCTCACAACACTGGGCTTCATCTATTTCCGCAACCCCACACCTGGTATCTGCCCATATACAATCCTGCAGCTGCATTAAGCATTTACACAAAATAATAAACATTTTAGAAGTTTGTTTGATTGAGTACATCTCGATTCCTGAGGCAATTTGCTCATTAAAGTTTTTTTTTTTCCTTTTATCATCATAAATAATGTTGATTAATTAGCAAGTCAAAATCACTGGGGATAATCAATGTAGAATATATCACTGTCACAGGAACTGTTGAATATTTCATTTATACCAGGAGCATTTTTAATTACAAAAGTCCTGACATATTAATTGAGACTTCATAAGCAGCATAACACTAGAAAGCGAGAATCTGAGAAATAACTTTTGGATTTGCATAGATATTGAATCATGGCTTTTTCTTTTCTTCTGTTGTGTGTTTTGTGTTGTGGTTTTCCTTTTTACCTCTTCATTTTGAGGTTCCTTTTCTTCAGTGCGTCATTATTTGAGATGCTCAGTCAGGTATAACAATAGTGATACCTTCATCTCTATTGGTTGTGGTAAGGCTGATGTGCAAATCTCATATTTGAGCTCTTCCACAAGTCAAAACACAACGCCTTCTACTGGCTTCCAGTTCTGTTTACATTTTGTCTTTGTTTACATTTTGTTGTGATAAATCAATAATCAGTATTTATTGTCTATCGGAAAACTTGTTCAGTTCCTTTATAATTTTTGGTGGGTACATTCATGGTTGAATGTTTGACTCACCATTTTTTTTTTCAACTGGCTTATTGTTGTATTTTGTTGTGGGTTTTTTTGCTCATTATGTACTTGTTGTATTCAAACTTAATGCATTAGTGATTTTGTCAGTATCAGGCATTATACAAAATCTGCTGCAAGAATGAAAGCCCATCTGTGTCTAAAATGTTTAAGACACAATGTTCAGAGGCTAAAATAGAGGGATAACGTTGTAATATTTCGAATACCAGCCATCTCATCAGCCTCCAAAAAGCTTGTCACACTGCTTTATGAATCTATGACACACTCTTATCATCCTTTATGAAGCTGGCAACCAGCTTCCTAACGCACATGCCCATCAGAGCCAATACCATCAGAAGGATGTGGGGCAGAGATGAAAATTGGGCTATTTAACTCCCTGTACCGTAACATGCTAATGCAGGACAATGACTCGCTCATTGCTCGCTATTATGGAATGTACTGGAGGCCCAACATGAGGGCTGTGACAGCAGTGATTGTGTGATACATGAAAATGCACGCTGGTTCTCTTGCAAGCGCTCTGACGGTGCCCCGCGAGAGTGAGAATTCAAGTTTTAGTTTCACTGAGGTGTTGAGAAATAAGTAAGCATCCTTTGAAGTTGGAAATGAAGATTGATGCCTCACATTGTTGTTATTAATATATTGATGGTGCTGTCAAAAACATCACAAATAAGATTGTTTTTCTCTGTATTGATACATTAGCCCAGGTAATTGATGAAAACCCTGTAAAAGTCCTTAATTTTTTTCCTTACACCCTATTTGTCTGCCATCTGCTCCATTAAGAGCTCCCTTGGGGATGGTCGTGATAGGTTGAAATCACTGTTGATGAGAGTCCTGAGTGCTCACAACTCACAATCAATTTTAGTGTCTTACAAGTATTTTTCACAATGAACATAACAAATACCCACTGTCAGACAAAGTTTCAATTATTATATGCCATATTCTGCGTGTATCAGAGCTTGTGATGCAGGCTTTCAAAACAGAATTTCCAGTGCTAATATGTGCATGTGTAGATGCTTGAAGCACTCCAAAATATATTGTACATTAAGCCTTAAATATGTATGCTTATGGGATGTGAATAGCTGCAATGGAGGGGGGGGTCGTTTAATCTCTCTGTAATCATGACAGGCGTTGATGTGAAATGAACTGTGGCCACTCTCCTTGACCAGTTCCCAGTGGTCAGTGGTCCACATCCAGGAGACTAGATTGGATTTATTGCTACTGGGCCAAAGGTAACAAATACATGCAATATAAAGGCGGAGATGGATGCCATTATCACTGGATGGATTTTGTGCCCATCATGAGGGGCAATCACATGGAATAGATTGATACTGCAAGCAATGCCTTTATATTAGCCTTATATATCTTAACTGGACAATTCACTTACAGATAGGCAAAACAGGAAGCACTTGGACCAAGCAATATTGACAGATAAAGTGAGATATTAAAGTCAAAAATGCCTCATATTTCTTCCTTAGTTTGTCTATTCTTTCTTTCTTTCTTTCTTTTTCTTTCTTTCTTTCTTTCTTTCTTTCTTTCTTTCTTAATCAGACAGTTCTGCCACAATGAGCTCTGAGTATTATGATTACTCACACCCCATTATCAGATTATTTAAAAAGTACCCGAGTGGCAGAACAGCTAATGGACAGTTATTTTAGGCCATAATGCACCCAGAGGTTTCAGTTGGCTGAGGTGGAAATATCTTCATCTCATCAGCAGGGTCGGCCAAAGGTTTCTGGGAGTCCTTGGAGAGATGAGATGAGGTTATGAGAGGTCATGTAGAACAGCTCAGTGTGACAGCAAATCAGAGGCCGCCCCTCCGGATGGAGTCATGTGAAACAAAAGGAAACAAGGAGATGATACACAAACACAAACCACTGTGGGCAAACTCCAACACCTCAGAGCTTTCCACAACACTGCTGACTTATGGACCTCGTTCCTTTGAAATAAATGAAATCCGATTTTGCCAAAATTCCATATTCATAAGGACATTATTACTTGATAACATGCAATATATTAGGAAATGGTGGTGTAATCTATATTGCATATCGGTGACTTATTTTTTGTTGTAATATTTTATTAGGAAAATAAAGAAAGCCTATATATATATATTTTCAAGTGTTTTGTAATAGATTTTTAATGTTCATTTGTCTATGCCCTGCAGGCTTGGATCTTTGACATTTGAAATAATTGTTGTTCGAAGGATCATCACCAGGGGAGGGTTGTGAATAGTGTAGGGACGATTTGAGTAAATGACTGTGTCAGCCTGTTTATTTGTAACATGATTGCCTGAGGCACTGCTGCAGGACAGCTATTAGAGGGTCTGGCCATAAAGAGATAGAAAGGAAAGCCCAGCTATCACCCAAAAGTTACCACTTAATGTGACAACTTACCAGACAAAAGCTCCCCACAGAGAATGTGAAAATGAGAGAGGGAGAGCGAGAGAAAGGAAGGGAGAAAGACAGCATCACCCACAGAAAGAATTGCCGATAATAATGATATGAAGAAAAAGAAACTGTCCTATAATCACAATTATCTGAAGGGAATGCACATAGTGTCGGAGATCACATGTCTATTCAGATTTACAAGCTTTGCCCCATATGTTTAAGCATATTGCATGAAGCTGGCCAATCCATGTTGGCCTGAGGGCATGTAGGGAGCAGAGGACATCCAGCCCTGTATTTAATTAGATGACTCTAATACCTTTAGCCTGTGGCAAGCCCAGAAGAGGAGGCTTTACTACACTCTGCAAGGCTGCTAAATAAAAGCTGCAGGTCCCGATGGGTTTGAGATCATGATGGGCTGCGTGTCACTCAAAGATGTACACAAACAGAGCGAGGGAATCAAACAGAGAAAAAGAGAGGGAGACAATAGTAAAAAAGAAAGAAAGAAAGAAAGAAAGAAAGAGTTGTGTGTTTTTAAAGAGATATAAAGGGGTGTTATTTGGAGCTATGAAACTGTCACTATCATTTTCTAAGAACATGATCACATTTTATTCACACTTAGATGCAAAACATGACTGTGAGCATCACCAGTAACAGAGAAATCAAGATTTCAAAGGCAGCAGCGAGAGTTATATCATTCTTGTTGCTATGCAACTATCTAATTAGTGTTGGCTAACTAACCTGAAGTAATAAAGGGGATAATGTTGCTGAAAATAAAATGTGCAAGAGAAAAATAGCAATTTCTCTGTTTGCATTTGCAGAAAAGGATGGGGTGCCCATTTTGAAACAGAGGATGTAACAAAATTCACATCACTGGGAAACCGTAAGTGAGGATGCTTAGTTCCTAAAAAGCTATTTTTATCTCTGTCTGGCTTACATGGCATGGCTAAAGTTGAGACATGTTTAACTTGGAGAAAAACGCAGTACAAATGCATATAGTTTGGAGGAGACATACAGTATGTGTCTGCCACTGAAAATACTGGAAAAAAAAAAAAAAAGCCCAGTCGCGTTCAAAAAAGCGTCCTGTCTGAATTCACCCTTAGAGAGCTGTCCCAGCGTTGCAGGTCTCCACGACAACTGTGGCCCGGCAGAAGAATGCTTGTAATCTCCTCTGGCAGGGATGAATCCTGTGGCTCAGGCCGGCTGTGGAGTGGACAGTCCTATTGTTGGTTAAACCTCAAAGGAAAGAAGAAAGATAGGAGGGCAGGCAGGAGGCAGAATGAAAAGACTGGAGGGCATAGATAGGGCTTTGGAAGGAGTTAAATATAGTGAAGGGTTGGATGGATTAACAGTATGTATTGGAGTTGATGCAAGGGAGCAGGTAGCATCCGCCGGTAATCCTGCTCATAAAAATCACCCTTTCCCCTGTTATCCTGGAAATGTTGCTGTTATGCTGGTAGTTATCAACTGGTAGCGGACAACTTTAATATTTCATTACAGCAATCATTTCCAAAAGAATGAATAAAATATCTAATTGTGGGAAACACACACACACACACACACTGTTCAGGAGTTTCTCTTATAGTTTGCACTTGACTGTAGACATTAATTAGGCAGTTAGATATGGAAAGGATGTGACTGCCTTCTCTGTTTTATTGCTGTGGATGGTGAGTGGGAAAGGAAGTGTGTGTGTGTGTGTGTGTGTGTGTGTGTGTGTGGGTGTGGGTGTGGGTGTGGGTGTGTGTGTGTGTGTTGGGAGGGGTGTAGAGGAGGATGGATCAAGGTTTTTGGAGATTATGCTAAATCAGGGCCAGTTAGAAAAGGGGGTGGAGTAGAAGGCCAGACAAAGACTGAAGAGGATGCTGCTGCTGGCATTTAAATGGGCAAGAGGGTAAGGGATTGAGAAAAGCAGACACCAGACCAGGAGCAAAGAAAAAAAAAAAAAAAAAAAAAAAACAAGAAAGAGAGAAAAAGCATAGAGTTTCTCCGCCGTGGCAGACACTTTTTTCTGGCTCCTCAAACAGATGCTGGGGCAGATGGTGGTGAATTAACAGAAGATGGGAGAAGAAGAAATGAGAAAGCCTTAAACGGGCCCATGGAGGGCAGACATTAAAATATTGTGTGTGTTTGTGTGTGTAAATGTGTGTGTGGGTGTGTACGTGTGAGTCGGCGTGTGTGTGCATATGTGTGTATACGCATGTATGTGTGGATGTCTATGCCTGTGTGTGTCTGAGTGCATGGGTCTCGGGGAGAGGCTGTTAAACAGTAGCTCAGCTGGGAGGACTAAAGAGGATGGGTGGAGGATTCCCGCTCAGAGATAGAGCTCGCGATAATAATCACAGGCGTGAAATTACAATGCTGATATTTGTGGCACCCTAGGGTGTGGTGTGGTGGGGCTACCGGAGCTTGGAGGGCCCACATATCACCAGAGGCCCGCGCTGGCTGACGGTCATCAGTGATCAGGAGAGCGGCCCCTGGCTTGCCCACGTCTCTGCCCACTGTAAACCCAAATCATCCAGCAGAGTCCCACTGTAGAAGATGTTTGTCTGCGATGTCGAAATGTAACAGGCTAGGGTTAGCAAGGGGTAACATGATGCCCACTGACTATCAGAGGGGTTAAATGTTTTTGAAATATACATTACTTTTCTTTTTCCTTCAAATTTTTATTTGGCCATTTTGCCTACTTTGTATTTGGCTAATTGGCATGAGAATACTTTCAGAAGCAGGATTATTTTTCAGATTTCTGTAACATAAAATTCATATGTTGATTGATGATGATGAATACACAGTCAAACCAAGTCACCGACAAAAATGACTTCCCCGATGGATGTGCAGATCTGCACTGCAATAAACTTCTTCAAACAAGCCTGCGCACACACCAAAAAAGCAAATATTACTGCAAGTATACTGTGCAATAAATGAAAACCATTTAATTATAACAGAAGATGATAATACATAAATAGTGAGGAAACAGGTGTAGCTCCAGGGGAGATTTCATCTTGCCTCGCTAGCTAGCTTGTTTAGCCAGGAAATTTGGCTTTGTCAGTAACCACATGAAGTTAGACTTAATTTCATAATAGGAACTCTTCATTTTCTGACATCAAATTAATGTTAATATCAAATTAATTTAAGTTTGAGCTATTTAACATATGTACTACTACAGAATACTACTACTACTACTACTACCACTAATAATAATAATAATAATAATAATAACAACAACATTTTAAAAATCAAACACATTCCACTATAGTGACTACGCTGTCAATTGGCTAAAGGCAAACATTATCAATAATAATGTAATTATCAGCGTCATTAACTGTAAACTTTAACTCATCAAAGAAAGACACAACACTTCTTACCAGTTTATTAATTCTAAGTCAGAGATAACAATGAGTAAAGGCATAAGTGGTAATGTTAAGTTATTGATTTATTTATTTATTTACAGGTGTGAATTTATCCTGTAGGCCTACTTTAAAACAACTTTAAATGTGATATGACCAAAAAAAAAAGTTTAAATATAGCATAACATTAAAGTTGTGTTTGAACTGGGCTGTAAACATTACACTAGCCATAATTGCATAGTTCCACAAGTGTTAAGTGTAAGTTAAAGAAAATATCAAAGTTGGAAGAACACCAAAATTTAATTTCTTCATTGTATTTTTTTTTTTTTTTTTTTTTTTTTTTTTTTGCATACTGAGAATAAAAGTCTATATTTAAACTCTATATTAATATGTCTTGACACCAGCAGTTCATTTTTACGTAATTTTGCTCATTGCTGATAAGGGAAAAAGAACATATTTGTAAGACTGACCAAAGTGACTCTTTCCAGCAGTGCTTCATATCCCCCCTGTTTAACAGTGGAATCTGAAGGAGACAGGTGGTTGGATGTACTTCAGCATGAATATCCCCAGCCATGAGTCAACATCTGACAGGATATGACACCACATTTTCTTCCATCCACTCAGGGAAGGGAAAAAAGAAGCTCATTTTCATGTCCATCATCTCCTGCTCTTGCCACTGCCTCTGTGAAGGCCCCCCCTCTCCATTCCCAGGGTGAAAGTGAAAAGTAGATGTGTTGTCAGGGTAAAACTGATAATGGCAGTGGGACACAGACTGATCCCAATTGCCCTGCTTTCAGCCCCTGCCACCCCCACGTTCCCCAGCACTAAAGGGTCCACTGACAGATGGGACGAGGCGCTGTGGGACAGAGTGCTGAGTTGGCATAAAAAGCCAACCAAATAGGCCTCTTTTGGCACTGGAGCCCCTCAAAAATAGTTTACGGTTGGTGTCATTGTTACTGTTGTCGCTCTGCCCTGCATTCATAATGTGCTTGGACGCTTTGAACCTGAAAAACAACATCAAAAGCTTTAATTTATTTCATGTTTTATTCTGCAGTTGCAAAGTTTTAATATGTAAGAGTTACATTATGCTTTTCTTAGAACTCCATACATTCCTTATGTTGTGAAGCTGGTGGATTTAACTTGGCACAGGCTCTATTTGAAGTTGCAAAGCTCATGAATTTATGATGATAGCTCATGGCCTTTGAAATGACTCCCTTTAGTTTCTCCATGCTTTTATCGTGTCCTCTGATTACAGCGTCTTATCAGCTTTGGGATACATTCAAAACTACATTCCAAACTTTCACTGAGTCTGGGAGCAGTGCCAGCTGGGCACAGTACCTCTACCCCCTCCCGTGTTTGTATTCTGCCATTTGTGAGGGCCCGAGTGCCTACAATGCACCGTGGATATCACTTCCCATTTCATTCAGATAATCTTCACCTCTCAGCAGAAGGAGAGATAACTCAAGGGATCCATCACCAGAAAGGAGCGAAAAGTGAAGGTCATTATAATGTCATCACAAGTTATCCTGCTGACCCCAAAGTCCCCAAGATTGTATATTGTCCTCTGGAGACGGGAGGAAGAGAGAGAGAGAGACAGAGAAAGAGAGAGAGAGAGAGAGAGAGAGAGAGAGAGAGAGAGAGAGAGAGAGAGAGAGAGAGAGAGAGAGAGAGAGAGAGAGATGACAGACAGGAGCTGAGAGACTTGAAAATAAAAATAACATATTACGAAAACATATTTAGGTAGCAGTATGTTGCGTTGAAACAGGTAATGTATAAGCTGCCTGTTAGATTTATACCAGAGAGAGTAGGCTGGTTAAAGATGCACTTTATCTTAACACATGAAAACAGCCCTTCTGCTCTGGCACAATCCCAGCAGGGACTGGTGCAAAATTGCTGTTTTTACATTTCTGTATCATTCTTCCCATAAGGAATATGGATAACAAATGAAATATTCAGCCCCATTGTCTGATTTATTCCTTTTATTATCCACAAATATCAGCCCGGCAGTCAAAGGATGCCTCGCCTCATTCAGGGGCTCTTCCCACTTGGGGCCTGACAGCCTATCAACTCTCCTCGCATAAACAGGTCAGGATGGTGTGAGCGCTCCAATATGTTATACTTTAAGGTTTTCACCGTGCACAATCTCTAAATAGAAATTGAAAAAAGTGGTGAAAAAAAGTGAAGAAAAAAATTCCTCAAGGCATTGCGGCAGCCCCCCTCTCCATCTGAGATTTAAAAAAACCCCAATAAAAATAAAAAAGAAGCTACACACACAATTTTGAGAGGAGAAATTACGTCAGCAACATTAAAATCTACATAACAACGGCAGACATTTAAATAACGGGTGTTGTTTCTTTTTCCCTGACATGTAACACTCTCAAGATCACCCCAGACGGTGATTTCTGATCAGTAGATTGTGATTAAAAATATAGATACTGACTGCTGCTGCAAAAAAACAAAGAAATAAAGATCCCCAGTTTTGTCCTGCCTGTCGTTTTTGCAAAGCAGGAGAGACAGATGCCCAGTTATGGAAGCGCCGTAACACAATGAGCCTCATCAGCTATTAGTAATTGACCATTAATGAACTCCCTATGATGGCCCACTGAGGAATATACACAAGGGCCCTGGGGACCACAGGGCGGCAGGGGAAAGGGCCTCATGGCATTAACATACTCCCAAGGCTACAAGAGGCTTTTAAATGGCCAATCAATAAAGAGCATTAGTTCATCATGCCCTCTGAGGGACCCTGGAGATGTCTGTTGTGTGATGAGAGGCAAGACAAAACAGGGGGAAAAGTGTGCAGCCAAGACTCCTGTTCTTGCTAAATTATTCTCAGAAGTAACATGAAATTGCATTTGTTGTGTAGTCGCCTATGTGCAATACTTATTTTTGGTTTGTTTGTTTATTTTTTTCTTAGGTTAAATTCCAAGTATCACAGAAAAAGTGTTGCACGTCTCCGTATTTCCCTTACTATGGCCTTGAAAAAAAGGTTGCATTTACTTGTGGACCTTTAGTACTTTGTGAAGGCAAGACAACATCAACATTTTAACTGCTACTGTAAAACCGGGACAAGGGCATCACAAATATCATGTGACATTTACTGTACATATCCCATTAGATAGCTCTGAATAAAGGTAGACCCTGCTCTGTGCTGAGCGGTTTTATTCTTAATTTTCTCATTTGTGTTATATGACACTATGAAATGGATATCATTACATAGAATAGCACTACCATACAAATATCATGCTGTGTCCTTGAAGGTGGCATAATAAATGGTTCATCACTGGCGACCAAATGGCAAGACAAATTTATAGCTACTGATCTCTCTCATCATCGCAGCAAAGTACTCAGTAAAATTTCATTGTAACTTCCAGGGAAATAAATAAATTTGCCCCCTGACCTTGAGAGCCTGCCCCCCCACACACATACCCAGCTGAGATGATGGACCCCTCTGCGTCCATCATTCCTCCCTTCTCTCTCTCTCTCTCTCTTCTTCCTCCCTGTCAATCTCATCCTCCATCCATCTCACCTTCTTTCGTAGTGTGTGTCCATACACACATAGCAGGCTAAAGATAGGTATCCCACCATCACTTGATCTACACCCCCACCCCCCTGAGAGTCACATCTCTCTGTCTTCTCTGTCTGTATCGGGACCTCAGCCCCCTGTGGAGCAGAGATAGATAGAAGAGAGAGAACAGAGAGGGTAGATCTGGAGGGTGGAGGGGGGAAAAGGAGAGAGAGCAGAAATGGGGGCTTTGGCACAAGAGAGTAAGTGTGAGGGGTGGAGGCAGGAGTGGGCGAGAAATGACAGGAGAGGAATATGCAGCGAGTTTCTGTTTAAATCAAGATAAAAGACAGAAATGGAAAATAATAGAGGGAACAAACCCCTGGACGCTGGCTCTCTCTAATGGAAACACATGGCTGAGGGCTGAGGTGTTGTCAGCAGTCTGCCTGCACACACTGACATTCCTGCCTGATAATCTGGCCTGCCATAAAATTAGAATAGCAAATACCCCACTGACAGAGATGCATGTC
Organism: Myripristis murdjan; assembly: GCF_902150065.1. Lineage (NCBI taxonomy): Eukaryota > Metazoa > Chordata > Actinopteri > Holocentriformes > Holocentridae > Myripristis > Myripristis murdjan. The sequence continues at coordinate 17,229,033 of NC_043994.1, read as the reverse complement.
CCCCCTCTCTTGTGACACCATAAAAAACTCCTGCCGGTGACTCTGAACGCCACAAACTTCAATTTAAATTTACAGCGCCGCGAAAGGAGAAGTGATATGCATTCAAAAATTTTAATAACCTATTAAGTTATGACTTCAATTTCATTTTATGAATATTTTCCTTGGGGAGCGCTGCCATCACCGGAGAAAGACAGAAATTTAAAAAAGATAAATAGTGCCATTAATCTACAACATTTCTCTTCCATTATTCTTGAAAATGAGAAGTTATTTTTTCTCAGATCTTCATATAATTAGCTCCTTATACTTGACTCACAAGCCAGAAAATGACCATGTTCAGAGATTTGAAATCTGTCATTTGCTTGAGTATAAAATCATCATTTGTCTTAATATATTGTCTGTCTGACAAGCCGCAGTATTTGAAGTTGATTAGGTTTCAGTAGCATTATTAATAACAACTACGGATCACAGGGAGGTAAGTCCTCTCTGTCTAAGAGGGACACACTGTTTGAAATACAGCTGTTCCAGAGAAGGTCATTAAGTCTGCTTTGTTTTGACAGAATTAGATTACTGTACTATAAATGTTCATAGATCAATTATAACTGAACAGTGCGCCTTACTGCATAAACTGGTTTTAAGTCACAAACCTATTAAACAACTCATCACAACTCCACTTTGTAGAGGGTGAATGTGGGAGTGCAGCAGGGTATAATAGCTTTAATCTGTCTATTGTTTGTCTCATGGGCATTAAACACCATCTTGATATGAGCGAGACTACAGTGCACACAGGAGGGGGTCCTCATAATATTTAATAGGTCATCAAAGGGAATGGGGGGTAGACTGCTGACATTTGCCTGGATAGTTAGGAGAAACCCCAGGAGTTGTCATATGACTCATTACCAGAACACAGTCGACTTGGTCGCATCATTGTTCAAAGACACTGTCTGGCAGAAATATCATAATCCAAGAGATATAACTATTCAAGTCACAATGGCCCCATTAACTAGTATGTGATTTTGGTTATTGTTTCCATCCTGAAAATAGAGACTAATCAGTTGGTAAAACAATGTTACTGCTACTGTCAGTGAGGTTGTAGCAGCCATTACTTGAAATGAAAGCATTCTGTGTTTTTATTTTTTTATTTATTTATTTTTTTTAAATCAGAATACACCAGCCAGGGAAAAGCTAAAAGTCTGTTTCAAATATAGATATAGATAGATTGTATTTTGGCTCTTTCACTCTTAGTGCAACACTCCCCCAAGCAACTAACCACCTGCCACACCACTTCCTCGCCCACTACCTCTGGTCAAAGATTACAAAGTGCAGCCCTCCAACAAAAAAGAGGATATGGGACATCATTTGGAGCTGCACCTTTTTCCATAAAGAAAAAATGAAATAGGGAGCCTGAGCCAGCTGCTGACCTCCTCAGGCCTGCTGGACAGCAGGTGTCTAAGGAGAATGGTGCCACTGAAAAGTCAGTGTGAGCTGCAATACCTGTGCTTTACTTAAATAGCCCTGGATTTGAAAAGAGACCTGCAGATTTTATAGTTACATGAAAAAAAAAACTGGGTCGCATAAAGTTTCTGGCCTCAGATTAAGACCTCGAAAAGGAATTTGGGATTCCTAATCAGTTAAGTCAAATTAATTATATTTATATATCCTCAATGACACCCACATTATGAAATAATGACTATAAACCAAAAGCCACCGCTCAGGTGGTTATACTGTGTTCACCTCATGTGGGTCAAAAGGTACCGCGTAAGACAGAGTCCCATTGCTTGTTTTCACATCAGTTTGAAAGTTTAACAGGAAAGTAAAGTAAAAAGGTAAAAAGGAAAAGGTTAAAGGCAATGCTATTAAACTTATTAGTTTTATGTCAGGCAGAATTGGTTTGTGTTTTAAGAAAGCATGCATGATAAAAGTAGAATTTATTTATCTCTAACAAGATACTTCTGTGTTATTTAGTGCCTAATAGGATATTCATAGGTATTAATAGATATATGTTAATAGGTGTTATAGGATATTGTAATAATTTCAAGAAAAATGTCAGATTCCTAGTTGTAATTAGCAGTTGGATTTTGACCTGAATGTTATTAAGAAGTCAGGAGATGGCACTCACAGTAAATACCATATGGTGAGATATGGTCAATTTTAAAAATCAGACACAAGGCAAAACACAAGGCATTTCAAGGGAGAATTCAGCTGTCACATTCCAGACCCCTCAAACTTTGGACAACCCCCATAGCCCTCCACAAAACAACACTACAGCACTTACATGCCCCTCACACATTGATTCCCCTCCCGAGGGCCCAAACCAATTTCTCTTGTTTTCAGACACTCTCTCTGCCTGAACCTGCAGTGGCCATCAAAGACATTCATCCATCCGCCCAGGATGACTATGACTGATCTAGCCACCAAACGATCAATTTGTATCCCTCTCACTCGCACTCTCTCACTCTCTCTCTTTCTTTTTTCACATCTCTTTCCTTCTCTCCGACCCCCCCTTTCCCTTCCTCTGTCTTTGTCCCCTTCACTTCATCCTCTTGCTATTTTGTTGATGTGCAGAATATGATGAAAAAGTGAGAGTGCAGATCGCTTTGACACCGTGGCATGCGAGAGTAACAATGCAATCAGTATTTGACCTTGGAGAACAGCTAATTTATATGTTCATCTATCTATATTTTTGACACATGTAACTTTTCATTCCAGAGAAACCCTACAGATCATCCATCCAGACGTACAGTGATAATTCTATACCAACAATATTTGATTTTTTTTTTTTGCGCTGGCTATTTGATCTTTGGCATGTTCATTCATTTGCAAGATGTCCAGATAGAAATATCAAGGGACAGCAGACATAATTTAATAGTAATTCAAAGAGGGCACCCTCAAAAATACCCTGTAAGTTAATTCAGAACGGTTTCAATATGCCTGATTTGTTGAGTGGTATATGCCTCTCCATCATTCATTAAGCTGTAATTGGATGTGATGCTCATCCAGGAATGCAGCACCCTCAGATTCCTCCAAGGCATGCGTGGTGATGATGATAGTGTTAGAAAGAGCTGTTAATCCATCTTGTAATTGCACAGAGCAGACGGTAGGGTCGGTCATGGCTGCGAAAAAGGCTACAGAGAAGCATTAGTCAAAAGACGTGAACAAAAGAAGGCACTAGACATTCTGGCGCATCTGTTTGTGTGTATAGAAACACTTTGTGTGTTTGTCATTGTGGTAGAAAAAAACATGCAGAGAGGTGTGCACTATTTGGAATATGAGCTCTTATAAGCTAAGCCAAATGTGGAAAGAATGTTTTTGTTCTCTCTGCTTTAGATGTATGAAATATATGTATATGAAATACTAACAAAGAAAGTTTGGGTCAGTACTCTGACATCTGATTGGTTCATTGCCCCATAATGCATTGATACAATCCAGGTGTGTGGAGTTTTGTCTTTTGAGAAGTGATGGTGGTGTAATATAGCCTAGGTCATACATCTTTTAATTTCAGAATAGTCATTTTTGCATCAGTAAACCTTGTTTTTTGGGTTTTTTTTCCATATTATATACCAGTCTACAGGTTACCACAGTTTGGTTTGTTATAGGCTAATGCATGCATGTGTTGGGGTGTGTGTGGGTATGTGTACTGTATGCCTGTCTGCGTTTGTGTAGGTGCACTGTGTTTTTGTATATGTGATTATGTGCACATGTGGCGCTGGTGGTAGCTGCATGTTTGCATGTTGCAACACACCAACGTGGTCTGCATGCATATTGTGTTTTTTTGTGTGAGTGTTTTCTGTGTTGTTAAAGATGCATATTTTAAAGTTGTAATATAAGTTTTCTGCACTTTGTGATGGTGTCCCTCATCATCACTTCTGCAGCTGCATGCTTGCCTGTGTGTGTGCATGTGCAAGTGTCTCGTGATAATGTTTGTGCATATTTTTGATAGTGAGCATGTGGTGATGACGCTTGTTTGTGTCTGCATGGTTCGTGTGTGTGTGTATGTGTTTGTGCTGATGGTGTTTGTGTCTGCGAGGTAGAAAAGGGCTGGATGGGATAGGGTGGGGTGTGGGGCGGGTGGGTTTTGAAGGGGGGCTGCCGTCCCTGTTCCTTGCTATTCACAGACAATTTGTAAGGCCGGCTGTTAAAGCCTGGCCGAAGCCTGTGGAACAGCTGGAGCCCCTCCATGATTGATAAACGTGGCGGCGAGAACTTCATCTCCCCTTGAATGAAGACAAAGGCCCCACAATGCTCAGCCGGTGTGTTACGCCTGCCTGTCGTTAAGTGTGGACTGCGGACATGCCCCGGTCCTCAGCTGGGGGAGTCGAGATGCCAGGAGGGAGGTCAGGACCCAAACTAATTACCATTTTATGACAAAACGGTTCTTTTGTCGCCGTTATATAATTGATTTACCTTTCAGGGAGAGATCATTATGAAGTGGCGTTGGAGGGGAGGGATTAAAAGGGCGCAAAAAGGGATTGGCTTCAGTCGTACATGTGCTCACTTAGATATAAAAGTGGGCAAAGGCGTAACTGTAAATACATGTAATAGTCAGGAAGCACCAAGACAAGATGCATAATAACACACCTGAGCATTTCAGAAAACTCCACCTCTGAAGACAATCAGTTTTACGGCAAAGTTACATTTCTTATGAGTTATTAAGGTCAGACAAAACTACATAAATTCTTGTGAATAACGTCTTGGTGGCAGAGCCATAAAAAACTGCGGATAATTTATGTTGAGCTGGTACAAATCTTTGCTGGGGACCCACTGACCCTTTAAGAGGAACCATGCTATGAGCAGCTAAGTGAATCCACCATGAAAATGACAGTCAAATCAACCTCAACTGTGCATGATTAAAAACACATCATCGTGTTGTATTGATTGTGGCAGATATCATTACATTTACCAGAGACATGTTGTGAGGTTCGCTGCTTTAGTGTCATAAACCTTTGCGTAGTTTGTTACCCATGTGGGAGCGGGGCAAACCCAACTAGAAATATGCTGGCTACAGGATTTTTTATTTATTTATTTATTCATTTTTGTCAAAAGTCATGAACCTCAATGTAATGGCATCTGGATTTTTTATTTTTATGCATCTTCCCTATCTAAGGTGGTTGCATTTGTAACAGGTCTCTTTTACTGCTGCTCAGAGTTTATTGTTGTTTTAGAAGCCTAAGTCATACATCAATTCACTGTTTGCTTTTGTGTACATCCCCCTACTTGCAAGCATTTCCTACCCTGTGAAAACAAATGATGTTTTGCAAATGTGCTCCCAACTTTCTTTGTTTGACTCAGAGAGCAATGTAGTCTGGGCACATCCATCCTTGACCTATTTAATGGCTGGGTTCTGTTGAGGACCCGCCGCACAAATTGAAAAGTTTTCAGTCGCTAAGTGAAATGTATGGCTCTGCCTCCAGTCCAGAAAAATTGGGGATTGTTCTATTTTAATTCCAAACTCAATTTCAGACATCGTCCCCACTGCAACAAAGTGGATTTCAGGCCCATCCATTGCGCCGTGCTTGTCGAGATTTCAGCTGCCAGGACACACGATGAATGAGTGAATATTGATGAACACAAAAGATGTACCAGGGCCATTTTTTTCCTGTTATTTTTGGTGTGGAGGTGGGGAAAAGAGGAGAGAGGCACCCCGTGGATCCCCTGGGAATGAGGAACCCCTCTCCATATTCAGAATATTCTCTGTGAAGTTCAAAAAGAGATATCAATCTCACTTTGAGGCTGTGGGCCTTCATTTGTTTGCGAGAGATTCGGAGCGCTGCTCAGATGACTGTGCCAATTCTTCAAATCCCACTTACAGTAGACGTTCACACAAACACACTTGCACACATGCTGTCACTGAAACACACACACACACACACACACACACACACACACACACACACACACACAGCAGAGCATCTGCCACTTTTCCCAGCCTCTGCATCCCAGGCATCAGCGTCTTCAGCAGCGAGGTCTGCACTGTGGCACGCCAAGGTCTTGATTGAGGAAGCGCCAGCTAAGAGTTAAAAATAAAAACTACACCATGGCTGTCTGGGCAGAGGCAACAGAAGTGTATAGTGGATAAATGGGTGTTTTTATGTGTCACATTCCTTAGAAAAAAGGGTGTTTGTACATGTGCTTCTGTGTTTGTGTGTGTGTGTGTGTGTGTGTGTGTGTGTGTGTGTGTATGTTAGAGGGAGAGATTCTAGACTGTTGTATGGACTAATATCACATTGATACAGCAGATATTTTTCATTAAAAAAGGAGGTTTGGCAATTTTCTCACACTTTATAATGTTTATTCTTTATTTTAGACAAAGTGAAGAGAGAGATACAAAACAGATTTCAGCATGTACATAAACAACAATATTTTCCTTTAAAGACTTTACTGTGAAACACTGACTAGAATGCTCGATGGTATCATCCCCATGAATTTTGAGGTGATATTAATTTTAGATTCTCACCCTGTGTTTTTTGTCTACAGTTACCTAGACAGGGAGGGATGGCACTTCCCCTCTATGTGTAAAGTCAATCTGTTATTTGAAACTCCGGGCTGATAATCGAGATCAGAGGTAAGAGAGCAATTTGAGGGGAACACATGTTAGATTGCCACAGTGGAACATTACACTGGTGCTCCGCGTGTAGATGTAAGGTTCTTAGCCGCTGACAGTATAGCAAGCAGGGCCAATAATGACTCTAAGAAGTGAAATAATTACACGCATCCCCACAAACACAGCCTTTCCTCACCTCAATGAGCACCCCGCCACTCTCTCTCTCTCTCTCCGTCTCTCTCTCTCTCTGTCTCTCTCTCTCTGTCTCTCTCTCTCTCCTTTTCTCTTTCATTATGTGCTTGATGCATCCTCATCTAGTCTACTGCAACAAACAAACCCTCAGTGTTACCAACTACTGTGCATCTCCTTCCTCTGACATTTTAAGAAGGCAGCAGTCAATGTTGTGTATTTTTTTTTTTTTTTTTGCCTTCCAATATTCTTCAACCTCTTCTATTTCCTGTTGTTTTCTCGAAATCACAGCCTCTCGCCTTCTCTCTCTCTTCTCTTGCACTGCCTGCTCCCCTCTCTCCTGAAGACAGTGGTGTGTCAGGCGTCCAACCTGGCTGTGGTTTGGTTTTAGCAAGGCAATGGGCCGTGCAGGCCTTTTTTCCCACAGTGGGCTTCTAAGTGGAGTCTTTGCCCTCACATGCGTTCAGTTGGGCCTGCTTTACCCACACTATTGATTGCAGGTGATGTTCTGGACTCAGTCCAGCTGACCTCGTAGGGGAGTTAGATACATCATTGTCCGAAAAGGAACCTCGGGAGACCAGACAGCATCAGCACACAAATCAAGCCGTCTGACTTTCTCCAACAACTACATCTGTCCACAAACACTTTGGACATAGCCATGTAGGTAGGCTACTTAGAGGAGATCCAAAGCTAGACATAATTTTAATCATTAAACAGGAAATAGACATTTCAGAGACGTTCTTCAGCTGCTGTGTTTCTTAAATGGCCAGCCGTGCACCGTATATTCCTCAGCTCCTTCACCTTTTCCGTCTGCCTGCTAATTAGAAATCTTAATATGCAATCATGTTAACATTGGGCCTAATTTGTACACTATGCATCTTTGTTTCTTACACACCTCACAGCAATTGATGGATATCCAATGAGACGCAGACTCCCTGCCAAAGGGAGTAGCTCTGCGGCTTGCGACACATCGCTGAGGCTGGGGGGAAGTACGCCTTAAATTAATTAACATCGGACCTCTTGTAGCTGCTCACTTCTGTAAACAAACATTTTAATATGCAGTAATTAATTAAATCTGCCAAGCTCCTCTGCTCCTCCCATAGATCTTCCTTCACTCTTACTTTCCCCATCTTGTTAAAGAGTTTATTATGTGCTGCTGAGATGAGGAGTAAATTCACAACTTTGTCCAGCGCCATCCATCTAAGCCAAAAACTTATAACCGCACTCTGATGTGTAATATTGTAATTGTGGACTCACAGTAGTAAAACCATGCCTGATTCCTCATTCCTGATGACACCAGACGACTTGCCGCCACCCAGAGCCCACATCTCATATAGTGAGAGATATAAGGTGAGCATGTTACTTGACACTTGTGAGGGATGGACCAATAAAATGACTATCACACTGGTCTTACCCTCTTTAATGGCTTCTGGGTTTTTCCTGGACCTGGCTGTGAAATAACAAAAAAGATACCAAAGCCTCTTGGGCTACCTTGACTGACTGTAATGAATAACGTTTGATCTGACGGATACAAGTGCTAATTTTTGATTTTCATTACATGGTACTACTGCCCCCGTATGATTTTTCCACATGGCACATTCTGTTCCTGCTTTTAAATATCCATAAAGGGTTTAAAATGCAGGTATTGTGTAAAAGGAAAAATTTAAGACTGACGTATTGTACTTTGTGTAGATGAAAAACATTCATGTTCAAACATCTGGATTAAGGAGAAAGAAATAAAATAAGAAAGAATTTTTTTTTTTTTTTTTTAAAAAGTAGGAAATAAAAAAAAAAATCAATAATCAAAGCAATACTAATACAAGTGCTAATACTGTATGTGGGACCCCAGCCATTCACTGAGTACAATCTGCAGACCCACTACATCAGAATACCAATGTGCCAAATATCAATGGATTAAGATTTTTTTTTTTTTTTTTTGGCAAGATTTCTCTTTCAAGATAAATTATTTCAAACACTTCAATAAATCCCTCAAATTATCTACAGTCGATAGTTTTGCATTTATCAGAAATGGGAGGTTAAAAAAAAAATATGTGAAGATTGCAAGAGTTTATGGAAATCCACATCAGCGGGGAATGGATGGGGACTCAAGGGGCATCACTGCACAGGTAAGCTGCTTTTGGAGGGTTCATGTAAATCCTAAAGTCCAAAAGTCAATTACTGGGGCATCTCAAGCGTGTGTTACTGAAAGACTCTGATGTTTTATTGAAGAGAGGCTTTAATTCATCAGGCTTCTCAGCTCCCTTTCATGCAGCCTGGAGAGGGAGAGCAAGGCACCTCCTTCAGATGGCCAGTGTCATATATCACACACACACACACACAAATACTCACGCACACGCACACACATAGTAAGAGAGAGAGAGAGAGAGAGAGAGAGAGAGAGAACACACACACTAATGCCCAAAAACAACTCTCAGGTGGTCTGCTTCACTCCACTGACCAGACCATTACCCCTCTACACACACACACACACACACACACACAACCACACAGAACCCTCTCAATGCAGACCACACAGACTAAACAAGAAATTCTAACTCAGCCATATGATGTCTTGTGGTCCTTGCATGCATTGGCAGTACAATTATCAGTGTATCAAATAAGCCTATGACAAATTTTAATTAAAAAACAATTCCTTATTGTTACACTCTGTATTTTGGCGGTGGAGATGGTGGTGGTGATGGTGACGACCTTACTTGCTGCGTTGCTAGGTCATGATATGAAGGACGATTGTAATGAACAATAACATTTATCACGTCTTTTTTCCCACTGAAAAAAAAAAAAAAAAACATGTGGCTTGAGATTTGAGAGAGAAAGGGACTTCCACCGCTGGGCAGCTGCGAGGCAGCGTCCACCAGAGCAAGCTCATTTCCTCGCAGCAGGGTTGATAAAACAGCCATTCATTAGAATGACTAAAGGAAAAAGGTATCCCAGCCTCACTGGACTTCATCCTGTCTTTTCCGGACTTGGATGAGGGGCACATTTTTGAATGGACGCACATCCTTTGATCGGTTCGCCCGTCTGTTTGTGGAGGCCCCTGGCTGGGAATTTCTGTACACAGGAACGTCTGATAGGAGATATTAACCAAAGAATTATATGAGTAGAACGAAAAACTTCTACATTGTCTGCGGCTGACATATCTGAACAGAATGAGTCCTCTTCTTTAATGTCTCCACAGCTGGAAATAAGGCTCATGGCGGTTTTGCCCAGAGTGAGGCAAACAGACAGCTTATTTTTCCACTGTGATTAGCCAAACTGTTCTGCTCATATACAAATGGAAATGGGATGTGCATGAGTGTCCCTCTCTTCCTCTCTCTCTCTCTCTCTCTCTCTCTCTCTCTCTCTCTCTCTCTCTCTCTCTCTCTCTCTCTCCCTTTCTCTCCCATCTGTCAAGACAATAGATTTTAATCTTTAATCCATGAGCAGCCATTGAATACTAGTGAATTACAAATTACAGATGTTTTACTGTGTCTGTTTTCCAGCACCCCATGCCCGCTTCTTGTCTTCCTGTTCAGGCCCTTCAGCTACCTACCATCACGTTGTGCACACACAGAAAAGGTATGCTCGTACGCTCGCTTGCGACAGACAAACGCATGCAACACACAGACAGAGAGAGACACACACACACTATACACACACTCATTCTGTGCCATCATGGTACCATATGACACTGTCATCATTTGGTAATTAAACCCTTGCTGGCTTTAAATATGAAAAGCTGGCAAGAGTTGATGATGATGATACTGGCTGTCGCTCAGCCCAGATTTCCAACAAACCATCCAGACATCAGGCAGGAAACATATTGTTCCATTGTTTTCGTAGTATGGCCAACCGTTTCCCCGCAGAGGAAAAATTGTAATCCACACTATATAAATGACCATTCATAAGTAATTTAGGCAACTTAAAACAACCAATAAAATAACATGTTACATATATAGCTGTGCAAAAAAAAAACTGATACAGCTGAGTATTGTGATTTTATTTATTTTTTGCAATACTGCGATAATTGCCCCTTGTATTGATATTTATCATTTATGCTTTAAATTTTCATTTGATATTATGATATCTATGTTATATTGCACTGTGTAAAATAGGCACATTGCTGATTTTCATTTAATAAATAGGAATTTTAATTAAATTTTTTGAATCAGTTTGTCATTTATCATGTAATGTGTTATATATTTGTTAGACCACAATCTTTAGTAGGTAGGTGTTATGCAATACATCGTTTTGTTAGCTGCAGCTATGCATTTTCTCTCAGCTCTGTAGAGTCTTGCAATGTGTTGTGACACAAATCATATTGTAGGCCCATGTATAATGATACATGTTGTGCTGTGAGGTCCTTGCCGATACCCAGCCCTCCAAGAAAATTTGTGAAATTTGCCTGAAAGAGGCCAGGCACATCTGACTTCCATGATAAACGACGGGCACAGGCTGGTGCACGGAGTTACAGTGGCCTCCAAGTGAGAGGAGAGGGAGGTGGTGCCAGGGAGAGGTGGAGGGGGAGTGTGGAAGGAAGGGTGAAGGAGGGAGGTTTATTTAATGTTCAGGCCATGAGCAAGTGGGACACTATTTTTAAAAAAAAGGACATGGCGGCGGCGGTGTGGTGGGGTTTGAGGATGAGGGCTGGAAAGAAAAGAGTAGGAGGACAGGTTAAAACTTTGGCTATCCTGGGAGAGCGGGTATAGGAAGAGAGAAGGTTTGCAGATACATGCCTCATCATTAATCTGAGCCCCCCGCTCCCAAGCCACCCCAACACACACATACACCTACACACACACGCACACACACCCATACACCTCACCACCCTCCCACCCTCCCTGCGCGGCCCCCTGGCAATCTTGGAGAGGGTAGATACCGTTGACCAGTCTAATGGACTATGCCATAAGACCCCCCACCTCCCCCAACACGTTCTGACCAAAATCACTCCTCTCCCTCAATTTTCAATCTGCCTCTCCTGCAGACTCCGGTCATAACCCGTAAATGTAGTGTGTGGCTCTGAGAAGAGCTTAGGTTCCATTACTGACAGCCCACACAGCTTTATGGCCATTTAAGCTTCTCTATTTGGGTCCCTCCCATTCGGATGTTCTCCCAGACCCCCAGTGTGTTCGGTGAGCAGAGATATAGGTGTGTGTGTGTGTGTGTGTGTGTGTGTGTGTGTGTGTGTGTGTGTGTGTGTGTTGGGATGGGGGGAGTTCCACCTGAAACTTTATTAAGATCATTAAGGCAGAGATTAATAAGGTAGATGCAGTTCTTACTATTTTTATCAATTTATTTTACTGTCAACAATTACAATACAATTATAATATGATTAAAAATGTTGTGCGTACAATAGAGAGCATGCATGTGTGTGTATGTGTGTGTGTGTATGTTTGCCTATTTGCTTTTCTGCCAGAGTGTAAGTTTGACTATCCTGCAAAATGCACCAGAATCACACGTTAAATTTGCATAAATTTATGTATATGCTGTTTCTTGGCTTACTCACAAATACACACATATACACACACATAACCACACACAGACCCCCACAAACACATACTGAACACATACACACGTCAACTTTTCAAGAAAGGTTTCAAAGCAAAATTATCCTTCAATTTTAGAAAAAAAAATATTTAAATGTATAAATTTATTTACTAGACAATAGTTGATTAATGGCAATGTTTAATTAGTCTAATTTAACAATGATTGATTTATTTCCTTGGACAAATATTTTGCAACCCAAAAAAATACAGATACTCCCAAACCGCTTAGCTCACAGTTCTATAGTTCAAGAACATCACACTGATACAAAATTAGCTTAGTCTTAACACATTTGAATAAAATGTCCTCATTTTATTTTGTATTTTTTAAATACCGGTGACAAAATCTAAGTTTTATGTTTAAGACGATGCATTAAAGGGTTTGAAATTGACAATAATGTGCACATGCCATAAAGATTTGATGTTTTCATGGCAGACAGCACCGTAACTGAGAGTTGGACAGTGTTTCTACTTAAAAGACCTTTCAAGTAAGGAATATATATATATATATATATATATATATATATATATATATATATATATATATATATATTTTTTTTTTTTTTTTTTTTTTTTTTTTTTTTCCATCTGAATATCTTAGATAAAAGTGTTCCATAATATCCATTACTGGTTCTTGGTCCAGTGGCAATCTTATTGCCATTTTAGAACTTCAAGCACTGTAAAGAGTGTTATAATACAAAATGTTTGTTAAATAGCCAATAGAGAAGCTATAATCTTTTAATGTTGTATTTTATAGCTTTATCACGCTCTGTCGTTCTTGTGAATATTGTAATATTGCATTTTTACTGGTTATTCATCTGTTAATGTTCCAGTTACTAAGTTTTATTCTCCACCCTTACTTTTTTGTGTTCCCTCACACTGTTAAACACACATAGAAAGTTTCCTCTGTGCCGTTCATGTGTCTGCCTTTTACTGTGCTGCTGGCCACTGATCTGACTGGACAAAATGTCTTTAGGAGAGGATTTTTGACTTTGCCTGTTTAGTGGCTTGAAGTCATACCTTACCATTTCCTGCAAGTTATTGGAGGCAATAAAATAAGTAGACCTCATCACAATAAGAGTCTGCAGTAGACAAGTGAAAAGAAATGTTGCCCAAATTCTCTGCTAACAATAATAAAGTATTCTGAAACAGTTGAAACTGCTATTTTTTTTAACTATACTTGTAGTCTGTGTAGCTGTGCGTGTGCGTGCGTGCGTGCGTGCGTGCGTGCGCGCGCGCGCGCGTGCTTGTATGGCGAGAGAGAGAGAGAGAGAGACAGAGAGAGAGAGAGAGAGAGAGAGAGAGAGAGAGAGAGAGAGAGTACATGAAACTTTGTAAATTTCTTCAAATGTAAAAGCAGATTAGGAAAAATTATAATCTTGAAAGATCCTGGCATCCTGTCATTTTTTAGTTCACTCAATAAATAAAATCAAATAAAAATTAATTATCGATTATTGTTCAAAATAAAAATAAATCAGTTATTGCATCTTGTCACTGCTGCATTTTTTGGATTGAAAACCTTATATTTTCCATGCCTAAAATATTATCTGAGATATTCCGACTGCTCAAAACATAAATAGCATCTAATAAATAAATTATTATGAAAACAGCACAAACAAACGGAACGTTACATAGATGCAAAACCACAAACCATCGCAACAACTCTAAGTACTGCTTATAGAAGATATTTACACCATATTACATAATACATACATTAAATAAATACATACCATACAGTCTGATGTTTAAATTTTACATCCGTCAGTGTTCATACAAGGAGTCCAACTCTGAAAACTACAGCTGTTTGCATACATCCATAGTAAAATGTCCTCTTTTTTTCATCTGAAACGCAAGTTTTATTCTTCCTTTTATACAACACCTGCAACGCTCTATGTTTTTTGATTTCTATTTTTCCTCCTTTATCAATTCCTAGTTCACTGAAGCAGGGTTGCTTCCCCTTTTTGTTGTCGCCTAAACCGTTTAGTTTTGGATGATCGGTCAAAGATTCTGACAACCAGCGGGGAGAAGCACGACGCCCAGCCGGGGAGGGAGCGCAGGAGGCCGGACAGATCTACTGGGCTGCATCGGGGAGACGGACCATTAGACAAGGGAGAGCCATGCCTCACAGCGCTGGTCGATCAGGTAAGGATTTCTCCCTCTGCCTCATACAAATGTCAATGTTTGTTTGCAGGTGTGTGCATGGTGCGAGCTAGGACCACAACAGTGTGGAGGTTATCTCTGCATCTTCTGCTTATCTGTTTATCTACAGATTTTTTTTTATTTTTTTCTAATCAAAATACACGTTAGTGGTGCGCTTTTCGTCACATTTATATTTTATGTACCCATTATTGAGCAGCGAATGAGGCATGTATTTATGCTTACTATTATTTATTTATGTGTTTTTTGTTGATGTACTGTAATCAAATGAAGATAAGGAAAACGTGTTTGATAAGATAAGCTTTCTATTATTATTATTATTATTATTATTATTATTATTATCAAAAAGAGCTACATAATTTTGTATTAACATCACCATAAGGGTGATGCTAATACAAAAGTCGGGGCTTTAATTGAAAACATAGATCACATTCTAATTCACCTCTCGATTTTGGGTTTAGATGGGAAGATCGATGGAAAACAGTTGTAATGATCTAATTAATTATGGCAAAATTAAAAGCAAGTACAAAATCAATCTGCGATGGTGTCGAGGATAGAGTCAAATTGATATCCATCTGCTCCCGTTATAAAGCACATGAATAAGCAATCTAAGGACGCAGCTGATATCTTGCAGTTTGGCATAGCCTGCCCATATGGCTGTGGGTGTCAGGAGACAGCAAATCATAAGTGACTCCTGATAAAATTCTGATGCTTTCACTAATAGGACAAAACTAGATCCAGGGGAAAAATACACATACTTAACCATGCAGCTTTTAATGCCAGAATGATATCATGAAGTAGTGCAATATAAAAATATAAGTAATAATAAGTAACATACCCACCGCTCTTAACAGTATGGATTCACCACTGTTCGTGTAGCTTTGATCGCTATCTTGTTTTATTTTTTTTTTCTGGATGGATGTCATAGATGTAAATAAAATTAGTTTATATTTTCAACCATCTTTCACAGGCATAAAAAAATAGATCGAATACTAAATCTGCTCCTCAGATAATCCATACATGCCATTCGTGGACAGGACGAAATTTATACGAGTTTGTCCAAGTTACCATGGCCTTTATATGGCTTCAAAGGCAACCATACAACTTTTAATAGGCTACAGTGAATCCCAAAGTGTGGTCCGGAGGCCTCCAGGGGTTCTTAAGTGGGTTCCAGCGGGTCCCACTGCAAAATGGAGAATAGTTTTAAATTTTATTCATTTTATTATTAACTTGCTGAATAATTTATCACACTGAAAAATGTACATGGATATTTGTTTTATTTATACAGGTCCAAGCTCCTTATATAACAACAACAACATATCATTGGTCTAATGTGATTCTGTCTGGGGGTCCCTGACGTGGAAATGTTTAGGAGGACCTGGGAAATTGGTGCAGGAGGCTACCCAGTGGGTTTAGCAGCATCTTGCCTCCTCTTTAGGGGCAGAAGAAGGAAAACGAGCAATATCGATTGTTGATGTGAAGGTGCGTTACGGGCCAAACAGGCCTTAGACGTCCAGACATGGAGGAAAAGGATTTGGTTTGCAGCCGATGGAAATTCATCTCCTTTACCAGTGGATTTAGTCTCTCTCCCTCTCTCTCTCTCTCTCTCTCTCTCTGTCTGTCTCTCTCTCTCTCTCTCTCTCTGTCTCTCTCTCTCTCTCTCTCTCTCTCTCTCTCTCTCTCTCTGTCTATATATGTATCTCCCTCTCCTTCCTTAGTCACTCACTCTACCTTCAACCTCAATAGGAAAGTTATCTGTTTAGCTGTTTAGCCTATGGTTATTGTTATTGTCATTGTTGTTGTTGTTGTTGTTGTTGTTGTTGTTGTTGTTGTTGTTACTTGTTTATACACTCACTATGCTGTAGTTGAACAATAATGGTAATGTCAATGGCTCTCTGTAAATAGAATATATAATAGGAAACAAAACAAAATGCATAAATAAATAATTATGTATGTGTGAAAAGATGAATGATTTTCTTGTTTGAGGACTTCAACTTCCAAATATATCAATAAATATACTTTGCAATTATTTTATTCTCCTAAGAGTGCAATATATTGTATAACCTACTTGCCTAGGCTTATTGTATCATGCAAATGTTTAATCGAAGGTAAGAATCTGAAATTGCTGCTCAGGTTTGGAAAAGAGTGGAGTCAGTAACAGTTCCTTAATTATCACGCCATTTGTTTTGTTGTAGCACTGTGACACTGCGACGTCATCATAGCAGTGCAAAAGGGGTACGGGGGGCAAATCGGGGTGTTGTGGGGGAAATAGCAGCAGCTTTAGGGCAAAAGTGCACTGACGTGTGAAATTACAGCCCATGGTGCTACATATTGTACCAGAAGCTCCCTCCAAAAAAAAAAAAAAAAAAAAAAAAGGCAGAAACAAAAAGAGGAATCGTCCTCAAACTTGTCCAGAGGGCAGGACGCAACACGGCCTTAGAAAGTCCAACATCCACAAAGCCTCGCCGTCTAAATAACACCCACAAAACAGACTGAATATCTCCCTCTCCAATATATAATCTGAGTTCTAATAATCACAACAATAATTTTAAAAGCATACTTGTAGTATCAAAGACTGCTCATTGTCATCAATAAATTAATAAATCCGGGCTTTATAATGCAGTATAATAAGGCTTTAGACTTCTGTGTATATTAAAATAAGCTTTTAAAACCTTGATATGCCATGGTATAATTTCTTCTCGGTGACTTTGTGTCAACCACAATCTCTATGCACACTCTGCTTCCTTTCCACAAATCAAACCACGCTATACCCCGCTATATTAATCTCAAGAAACTGAAATAATGGTGAAACTATTATGTTGGAAAAATAACTCCTATGTTATACCTAAAATCCGCTATGTTTAAGGCCAGGCTGGGTCCAGAAGTTCAAACCGTAGTGAAACATGTCGGAGTCTTCTTTAAAATGTCAATTTCTTCGCTTGAGTTTGGATTGAGTTATTCTGGAGGAGATCAGCAGAGCATTATTCAACTACAGTAGGCTCACCCCAACCTTTGACCCACCCCTGACCAACATTAGCCTATACCTGCCTGCATGAGCTCGGTGGGCAGCATAACCTATGAGCGCCATCTACAGAGCAATGGCGCAAACAGGCAGCGGGGTACTCGGCTGCCTCTGCCTCTCCAGGCTGTAAAACTCCTGTCTGCCCGCACACAGCATGTTCAGATAACTACTGCCAAGACGTGAAACATTTCTTCGTGACTGGCAATTTTTTTCGTGCCCCACTAATGCCACTTCAACAGGCCAGACACTCATTTATAGCGTTGATCTAATAGGACATGCCGTTTCTAGTGAGGAAAGTCTGTTCTTGAGCTGTATGAGTTTTTTTTTTTTTTTTTTTTTTTTTTTTTTTTTTTTTTTGTGGAAAAGAGGGAGGTCTGGGTGGCACGCAGTCAAAATTATCAGTCAGAAGCAGGCACGATGTATTTTCCAAATCAGAGGGGACTTTTTGAATTGTATCAGCCAGACTGCAGAAGCTTATCACAACACTTTCTGGAAAGACTGTTAAGCTCTGAGTTGTTTTGGACAATCTGGAGACAATCTGGTATGACTTCACTTTAAAGCTTGCAGTGGCTCTTAAAGTCAGATTCTTTGATTCTTTTAGGAAATTCCACTGGTCTCCAGAAAAATGAGAAATATTTAAAATGTATTATGATCATTTATTTTCACCAGATAATACACCATTAAAGAATATATAATACCTGTATAGCCATAAATCAGTAGTTTCACCCTGAAAACTGTTAATATCCACCCACATGGAGTTTTACTGTATAATTCAATTCTAAAACAGCAACAATAAAAATCTTGCCATGCACAGAGGCATCCCTGAGACAAAATCTCACCAATTGTGTGTCCGTGGCTTATATCTGTTTGGGAGTCCTTGACATGAAAACGTTTGAGAGCAGATGCTTTGAACAACATACTCTGGCTTGACACTGCTTTACCTCTTTCCTACCCCCTGCCTTTAATTTCCTTGATTCTTCACCCCAAAGTCTCATCATTTCCCATTTCGTCTCCCTCCCCTTCCTGGCTGTCGGATGCAGGGACCTCCTCATTTGAGCTGCAGGTTTTTACGTGGGCGAATCACAAAGTGTTGGAATCTATTGCCTTTGTCTGACAAGTCATCCATCTCTATGCGAGGGGATCTGTGGGATGGAGGTAGGAGGGGGTGATCTGTGGGACTGCAGCTTTTAGAAACAGACACACAAGGAGAGGGGTTTCATTCTCAGCCCAAAGCTTCGTTCAGGCACAGCCCATTCTGGAGGAGAGGGGGACAGAGAGCTCTACTTTCGGCGTGTCCATGTTGCCCCTGTCATCTCCGCCCCTATCTGATTAAACCAGAGACCCCACCGGTCCTCCACACCGTCAGAGGAGAGGAATTTTTCCGCCGCAGATTCCCGTCTGGACCCGTGGGGACTCAGCTATTGTTTTGTTTTCCTCATGATGTCCTTTAAAGACAAATAGTGACCCGGTTTGAGCCAATGTTGCTGCGACTGGTGCGCTCTGCACAAGCGTGGGTCATGCGCTGCACCTGACAGCCCTTCTGCAGACTTTTTAGTTTAGAGTTAAACAGGAGGAAAACTTAGCATTGCCCCAAGAAGTTATTCTTTCTGCTGCAGCCCACGGACTGTTTTTACGCGGACTGATCTGCACCTATTATCAATCCTACTTTTTTACGTATTTAAAGCTGCATCACCGAGGCGAAACGGCGACCTCAGTCGATTACCTTTCTTTCCTTTGCTATCCCATGGATATTCACTGCAAAGCAGACCCCTTCTCAGCGATGCACCGTGAGTATAAAGAATTAGTTTCCTGTCAATAATATCTCTGTATTCCTGCACAAATACGATCGCAGACGTTTGCATTACACGCGGACGAATTTGTCCACATATTATTATATGCATTCAAAATTAATGAGACTTTTTTAATCATTATGCCCACCATAATACGTCTTACTCCATGCCAGTGATTGTTTTGTTATTACACAGAGGATGCACAAAAGCTTAATGCTTTAACATGTTCGTGGCTCTCCCTCCTCTGCCTACCAGAGAGAATTTACAAAGTTTTGGCAATCGAGTTTGAATTAAAACACATTGTAGGAGAAAAAGAGGAAGAATAAACCACGAGCGGAGGCTAATACGTTTGAACAGGGTAATTGGTAACTCTTATTATGAAAATAGCACAGGTGTTTTTATTTTTAAATTTCTCAAAAGTGAAATACACGTGTAAAGCTTTATTGACTCAAAGGTTAATTGTAACAAGGCAAGAAATCCCAGGCCTAAGCTACATTTGTTTTTTAGTGTTAAAGAAGAAAACACTGAAACTCCCCTATTTGAATACAAAGCGTTTATTACCTTGGCAAGGGAAATTACTCTGGAGAGCACAGAAGACGCTGTTTGTAAATGGATGTAAATGTGGGAAGAAAATCTCACTTTATTTACCTTTCCATCGCACAGTTTGGAATTGTTGTAAAAAAATAAAGGTGCATGGAAAAATTTGAGTAGCTGTTATAATTGTTGTTGTATTTTTATGTTTTTTTTTTTCCTATACGATATGGGTAAAGCAAACCCGGGCTCTCTGTAAATTATTGATTCCTCTTCATTCGCACCATCCGCGTTTGTAATATGAGTTATCAAAGCTCTTTTTTAATTATTTACAATAATTGTGCAAGGAAAATTAAACAGGTTGAAACATAATATCTGCGACATGTGTTAGGCTGCAGTGCAAGAGATGCTCTTGGAAAATATTGCCTAATGAGGCCAGCACTACAGTGCAGGCAAAGTCGAATTGGTTTTACGCTTTAATTCAAAAAAGCAAAAACTGTAGCCTAGTATTTATATTCAACATTTATTTTTTTCTTTGTTTTTTTTTTCTTTTCTTTTATTGCTCCATAAGAAAACATCATCTGTTGGAAGTGAACACTTTTTCATTCATCTATGATGTTTACAACAACAAAAGCGGCACATTATTATTATTATTATTATTATTATTATTATTATTATTATTGTTATTATTATTATTATTATTATTATTATTATTATTATTTGGAGATTTTTGCATATAATTACAGATGTTTAAGGAGTAATTTAAGCAACAAAACAGATTGTTATTTTTAATTTGTGTGTGCATATGGGTGTGCATGTGCAGATTTGTGCTAATAATTGCTGACTTATACTCTATAGGCTATGCAACACATGGCTATGGTGTTAAAAAAAAATAGAAAAAATAGAAAGAAAAAAGAAAAGAAAAACAGAAGAGAGAGGATGTGTGTCCGCCCCAGCTGCAGCTCAGACCCCCTGCATGTCTTCTGTATGTATGTAATGTTATGTTCCCCTGTGCTGCTGTTGTATCCCACGTAGGGCACGGCGGTGTGAACCAGCTCGGCGGGGTGTTTGTGAACGGCAGACCCCTACCAGACGTGGTGAGGCAGAGGATCGTGGAGCTGGCCCACCAGGGCGTCCGGCCCTGCGACATCTCCAGACAGCTACGGGTCAGTCACGGCTGTGTCAGCAAAATCCTCGGCAGGTAAAAGGGGGGTACACCACCACCAGAGCCCGTATGTGTGTCAAACATCAATCTTGTGCCATAGCCTGTGCGCACCCAGCTCTGTTTCAGCCTCAGTCATCGGTCTTTTCTTTATTTTTATTTTTTTTTTTTGTCTTCTTATAATTTCTATGGTTGCAGGACTTCTGCGTCCGATATTTTCTACACACTACTCTTAGCCACAGTCTTTACACTTGTTTCACATATTAATATTATAATTGTTTTTAGTGGCAATGATTACAGCAAAATTACAAAGGATAGATAATATCATAAGGGCATTTGGGAATATTACAGGGCAGAGATAAATACCATTAGGTCACTGTAAGCAACCGCTTACAGTAGAGTTCCACAGACACATAAATCTAAATAGGATTTTTTTTTTTTTTTTTTTTTTTTGTATTTTTAAATACCGTATGGTTATCATAGTCTCACAACTGTGTGTCCATATAGGAATATTGGAAACAATGCAATACACTCTAAGGTCACTATAAACTCATTATTTCGTGCCACAGACATATTTTAAGTTTCTATTCCATAGTGTATTTACTTTCTTTCTTTTTAGGCCTCTTTAAAACGGGGGGCACAAGCACACAGAATTTTATTTTTACCCCATACTGCGTTGTTCTTTCTGCTGTTTTTTCTTTCTTTCTTTCTTTCTTTCTTTCTTTCTTTCTTTCTTTCTTTCTTTCTTATTTGGGAGCCCAAACGTAGAAAGATAATTTCTTGAAATTTATTGTTTTTCAGCTATCAGAAGGCACTTGAGAGGTATTTTATTTCACACACACTGAATGTTTGTCACCTACATTTACCAATAGGTCATGGTGGCATGTCGTGCGTGCGACCATAAGCTTATGAGGCCTGGAAATAAAGTCTAACCTGTGCTATTAGCTCAACCGCCCTTTGTTCTGTCCTTCTCGCTGCTTTTTGTGTGATTGTAATTACAGTGTTTGCGTTGAAAATTTGCTCTGTTCACCTTCCAGCTGACACTTGATTAGGCCTGCACCTACCGCCTACTTCGAGAGCAATAGGTTAAAGCCACCATCATATTAGTCGATTATTTCACTGCACACATTCCCCAGTCAGGATAGTCCCATATGTAGCTATAAGTGCAAAAAAGGTCGGCAAGGATTTGTTTCCCCATAAACGAATTCAAGCCATTTTTTCTGGATCTTGAATTAGACTTTCTCACCCATCAGGACCACTCACTCTGTCCTCATGCAGGTACTACGAAACCGGCAGTATTAAACCTGGAGTCATTGGTGGCTCCAAACCAAAGGTCGCAACTCCGAAAGTAGTGGATAAAATTGCAGAATATAAACGCCAGAACCCAACCATGTTCGCCTGGGAGATTAGGGACCGACTACTGGCCGAGGGCGTCTGCGACAATGACACAGTTCCCAGCGTTTCATCCATCAACAGGTAGGTAGACATTAACTAAAGGCTAAAATTGTCTCTCTCTAAAAGGCAGGCCTGCATGTTTATTCTAAGAGGGTATGCATTCACTTTTCTGTCTTAAAAAACTGAGTTGTTAAATACAAATGAGATAAGAAATAAGAAACAAAAGGACGACAGTCGTTTGCCCTGCGCGGAAGGAATAAGACAGGGTTGTAAAATAACTAAAAATAGGCGCAGGGCTGTTTTATCTCCACATATAAGGCGAAACTGCATGCAGCCGTTTTTCAATTGAGCCTATCCGGGGTGGTCTCACAAGTGCAATCCAATCCCCACAGCACAGCCAGCACGGGAACTAAGGTTGGGGCCACGAAAAATCACATCTGTCTCGATAAAAACCGATCAATACCGCGTAACCAGATCCAGAGGCGGAGGGAAATACCCAACAAAGTCGTTCAATACTGGGACCACACTGCGACAGAGGCGGCAGGCTCTTTATTGCCAGCCAATTGCTCTGTTTTCAAATAGTGGGACCCAACACCGAGGTGGATGTAGAGTGATGAATATAAACACATTTTAACCTATTGTTTTTTTTTATTATTATTATTTTAACACTATTGTCTACAAATCTGCAATTACTTTCATCGAAATTATTTATTTTTTTATTTACAAATCACAAGCACTAGTTTACTGCCATAAATTAGACTAATAA
The DNA here is from genome assembly GCF_902150065.1 of Myripristis murdjan. NCBI lineage: Eukaryota > Metazoa > Chordata > Actinopteri > Holocentriformes > Holocentridae > Myripristis > Myripristis murdjan. Next base: position 17,205,943 of record NC_043994.1, on the reverse strand, counting down.
GTTAATATGCAATTAATGAATATTTTAAAATGCTATGTTATTACATTATTATTATTGCTGTTGTTTGTTGTAGTTGTAGTAGTAGTACGCTATTATCAATATTGTCCCCTCAATACTAAATCCAGAATTGTAATTCTAGAAAAATTCTTATTCCGCAGTAGTGTTGATCTACTGCTAAATGGACTATAAAAGAGTATCTGTTCCATTCAAGCAGCTAAAGCAGACACTCTACACCTTCACCTTCCCACATGAAGCGGGACAGCAGTGGACAAAGTGTCTTTAGACAGAGGACGCGGTGAAAAGCCCCAGTGGATGTGCGCAAAGTGAAAAAAAGCCCTATAGGCCTACCCAGTGTCTGCGAGTGATGAACTTTGGTTAGGAGGCACTGTTCCAGAGAGCTGGTCATCGGCATTACATTTTAATGAGCTGAAGAGAGATCACAACTCTGCGCACATAGCACATTCAGTTAAAAGCAGGAGATAAAGAAAAAAGAGAGAGGAGAAAAAAAATATTAGAAATGAGGCTGCCATTAAAGGGACGATCTCAACAGGTTTATCTGCCGTTGTTCTCTGTTTTCATCGGTTGTTCATGAAATCAACAAATGTAGCAGGATTGTGCGGCAGAATTGCCTTTTTATGCTTTTGCTATTAAATAGAAAAGAAAAAAAAAACTTTTATGATAGTGATAGTGATGTACAGTGTGTGTGTCGTCGTTTGGAGTTGTATGGAAACAGCACTAGTTTGATCCTTGTAAGGGGAAATGGCGTCCTTTGAAACAATGTTGGCCCACATGTTAACTATTAACATCTTCCCGTGTGGCAATGCACAAATCTGTTTTTTTTTTTCTTTCTTTTTTTTCTTAAATTAATAAATAATGTTTTCAAAAAGCACACATTTGGCATCATTCCTTATAGTTTGCATATTAAAGATTTTAATCAAAAAAACAGGCTTGAACTGAAAAAAAGTTAACTAATGTTTGTTATTAAATATCTTTAAAAAAGGAAAAGGGTGTATTAGTTCAGCCCCCTCCAACATGTCAGTGCTAATATAACTTTTACATTGTGTAAAATTTAAGTGAAGTACTATTTCCCTTTGATTATTACTATATAGTTCAAATGCTCTTATTTCTGTTATTTCTGTTATTTTTTCATTGTTTTTGAAAGACACATTGGCAGAGATGTGAAGGAGGAGGACAGTGTGATAGAAAAGTGGAGGAGGCCGCCTGGTGGACCCCTGGTGGTCTCTGTGGTTAAGGAGCTGACCTCTGCTCTGTTGACTAAAGAGGATGTCCTGGCTTTAAACACATTTTTCCTGCATGAATTATTAAAGATTACACAGAGACTGGGTTGCACTTTGTTTTGAAGCCACAGAAAGGAGTTTCCACCCGCTGCAGCATGCCCAGTGGACGGAGGCAAACCCATAAGGTCCCAAGCGGCTTTCAATCATATTGATCCACATTTTAATATTTCTTTGGGGATTGTTTTTTTTTTTTTTTTTTTCAACAACCAAACACCAAAGTCGTTAATTCGCCCATCCAAATTGCTTATTCAATACCAACAACACACATTTGAAACAAAGTCCTTGAATTTATGAGGCTCCCTCAAGTCATGAGGTCAGATAACTGTTGTGGTGAGATGTTAGAAATTCAAATAAAATATTGATGTGTGTTTTCTGGAGGTGGCTGCTAGCCTTTGTTGCCCTGCCTGAAGGAGAGAGTATGGAGGACACATGAGATAGTGAGGGGAATGAAAAGAGTCTGATGTACATTTTACCCCTGAGGAAGTTAACCCTTACCTGCCTGATTCAGAACTGATACCTTATGCCGAGATACTGCATGCACATTTAAGCATCACATGTCATTTGCCTGATCTGTAGTGTGAAAAAAGTCTGTTTTTTTTTGTCATATCTCTCAAGTAAGGGTGCTGCCATGAGCGATTTATATCAACACAGAGCATTCCTTTTATTCAATGATCTCACTTTCATGTATCAGTCAAAGCATAATCATAGTGATGGTGTAATGTAATGCGATAATGTCCCATAAGAGCTGATGCTGAGCTTGTGTAAATCCCGCTGTACCTTTCCTTTTCACTTAAAGAATTACAATAATCTTCAAATGCACAGATGCAAAATAATCTCGGAGGCTTTTAATTTAATAAAAGATGTGAACACAGCCACAAAGTTTTCAGATTATTCCGACAGCTGCTTTTTTTTTTTTTTTTTTATTCCAAAGTGCACCACAGATTAAAAGACAATGGATGTGGCAGTGGTCTCAGGTTGGGCCAATAAGACAGTATTGCTTTCCTGTCACATATAATTTATAGTTCACCATTTGCATTCGCTGTTCTCCGGTGCCATTTGTCGTCAACTTTTCTATCCCCAAGTCCCAATCAATAGGCCCTGATCTACAATGACTCTGGAGGAGCACTGCGTACTAGACTGGGTGATCTGAACGATAAAGAGACTAAAAACTGCAACTGAGACCAGGAGGTAGAGAGGCAATAAAGAAATACAGAGAGAAATAAAGATAGCGAATTGAAAAAGAGCAGCAAAAGAGAAGAAAGAAGAACAGAAAGAGATAGAGAGAGAGATGAAGGTTGTGGGAGACACATATTGTTAGGGGAGCACAGTAAAAATTGCGAGCACATTGGACAGGGGGAGAGAGAGGAGAATGAGCAAAGAAGAGAGGGGAAGAGACAGGATGAGGATGAGAGTGAGAAGAGAGAAAAATCAGGTTTGAGAGATGGAGTGAAAGAGAGAGAGAGAGAGAGAGAGAGAGAGAGAGAGAGAGAGGGGGGAGAGAAGAAAAGAGGGAGCTGAGAGCAGGAGAGGGAGATTATTAGAGTTGGCCAGGTAGAGCCAGTGAAGCCGATCATTGAGGTGAATTGATGTGATTTCATGCTTTGTTTGCAAGATCATTCAGTCCAAAGTGCAATGAAGACTTTCCCCCCATATCACATCTTAACGGTATAGGGACTTTATCATATTTCTAACCTCAGAATCCAGCTAGATTGAATCCACAATCTCAGGGGGCAGCATCTATTCAGTCTCACACAGGAGCAGAGAGATTGCCCCTAATGCCCCGAGATTGGTTATTTGTGACAGGACCCGAATATGGGGATACAAGCACCCCAAATGATGGAGCACTTGTACACATGCATGGGCATAAGTGGACGTGATGTGCCATGTTTAAGTGTCCCGGGGCCGCTGGGTTGGTGTGAAATCTCCATGCTCTGGAAACGGTATTGATTGATCCGTGTCTGTTGTTCACTTTACCAGGATTATCCGCACCAAAGTCCAGCAGCCATTCCACCCGTCCCCCGACGGATCTGTTACGCCACTCTCCACGCCTGGTCACACCATAGGTGAGTGGGAGTGGGACTATGCATGTATAGCATCACACGCAGATTACAATACATACAAAAGAGCATAGGCAGGTGAAAGACAGGAAAGCCTTACATATAGAGGAACTAAATAGAAAAAACACAAAACACACACACACACACACACACACACACACACACACACACTTTAACATTTAAACAGGGTTACAAAAAAACTCTCATAAAAAAGTCTCATATTAACTATTCTAATCTTCCTCTTAATCCTTTTCTTAAAACTAGTGCAAATAATCTGCCAGCGGGATGAAATAATCCCATTTCTTTCGAATGCCAATCAGCTTGCTTCCTGAATTTTCTTGAGTCAAGCGTAATTTTCTTGATTCTAGTGGGCTGATCTGCCTTAATCTGCCTTGTTTCAACATATTTGTATTTGTTCCCAGAAAAAAAAAAAGTGGAACAAGTGAAGCTGTATTAGAAACAAATGGGATTATGTCATCCCACAGGCATTTGTTTTAAAAAAAACAAGATTTTTAAGACTGAATTTAAGACTAAATGACTTGTTAAAATGGATTTTCATGTAGTGCATGCCCTCACGTGGACATATACTCGTAGCTATGTATGGACAGAGATAAATACGAACACACACGCACAGAAACACTGTACACACACACTAACTCAGCTTTCTCCATCAGTGCCCAGCACAGCCTCTCCCCCTGTGACCAGCGCCTCCAACGATCCCGTAGGATCCTACTCCATCAACGGCATTCTGGGTATCCCCCGCTCCAATGGCGAGAAGAGGAAACGAGATGATGGTAAGGGAGACACAAGATCCCTTTGTTTTCTGTCCTTTTAATTCTCTCCATCACTCGTCTCCTACTTTTCTGTGTTTGAAGAGGATGGCATTTATGACAGCACTGCAGCCAAGTGGGTTTCTGTGTGCTGTCTCCAGTGACTTGTTATGTTGTATATCAGGCAAGGCGAGTGCTGAGAGTGTGTTGTGATTCAATCAGCTTTTTTGATGCCCTATGTTTTACCATAACACCTACAGAGCTGCATCTCAATTTTATACCATGCTCAAACATACTGTAGATATTCCATATAGCTGTCATAAAACTCTAATCCCCCTTGGCAAGGCATCAGTGCTCTGTGCTTTCATTTCTATAACATAACGAAACGCAGAGGAAGAGGCCCCGTTTTCATTTCTCCTCTTGATACTATCAGTTAACTACCAGTCTGTTCATAATCTGTGCTGACTAAATAAACAAAGCCACCTTGTTTGATTGAATTACATTTCATCACTGTATTCTGTGGTGGTGAACAATATAAAAGTACAGAATATATGAAAAAAAAAAACAAAAAAAAAACACAGCAGTAAAACTATATACTAAGTATGGGACTGGCAAGTAAATAGGCCTAGATACGCTCAAAGATTAAGTGGAAGCCTATCCAGTCCAATCCAGAATTTCTCATTCCTAGGCAAGGCAAGTGAGTGGACTCACACTGCCTGAGGGCTAATAGATTATCGGTTGTGCAAACAATTGGCTTTTTTAATGCCTATGAATTAACATGTCCCTGGTGGAGGCCTGAACAGGTGTAGGAACAGACCGGTGGAGGTGGGTTGGAGGGGTGGTGGGAGGGGTACTGAGGTGTGTGTGTGTGTGTGTGTGTGTGCATGTGTGAGCGTGTGTGTATGTGTATGTCTGTGTGTGTGTGTGTGTGTGTGTGTGTGTGTGTGGTGATTCTGAGGCTGATGGGTTGATATGGTTGAAAATTTATCTTAAAGAGCATTCATCAAAACAGGCCACTTGCTTCTTTTATGTTTCTGTCTCTTTAGTTCTCTGGAGTGGCAACCACTTGGATGGGAGGAAAATAGGACATTGTAAGTTGAAGTTAGCAAACCTTCTCTTTTGTTTTGGTCAAATCAGATAAACCACACATTCTTCTTCTCAATTGCAATTGTTTTTGCTCTTCCAGGGTTATGAGCTTGTGAGGAAGAGACGGGGGAAGATTTTCAGATAAATATTTTCAAGAGACATTAAAATAAATTAAGCTAAAGTGACTGTGGAAATCATATTTTCCATGTAATGGCATGCCGTTCCCAATACGGTAATGCACACTATGTCCAATTCAGCATTTCGTTATCAGTTTTGAATTTTCAACAAGAAGATGTAGTTAATGGCTTTTCATGTTGTTGCCTACCTGTTTATAGTTAATTATTAATTCAGACTGATTCATTTGAATAATTTTGAGTATGGACTTTCCCCGCAGTTTTCCCTGTGCTGTCAGCAACCGCAGCACTGGAGACTTCTTGTTTGGTTATTCAGGATGGCTCCAACAAGTCCCAAAGGCTATGAAGTTATTTAGGCATTGTTGTTATTTCACACAAAGTCACCCGGGAGGTGGTGACACAGCTAAGGGATGTCTCAGTTGCAGGTAGACATGTACAGTACAAAAGGCCCAGGCTACCTGAGCTGGCTAAGCCTATGACAAAGCAGTGTTTTACGTGCTAATTTGCTAACCTGTTATCTTGTCAGGCAGAAAAAAAAAATTAAAAAAATTAAAAATGAAGGAAAATAGAAAGGAAAAAATAAAAGGATAGCCCACAAATGACTCAGAACACTTTTTTGCATGTCTCTCAGCGAAAACACAGCACTGATTTTAAACTTGCAAAGCACCACTATGTCCGTTTGATATTGTTATGTATACATAGAATGTGAACATTTCACTATGAACTTGAAGAATGCATTGCCAAGCCCTTGTTCAGGTAGTAGAGGGATGGTGTGTGTGTGTGTGTGTGTGTGTGTGTTCGTGGTGTGGCTGAAGTCAGTGGTTGCCCTTTGAGGAAGAAAAAGGTCCCCATTACTGGAGGGCTGTAGAGATAATGTAGTGTGACACGCGTTATGTACACCGGGTCCCCGTAAGACGAGCTTCAGGGACACAGGTGCCATAAGAGCCATTAATCTGTCCTTGTCATGTGTTATTGCAAATTAAAAGTAGCATGTTACACTGGACGGCTTCGAGTGAGGATGGGATGAGAAAGAAAGAGAGAGAGAGAAAGAAGAGCAAGGGGATGAGAGAATGTGTGTGTGTGTGTGTGAGGGGAGGAGGGGCGAAGGAGGGTCTGGCAGGCTCAGTGGGAGTTGAGCAAGGGTTAGTTTTAAGATTTGTGTGTTTGTGTGCGTACACTTTTCTGCAAATTTGAGTGTGTGCATGTGTATGTATGTGTGTGTGCACGTGTGTGTATTTGTGACTCCATGGCTTTAGATGCTCCTCGCACAGTGAACATAGTGACATTTAAAAGAATTTGCAATTCTGCAGAGAAAAGCTATTAATTCACAAATTAACATCTCTCCCCCCTCCTTCCCTCTATCTTGGATGTGCAAGCTATCGAAAAGACAAAAGAAATAGCCTTAAGGGGGAAAAAGAGAGAGCTTCAGCCCTATCTGAGGAGAGATTGGTTTGCATGTCTGCAAGCAGCGATACCAATTATGCCAGTGCTGGGAGAATGCGCCTCAATGCGCCCCCTCCTTTGCCCCCACACACTCCACCCCACCCTGAATCTATCCATAGCCAGATTTATTTGTGTATCTCATTACAGGAAATGGAATGTTGTCCCTGCCAAATGCATTAATAGTAAAGTGGGGAAATTAGCCTGTTGTACAGCATGCTCTCATTCAGTCATTTAAACCTATGGCGGAAGTGGAAGCCAAGAAAAGACAGAGAAGATTGGGTGACAACCATTGTGTGATTGTCAAATGTGTAGAATAGTCTTGCGCAGGGGAAGGTATGGTCTGTGCACTCAATTAAAAAAGTAAAGTTTGGGCATTCCAGTCATTTTCTCAGAAATCATTCTGATTATGTCTGTCAGCGCTTTGAGGCAGTTACATGAACACTTTATGTGATACACACCTGCTCTAATTTTTTTTCTCATAAATAGAGGGAATTACCCGTTCTTATTAAAGCTCCAGGTTTACATGAAGCCTGTGTTTCCAAGTCGTGCACAGTGACAGGTCGATCCTGACCTTGCTGATGTATGCAGGCAGGTTGATGTGACCTAACTCTGTGTTTCTCTCATAGCTGGCTTACCGCGCCCCGGATGAAACCCCGGGGTGCTCTGGGGAGGACAGGCAGTGGAGAGCTACAGTGATAAATTACATGCAGAAAGCAAAGGTCATAACTTGTGATTGTAGCGTGGGTGTGGGATGAGTGTGGAAGGAGTTGATGAGTGTGTGAAGCGGGGAGAAAAAATATGGCCTAGCAAGTTGCTCATTCATGACAGGAACGACCATATGCAGCATCTGCAGCCACACACAACATTGTTCAGTAGCTTGAGAAAAAATGAATACCATGCCCGTTTTGATTTCCGCGAATTTTATATCTGGCCCTGTTGAGGGTGTCTAGTATGTATCTCTAGCACATATGTCCCATTGAAGGAGTTTAAATCAGTTAGTGTATGGATTTCAACCTGGGCCTACACTGGTTGACCAGTCAAGCCAGTCCATGACAATGAGTCAATAGAGGATCACTTTAGAAAATAAATGTATCCAGAGCGAGACAGAAATAAATGGAATCATGAGCACCATGATGGCCCTGATGGGGTGTGTGTGAGAGAGAAAAGCCCAGGTTTGAGAGAGACCACAGAGCGTAACATAGAGACAAGATGCTCTTAGGGCCCTGACTGTAGAGAACGACACGAAAGGGTCCACATTGCACACTCCCCCTCCTCCTCTTCCACTGCTCCAGCTCTCTCTTTCTGTCATTCTTTCTCTACAGTATTTCATTTCTCCTTCTTCTTCCCCCCTCTTTGCAGGCTAACCATCCACGTTCATTTACACGGCTCCGTTGTGACCCTTTTGCGCAGTTGTAAACAATATACACCGAGATCTGTCACACAAAATAAAAGGAGAGGGAATTCACTCTCATGAAGAGGAATCATGTCAGAGAAAAGTCAATTACGGGCACTGATGCCGAGAATTAATGGAGCGATGCATTACTCAGCTTGAGAAGGAGGGAGAAAAGGCAAGAAAAAGGAGGGATACGTTAATTGCATCTCCACAAAGACTCCCCGCACAGGGTGGCAATGCTAAACGACAAGCTGGTCCAGAGGAACGTAGATGGCAGAGCAGAGGAGGACAGAGAGGCAGAGGAATAAGATGAGAGAGGAGACACAGGGATTTGGGGGGTGCAAACAGCATGCAAATATTAATGTTATAGACTTGCAGACAGTGTCCAAATAGTTTAGACTTAGCATTTTATAAACTTTTTCTCAGCAGTACCCAGATCTGAAATTTTATATTAAAGTAAATGAAATAACTAGTGCGCTTCAGAATACTTGGACTAAAAGCCTCACTGCTATAGCAAAGAGACCAGTGCAAATATCAAATAACCATCACTATGCCCGCTGACAGTCAGTACACTGCTTGGTGGTGCTAAATCGAATTAATAAAGCTCTTAAACACGCCACAACATAACAGGATTTTAACAGCCATGGCCTCTCTCTCTCTCTCTCTCTCTCTCTCTCTCTCTCTCTCATTCACTCCCCCACCCTACCCACCTCTCTCTCCTTTCCGCTTCAGAGGTTTCATAAATATAGCTAGCTTACAGGGAAGGAGTGTTCACCCTCTGGGTATACCAGTTTGTTTGTGTTCTTTTTCTTTTTTTCTCTTTTTTTTTTCAAGCTCAGCTGCATTTTTAAAAACATCAACAAATGATTCACACTATTTGCGATAGCATCATTTCACCTATCAGCAGAGGATGAATAAGTAAATGGTCGACTTGCAGCTTCTGATCTAGGGAACCCCATGTCATTGATTTACAGAGGGAACCAGCCGGTGTGTAGGAATTCATTTGCCTTTCAAGCAAGCCCCCCCCCTCTTTTTCTTTCATTCTCTCTTTCCTTTGCGTTATCTTATCACAGGAACAGAGGAGATGAAAGAAGGACATAAAGTGCCACCATGCCGGCACAGGGCGTAAAATCCCCCTCAGCGACACAAAGCAAAACATAGCAGCATGTCAAGCTATTGCTCCTTTCTGTTGACACTACTGTTTCTCAGCAGCAGTCATTGGTTAACACTGTCTGCAATTGTGTGTGTGTGTGTGTGTGTGTGTGGTTACAAATGATTGAAATAACAAAAGCGCATGAGCATTTGTTTGCTCAAGGCATACACCAACTTTTAAGCCCTTTGATCACCTTTACAGTGCGGAATAAGCTGATCAGTAGCAGTTTCAAGCCTGTTGAGTACTTAGTGCCCGCCAGTGCTTCTGAGGTGGCATAAAGCAAGCCTGTATAGCCCACCTAACACACAGTATGCACCATATATAACACTATGGCAAAATGTCTAACTGCTGGACACACAGAGCTCAAACGGCATTAGTCTTTTCCAGCTGGTCAAAGAGCTTATTTATCCAATCGGTGCATTCCTTTAGGGATGAGGTGTGAAGATCATCGGGCAGAGCTTTGTTTTTATCTCGGCTGTCTAATCTGACACAGCTCCAGTCTCTCTTCACACTTTGGTGTTAAAATGAAGAGACACAGTCACCTGGTGATGTGGGGAGTGATAAGAGCATACCTGCTGAGACACCCAAGGGGTTGAGGAACCACGGAGTAAATGAAACAAGTCAGTCAGCGAGACACACACACACGCACGCATGCACGCACGCACGCACGCACGCATGATGTGCCAGTAGGGCTTCACACTTCACTTATCGACGGGTCGACCATTGAAGGATGGATTTGATTTACTGCAACTGGCTTATGATAAATGTCAAACATAAATTCCTAATTGTGAAATCTGAAATGAAATGATTTGCTATAAGCGGGGAAAGCCAAGCAAATGCTATCCTGTGTTGGGAAGCTCTGTCCTTTTGCAGCCAGTTCAGTAGGCCTGATTGTCTGGGGGGTGTTGAGTACGGCAAGCATGGCCCTCCATAGTGAATGACAAACACTTGCTATTGATCGCGCTTGCCTCTTTTCTCAGACCAGCTGATACAAGTTAATTAATGACTCCATTTTCTTCTGTACCAAAGACAACAACTGAGTTTCATACAGCAACAACAACAGTGTGAAAGGCCCCCCTCAAGGGAGCTGTTTGAAAAAAATGCCTGTGCTAAAATATGCAGCTTGGTTCAGTTGATGGCAGGGGGAAAAAAAAATACTAACAGCATGAGCATTGTAGGAGGAAAGACAGATTCCATCACAAATGTAACACATAACTAAAGTCAATATATTTTAGCAGTGAAACACAACACACATGCACGCTTCTATGCACACACACCCACTTGCACACACACACACACACACATATCTCCCATACCCAATTCCAGTGCCCTATTCCGTTCTCTCCATAGATCTATTTCTTGGTGCGAGCCGGGTTCATCCTCTGGCCTCAGCCATTGAAAAAAGGTCAAGCAGCCGAGCAGAATGGCAATAACGCCCCTGAAATGGTACCATCAGTGGAACATGATTGATCAATTGAATTCCATAGCACAGAAAAATGTGGGATTAAGTAGAGTATTATACGCACAATGAGTTGAGGCATGATGTTCATTCCAAGTTCATTTCACCTCCCTCCTCTGCCGGCGGATCAGGCAATCAATAGCGGCCTTGCATATCATATATCACCGCTGGCTCGCCCAGGAGAGAACATAATCTGCTGCAAATTTAGAATGACAGATTTGTACGGGAGCTAAAGCCCTCGTCCGCTGTTGGCGAGGAAGGGAGGAAGGGAGGGTGGCGGGTGGCAGGCAGTCGACTGGAGGTTCCTGGGATGCTGGCTGGAGGTTTTAGCAGTGGATTTTTTTTTTCTTTTCTTTTTTTTCTTTGCGGTATTCAGGACTTAATGAGTAAGCAGGGAGAGCGCCGCGGTGGTGGCTGTGGGCTCCGTGGCCAGGTTGATAGGGTCAGAGATCAGGAGAACGAGAGAAGCAGAGGCTCATTTGTTTATATAGAGTGTGACCAAGTGAGGAAATGCATACGCTTGCCCTCAGCGCCCCGTCCTCATTCGGCCCTGAGTACCGTCCCTACTCCATTCTGTTTTCCAGAAGACAGGCAATCTGTGGGGGATGGAGAGAGAGAGGCAGAGAGAGATAGAGAGTGCAAGAGAGAGAGAGAGGGAGAGAGAGAAAGAGGGAGGGTAATATGTTCAGGAGGAAATAGTACGGTTAAATAATGGCTCTCCATTTCCCGCTGGCAGAATGAGAGGCTCTGTATGTAATCGCCATCCCTGCTTTCTCCTTCTGAAACACACTCTCTCCCTTACAAGTATATATTTGCACTGAAGGTAATCCATCAATTACCACAGACCTATCACATGATGACCATGCTGATGGTGGCCATGAGAGGGGGGTGGGGGACACACAGAGCCACCCCGAGAGTGTGTAAGAGAGTGAGAGGCATAGGGAGACAGTAGAAAAGAGAGAGAAGAAGAGGGATAATCTTGTTTTCCTCCATGAATTTACAGCTGTTCCTAACTCTATCTCTCTCATGTCTTTTGTTCTCAATATCCTCTCATGCTTCTCCTCAGAATAATATCAGGTATATAGACTGAAGCCATACTGATGTTTTCCCGTCTTTTCCCTCTCTGTTTCTTTCTAGATGGCTCTGATGGCTCGGGCCCAGGCAGTGACTCTCAGGGCAGCGTGGAGAGTTTAAGGAAGCACCTGCGAGCGGACGCCTTCACCCAGCAGCAACTGGAGGCCCTGGACCGTGTGTTTGAGCGCCCCTCTTACCCTGATGTCTTCCCCACTTCAGAACACATCAAACCCGAACAGGTCGGTCAGGGATTTCTTTCTAGATCTCAAGTATTTTTGCACAAGCATCCTGCCTAGTTTTTTTTAAAATTCTTTTTCTCCCTGCCTGTCCTTCGGATGCGTTAGGCCACAGTGAAATAATTTAGATTGATTTCTAACATTACATAGTGAATTAACTGGTACACATGCTGACACAGGTGACAAAAAGCTCTGTGTAGCTTCTTGCTCAAAGCAACGGGCCTATTACAGCGGATAACCTTTATTTACATTCATTAGACTGTTAAACAACAAGAGACTATTAATTTTTCCCTTGAAACTCTATGTGGGTGCCCGTGCAGCCTTAGCAGTGGCCTAATTGAGTTCATTTTCATCTCTGTGCGATCGCGGCAAATTACAGCGGCGATAAATCAGAGGGACAGCCCCTCAGCCTGCTATACAGGCCCTAATGCAGCTAATTACCAAAGTGATTTCTACGGCAAGATCAATACCAAAACGAATTGGAAATGACTTGCAATCACAAAGAGTGGAGGAGAAGGTATTAAAAAGGCGAGAGGAAGGTGGAGGAGGGGGGAGAGAAATGGCGTCAGAATGGTCCAGAAAAATCAGTTTTAATTTAATGTAATATTAATCAGACTGCTTTCCACTTTTTTCCGTGGACCTCCTTTTTCTCCCTGTTTCCAACACCCCCTCCTTTTTTTAAACTGGTGAAAAGGTGGGATATTAGGCTATTAGGGGCTTGTCTGGTGTCTGCGTCAGGGCATTAAAAAGCCATTTTGAAGAGGCCAGGCTGAATAGGCCTCATCCCTCCCACACTTCTGGCAGCCATGTGGTCAGGTCATTCAGGGCCCACTGTGCTTGCCACTCGCCCTCCGCCCAGCCCTGCCCAGCCCTGCCCACAGCCCATCTGCATGACAAAATGGCTCTTGTGCTGCAGAGGCCCAGCGGAATAGAGAGGAACATCCAGCCTAGTGCCAGGGAACAGTTGTAAGCAGACAATTAGAGTTTATCTGGGATAGAGGCAGACAAGACTGGGGTCACCAGCTCGCCCCTGTGGGACCCCCTCCCATTGAGACAAACAGATGCACACACAATCTCACGCAAACAGACACAAACGCGTGTGCACACACTCGCACAGACGCACTCTCAAACAAGAGTCAGGTCAGGAAGTCTCATCTCATTAACAAACGGGATTCATCACATCTGCTAGCAGAGACTTATCCTGAGATTAAAGTGAATAAATACTAAACAGACTAACTGGGTGAAGTTTACTAGCGTTGCATTGCACTCTTTTACTGGGAGCGGGAAACATGAAAGGCAGTCTGATTCGCTGCCAGAAAGGAAGAGTTCATTTTATTACGTTTGAGCTAAAATGTAATGAAAACCTCCAATAAAAAAGTTAAAATTAATATTAAATTTATATAGGAAATGAAACTATATCATTTTTATGATTTTTATTAATCCATTTTATGCATTCATCCTGGAGGCAAAACACAAAGGTTGATTTTGAGGTTGTACTCCCTTTTAAAACCCGGACCACATGTCTCTCCTGTAACAAAGCCCTGAATGTCTCCTCCCTTGACTGGTCACAGGGATGACTGCAGTGGAGCACAAAGAGCCAGCTGACACCCCGTCCTTTCACTCCTCTCCCAATCCCTCTCTCATCCCTCTCTCCCTTCCTCCCTGCTCCTCAGACAAGCCCTAATGCATGCATACATCATAGGTCTTGGTAAAGCACCAGGAGGGGGGGAGTTTGAGGGGGGGCTCACAGAATGCACAGGAAATATTCAGAGGGTGAAACACAGTGAAAGGATCACAGAGAGCTTCCTCGGAGAGACCAGGGTTTCCTTGAGGCACATTTTTTTTTTTTTTTTTTGCATTGTCTTCTAAAATTGTAAATCTTCTCAAAACCTGACAGTTGGAGTGGGTTTGCAGCTCATGCAGCAGCGATATTAACCACTTCATGGAACCGATAAAACCAAATACTCCCTTTATCACAGTGAAAACCTTGCATTGCCACCTGCCTTCTTGAATGTACATCTCTCCACCTATCCGCTGATATATTTTTGCATACCTGTTAAACGGTTTCATATTTGTCCACAGGCGAATGAGTACTCCCTCCCCTCCCTGAATGCAGGCCTGGACGAGGTGAAGCCCAGCCTTTCCACCAGCGCCAGCTCTGACCTGGCCTCCAGTGTCTCCCAGAGCTACTCTGTTGTCACAGGTACAGCTTGACTCACTCCACATCTACAACATCTACATCCCTCTAATGACACATGCTGCAGCAAGTCAAAGACATTTGAAGCACGTTGATCTCTGCCTCTGCATTCTTTGCACATTACTGTAACACATCTCCCCATCCTCTCAAAATATCAACTTACTTCTTACCTAAGGTGTTGGATCATCATTGACTCATCAAATCTTTACCACTTTATTTCTTATTTTTAATAGAACATTACACATATTTCAACAGTAGTAAAACTTCCTTATGGCGTACTACATATTTTCCAGGGATATCAAATTCTTATTACAAAATGAATAGCTCCACTTTTAAAGTGCTCTGCGTGTTTATTTCTCAGGGAAAAGTGTGAGGTGATATATCATTTGAGCCCATTAAATCCTACAGGCCTTTCGCACGCTGCTCCTAACTGGCTTTTGTGTTAGCGTGGATTGGCCCGCTAACAGATTGACTGGGAGCACTTCTCATAAGAGACAGCTGCTGTTCTCGCCATGACACGACGTTGTCATCAAAGGCTATGATAGCCTGTTGATTGACAGCGGCTGGAATGGCACAGTGGCTGGCTGACTGCCTCATGCTGTGGAGAAAGAGAGAGAGAGAGAGAAAGAGAGAGAGAGAGAGAGAGAGAGAGAAAGAGAGAGAGGCAAAAAGTGAAAGAAACGTGAAATTGTACTTTTTTTTTCACGTTATAGAATGGTTGCTGTTTTCAATAGTATGGCTCCACTGAGTGCTGCGGAAAGCCACAGGTAATGACAGGTGTAGTGTATTGAATATCTTGTAGTATTAACTATCTGTATCATATAACCCACGCCAAGCCACCTTGTGTTGCGCCATAGTTTCTTTTGGTTTGCTGTCAAGGTTGATGGCTGCCTGGTTAATTGAAATATTGTTTCGTTGTAGCTGCTGAGGCTCTTTCCCAGGAGAGGCTAGGTTTACTGATAGCCACACTGGCCTGAGACTAATATGCCAGCCTTTTAATAAAACTCCCATAATTATGCAGTGGCCATCAAAGTCAATGACTCCACTGTGTGTACATCTATGTGTGTGTCTATGTGTGTGTGAGTGTGTGCGCGCGTATGTGTGTGAGTGAAGAGGAGGACAACATGATTGAAAACTGCAGTGGCCCTTCTCAAATGATCCCCAGGCCAGCCCCAGACCTGAGCGCAGTGTTGTGGGAAAAGAAAGACCCCTTTTTTTCTCCCGAGTATGTGGGAGGTAGATTTGCCCCAGAAAGTTGGGCCTCAGGAGAAGAAAGGTGTGTTTTTGTCTTTTATGCCGGGCTCCTCCTATGAAAGCGGTCTCGCTCTGGGGAGCACACTCATAGCAGGTGGCCTCCAAGCCACCTGGGAGCCGGGGGCCTCCTAAAGCGATACATCTGAGGGCCACAAATTGCATAATGAGGAAGTGAATTAACAAAACTTTTCTCAAAGTGGAATATCACTCTGTGTTTGGCACATGCATTTCAGAAAATGGTATCTGAGAATTTTGGCTAAAACGCAAAACTCATATATAGTTTTTCCTTTCAACCTCACCTCTGCTTGTATGTTATTTCCACATATCCACAATGCACACAGCATTTGTTTTGATGTAGATTGTTAGAGCATAATACTATGCTTTCTTCATGCAAACTCTGTAAATAGGAATGAAAGCCAACTTGGAAAAAAATGCTAAATTATCTCCCTCACTTAGGCTGTGATCCAATTCTCAATAAATTATGCTCTCATACTGGATGGAGCTATGATATCATATTCATTCTTTAAATGTTTTCAGCTCCCAATTAAAATTCATATAGTTATTGATCTTGTTGATTTTTATGTCCTGAAATTTGCATAATCTATTAAAGATGAATGATTAATGAAGTACTCAGGAGGAGCTGAGTTTTGCATTCCAAGGGCGCTAGCGAAACCAATGTCGGCCATCTTTTGTGTCCTCTGTTTATCCAAGTGTGTGAGAGAGAGGGGCTACCTACTGTAGGAAGGAGGGAGGCAGCCAAATTACAGAGAGATTTAGGGCATTGAAACGCACCATTGGAATTCACTAAGAAGTACCCATCTTCTCCAAATGATTTCCTCTCCCGCACAATGACTATTTCGAGATACATTTAAATCGCAATCCATTGTAATGAAACCGTCGCAGTAAAAAATAACATAATTTGTCAATATTTATTTCAAAGGAGAATATTCTCTTATTATCCCTAACGAGGGACACCATGAACGTAGCTTGTTGATTGGCAAGTTTATAATACTGAATGGAAATGCTGCATATATTTTGTTAAGAACTTGGATCAGCCATAAGTAGCTGAATGAATGAAAAAAGAATGTTTTTTCCAGATCATAAAAAAGTTGCGGTACTCGAGTCTGTCTGTTTTGCAAAGAGCAACATAATGAACAGGGCCTGTTCAGTGATTTATGCAGTAGCTATTTATAAACAACATGTCATAATTTACCTCTGGTCCAAAGCAGTGTCTGGCTGCTATCCAGCATCTGCAGATACTTGAGCAGAACAAGCAAATATGAAGTAGATCCCGTGCATCTTCACACAGGACACTCTAATTCTGACACAAGCCTGATATTAAGAATGAATGAGTAATATTGTAGCCACTTAGCAGTAGTTAAACAGGGTTGCAGGTGCCTGATGAGAGCACAGTCCCTGTGCAAGCTGGGCCAGATAATCACTCTTACCAGCGCCTGTGGGGAAGCCTGGTGTAAATAGGCACCCCTCTGCCGCGCTACAACTCTTACCAACCTCTATCTATATAGCTATCTAGCTTTCTAGCTATGAGTGAAAAATGAGAAAGTGCGCTGATGAGAGAGTGGTGTGAGAACAGGTGCTTTATTTCAGATGAACCTCAGCTGAAATATATACCACGCCCAGAGCCCATTTTCTAACCTGGCAGGCCCAGCTATTCTCCGGTGGGCGGCAAACAACAAGCAGCCACCTAACCTGCGGTGCTTGGTGTGTGGCCTGGTGACAAACGGCTTGTCTCAGTCCAGTCGAATGCCCACAGCCTAGAGCTTGGAAATTAATGTTTATATCACCCCCCCCCCCCACCTCCCACCCCCCAATAGCACACTAACCTTTGAGCACACATTTGATAATGAATGACTTTAAACCCATGAATGGAGAATTCCAGCCATTTGGCCCGGCAAGCATTCTTTACTCACCCATAATTGGATGGAGTGTTTGATGATTTTTCTTTTTTAGCTTGTTGTTGGTGGTAAGTGATGATAAATTACTGCCTCTAGATTGCAGGAAATTGAGGTCAAAGATTTTACTGGCTGTTACTGTAGCAAACACGAAGGTGTCCCTGTCAAGGTAAATTTAACATTCTAATTCTCTGTAGGATCTTCTGCAGATGACTTTGCCCTGCCTGCGCAGGAGAGAAGGTTAGTCTTGCTGTGTTCTTGAACATGGGAATTAGAAAGTTCACTGTGCATTGAATGGCACCCTTGGAAAAAGAAAAAAAAAAGAGAGAAAAAAGCTCGAACAATAAATGGTCTGTGCGCCAAAGTTTCCCACTGTGTGTTTAAAAATGAAAACATTGTGAGAACGCTATTGCAGCTATATCTGGACACATCACTTACAGGACTGGTTCTTTACGGTCCATTTCTATGGTTGATGGGATCTGTAGATGTGATATCAGACAGATGTTGGAGAACTCTATAGCATCCCCACTCTCTCAGAGATGTGTTTGCTGGGGAGAAGAGTCCCCAAGGACCCTGAGTTTATCTTCCATCTCCATCATCAGGGCCTGTGATTTGACAGGCTCCCTTTACCCAGGGTCTGCCTTGTCTCCAGGACAATAAGCAACACCATGTCTGATTAGTTTCAGAGTTCAGTGGTCTTGAACGCAGCGTTTGCGTCGGTTGTTGTTGCTTCGTAACCCCTGTCTGTTTGACAATAGTTGTTCAGGCGCTGTGAAAACAGAAGCCAACGGCAGCAAGCAGGCAGACTCAGATATAGACAAACCTGGCTTGGCCTTCATGTTTGACACCCTGAGGAATCTCATCCTAAAGTTGTGATTCATGGTAACCATGTTGCTTAATCATTTGATCAAGTTGCAACACTTACATTTTATACATTGTGTGGTTCCCACTAAAACAATAGTATGAGCTTCAGTGAGATGAAAGCGTAATTGCACAAACTGTATCTAAATCCACATTCACAGCAGCTGTCACAGAGAGAAAAGACCAGAAACAGGCTGAGAGGAGCCTACTACTGATTTCTATGGGAAAGGGGTCAGTTACGTTGCCTAATTCCCTGGCATTAGGTTCATAGGGCTGACGGGTTTGCATCCCCCTCCATGGAACAGCCCTTATCTTAATGAGGAATCCCGACACACAGTCCTGTTGTAAAATAACAATGATGGGGGAAGCAGCTAATGAGGCTATCATGGTGTCGGGAAAGAGCCATCTCTCCCCACAGGCCCCAGCGAACAGAACGGGCTCTGCAGGCAGACATGGAGAGGCCAGAGACAGAGCTCACATTGATTGCTTAGGTTTCAGAGGCAAAGCCGGTGAAATGAAAGATGCCAAGACTCATCAGCCAAATTAGATCAAAGTCCAGAGTTTTGAACCATCCACAAGCCGGTTGTTTGTCGGAGTGATTTTGTTGTGAGAAAGCAGCGGGGAGATTATATTGTTTGTTTTCTCAAAACCTTGGGGAAATTTTTTACGCATTTGAGCTTGATTGATCAGGCGCGATGTGTTGTTGCAACATTTCACTGGTGTATGTTTCCACTTAGTTGAATGAATTACTGTTGGGCGCATATGAGATTATTATTATAAGCTATGTAAATGAGCAAATCAACTGCTAAAGGCAGCTCATTTGTTTAGAACTCGTATGAAATTTCTGGTCTTGAGATGATAAAAGACTTAAAATGATGCCACAATCAAAGATTAAAAAAAAAGTCAATAACGTGGCCCAACACTACTAAATGCATAAGGAATTTGTTCCTTCCTTCAAAGATACGTCAACCCAAAGCACAATGCTTCCTCTTTTTGTAATTTGGGCCTCATTTGCTGTTGGTGTCTTGCCTGAAAAAATCTGCATACTCTCTTTTGCTTACTGCCGTGACTGTCCATGCACAGCATTTGGGTGTGTGTTTGTTTGGTCACTTAAAAAGTTATCCATCCCACCTCACACTTGTGCACATCCGAGTGAGTAAGTGAGTGAGTGAGAGAGCGGTTGAGTGAGTGCATGTGTGGGCTTGTATGTCTACATTATATTTTGTTTTGTTTTGTTCTCTTTTCCACCTGGCAGACTCTCACCCATCCCACCTGCCCTCCATGTGTGTAAAGCGTGAGCCCCATGAGGCATCCTTTGCCCCCTTCACCCCCTCTTCTCTTGGGGACTCTGCTCTAGCTGACATCTTGCCCCACCAGTCCAGCCTCTCAGTAGATGCCTCTACTCCCAGCTACCCTGCCCATGCCCACGGCCCCTGCTACAGCCAGTATGCCAGCCAACCCTTTATAGCAGGTACAGCCCCATCAAAGGCCCCATAACCAGACAAAGCTGAATCAAACTCATTCTATTTAGTTTATTCTTTTTTTCTTTTTCTTTTCAATCTATCTTTTGTGTTGTCATTATTTTAGACTGAGGAAGTCATTTCCAAATATAGAGCGGATTAAAACAGCCGCCTATCACGTTGCAGAGGCATCAATCCCATCATGCTCCATGGATCTACTGTTGTGCATACAGGAGCAAAACTGACTGCTTGCTCCTCATTAACAGCGACTACTCTCTCCCCCTTTCCACACTGCCTTCCTCCAAGCCTGACCCTTTGCTTGTCCCTCTCACTAACAATGGCCCTGGGCCTCCAAGTCCTTCCAGCCTCGTGACAGGCCCAAGGTCTGGGGGCCAGAGGAGGGCAGGGGGGTGGTGGTGGTGGTGGTGAGTGGGGGTAGAGACTTAGGGCTGATGCTGGGGCCTGTTTTGGGCTGGTAGTGCTCTGTCCTGTGTGCCCCCTGATCCAGCCAAGCCCGATGTCGTCACTGTCAATTACAGAGCTGAATGTGGAGCAGAGAGCAGAGCTCTTGGCCGTGATTGGCCTGATGTTCCTGTCAGCTCTCCTGTTAGCTGGACTGTTTGGGACATTGCAAGTGTTTGTTGTTTTTCATGAGACTTACTTTTTTAAATCAGTGATGGTTTTGTTTCTCCTAAAAATTGTCCGCCTGTTAACATATATACATACACATATAACTTCATGTAACATGCTGTTGTATTTGAGATGTATAGTGGATGTGTGTGTTGAGATGAATAATTTTTGGTCATTTTTAAGGTTTTTGGTATATATTTTTCTGTAGACAATTTTGCATTACATGCAGTGCTTGCAGTGAACATAAAGCAGTGTGTTGTAGTGTGATAGTGATGGTGGCAGTACGATCACTCGGTATTCTCTGTACCTCACTTTGGTTCTTTTAGTGTCTTTCTAGATGCATATGGTTTAATGAAATATCATGGTAGGTATTGTAGAACTTTCTGCCCACAAAAGGAACAAAATTCCCAATTCCCAAAATGTTGTAATAATAGCCATTGTTCTAAAAAAAAAAAAAAAAAAAAAAAAGCATACATGTTCAAGCATTTCTACTCAAAGTCAGTTTCAGAAAATATGATACTATATTCTTTTTTTTCTTTTCTTCTCTTTTTTTTTTTTTGTATGTGAGCATCTTTGTAACCATTTTATTCCTGTCCTCCCCCAGGTCGAGACATGGCCAGCACCACCTTACCTGGCTACCCTCCTCATGTCCCCCCCACAGGACAGGGCAGCTACCCCACCTCCACACTCGCTGGAATGGTTCCTGGTAGGTTACATTACTTCCTTTTTACAATGTCATTACTTTTAGTTTTGCTCATTTCATTTTCAAAAGGTAATCCCTTCCAGTTGATCATGTTTATAAAACTTGAGGTCATTCAGCAGCAAATTCAGGGGATATGCTTTACTGTGACGTAATTTACAGTATAAACCATGTGTTCATGGCTGTGGTGGGCAAACGCATACATACGCACACACGCATGCTCTCACACATTCACTATCGACATGGCAGAAATAAACAAACCCTCACAGTGTTGCTGGTGGCTTTGACCCGAAGGACTGAAGCAAGCTTGTTATAGCTTTGTTAGAGTGTGGTTAGCGTGTGGTTAGCGTCTGCGGACGAGGACATTAGACGAGCTCGATAGGCGATCACCACAATCAGTGGCCGTGAGATAGGACAGTTCCTCTCAGTTCCACTCCAGCTCCCAGCGCTCATTACCCTCACCGTGTCCACGCAGCACACTCTCACCAGCCCCGTCGATAAACACTGCTCTTGCTCTTCTTCTCGCCTCCCCGGACACCCAGGGCTGCAGAGCGTATCTCTTTCCCCTCTACTTAACCTGCAGTTCAGGTTCACAGCAAACAGTTAAGGGTCAAAACACAGAGGCGTGGAGGGCCTGTAAATATTTAAATCACTATCTCTCTCAGGGATAAGCTCGGGTTACAGGACCAGCAGTGTGGATGCTATAGCTACCAGTGTGTGTGTGTGTGTGTGTGTGTGTGTGTGTGTGTGTGTAGATCTCTCCTCCAAACAACTGAAAACACAATTCCCTTTATTGCTCAGAGACATGTACCTTTCACACTGGACAATAATCAAAGCAGACATGAAGGGTTTAGAAGCGTGCAGTGCGTAAAGTTAACATTTTAAGGGATTCAGAAGTGGGTAAAGATATGTCTCAAATTAAATTAAGAAAATGAATTATTGGTTTATCGTTAAATCGATAAACATTCTGGGGTGTACTTACAAACACATACACACACACACACACACGCGCAAAGGTCTTCTTAATCCACGGACCGCAGATATTTTTTTCATCTGGTGGCGAATGACTATGATTTAGTGACTGGCCCCAAACACTGTTAAAGCAAAGGCCATTCCTCAGCAGCTTCATATAAAACCCAGACTTTATAGTCTCATAAAAGAAAGAAACCTGTGGGACCAACAGCATTGCTCACTGACATCACCTCAGCCTCCCGTCCTTTCCACCAGGACCTGTACAGTGAGGACAAAGAGAGAATGAGAGTCCGGGAGGATCCATTAGGGAGTTTTGAAGCGAAGCGTCATTGGTTAAAAGCAGGGAGGGAAAAAAAAAAGCACTGAAGTCCTCACTTAAGGAACGAATAGAGGAAATCCTGAAGACTAACACAGGATTAATAGAACAATCAATTCACCTAAAGGGAGTGTGTAGAAAAGATGAGAAACAGCCAGGAAGAAAATGCCTCTGAAACACTGTAGTGAAAAGTGTTGTTGGCGCTCAGTGTTACAGAAACATTAATTGCACCAAAGGAGACCATGTTTTTTATTTAAGGAACTGGATGACTTTCTGGTTGACATTCATCAGCCATTTCCTACTATTACATGAATCCAGTGAGACATTTTGATGTGATATCTCTTCACTAATGTTTATTTTTTTTATCATTTTGAAATCTAGGAGGGGACTTTTCTGGAAACCCTTACTCTCATCCCCAATATACTACTTACAACGAAGCATGGCGGTTCAGCAATCCAGCATTACTAAGTAAGTGATTTTGTCTTGTTACATAATAATAAAAAAAAAATTAAAAACACACTGTAAATATTTTTTTCTTTGATTTCTCCAAGTTGTTACTGTCAAGAATTAAAATCTTAGAAAGTTTAGGCCTCCCTCAGTCTGTCAAAGAAAATGATATAAGACTTACTAAATCAGCTGTTGTATAAAAAAAAAAAAAAAAAAAAAAAAAAAAGTGTTTTAAATCATGTTTGACCTCGCGTTTTCCAACAACTCGTTCTTCTGTTAACTTTCAGGTTCCCCTTATTATTATAGTGCCGCATCCCGTGGCTCCGCACCTCCCACTGCTGCCACTGCCTACGATCGCCACTAGTTACCATGGAGACCAGCTCAAACTGCAGGGCCAGGGCCTCGGCCTCCATATTGTCCCCGTCTGAGAAACACTGAGGTCAAAGGGAAGCGAGGTGGAAACCTAAGGAACCCCCGGTTACGTGATGCGGAGGAGGGATGTGCAAGGTCGACGGTGCGTCTAGATCGGCTTCAGCGTACACACTTTGGGTCACGAGGGCCCTCGGGCATTCAGAACTCAACCATCAAGCCCCCACTATCTCACAGGCCTGAACATTTCCAGAATGACTTTAAGAGATTATATAAATATATATATTATAAAATATAAATTGAAGAAAAACAGTGTGAAGAATACCATGTGGAAAAAAATGTTGTGGGTTTTTATTTTTGTTTCTTTGTTGCTGTTGATGTTGTTGTTATTTTCCTTCATGGATCTTCACATTCCTTTACATTATGAACTGCAGTATTTTTCTGCTACAAAGAGAAGTCCAGGGGAGACATGAAAGGTCCCATACTAGGATGATGCAAGTCCAGCAGCTTAATAAACCAGTGGTGTGAGGGCCCTCTGAAACTCAGCTTTTCAGCTTAACGAGATCCTGGCTCCAAACCATAGGGTGGGCTACATTCTGGTGCTTTGACTACTTCCTCTGCTCCCATTCTTCCAACCCCTCGTACATTATAGGATAAACATAGCATGTCCTACAGCGTTTACTGACCCTAAACTAAAGGCAACATCACACTCCCTGTGGCAAACAATCAGATGTAAAAAATGTAAATCGTGTTTCAAAGTATTGAAAACATGGTGACCATCTCTCAACGTGGTCCAGCCAGAATTTTAAATACTTTAAATTATTTTTTTCTGTCATTATTTTTTAATGTAAAAAAAAGTATCAAATATTTTTCAGAGCAGTCGTGTTCTAACACATTTTCGTCACATCCCAGTCATATCCTTGTCCACGCATGATCGTCCTTTGCTCTTTTTTTGCACTATAACGTCAGCTTATTTGATTTGTTTGGTACATTCACATAAAGTTAATTTTTAATTACCTTATGAAGCAACAGCGCAATTCCGAAATATTTATGCTTCATAGCTGTACAAAAACGAAGCAGACAGACAGACAAGTTTTTGTATGAACATCTTTTTCAGAGCGAAAGCAATGCTTTCAAGTTTATGATGAGTTTGGAAGCCATAGCCTTATGGCTATATGAACAAACCCATTCAATTCTCCTCAGTTATACCACATTCAGCAATTTAGTCATGCCACTAGATGCCTATACAGTTGAGCAAGCTGTACACAGTTAAGCAAACCAACTGTAAATTAGCTTCAAAATTGCCTTACAAACCAGTCTACATGAATTCATGCCTGTTAGGTGAAATGATTTGCCTTGACAAATAGGCATTTACCACCTTCCCTGATCAAGTTCAACACTGCATAGGGACAGAAAGGAAACATTTATTCATTTTGCTTCTGGAAATATTTTGTGAATGTACTTTTAACTACATTTGCCAAAGACTTAGTTTGATATTTAATATTTTATTTACAGTATATGTATGCATAAATAAAGCAGTATTATCTTTTAATAAGTAGTCAACACTGAACATGTATGTTGTGATTTTAAACAGGCAGACAACATGATGCATATAACTATAATAAAAAAAAAAAGGTGAAATTCAATGACTTAATATTCCATCAATTGCAACAAATGCTGCTTTGTAGAATGATTTGTGAATAATGTGAAGACAATTCCTCTCTGTAAATAAGATCACACACACCATTACAGTATCACACTAATGTAC
This sequence comes from Myripristis murdjan, assembly GCF_902150065.1. NCBI lineage: Eukaryota > Metazoa > Chordata > Actinopteri > Holocentriformes > Holocentridae > Myripristis > Myripristis murdjan. Next base: position 17,180,953 of record NC_043994.1, on the reverse strand, counting down.
TGGCTCCCTTTGTAGATATACAGACTGAAAAAATGCATTACATTTGTGTCTTAATGTATTGTTGTGCTCTGAGGAAAAAAAGGCACAACTACTGTATAACCTGTGGCTACATAAGTAGCAGGTTTCAGATGCTAACATCACATAGGTTGTCTTTTTTTTTCATGATAATTTTATGATGATGTTTTATGTCACTATGCAATGAGTTAAATGGCTTTCTGTATCATCTTTTGTTGTTGGGCTCAGAATAAGTAATCCCCAAGGTCTTCTGTGGGAATGATGGATAAGTGCATAAAAGTCAACAAGTAGGAAGGGCTTTTCACACTTAGTTTGATTTTTATTCTTGCTCCATGTTCCCTTAAATGACGATATGATCAAACTGAAGTCCTTGGCAACAATCAGAGGTATTGTCTTGTTTGCTATTAGTAGATGTTGTGATCATCATGTTCATCCAATTTACGGTCATCTGTGCCTCCATGTGTAGACACACATTCACACTTATTCCCACTCACTCATCTGTCCTCTCTCCCACCTGCCTTTTTCTCCCTCTCTTTCTCCCTGAGAGCTCCACCCCTCACTACAAGTGTTGAGCGTAAGGCATCTGAGATGAAGTTTACTTTAATTCCACACATCATCTGTACATCATCTGGCTCCAAACGTAACTGTCATTGCTGTGGACACCAGATAACACAGACACAGACTGCAGTCCCACTCTTTGGGAGAAGCTACATCCTCTACAAATTGCACTTGGGATTTGCCTATTTCTGTCTCCGTGTAGCTCAACATATCTGAAAATGAAACACCGGCATCGCGTGCAAGCCACCTTCATTCAGGAGAAGACTTTGCTTTAGAAAGTGGAGCACCTCTGAAGGAATGGGTCTTCTATTGTTGTAAAGATGATACAGGAGATGTGTCATGGACATAAAAAAAGGATTTCTGATGAAAATCTATACAGAAAGCCTTGTGGCCTCAATCATTGTTCTGTTCCAGTTCTGTTCCAATTCTTTTTGTGCACATGAGAAATAAATTCTTTTATATGTCAGTCATTGACTCGGTGTCCCCTCATTATTAACCCCATAAGAAAATGATTCAGGGTTCAAGGTTCCCAGGGAGTGCGCCTGCTGCTGGTGTATTGATGTTTGATTTTATGAAGGGGGCTACAGAAGGCACTCATACGGGTTACAGCCCTCAAATATAAAATACATGACAGGTGCACAGCTTAGTGTGTGTTTGGGTGTAACACTGGATGTGTGCGGATCTGTACTGGTGCGTGCATGTTGAATATGTAACCATACAAAACGTTATTTGATTCACTTTCTTAGTGAAGTAAACACGGTGGCACAGTGGCAGTTGTATGAGTATGCGTGGATTTGTGTGGTATTCTATGGATTTGTGTGTGTGTGTGTGCGCATGTGTGTGCATGCAGGAGAGAGGGAGAATGAGAGAAATAACGAGAAGGAGAGAAAGAAAGACTGAAAAAGAGAGAGAGAGAGAGGGAGGAGCGCGAGACAAAGAAGCAGGAGAGTTGAGGGGAAGCAGGAATGTGTTACTCCACATTCAGACTCCAGTATATTTAATGATGCATTGGTTTCATTCTGCCATACCACACTGCTGCCTGCCTCCTCTCCACACTCTCTACTCTCAACAGCATCCAGGCCAGTTGTAATTCAATTTCTCTCCTTCCTCTGCCTATTGTTTATTTCATGGATCCCCTGTGAAGCATCAAAAGCTGCTGTTTCTGTCAGCCCCTAACTGTCCTATGTGTTTGTCATTCAGGCCTTGTTAAAAGATAAAAAAAAAAAAAAGAAGAAACATCCCTCCCCGCACACACTCACACTCCCTCTTCTCCCAGCTGAGAATTCCCAGTGGTAAAATTATTCCATTTAGATGGGAACTTTTTTTGTCACTACCCTGTCTAAATTGGCATATCTGGCTCTCTCGTAGAAACCAATAAACTGTGAACCCGGATGCATCTGTCAATCAAGCTCATCTTTACTTTAGCGGGCCAGATGACAACAACAGGAGAAGAGACACACACCAGCAGAATGGGGCTCACTGATTGGCTCTCATCAGCTAGGCATTACGAAAAGCACCTGTCATCCTAGGGGCTTCTCAAACCCGTACCGAGGGGCCCTGCCACAGGGGCCATGGGCCTCGCGCAAGATTTACTGAAACACTTCACCCTCATTGTCAGCGTGGCTCGGTGATGCCCTGCAGCTAGGCCTCTTTGGCATGATTCACGTCTGTCAGTGATAATATATACAGTGAAATAAAACCATCTTAAAGAGCGAAGAGCTGGTGGGTGGGTGGACGCAGCCTGAAATAATCCCTTGCAAATTTGAAGTGTTACTTCAGCCAGTGTGTAACATAAATCTACAGCATTTTTTTTTCATTTCCCTTGATTATAGCCCAGAATTTATTCATTCCCCATATCATAGCTATCTCATTCTGTCTACACAGGCATTGAACATGCTCAGTATAAACACTTACAATATAAACCCACAGATATTCAGGACTCAGAAGCCACTCCATAATAATTTGTCTTCATGTAAACATCCAAGCGATGACCAGAGAATGACACACCGTGAGTCTGGAGGTGTCACACGAGCACGGTATTGTTCTGAGACGAGGAGTGGCGGTGGTCTATCGGTGACGTCCTGTCATCTGCCTGCATGGGAGCCTGTCATCAGTCTCATCATGTGGCTGTCATAGTTGATGCTGGTGAGGGGAGAGGCCAACCCTGTTGTGTCAATCAACAAGCCCTCATTAGCAGCAGCTTTAATTAGTGGCTGCACGGTTGCAGTATTGTTCACAACGCCGTCTCCGTTAACTCTCTGTTAATCCCAAATGAATTTGAGTTGGGAAGACGAGGCGATTCAGTGTCCAGTGGTCAAGTGGTGGCTGGCTGAAAAGAGTTGCTATATGGCATTAAACAAAGAACAATCAATCAAATCAAGTGTATGAATATATAGGAATGTCCTATACACATATAAATGCCTTAAAGCGTGATGTGGCAGATTGTTTAGGGGGTCCATTTAGTGCAAAGTACTACTGAATTATCCCTGAGCACAGACAGCAAGCCTCTGTAGGTGTTCATCATCCTGATCCAAAGACAAGCTGTGAAAATTATCAGACATTAACTAACACACTGTGATACAGCTGAGTTGTTTGCAGTGTGTCTTTGTGGGCTGTGAAATTCTCCGTGTGATATCAAGTCAAATATATATATCATCTCACACCGATGATTGTTTCAGTGTGGGAGTCAGAGGGTTCAAGCCTGCTCTCTGATGATCGTGATCCTGACAGAACGACGATTATGAGGTTATTTTCACTGTCGGCGGGTGAGACCATCCAGGCGACAGGAACATGACTTTGTGATGTTTCTAATGAGTGAGCATTGATTGACTCAACACAGCCTAAAGAGCTTTTCTCCACATTCAAACTCAAAGGATGCTTGGCCTGTGTGTGTGCACGCTGTACTGTACAATAGTGCACAATTAGGATAATGAGCAGTTTTAACTGAAGAAATGTTCTTCAGCCTGGGCTTCTTTGCCAACTGTATGCTGTTAGACCATTTCCATCCCTGTTAGATCAGTCATCAGCTGAGACCAGTTTCACTTCAGGAGCTAAATTATCATTTTGAATGGCTATTGTGAGGCACACTGTGTAATTATGCACTAAATATGCCTCACTACTTGATTATGTCACTCTGCAAAAGGGCTGGGGAGCTCTGGGGCATGAAAGGGTGTATGTTTGTTTATGTCTGCATGTGTTTATGTGTGTGTATGTACATGTTTTGGGTAGTCTGTATGTGCATTGGGGAGGGTGATTCAAGGTTGAGGGGAAGCAGGGGGAAATGAAAGGCCAAAATGTGTAAAATGGGGTAGCAGTGACCTGACTGCCCCCTTCAAGTGGAGAGATCGTCTTCTGTCTGACAGAGGCCCAGCCTGAGGGGGGTTGATTTGTTTGAGATGCACAGAGCCCCAGCTATCCGGGTAAAACAATGCGCTCTGTAACAAGACCATCCAGCTTGCAACGGCTCTAATAGGAACGTGGGTAGGACTGGGGAGCAAGAAAAAGAGATGGGGGAAGAGGGGAGAAAGAAAGTGGGAGGCCAGAATCACCAACCCCCACCACCTCTGCCTGGATCCCCACGCCACTCCACCCCCCGTGCACACACTCCCTCCCACGCCTCCGCCCCCTCCCCTACCCAACACCCAGTCACTGTCAGGCCAAACACATGATGAATTGCCCTGTCAACAGAATTCATTCAGGGACCAATTAATTCAGCAGAAATGAACTAGAGCCATCAGTCGCTGAAAAACTCACTGCAAAGAGAGCAAAGTAGCCCCACTTCGTAAAACGAGGAAGCGAGGGAGCGGGAGTGAGGGAAAAGAGGGAGAGAGGGAGCGGGTGAGATAGGTTGGAGAGTACAGTGTAGACGAGAGGGCGAGCAAAAGAGAGAGGGAGAAATAGAGGGAGAGAGAGCGTGGTGGAAGTTAGTCTGACAGAAATTGGTCATTTAATGCTTTAGCGCACTGGAGACAGCCCCTGTCATAGACGAAGGCATGGCAGGGGCTCCCCTGGTATTTTATTTATTAATTATCCTATGCAGCAAGGGGCCTTTAACTGTCTCAGTCCAGCCCTGTCAGCCAGACTCCCTGTCATTTTCTCTCCACAAACAGATCCTTTAACACCGTGCTCCAGGTTAATGGAGACAAAGCCAATATCCAACCAACCTTGCCTTCTCCCCCAAATACAGTATTCATCTGTACCTTATCCAGGTAATTATGTCTCAGACGATCTCCTGAATATGTCGTTGGGATGCTAATAAACCACTTTAGAGCTAGCGTGCAGAACACGTCTGACCTTTTCAACTCAGTGCTTCATGGTGGCTACGCCTACTGAGGAGGGCAGCAATTATTTACACCTTATTGGGAACTGCATGTCATTGGGAATAAACACAGTCCCACATATTTTAATGATGGCTGCATATATTGTGTAGTTAATAGCTAATACAAAGTAATTGTTTTATGCCTCAGATATATGCACAGATATAGCAAACACTGCTTCATGTGTATAGACAATATGACCGAATAACATATATTGTGATTGGCCCACATAAATGCTTTATTCAAACTCATAATTCATTGTTGGTACACCTCTGAATATAGAGCAGCTTTCAAGGTGAAATCTTTCTTGACAAAAGAGATGCTCTGCCAAGAAACGTACCTGTCAGGGGACCATTTTATTCACGTAATTCAGATATTTGTCACCTCTCACATTCCATCTCAGATTCCTTAACAGTGTCAACAAAATTCAACAGAACAGTGCTTGCCAGAAGCTGTTTTGTTGGCGATGACAAATTAGCGCTGTGAAGGGCGATATCAACACCAGCTAATTAAGGTGTCGTGTGATTTTGGGCTCCAGATCAAGAATCTGCTGATTCATCCCACGGGTGATTATGATGTCCATATGGTCAACGTACAGCAAGCTACACTGGGAAACACTATCAGTCCTCTCCAGCGCCGGCTTTGCCAAAAGTTTGATCTTGTCTTTTGTGGTGGTGTTGGGTGGTGTTCACTAAGGCTCTGCATTATTAACAGCATCTTTTCTTTAAGCCCAGGATCCTCTAGTGGAAAACACGGGATGGGGGGCAGCTGCGAGGCTGCTTCAGACTGGTTGCCGCAGTTCTCTGACATCAGGAAGTGAAATCCAATGCTGTTTCCACTGGGGTGGCGTCAGGATGAATTCATTGATGGGGCAGTGCACCTTGGACGCCCCCCTTGTTAGTGTCACTGGGTTTAAGGATGCTATCACACCTCATCTGTAATGCAAAGGTGATTTTATGGTTGGTGTTTGACTGGTGTTGGTGTCAGATATACGTACTCCAGCTTGCGTAACACCAATGTATGTACTTCTTGTCAATCACTTGCTAGTAAGCTTATACCAATAAAACCATTGTATAAAGGGTGCAAACAACAGTTTGTACAAAGTTAGTTTTCTATCTAGGCCAAGTGATGAGCCATTACTTTGAGGTCTAGCAAACCCTTTTCCTCTCTCGCTTTCTTGTTCCTGTAAGGCCATTTTACTGTAGTGCTAAGCACAGTGAAAATACACTTAATAGACAACACTGACATACAACCCAAGTGAACTTGACAAATGGAATAGAAAAGCTAACAGAGAAGAAAGAGGTGCTTAGGCCAACTGTCACAGGTAAAGTGCTTCCCTGATTTCTGTTTACTCACCATGCTTGAAACTTGGCTTGCCGAAGAGATTCTGTCTGTGAGTCAGCAGCTGCACAAGTCCCTCAAATGAACGAAAATGCCAGTGTACGTAGCATCAATTTTAATATGTTGAAAAAGTAACCAGGTGCATCGTGTGTGACTGTAATCATGTGGTCCACTAAAAGACTCTGAGGTCTTTTTTTTCCCCATTTCACGTGTTCAATTCAGTTGATAATTCTTGCATGTTTTGTGTTTAAGCACGATAAAGACTGCACACTTCAGCCGTGGTGTCTCAGTGTGGGACAGCTTATTAAGCAAAAGAGAAAACAACTACCTCTATTCTTTTTTTTTTTTTTCAAACTGAACAACAACCCTTCTCAGAGGATTCCCATTGTACCACTAATATACAGTACACGACAAGATGCAGATCTCACAAGACATATATTCTCCTAAAGTGGAAAGGACAGAGGAGTAGAAGGGAAGGAGAGGAACCTACTTAAAGAAACTGCATGCGAACAGAGAGGAGATGTGCTGTAGAATATAATTAATTAAATGAGACTAATTAGGAACATGAGAGCAGGTGCCAGGCTATGAGCTGACAGAGAAGACAGCAAGACAACATGCCAGCACAAAAAAAAAAAAAAGCACACGCACATACACTTATGCAAGTGCACACACAAACTCACACATACACACACACACAAATGCACATATACACACACAGCTCCAGTTATGAGGGTGTATTGTGACAGGCACAGGGACAAAACAACTTTCTGCGTTTTGTCATGTGAAACCCCGTAGGAATACTCATGACAGGAAGAGGAGACCCAGGCACCATGGGGGTCTCTTGCCTTTGTCTCGCACACATTCTCTTTATTATTTTTTTCTGCTATGGTGGAGGGAAGTTTGCACAAGCCAAAGATTTCTCTCCCCTAATTATTTCAGGACTTGCTCAAGACTACAAGCTGTGTAAATTCAGTGTCTTCTGTTCCTCCTTTCAGACCTTTTAAAACACTCCTCATTATATAGCCAGCTTGACCAAGATACATATAGAGTGATGAATTTAAATCTGATAATTCAAAGACTGATTGGGAAGAGCCTGCATTGTGTATAGGTATAAAGATAAACTGTACCACATTCAATGATTTTTTACTCTAATACTGACATAAAATATGGTATATTTCTGTTCAAATCACAACAATATGCCTCAAAAGTATTTAGAACAACTACACTGCACATAATGCTCATGCTGAAAAAGATTAAAGAGATTATACAATGTAAGGTTCAAGTAAAATGACAGGCTTTCAGCATTGTCCTCTTCCCCAAGTACAACTGCCACTGAGGCTATTTTCCTCTCCATACAGCAACCACCGTTCTCTATCAGAGAGAGAGGCTAAAAATAGGTCAACAAGCCATCACCATGCAGAAATGAAATGAGTTTGCAGACACTCTCACTGCCAGGTCTTGATGATGGGGTTAAGTACTTCTTTGCACATTACTCTGAACAAAAACGTGAGCCACCCCACCCACCAGCGACCCATGGCAATGTGTGGCATGTGGTACCTCTGACACATCGTATTGTCAGTGTTGTGGAGTGTGTTAGCTTCTGCACTGTACTGCAAAATTAAGCCACACAGAGACACTTCCACTGGAATGTGGGCCAATTAACCCTATTCTGTAACTTGCCATGAAAATATAGTCCACTCTTTTCAGCTGCAGCTCTGGGAGGGGCGTCAGCCTGTTTCATCACAGTTTACCCAATTACAAGTTACAAACGTGACATGTGATGGAAATAATGAGGCTTGATGTAGAGTGTCACATGTGCACTGCACAACCTGCTCTTCTCGAGGGGAGATTTTCTCTTTCTAGACTAGTCCAAAGAAAAAATCTGATTGATTTTGTCAGTTGGAGTCAAAGCGCTTCAAAATATTTACTATGTATTGATAAGATTTTTAACCCTGTCAGTCACATTGGTCAAATGCATGCTGTGCAACTTTGTTCAAACCCACATGACTTTATTTTAAATTTTAGTGGAGATCCTAGAGTTTCCAAACATATCAAATATGTCCTGTTGAAGCACAGGGAGATGTGTATAAAATGATGCAATATAAGAATGATGTAACTCCAGTGAAGCTTTGTAACCAGCAGATACAGAATATGCATGTGATATTATAGACTATGGAGAAGAAAAATCTAACTTTGAAGTACTTAGGGCGGAATTTAAGAATATTAAGGAGTTCAAGGGGTTAAAAAATCAAACATAGTGTCTTAAAGATATTATGTTATTATGAACTGAAGATACAGTATTTATCAGACCTAAGAAAACAGGCAAATTCTCTCATACATCAATCAATCATAACTCAAAAATAAACTATTTTAGCTTGAGTGAAGCTTTGAAAAAAAAAACTAATCCAAGTGAAGAAAGACTGCAACAGGAATAACTAGACAAAGCCTCGAACATTAGGATCTATATGTAACTTTATTCCACAAAATACACCCGACAACAGCGTTTACAGGGCTGCGAAGGCCCGCAGCCAAGACTCTGCCAAGTGGACAGCTCAATACCTAGCCATAGTGCGGCTTGTCAATGCAACACCAAACTCAAGACAGAGAGAGATGGGGGCTGGGTGTGGGGAAGGCTTTTTTAATTATCTGTGGTTGGGTCGGACTGTGCATCATCATTAGAGAGACTAAATAGCAGTGGTCACTGACTCAGGTAGTGGTAAACGGCACAATTAACAGGCTGAGGAGGGAGAACTGTATTCAATTTGAAAGCCTTCTCTCCTAATCCATCTCCAGTGATCAGCAGTGCTGCTGAGCTACGCCCTTTTACATTCAATTACATTAATCAGGTTATTACCCAGCAAAAAGTCAACATTTTAATCAAGAACCGGCAAAGTAGGGCAGGACATTATACTGAGACAGGGCTAAGTGACAGTCAGAAGGGAGGAGTGATGATACTCTACTGAATATAATCTTTTATTTATGGCAAATGGCACATTATAGAGATAAAGCGCCATGTGAGTCCTAGATGCTTATATATATATTTTTTTATTTTCATCAGATTACAGACTCCTCTATCCATACATGTACTTCAGAGCAAGATTAGCATTTTACAGAATTTATCCCAGATTGTTTCTATCTTGCCACAACCCTGAATTAATCGTCTCCTTTAGTGGCAACCTCGTGAACATGTGCAGCACAGGTCAAGAATTCAGGTAGTGTATTTTTTACACCTCTGTAGGCAGTTGCTATTGCAAATCCTCTTGGAGATAATCCTTGCAGGGGTGTTGTAACCACAGCAGGTGTGCCAGAAATGTAAAAACACAGCTGCAGGGTTCACATCCTCATAACTATCCTGTTACTCTGAAAATCCTTAGACACCCTCTTTATGGGAAGCCGTGGAAATACATTCTCAAACACGAGCCATTATTCTCATACGGACGGAAACAACTTGTGTAAATGTATGTAGAGCGATCCAGTGTGGTGAGGTCGGGGATTATTTCATTCACAGCAGAAAAAAGCCAATTTATATGAATATGTGCTTACTTCACAACCAGTTGAAGTTGACTTTGCTGACTGATTGCTGACTGCACACACAAAGTGAATCTAATTTGGTAGAACCTCTGGCTAAGCAGTAGTTTCTCACCCATTTTCTCCCACTAACAGAGAGGAAATCAATTCTCAGGCATATATGACTTTCAGGAGATGTTTGTCTTGTTTTTTTTTTTATTATTTTATTTTTATTCCCCCACTTGTTTTTGCATTTTGGCTTGTTAGGGTTTCTGTGATGGCTGACCTGGGGACTGGGTTCTGATTAATGGAGGGAAATTCTCATTGTCCACTCTATAATGAGAGAAGACAGAGGTTAGAACAGCTCAATAGGAGAGATAACCACACTTTGATCCAAACGGTCAGGCAGAACCTATTCCCGCTGCATCGCCAGAAGGTGAACTGACTCATTTTTAAAGCTCTCCTCATAAACTCTGAGAAAGAGAAAATATGCTTGTACTATAAGACGGATGAATGAGTGATATGAAATTATAGTATAAACGTCAGTACCATTTAATTTGGTTGATGTTCTGTCTATTGTTTAAAATAGAGTTTGCACGTGATTGCAAACTGTCTGCTCTTTCAACATATTAACGGTGTTTCCAGATCAGAGCGCACAGCCTATTGCAATATGATAATTGATTTCTTAAGCTCAGTTACACACAAACAGTAGCCCAGTATTATAGCATCTTTGCACATTTTCAAAATATTAAACTGTCTAAGTGCCATTTCTGAATCCCCACTAACAAGACTCATCTCAACTTAAGATGTCTTGTTAAATTGAGACCTTGTTCCCCAATGGACTTAAATGTAAAACATATCTCTACCCTTGACAAGCAATGTTAATCCATTTAGTGTAACGAACTAACATGTCCCTAATTAAAATATGCCTTTTAATGATACATACTGACATCCTGGAAAACACTGTCACGCTTCCCTCCTTTAATACAGGAATATGCTAATTGCTTCAGTAACATTGGTGTTCAAATCCCAAGGCTACTACCCCATCCTTAGGGAGTTAGTGTTGGGGTTTTGAAACCTCCATTCAAAAAGAGGGCCTTTAACGGCTGTTGTTGAGGATTGTTTCAGCCAGCAGAAAGAGTAAGGGCGCTTCAGGGACTGACACTGTTGATTTCCATTCATTCACAGACATTCAATTTACTATTCAGGAACCCTGGCCTTATTCTCAACCCCTGCAGTCCACCACCTCACCCTATAGGTGCTGCAGGGCAGAGAGAGAGCATCAAGTTTCCCCCCGTCCTGTGGCAGCTCATTTAAAACAAATCAGGCTGATTGCTGAGTTGCTGAGCTCACAAGGCCCAGGTGATAAAGCAATTAAAGCTCTCTAATTCTTTGGTTCGGAAAGGGCCAGTAGATAATTAACTGTATATAATGAAATCCTTTTGTTAGCTCTTCTTTTCACCGTGTTTGATTTTTGTTTCCTAGTGAGCGTGGCTGTTCACTTGATGGGCAGTACGGGACAGATCCATGTGGGTGGGGTCTGCAACCTTCTATGGCAGGGCCCCTGGATGAGAGCGGGGTCTTAGTTAATAGGCTCTCTCTGGACAGATGAGGTCCATTAGGAGGTTAATTTAAAAATGAATAGAGGAAGAGGGACAGAGAAGTCTGAGCATAAGTGCGTACAGACAGCACAGTCCATAGACAGAACAAAAGACAGGATCCAAAATGTTTTTTTGTTTTTTTTTTTCCAATCAAGCAATGCGACTTTTTCAACACGTAATAATTAAATAGCCACAGATCAGGAGTATTCAGTATTTGGGCATATTTTCACAAATGAAACCTAACTGCATGCAAAACAGGGAAGCCTGCTCCACACGAAGCACAACTGAACCCTATCACTTCCCATCCTTGAGGCCATTTCTTAAACATTGAGGCATTGTTCAGATGCATGGACTGCAGCCCCTGCCTCCCTATTTCCATTTCTTCCCCCCTTCCCCGCAGAAGGGCTGAATCTGATCCGGGCCCATTGGTGTGTGGATAATGAAGGGGTTACCAGGAGCTGGGAGAGGCCCAGTAATTCCCCGCACCGGGGGACTGGGTTTTTGGGTGGGGTTTGGATGAGTACCCCTGCTCTATGATGCATGCACTCATGTGAGCTTGTGACAGCCTTACCCAAATCCAAGGCTAGACATAGACACTGCATGTATTATATAGATACAGTACAGAAGCCAGCCTCCAACATTTTATTGCTGTTTTTCTATACAAACAGAGCTGATGCTGTATACATTAGTATTTGTAATAGTCTGATCCTCTGTATCACACACACTTGGATATATTTGTCTGCAACCACTAATATTTCAAACTACATCAATTTAATTGTTATTTTGAGGTTATAATAATGCATTATGATAAATTTCGAATTAAAGACGTGTAAATAAAAGCTTTGCCCCTCATATGTCTCCCTGAGTTCATCAGTTTCCCATTACCATAGATGTGGGAGTAACCTAGCTCCACCTAAGGTCATGAAAATTAGCATATCATCTGGCAAAATGGTCAGCCGATGTGTGGGCGTCTCCCTAAGGGGGGTCACCTTCTACATTAGTGCTAAGGCATCAAGAGACCCCCACGTAAACCAGGGTTAAGTATCTCCACTTCATTATGATAAAGACGTGAGCCTCTGAACAACTACCCGGCCTACCAACGCTGTCAATAGACTGAGCCCTGGCTCTCTCCAGCCTGTCCTCACTCACCCTCTCTTAGGACCCTGCATGAGCCTTCATCCATCATCTGAATACTCCAGGCCCGAATCATTGCTGATCATTATAGTAACAGAGAGAGTACCTGTGATTGGCTGTGATTGTGAGATCAGAGGGATCTGAGGGGTGATCCATCACACCGGGTGGCACACTAACACCTCTGCGTGATGGAGTTCACCTCAGGGGTCAGGGCCAGGTCAGCAAGCCACCTCAGTGACTCTCTGGGCTGTAAGAGAAGAGGGCACCTCCACAGAGAATACCTCCAGCATTCCCATTTACTCAGCATGCAAAGACTTTGGCTTGTAAAACTGTGGTGTATAATGTCGTTTATCTCATTTGACTGCTCCAGTTCAATTATCAATCAACAACATTAACTTATATTTTTGTAAAAGCTCAAATAGTAAATTCTGTGATTCACTGAATAGTTTGCTATCACTTCTGCATCAAATCTCCTCTCTCTGCTTCACAATGGAAGACGAGCCACTGACCCCATCCGACTTGTTTCTCAAAACTGGTGCAACACAACATGGTAACCCGAGGCTATGTGTTGTCATCCAAATGAGATAAGTTTATTTTCCCCAGCCCAGCATTTGTTCCATCAGCCTGTGGGGTCGCAGACCACACTAGGAAGCAGTGGGGAGTCCCTCTCAGCACCTGCAGCTCAAGCGAGGTGGCCCGCTAGCGAGGAAAGGCTTTGGCCGCTGCCCAAATATCTGCCTGCGCCTTCTGTGCAAACGCACCAGCCTTAGGAAACCAGGAGGCAGCAATATTGTGGAACAAATGTCCTCTAATCTCATCCTGCTGGTCCAGGGTCCTGGGTGGGGCCTCCTGGTTGTACCATCCCATCATTCCCCTTTAACCCACTCTCTAAACCTGATCCAGCATCGTTGCCACACAGGCCAGTGTTATTGGTGAGAAAGCAGGCCACACCCACACAGGTGTCATCAAAATCCACTAGCATCAAGATCCTCTAGCTCCACCTCAATGGGAGCTTCAATGTAGTGAACAGCAGCGGCCTCTCAGTGCAGCTCTGATGATCTGGGAGTTAATTCTTATGTGAGGAGGAAATGCATTTATAATTCTGGCTAAAATTTACACTGAATTGCCCATTAATAATGTGCAAAATTTATTTATGCATCATGTCTGCATTAACATGATGTTATAAGTCTTAGATAATATCAGTGGATTGTTTCTTTGAAAACTGCCTTTAAAAATGTCTCAACAAAAAAGACTTATGGCAAACCATCCTGTCTCAAATACATACATAAGACTTCATATATTTCAGGCTTATTACAAAATTTAGTTTGTTGCCATAATTATTCAGTGCATCAAAAGGCCATTTGGTCAGTCAATATTTTTTAATATTTTTTGTTTAGCTATCAAAAGAAAAATCTTGTATATTTGTCAGCTGCAAGGTGCCATTTTTTATATTATATCTATTTGGTTTGAAGGGTGCATAATTATACACTTCTGAAAGCCCATCTAGGATTTACCGTCATTACTCACAAAAGCGATCCAGTGCCAATCATGTGTGTCTACTTCTACTGTACATCTGTTGTAAGGTTGATTAATACATTTATTTATTGCAACGCCCAGTGACAGCTGATCAATATTATCCAGACATTTCCACATGCTCAGCATCAAATAAATGCATTATGCAGTGTTGGTCGTAAGATCTTGCAAGACATGTAATCATGACATGACATCACCGCTTGTGTTTTCCCTCAGACCCTTGATCTGTAAGCAGGCTACCACTTCATTACTTGAGCTGTGTTGCCCAACATTCAAAAAACAAGAAAACTGTGATTGTGGTTGTGAAAGGGTTGTGATCCCACGGCCACACAGTGACGTCTACTGTTTCATTCAGATTATTTTCCTTCTATCTGTATCTGAGATTGTAACTGAACCCTCTATGGCTAATTATTCGAGTTTATGGGGTAACGGCGCTGCTTGCATCCCAAAAAGTGAATTGATACTGTTGACATAGAGAGAGTCACCACAAATGTCCCAGTTTTACCCTAATTCTTCATGCACATGGGTATTATAAAGATACATTTATTTAAAAATAAATAAATAAATAAATAATAAAACTGGATTTCAGCTTTAATTTCAGCAGGTAACTTACAGTCTCATTTAATCACTTGTTTTTTAAATTTGCCTAAGATTATATTTTCATAATATAGCACAGGCTTACATTATAGTTTACACTGATTAAATGTGTTTTAGACGTTTGATGAAACCAGAACAGAAATTACACAGGCTCTGGAATTTAAAAAGAGCTTTGAATTATTCAGGCGTTTCCTAACTTAGATTTCATCATTCAGAGGAAGTTCAATTTAGAATCTGATTTAATCAATAGTGTGGCTCCATGCTTCCCTTCGTCGTTCCCAGTCCATTCAATTGGCAGTCAGTTGACAATGAGCAGGACTTGTGTCTTTTGTAGTCTGGCACACAAGAAGTTGGCCTATGGAGTGTGTTATTGGAAAAGAATATTTGAAATTATTTTCCTGATCACTGGCTTATCTACTGGAATCCTTCCACCTCCAGAGAAAAGTTCTGCAAGTTGAACAAAACAAACAGAAATGCGCTCATCTACACTGATTGGAATTTATTTTAACTGTTCCAAAAACTGACTCCCCATTTCTCATAATCAGTTCTAATAGATAACAATTAAACTTTGGAGTGCATGAAAGGAAAAAGAAGTTTATGCTTTCAGAATCGGTATTCACTGTTCAGTATTCATATCTTACTAAATTGTTTTGCTCTGCTTAGAAAAGACAGAAGAAGGGAAGAGGGGAGGGGGACAGATGGGAGTCACCAAAATGTTAGCGATTTAATCTCTAAAAAAATTTCAGATTTGGAATCTTACAAATATTTATAATCTAAACATTTTGGCAATGTCCATGTTTTTCATTTCTTTTACAGACTTCTTTTTAAGTGAGTGAGTATGGATTAGCACCATTATATACATATAGTGATATACAGTATATGCACTGCGTTTATTCCGGGGGGCACCTCAGCGGAAAGACGGGTGGGAGCTGTATCTATGGCAACAGTCTGGTCCCCAGCTGTCACGGCAAAGGAGAAGATGGGTGCCATGAGTGAGGAGACCACTTAACCTCAGCTGCTCCTCAGCTTAGGGGAGTCAAGATGCTGCTGAAACCCTTACAGAACCTCACTTAATATGTAGACAATAGGCCCCCTTCACAAGACAAAAGATGACTTTGAATCAGCCCGTGGAAAAGAAAAAAAAGAGAGAGCTTTGCAGAGGCTCCTCTCCATACACACGGAGTTCACTATCAGAAACTCCAAGACACCAGATGGAATGTTACGGGTACAAGACAGGAAAATTGGCAAAGGCTAATGAGATCTGGTTGAACTGGAGAATAGTTCTGACTGTTGTCTTATGCAGCCTGATAGAAGGAATGCCATTTTCATACCGGAATGGATTTTAAACGCATCTTTTACTGCATGACTGGCCGCAAAGTTTCACAGCTGTAACAGTGTTAGGTCACATCTATACATCTATACAGAATGACTTCAACCAGGGAAAATGAGCATTCTTATAATCTATGGAGGTTTTTTAAAAATATGAATGTACTATGATTATTTTATTTTCCACAGCTATCCCACCCCTCTCTTTCTCTCACAAGCGATCTGTCACTGTCTCGTTATCGGGCTCCAAAATTTAGAAAACACAATTCACTCTTTTCTGTTTCCCTGATGTTTAACACAGCATGAACAGTGTCAGTAAATGGAATATCATATGACATCCGTACAACCCGCAAGGACACCAGTGGACTCAAATTTGAATTTGACACTCATAGGCATAAATTCATATAGTAGCGTGCATATCATACATAACAATACATGCTCAGTGCATGACATTTGTTAAGATGCCATGATATCAAAATGAACATGAATATCAGCTCAGTCCAAGCAAATTCCCAGACTAAAATTGAGATTCAGAAAACTTGCTGTTGGCTTTGTTGTGTTTCACAGCACACAAAACAAGTAACAAGAAAAACAGAGTCACGAAAAAAGTCGCCAAACAACCTTCATTTTCTTCCGAGTCTTGTTTGCGTGGATCACTGCTGATACAATGTGCTCAGTGGTTATTGTTCCACCATATTTTTAAATCCCAAGGTATATGATACATTGTGTAAATACGATTATTTCGGAGTTGCAGTAAGGTTTATTCACTTACACAGAGCTGGTGCTATAGACTGCTATTTGGTGCCATAGACTTCAAGTGTTTATGCTAAGCTAACACAAAACACTACCCATAGGAACCGAAGCACTGGATGTACAGAGGTGAAAATGGTATCAAACATCTCAGTCAGGGTGAGTTGGAAAAGGGGTATTTTGCCCAAAATGTATTCTTTAAACAATGGTTTGATCGCATTTGTAATACTTGTGATTCCAGGCACAAGAAAGCTAAAACAAATGTCTTCCCTGCATCAGCTTTCCTTCCCAGCTGTCAGCTCCTTGTGGTAAGAATTTCCAATCATCCCTCTAATCCCACCTAAATTTACACTGTGAGCTTTTTTTTTTAATACTGTGATATCAGGCAAAAGAATACACTGAGCATGGCAGACAGAAGACTTTAATTATGCTCTGTACTCTAGACTGATTTTTAACTTGTTCATTCTCCCTCTACCAACATTAAACCATTTCCAGTGGAGATGTACAAGTGCACAAAACAATAAGAGTAGAGTAGAACAATGATGAAAAAAAAAGATAACAAATGTAACATCTCCCCTTAGCCAACCCCCTCTTCAAAAAGTGAATAATTTGGATCTCGTCAGGTGACAAGGTTGGACTGACGGACTTGAAGTTAGTGGGAGGGGGGACAGGGAAGCAGGGAGAGGAGGGAGGGAGGGGTCTGACAGGGTGTCGTCGCGGCTCTGACACATATTGCCGGTGACAGAGGTTAGGGGGTCAGACAGGAAGGTCTGTTGTTATGAAGGGAAAACGGACTGCATTGTTCCCACTCAGCCCGCTCTGCCTCTCTGACTGTTCAGCAACAGCCTAATCAGGGTCTGTCGCCAGCACAGACGAACCAAATCTCATTCAGTGTTGTCTTCTCCATCTCCCCATTGTCTCTTTGTCTGTTTCTGTCTCCATTTCTGTCTCCTCAGTCACTCTCCTCTCTCTCATCATACTCAAACTGTGGCTGTAATCCCCCAAAATCTTTCCATCTAACTCCTACATGCAGCCTCACTCCCCTCTTCTCTCTTTCTCCCTCTTCTTACATTTTTCTTTTTCTTTTACTGCCTCAACATCTCTCTTGCTATGTCTACCCCTCTGGCATAGATGTTTCTCCCTCTAGCTTTAGTGTGTGTGTGTGTATGTGAGTGTGTGCTTTTGTGTGTTTGTGTCTTTGCCTCTGGTGATCCCATGGGAGTCTTCACAGGCTTTAGAGGCCAAATGAGGTTTAAGTCTATTAAAAAGGAAGAGCCAATGTGCAGATTCCCAGCCCAATATGGGTCCTGGGATGTCAGTCAGGTGCAGTTAATTTCCACTTGATCAAGAGTGGACTCAGGGCAGCAGAGGGAAGCGAGGAGTGAGGGAATGACAGGTCAACAGCAACACATTCAACATCTTCTTGGTTCTCTTGGTCACCTCAGGTGAAACTTTTGACAACACCTTTGCGGCTATAAGCTACAATACTAGCTTTTACTGGGGTTAGTCTTACAAAAAAAAAAACACATGTAGAGTTATGAGATAATTCCAAACACTGTCAAAGTTTCTACATAAATTCAGAGAATGACAGATTGGCCCTGCATCCTGGTGCAGTTCATTTGCAATGGAGATTCTGTTGATAACCATTCAGTGGAAACAGGACAAAACAAGCATGTTTGTAGGCTGCACGTATCCTGCTGTTAGCGTATATGTGCCACATAAACTCATGAAAGGACAGATAGATTAAATAGGCCTGTTTATTCATATGAAGATGACAAATGTAGTAAGCTGGGAAAAACGAAAGGTTTGGAGGACACTATTCATTATAGGAGTGCCTGTGGGTCATCGTGTTTTTATCTAAATCAGGTCCCAGCCCATTTTCCCAACCACACCGCCAGGCTAGGCCCATGTGTTTCTGCTTAACCTACTTCAGGTACCGTCTTGAATACTTGTGCCATTTCTCTGCACCTGTAATGACAATATAAGGAGCAGTGATGAAATATGTTGATGATAATTGGGAAAAAAAGAAATCTTGCAATTTCATTAAATATGCATTAAAGGCAATACTCAGCAAATTAGTAGTTGCTGTGAGTAGAGCTAGGCATTGTGTGTATGGGGAGCCGAGTGACAAGAGACCGGTGCAACCAGAGTCTGTCAAGGCTAATTACAGGTGATTCTGAATGTGGCTTGCACTGCTGAAAAATTTAATTTGCTATTGATTTGCAACTTAAATGGTCTACGTCCATTCTTATCATTATTACATGGATGCAGAGCTGCCAATACACGAAGACCACTGACTCTTCACAGGTCAACTCCAAAAGGCATTAGTTGGGAATTTTTATACACTCAGCTCCAAAGTCAGTCACTTTTCCACCTATTATAAGTGATCCTATCTCCAGAATGATAAAGTGTGAATTACCATTAGAAATTTTCACTTTATTTTTCACTTTTCACCTTTGATTTTAACAGCTACTTTTGACAACTGTTTTGTGCTCACTGTCCACTTTAATACACCGATAAGGGCATCAAGTCAAACTAGAAAGGTAATATTCAAATCTGTCATGACATGGACAGGAAATGTAACAGATTAGCAAACTGAGAATTTAGGATGTCTCGGGATGCTTTTGCACTTAATTTTATTCATTACTTCACTACTTTATTACTGCATTAAAGGTTATGTTACACCTCACTTGATTTCTCACTGTGTGTGAGAGGACCTGTGGTCCTCCTGTGATGGAATGATGTTTCTAAACAGGTAGATGATTCATACCTACATAAAGCCCCTCCAAAATGAGTTCACTCCATATATGAATTTTAAAACCTCATTTTATATGGCAGTGAACAGGATTGCATGATTTGTTGAACCGTGCAGTGATGACTTGGATGTTGAGGTTTATTAAAGTGACTGCAAAGGGAAAGGATTTTTTAGGGAGGGAACAAGGCTAGTCTATAGAAACAGGGGTGTTTTGAGAGTGGTGGGGGGACATGAAAAGAGACACAAACACACAGAATGTGTATTTTACCGTAGTCTGAGTCAGCCCGCTCATGTTCCTATCTATCTGTCTGCGGTGGCTGAGGGGGGCTGAGGTCAGTAGCCCAGCTCTGACCTCTCTGGGCCCATTTCTCTGACAGACATTTGTCACTCTGTGGAGGCCCATGTGCAGTAATAGATTATTGACCACCTCAGCAGTCCCATCACTCCACAGAGCTCAGATCCCCACCGCCGCCACCTTCATCACCAGAAAGAATCCAGAGAGAGAGAGAAAGAGTAAGAAAGAAAGAGAGTAAGTGAAGGAGGGAGAAAAAAAAGAGAGTGTCAGGAATGCATGCAAATATTTTGGTGCATGAAAAGCTACATCATGTGCAGGTAAATATGAGAACTATATAGGATTATACAGAATTATATAGGATTCAGAAAAGAAAACATTGAGAGCTTACCATACAGAGTGAGACATATGCCCATCTAATCTCTGAATTATTGCAAATGAATGTGTGTAAAATTTCTCAGTGCATTACATCACACTTATCTCTTTAGTGCTGTAGATGCAGCAGTGTCAACGACCTTCAGCGCAAAATGCATGAAGCGGAAAGTCATCCATAGGCCTGTTCCTTTAAAAAGAGGATGGGAAAACGCTTTGTCCCTGATGAATTAGAGGAAAAGTAGGTCTTTCTTCCATATTGTGTGTTTTGTTTTTTGGCACAGTCTGGGTTTCTTAATTGTATGATAATTCATCTCGGAGCACTAATTTACCCCCTGCCAGTCGCTTTAAATGTTGGACCATTTTGTGAACCAGCACTCAGAATTATAAATGAGCCGATGGCTTAAGGAAGTGTGTCTTCCAGCTAAGGAGCATATTTCTGCCTGTATTCTTTATCTTTTTTTATTCAGCATTAAGGGCTTTAGGCATATGAGTGACCATATGTGATATGTTCTGATTAAAAAGCATTTTTTTGATACCCAATGGGTTGTAATTTGCCTATGATCTCACCTGGGAAAAAAAAGTTTAACCAGCACTGTCATATGATGAGATCAGATGGGTGACAGAACATGTCGTGGCCTTTCACATTTAAATCTTATATACTGTGAAAGAGTCAAAATAATATTTAAAGCCACAGTGGCGCACACAAAACCCTCAAAATGCTTTCTTCTCAAATAGCCAGAAATACTGTGTGGCAGATGAGCTGGTTTCAAATGAAACCCACCACACACACGTATAATGATTCAAATCCAGTGCAGTGTGATGTTTTTGATGTGGCATGTCGAGTCTGCAATATGTCCCTCTCCGGCAATTCATATAATAACTACCTGCTGTTCAGATTCTTGGGCCCTGTCTGTCACACGATTGGGGGACATTTAGGCTTATTTTGCCATTGCTTATTTAGCCACGGGAGGCCTATTAATTTCAGCAGGCCCTGTCCTCTCCAGGGGCGATCACTACCCGCAGCACGCGTGTCCCATTGTTTAGATCCATTTACATCTGTGGTCAATGAATAATGACAGCGCTGCAGTGTAGACTCCAACACAACAAAACACATACTTGCACACAAATGTGCAGGGACACAAACATGCACATGAGTTGTACAAGGAAATAAAATTCCCAAATGTAGAATTACCCCCTACCTAACCCCCCAAAAATAAATGAATAAATAAATAACTGCAGCATTGTTGAGTTTTATCTGCAGAGGGTTGTGGCTCAAAGCTGCATTATGCCAAGCAGAGCTGTAACTTTCCTTTGTTGATCCTCCGCACTGTTAGAAATTCTGCTGGTACGGCTGTTATTTTGGCACCTTCCCAATCGTATTTGACCCAGTAAATTAGCCACATTGGTTGATATGGTGCCATGCTAATGTTGAGGGTTTATTCTCCATTGGGTGCACAGACTCCTGGCACCCGGTATTTCACTCTGGCTGTGCAAAAAAGGCTGTGCCACTGCTACCACACATCATAGAATATTAACCCTTTTCTGTTCCCTGGCAAATGCACCAGATGGCACAGCACAATAACAGCTGTCAATTTCAAGGCAGTGCCTCTTTGGTGGATTTTCCCCCTTGCTCTTTGGGACACTGGGAGGATTTTTTAAGACATAATAAGTGAACTGATGTGCTGTTTCAGATCGTAATGAATCAAATGTTACAGCGGTGCAAGAAGCGTGTTTCCTCCGTGGGAAACCAAAGAGGTGTTACGGAGCAAGTGCATCAGTCAGATGTGTGTGCTGCAACACGCAAACAAACACAGACACACGCACATAAGCACATACACACACACTCACAGACTAGTAATGGAGCTGTGGAAGAGATCTTGCACATTGAAATGTACAGCACCACGTTGAAGTTTCCTCTCCTTCCAGCCAAGCGATTGTAGCAGTCATGAGATGAGGTCCCTTGTGCCCCCTCAGCTGCCACTCCAGTTAAATTAAAACTGAGGCCTCCAAATACATTCCTCATTGTGGGCCTAAAGCGCAGGAAAGTTGCATTTGGCCCAAGTGGCGGCTGGGGAATTGTCCCCCTAACCCACTCCCATTCCCCTTATTTACATGATAAAGGCTGGAGTCAGGGAGAGCCACAGGCCCAGAGCTATGGTGTTTTTTTTCTCCCATTTATTCATTTCTTTACCAACATCACTTCTCTCCCATCAGAGGCGAGTGACGAAATCATAGTAGCAATTTAGATTTAGTTCAACACGCTCCCTGGAAAACAGGACAGGGAATTGCCTCTGTGTCCCTCTCCTCCTCCACCTCCATCCTTCACTCCCAGCAGCACAAAGTGGCCTCCTCTGCAGGAGCTGGAGGTGTTTTACATGCTTTGGCTGCCCCATCGTCTTGTGATTTGCCAATAGTAGAGCTTTCCCGGTCACAGTCTGAATGGTTACATTTCTCAGGTACTCTTCTTCTCAAGAGGACTCAACGGTCTTCAAGATTACAAGAATATGGAGAGAGTAATATGGATTTTTCCTCAGTCTTTTTCAGTTCAATCGACTGACTTTCTTTAGCCGGAGTTATGAAAGGCAGACACAAACTGTATGAGTGCCACAGAGGTCATCTATCCCTTTTATACTGTGCTTTGTAACTCAATTTCCCACCTGGCTTGAGCTGAGGGTGACACACACACAAGTCAATTCCAATACCAACTCCCCAAAGTGCATGTCCAATCGAGAACTCTGCAGTTTAACCTGAACGGACTTCATCAATCGCAGAGTTGAGGTAAATCAATTTCAAATTGACCTAAGTCACTGCACTATCTCAAGTGACAGTGCATTGTCTATATGTGCCGCCTGTCCGACTCTGACTCTGCTAAACGAATCTGACTTAATGACATCAGACTGAAGCATATAACTAGCAAGCTTGCCAGCCTTCCTGGGTCTTATATCTTCTCACGGAGTTGTTATGCCACAGGTTTCTGGCCCAAGGCTAAGAGGAGAGAAGTGCAGTCAGCAGGAGGTAAAATCCATACACATCTCCTGAGATCTCATCACACTCATCAGTGTAAAGAACTCATACAATCCTGCTAATGTCTGTGTGTCTGTCAATAGCAGCTCTCACAGAGACGAAAGTGTTCTAATTAGAAAATGAAAGTGCAAACACATTGTATCTGAGTGTGAGCGTGATTGTGTGTGTGTGTGTTTGTGGGTTAGAGAGAGAGAGAGAGAGAGAGACTGGGAGAAAAAGGGAGAACTATGATGAAAAGGTAGTTAGGAGAAAAGAACAATAGAGCGCACAGATCATTGAATTTGCATGAGTGGATAGTCTATTTGTAATTTTCATAATTAGCAGTATACCTTTCACATCTACAAACGCCCTCTTCATATCCCCCCTGCCATTTCTCCTGAATGGTATCCTCCCCCTTAAAGATTAATTGAAGCTGGGATAAAACAAAATGGTTCCCAGGGGGTGGCCCACTGTTTGTTATTCATGTGGGTCTGAAAACAGCAACAGTAAATCCTCTAAGTTGTTGTTAAGCTGGGGATATTACCATATGTGTGCCATTTCCATAGACTGACAGCTCCCTCTGGATCAACTGGGGACTATTGATCTTGCAGCACTCCATTTCAAGTTAATTGTGCTTGAAATGAGGTCCACACTCCCAGGCATACCTTTGTTTGAAAGGTGGATATTCATTTTTATTTGGCAGGATGTTGATATCAAAGACATAGGATATATTCCATATTTAGTTTATGTTTATCCTGGAGAAGCAGTTTCTCTTGCAGTGATTGGTCAAACACCTTGCTGATAATAGGCTGAAGCATCATAGGGATTGAACTTAGCTGTGTGTTTTTTTTTCTCAGTTGTGATTGGACAGAAACAATGCTCCTCCTACACTGGTTATTTAGGCAACAGCAGGAACAGAATGTTGTTTCTATCATACAAAAATATTAGGACCCCCTCCTCTGTCTGAAATGGACTGGGACTGCAGGTGAAAGCTACAATTCTTTATTCATTATAGACTTCATCTATTAAGTCATGAAGGAAGGATGCAATGATCAGAGAACATTTTTAAACCTTGAGCTAAAACATGGATTATTCAAATGAGGATGGCACTCACTATTAGGAGCATGTCCCTAATATTTTGTATATTGTCTAATACTGTGACATATTTTCACACTGGACACATATTTGTGCATATTATGTCCGATCAGAGACGTGTTTTAGTTATTGTGTTGCTGTGTGTTTTATTTCCATGCATGAGTGTAATACATGCATACATATATATCTATGCTTGTTTAGTATTTCCGGTTAAGCACTGTCTTTGAGGGAGCCAGTAAATGACTAAAGCAAGTTGCACCCGTTCACACCAGAGAAAACAAACTTTCCCACCAACTGCCCTTCATTTCCCGGATACACAAACAAACTCTTGAGCCAGTATTTCATCTACTCATTTGCGGTGATTATAAAAAGCTTAAACAGGGCACTTGAAAAGCTACTTATGCAAGTGTTCCTAGGATTTTTTCCCCCCTCCTAGCCTCATTTAGTTTTAATTCCTCATCAGAGAGAAGTTGTCTGTTCTGCAAACTTGCGCCAAACTCACATGAGGGTGAACTTCGCCGGTGGAAAACACTGAAAGAGCGCTACAAGTTTCACAGCTTTGTGGCTACTGTATGTACAGTATAATCCCTGTCATGATTAAGTGCAAATCGGATTAGCATATGTGACATATGTGTGTTGTTACAGCTACTTTTGACAGCCCGACAGAAACAGTGAGAGGTAGACTTCCAAGGAATGAACCAAAGTACAACCTCATTAAGACAAAAGAGAAAACGGCAAGGTAAGCTCTGTTACAGCCCAAATACTGCCACTCTCTCTGATTAAACCTCTCAGTCTCAACTGCATCATAATCCTGCCTGGAACTCTTGCTGACGGATTCTTGAGGGAAAAGGAAAAAAAATCCAAAGAGGAAACCAAATGAGTGTCAGTCCCAATCTGAGGACTATCGTGGAATATTCCCATTGCTCCTTCCTCCAAAGCAAAAGATGAACAGGGATACGAATGTCTTCACAGAAACAATTTCCATCTTCTCCAGTAATCACTCCCCCAGCAGTCTGATGAGCCCGGAACAATATCTGTTTACAATATCAGATCACAACAAATAAAAGGTGTGTAATGGAGGACATTAGAGGGGCCAGTGTATAGAGGCAGGATTTAATTTGCATGGCAGATTAGCCTGCTAGTGCCACTGGTGGGACCACAACCTCAGGGGCAAAGTCACCCCCTTTTTCCCTTCCCTCCATCTCTTTTATTCCTTTATTAATAGGATCTAGTCTCTTCAAATCCATTAAGTCAATTGAGCAGACCCATATATAATCTGATTTCAAATCCAGCATGAAAATGCTTAACCAGTGGCCCTGGCTCCATGCTGGCTTTTCTCTCCATGCAGCTGGAAGCTTCTATGAGGAGAGGAGAGAGGGGGGAGTTGCAAGAGAGCGAGACCTACACCATGAGGATATACAAATTTCCCTCTGATTTGCTCTCAGAGGATGCAGGAGAAAAGGTGAACATGCATCCTGTGGTTGTTATAAGCTGACTTCTTATAGTGTTATTGTGAAAATACCAGATCTTACTGAATTATTTGCAAAGTTGATCAATTTTCTCTGCCACCTCACGGTCAGTAAAATGTGCACCATGTGCATGTACCAAAGGGCAAAGGAACCCTGTGTGTAGTATACAAAATAAATACATGTTACATCTTCCAGTCTACCTATTTCAAAATCCCAGCGGAGGAGGGAGAGATTGAGAAGAGAGGGAGAGAGACTGAACACTGCTGGAGGCTTTTTGGTCTCTGCCCTCTGCGCACTGGCCTGACTGGGGCCAAGTTACGCCTCAGTGCTCCAGCTAGCCTCAGCTTTACACAGGCAGACAAATACGCATACACACACACACACACACTCACAGCTGGGGTTACCAGTTATTAGACAGCACGAGGAGAGAGCCAAGTACACACTTTCACAAAATCATGCATTCATAAATACATTTACACGAGCTGAACCCCCTCGCTCTGAAACACGTAAGTGAGTGACATGGAGGTGTACGACTTGAAATCTGGAAACGCTGCATAAAAGGCGATTAGAAATAGAGAGGGCTTGTAATGAGCTGAATTGGAAATGGTTTTATTGGTTCTTTTACATGTTCTGTGCTGTGTCAAAGAATTTTTTTAAGGCACATATTTTACCAAAAAAAAAAAAAAAAGTGACTGAATACAGACAGCATCTTTGATTGTGTTACCAGTGAGATGTTTTTGTCATTCAGGAGTTCCAATCTAAAATCGAAGTGGTGCTAACACTTCATAAAAACGATCTGTTGTCACATGCGAATCATTATCAGCAAGCACCTATGTCTGCAGGGGTTTTGTATTGACTTTGAAAGTTTATCTATCCCCTCTCTATAGGTGTATTATGAATCCTGTGATGTCAACCTTGAATTACATCTGTGCCCCCCCCATCGTCCTCCCCCCTCCCCCAAATCGACATCTTATTAACATAGAAGGCAACAGCAGCATGGCAATGTTTTGCTAACAGTTCATGCATTACTACTCAGGGGAGGGTTAGCACCATGCATCCCTGCATCTCAAACACACATTCCCCAGTGTGATTCAGTGGAAAAAAAAAAAAAAAAAAGAACACAACACTGCCGATCAGAGCTGCTCAGCCCGCCTGCTCTACACTCAGGGCCCCTGACAGACGCGGTGATGTTTGAGAAGCAGAGAGCCCCGAGTTTGTCCATCACTGATTAGTAAAAACTCCAGCTTCTCCTGTCCAGCTACAGCTGATATGCTCGTCTGTGGATCTTGACAACATCAGTGGAGGCCTTTAGGGAGCACTAGTTGTGAACAAGCTTATATATACAATCAGTTATAAGTGTGTGCACACACCAACAGATACAAAGACACACACACTCACACACAGACACTCACACACACACATGCAGCGAGCTCTGCAGTGAGTGAGAGCTGTTGTTTAATTTGTAAAACAGTGTTCAAAAAAGCTGGAGTGAAGCAGGCAATTAGAGGCTCTTCTTCCTGAGGACTTGACTGTTTTCCTTTAACCTTTACACAATGATTTATGTCAAAGGATTTGTCACCTTCGCAGAGGGGCCTTCACACACAGCTTTTCAAAACACACAATAGGGGAAAAGGAGGGAAAAAAAACTTACAATCCTCCTGTGAGGATTTGGGAACTTATATAACTCCCAATTATCAAAACTTCTTCTTGCAGCCTTGCAGGCCTCCCCTCTGTTTGTAAGACTCACAAAATATCTACAGTGCCACTGAAGAGTGTATAATGCCTGTGTGCCCACATGACTGGCGAAAACACTCCTGCTCTTTCTGCCCCGCTGAGTCCTGCTGCATAATGGGGGTCTTGAAGGCTCTGGGCTCAGAGCGGCCCTGCCTAACAAAGCCTTGGTGGCTTGCAGCAGACAGGAAAGTGCGTTTGTGAGCCAGTTGCCAAAAACTAATTTTCAGGAGGTTTTCTGTGGGATGCAGTGGCAGCAGCATGACAGTGTGAGGTTTAGATATCTTGGTGAGTGGGGAGGGCTGGGGTGGAGACAGGTCTTTTGTGAAGGCCACAGAGTTGGTTCAACAAGAAGTTCACAAATTGGTGGTTCCGAATAAATTTCACAAGTGAGGCTTCAGGTTTTCTCCTTTTTCTTGTTTGTTTTTCATTGTGCACAAAACAATCTCCATCTTCAGAAGTCATTTCGTCTCTCATGTGGTATTAAAATCTCAATTTTCTTAAAACAAGTGCAAAAAAACTGCCAGCGGGGTGAGATAATTCCACTTGTCTGCAATGCTAATCAACTTATTTAAAGAATTTTCTTGAATCAAGTGTCATTTTTTTATACTAGCGATCTGCCTTGTATCAACATATTTTTACTTGTTCCCAGAAAATATCTTGAAACAAGTAAAACTGCATTTGATACAAGAGAGATTATCTAATTCCACTGGCAATTGTTGCACTTGTTACAAGAAAAACAAGATTTTAACGATGAGTATGAGATGCGTACGAGTTAAGATGAAACTTGTTAGGATGAAGATTTTTTGCAGTGCAATATTTAAATTTCCCACCAGTTTTTGATATCATTTCAGAGTAACCACTGTCATACTAAAAAAAAAAAAAAAAAAAAAAAAAGCTCCACCACACTCCCTCTGTATTTCTTTCTCTCACTTTGAAGCCATCTCTTGAGTATTTTTCATTCTTTATCCACTCACCATTCACTGTCGTTTTTTACTCTCCAGTAATGTACCTGTTTACCTGTTGGGTGGTCTCAAGCCGGGCTAAACTAAAGCCCAAGTCCCTGCAATCTAAGTGTAGAGTAGCTGCTAATCCGATTTCAGGAAACAGCCAAGACCCCCCCCCCCCCCCCCCCCCCCCCCCCCCCCCCCCCCCCCCCCCCCCCCCCCCCCCCCCCCCCCCCCCCCCCCATTCCATCCCCTTTCAGCATCCCAGCTTACCCCTAGTCCTCAGAGAAGGAGTGGGAATAAAAGCAAAGAGGAGCGATGGTGTAAGAGTTGAAGGGAAAAGTTGGGGAAGATGACTTAAATTTGGGGATTGTGTTTAGCCATCGGAGTACCTTTCAGCAGGTACTCTGATGAAATACTTCAGGACTACACAACCGGGGCTCTACACATATCTGGCCCTTTAATGAGACACACATAAGGTGGGACGGGGAGGACATATTACCTGCTCACTCACTGCCCTCTTTTCTGAGCCCACTCTGCCCTCTCTGGGACGTTACTGAGGCCAAACATAAAGCAGTGTTTCATGGTGCTGGGGCTTATCTGGCCTCTGAAAGTATGTGAGACATGCCAGGAAACAAAGGAGCGTCTCTGAGCCCACTAGCAGGGTGAGCATATCCCTTTCACAGGCCACACATCTCCCTGGCTTTACTTATTTGACAGGCTCATGGTGATTTTCAGTGGAGGAGGTCTGCACCTGAAAAGAGACTGACCATCCCGGCACAGGGACCACCACTGCTAGGAGAGCCTTTTTTTAAGCAGCTTGATACAGTGACCCCTTTCTTTATTACCAAGGAATAGTTTCCAACAAATATCCACATACATGTATGTTTTTATAACTATCTAACCATCGGTCTATCTATCGTTCTATCTATTTATAGAGATAGAATTTATAGATATATAGATGGATAATAAGTGTATGTTTCATACATGCAACATATATAGTTTCAACATAAAACGTATATAGTGTAAATTTGGTGAAAATATTTTAACAAGTAAAGACATTTGTAGCTACAGACAAGTTTAAAGGCTCTTTCCAGGCTGCAGCATATGGAGGATTTCCTCCTTGTTGGGATGAATTCTTCATTCATCAAAAGACTATATGGTCTTATGGAGTTATCTCTTGGCGTGGTTTGATGATTATGCAAATGATAAACATGCTTCCTATTACATGACCCATATATGCTGCTTGTTGTGAGGAGCGAGCGGACTGGAGCTACAGTGAGGCTAGAGGCAGCCTCCGCTCACCCTGAGGTAAGCATGGCCTCAGCTGGCCAAACATGGGCAGTACAACCTGCAGCAGTTCTCCCTCTGTCTGAACTGACATCCAGCAGACAGAAGACATCGCTATGCAAAGTGCACAAACACTGGATTTTCATCAAATGCCTTTTTTCTTCTTGTTGATAATCTGATTTGGAGCACTTTAAAATCCCATAACTTTAGCGCAGCAGACATTTAGCCTTTTGAGTGCGCTTGGTTCAACAAAGGGCAGACAAGGCAACGCTATAACGGCGACATGAATAAATCTACTACAGTGTATGTGACATGATGACACTCCACAACAGACACACACACACACTCAGACAGAACGCAGTGGTGTTAGGACAGCAGTGTGTGTGACATGAGGGGATTGGTGTCACTGTGTCACAGCTGATCCCTGGTGTACTGTCAGACAGCAGAGACCCTCGGGGCCCTCCCTTACTGCTGAGAATACAACAGTCCATACGGCATCTGTCGTACCCGCTGAAACACGAGTGTTTGTGGGTGTGTGTTTGACGTGCACTTGTGCATGTGTGTCTGTTTTGCATACATGCATGTATGTGTTTGCTACATTTATGACTCTGCCTTCCAAATCATCATGTTCACACTGCAAAAAAAATATCCATCTTAACAAGCAATTAAGTCTCACATTCAGTCTTATAGAAAGATTTTCTTAAAAACAAGTGAAAAAACAATCTGCTACTGGGACAAGATAATCCCATTTGTCAACTTGTTTCCAGACTTTTCTGGAATTAAGTGTAATTTCCTTGATTCTGGTGGGCTGATCTACTTGCTTTTTAAGAAAAACAAGATTTTAGAGACAAAATGACTCTTTTTTTTTTTTTCTTTTTTTCCAGTGTTGCCACGTTTCTACATGTAACACAGACAGCAAGACTGACTGCAATGCTTTTCTAAGAGCTATTTCACACAACCTCACTCCATCTCCCACTCTGTTGTCCTTGCACCTGATCTCTTTTTACCTCCTCATCCCTGAACTCTCCTCCCACCCTCCCTTAGCTATCTGCCATTGTGGCTACCTACCTGATTAGCCTTGTTCACTAAAGATACTCTTGTGTTTATTAGTCCTGTCTCTAACAACAGGTCACTCTGGCTCCAGCCACTGATGACCTCGGTCTGTCACTCCTGCTACAGTAGGATTGCTCCATAAACGGCCACTAAAGTGGGTGTCTGGGGGTTAAAAGCCCCCACTGCCACAAACAAAGGTAAATAACACTGACTTAGTTGTGACTGTGAGAGGGGCTGTCTCGTTTTCCGGCACTACTCTGTCCTCAGGTTCCTTTTAGGGAACGCAAGGCTTTATAGCCTGAGTCTGAGAATTACCCCAATGGATATCAGCGGCACTGCACTAAAATCAATAATTTGCTATATTTGTTGGCCAGAGTGAGAACTGAAGAGCACAGAGGCATGAGAGTGTGAATTTATTTTGTTCCTTATTTGTTTTCACAGAATTTGCCTAGTGTGACATCCAGTATTTTGTCAGCTCTTGCAAAAACTTGGTGTCTCAAAAGGTAAAAACAAACAAAAAAAGGTCTAATATTTATGCTTTGATGCACATGCATCTGTGCCACTTTAGTCCTTATTTCCCTTGTGTCGTGGATAACTTTCCACATCAGGATGAAACTGTCAGTAGTCACTTACAGTAAAAAAAAAAAAAAAAAAAAAAGTCAAACTTCAAAGTTTCTGCAGGGCGTTGAAAAGTTGCAGAATATTATTATATGCCAGATTATTTGAAATATGGGTGACGTGCACAATGAACAATGATCAACAGAATAGACGAGAGGTGGCAATAAACAGCGACTGTTGCATGATGGATTTAATAAATCAGTGGCATTTTACAAGGCTACCAACCACAACAAACACCAAAGAGGCTAACTGCTTATTTGTTTAACCATTGTGTCCTCGTCAAGCTACTGAGAAAAGTCCTGATCTAGCACTTCTGTAGTTGTTGTGAGGAGAAGGCTCTTGTGAAGGCACCAAGGAGCTCGGTCCATTCCCTGGGCAGACACAGATAGACTGCTTCAGATTAACTGGTTTTCTTAATGTCTCCTCGCTGGCGAAGTTTCTTTCAGAGGTCTAAGAGGCAAACAGGCCCCAGTGAAAGACTCACTCCCCATTAATGGAGGTGAATGGCTCTTCTGTGAGCAACCGGTTAAAGCAGGGTAGGATAAAAGACCTCTCCACACACTTCTTCAGTCAGATTAGAGAGGTGACTCTTGTCTCGAGGACGTAAAATGTTTATACGTGCACAGAGGGGCACTCGACCATGAGAAGCTAGCCAACACTGCTATTACATTTATCAACAGGAATTCAGCTGGCTGTGCAAGTCTGCATTGGAAACAAGTCAAAATGATGTGTCTGAAACTTTATACTCATTCATGATGTATTTTATTGTGTGTAAACAATAAGATACTCTTATTTTTTTTAACTGAAGTTCAGCTTCAGCTTTTCCTCAGAAGAAAGTTTAAACTATACTGTTACTGATACTATTACTTTAATGAGTAGAGTAAGCAGGAAAACTTTGTTTTACACAGTTAAAAATGTATGGCATGAGCACTTCTATGTGTGACCATGTGACTGCCTTGCCAAGCCCTAGACAGCTATGTAAAAAACTGGGAATAGTTGCACCAGGGAGAAAAAAACACAAGCAATGCAAATTTGATTTTTAACACATACATAATGTATTGTTGGGAAAATATAGAATAATTGAAATTTTCTTGCTATAAAATATATACATTTTTAAATAATGTCTAGAGTGTTTCTATTTCTATGTATGGCAATATAGTTATTTTCTCTGCCAAGCAAAGAGCTTTGATAGCATTACATAAGTGTGAATTTCACACCTTAACCTTTTGCAACAATGCTGTATTATAGTGATGGTCATAAGACTACTGCCAGTACTTCATAAAATATTTCTATAAAAAAAATTATTTGCAGAAATTGCAGAAATGGATGGAGATAAATAGGTTCACAGAATAGATGAGATTAAAATTTATGGGGAATAGGCAAGCTTAAAACATTCAAAAATTCACTTGGGTTTTTAAGTCCGTTTCCAAAGTATTACAAAGCATTTTTGCTACCCCACTTCTTCAACTCAACTCTTCCTGACTTCTTCAGAGGGGAAGGAAAAAAAAAAAAAAAACTAATCGCAGGCTCATTGCTTCCTTGCCAGCTACCAGCCCCTGATTGCATTTCAGCCGTGAAGTAAATACTACATGCTCAGTTACCAGGTGAAATCAAGCAGGCAGATGTGTCTGCAGCCCCAGTAGACACTCGCTGGACCCAGCTCCTCTCTACCTGTGCCACTGAGTTTCTAGCCGAGTCAGCTACTGTTGATCCATGTTGCTGAGTGTGTGTATGTGTGTGTGTGTGTGTGAGACAGAGAGAGAGAGAAAGAGACAGAGGGAGAGTGCGAGAGAGAGAGAAAGAGAGGCAGGCAGATTTTAGCTGGCATTTTAATTGAAATAGTGACACTAAAACAATATGTGCAAATATGTCAGGACAAAAAATTAAGAATCCATCACTGTCTATTTTTTCAGTCAATGAAAAATAACCAAGAATTCTCCCTGTAAGTCCAGATTTGACTTGATGAACTCCATCGGGCCTGTTTGTATGAGGTGTATACAAAGGAAAGGAGTAGAAGAGGTATGTTTGCCAGAGGAGGGGTGAGAATACAATAGCCCTCCTTCCAAGGGTCTGTAACCATAGACTCTAATAAAGTCACCGCCTGCAAATAAAGAGCTGCTGCTCAGCTCGAGTTACAAACAACAAGGACGGCATTATACAACTCCACTGTGTTTTGAAGTGCACCAAATGTTCAAGAAGGCAACAAACAGAACACAGGGCACAGCATCTAATTATAATAATGACATCTGAAACCTGCGAAAGAAGTTCCTCTGAATATCAGTCCTTTAAATGGTTACGATACGATAAAGGGGACAGTCAGATAATCCCACTTATTTCAAAAGGTTTACTTTTAATCCAAAATTTTTTAAAAAAGAAAGAAAGAAAGCATATATATGCAGTTGCAGCACATACCATCTCTTTATGGTCTCATTGAAAAGGAGTATGGCTCATTATAAGCTGTTGTATATTACAGTCGGCCTGTTGGCTCTTATTTTGTGAGAGGTTTCTCTCAAGGCGGGCTAGTCGGTGTTTCAGTGCTTGTGAGATCATGATGCATTCACTGACAAGAATGCAAGCCTGGTTTTGTGAACTTTTACATCCTTATTATCTACTCTGCTGTCAGCTCTGAACTAGGAAACATAATCTGTACTCAGGAAATAATCTTGATTCAGTTTGGTGTGTGGATGTAGAAGACATCTTTATAAATTTACTGAGGTCTGACAGCAGAGAAACTATACCAGGAATGCAGCAATTTGATGTTTTTAAAGATTGGAGAGTGTAATCCTGAATGGTACTAGTCAACCTGGTAAGAAAATAGCAAACTCTGCTTTTGAAACTAGATTCTTTTTTTAAGATTTAGTCAGAACAATGTCTGAAAACGGTCAGAGTGGACTGAGATTACCTCACCAACTGGTTCATCTGCCTTTTAACCACCTGTGAGGATATTATAAAGAACTCAAACTGAGCATCCCGAGACGCTACTTGGAGTATTAAAGGTCAGCTATAAGCTAGCTGATGAAACAGAACAAAGATAACTAAACAATGTATTTCATCAGAGGTTTCATCATTTCCTCGTTTAATGATGCAACCCCAAAGTAATCTGGAGTGCAAACTGAACTGGGTCGCGGAAGAAAATAACAACATGTGAGAGTAACCTCAGTGTCTCCGGTAAAAATTTGAAGAGCCTCTCTTTGCAAATTTCAGGCTTCCCTGTTGCTAAAGGTTGCGACCCTTCTCTTTATTTTTCCCGGGGCTGTTGGGTTAATGAAGTAACAACAAACTGGGCCTGCGGCTAATTTGGAGTGGCACTTCCTGGCCCCTCCTGTCTCCATGAAGACGTATTTCATTTTCTCTTATCTCTGCCTCGGTCATGTGGCTTTCCGCATGGACGCCCATGTCTCCCCCCGTTGCACGACTAATGGAAACTTCGTTAATGTCATTAATCTGCAGACCAGGACGTGAACCAAACACGTTTAACCTTTCTGTGCTAGCCTCTGCCACTGAAGCTGCGGTGTCTGTCCACACACTCTATACTTGAGGATCAGTGTGAAATGTGACAATACCAAAGTCTCTTGTCTACATCAATTCCAACCACTCAGTTGCCATTTGGGCCAACTCATTTACATCACAATCTACTGACACTCTACGTCATGAAGTTCCAACAAATGTCATATATGGTGAAGTAAGTGAATTTGAATTGATTTATCTGTGTAAAACTTTCACAGGAACAAACAGATTTTTAGAAAATATCCCTGCAACCCCAAGCTTTATGTTACATATCTAAACTTTGCGCTACAGATTTAATAAGCACATCGCTGGTGAATGAGAGTTCATAGACTTCACAGACAAAAGCAATCATACTTCCGGCATGCACATTAAAACAATGGTAATATGAAAAGACTGCTTAATGACTAATCAGGTGGCTGTGATTCCTGCCTCATTCAAGGCCCTTATTCACACATTCCACCGGCTCCATGAATGGACACTCCCAGCCCCACATGTCATATACTTTCATTCATAAAGAGGAAAACAGGGAAGGGGGGAGTGAGATTAAAAAAAAAAAAAAACCTCTCTGGTAGGATGGGTAACCCAGGGGACATTTTCTTTTGTGTGGCGCTCAGCTTATGGGGCCAAATGCCAGCAGGCTTACCTCCACACTGTCTGTCTGTGTGTGTCCCCCTTTCCTTTGCACACAGTAATTAGGAGGATCTTAATGGAGAGGGGGTTTATTAGTGTCTGAGGGAAGCTTTAAACGTCACTTTAATTAAGGGGGATTCAGCGGACAGCTTGTGTGGCGATGTCACCCGTTTTATAAAATCCTTGTTTGGGCACAACAGGAAAATAGAAGTGGGTCTTTAAAAGGAAGTAAGAGAGAAAAAAAGGCTTTCCAGAGGAAGGCTGTCTAGACCTGCGGTCAGAGACAGAATAGATAGTCTGACCCTGGCTGAGCATTAAGATGACAGTCATTATCTGCCAAGAAATTCCACATGTGTGCGTTCAGGGAGCATCACCCCCCCTCAACAGAGAAAGAAAAAAAAATCAGCCAAACAATCCCGCCCCTCTGAAACTGTTCTATTCAAAAGACAACCTCACTTCAAAATTTTGGGGGGGATTAATTTATTCTCAGCATATCCTATGGCCATTCATGCAAGATATAAAATCCTAGATTATTTCCTGCTTGGTTAACCCGCATCCGGCCGGTCCCTCTCACAAAGCCATTCTAATGTTGCCATTAGTTATGCTCCTCTGGTGGCCAAAAGATTGATCCCAGAGACTTGGGATCCAATAAATGTATACATGAATGGTGGAGGGAGATAACACGTTTCCCACAGATAGTGAGAGGGGCCGATCAGTGCTGAAACATGATTGGAAAAAAAGATTATTAATCACATACTTCATGTGAAAATAAAATAAGCCTCAGCATCAAATTCAACGGTTCCTCAAAAGGCTTTTCACTGCATTGTCCATTTTTTCCTATTGTCATGAAAATATTGCAAAGAATAATGGTTTCTTCAGTATTTCTTTTTTTTTTTTATTCTGCAAGTTTGTATAATAAACACCAATGTGAACCACAGAGAATGTGAATCAAACTTTAAAACTGACAGCATGGAATAATTACATTTTTAAAGTTCTTAAAAAAACATGTTCTATGTGCACTAAAAAATAGATTTTTTATTATTGTAAACTGAATGTAGCAATCATTTGTCTTGAAACTATGTATGGGATAAACAACAAAAAGCCTTTGGAGATGGAGGCTGTGCTTAAGGCAAATACCTGTAATAGGCTCTGTCAAAAAAAAGAAAAAAGAAAAACAGGAAAATACAGATCATGACGACCAGCATGTATTCACTCATAAAACTGCAGTGTTGTCAAAGACATCATGGGGCTATAAAAGTAGAGTCTCCTACAATAACTGCAGCTGCTGGGAGCCTACAGAGGGGATCTGATAATGGGCCCGAGGGGAAACGACAACGTGCTTAGGGACCAGGGATTGTCTGAGACAGATAAGACACAGGAACAGGTTATCAGCTGGTTTATGAGGTGTCACTCTGCTGAAACACTCACCTGTTCTGCAGGAGAACCACGCAACCACAAACTGGCATCCTGTTAATTCATGCAGGGATCTTGCTGTTATGACTAAATTAAATGCAGACAGTGCTTATATTTCAAAATAGGACTCACTCTGAATATTTAGATCATAGGATCATAGGACATGTAATTAACTCTCTAGGGCTAAAATAAATAAATAACATAAAATAGGCTACTTTGGTTTTTATGTCTTCATATTACATGATTGTGAAGACATAATAACTGCAAATTGTATTGCACTTTGTATGAAGCTCTTGGCCTGCCCTCACTTTATATAAGGAGAAGAATGCATATGGTGATATTTATTTTTAAGACATTGTCGATCAAATTTCTTTCATAGTATTTCCAACCTTTTGTCGTCTTCCTCAAGTAACGACAACACTAGATCCTCCAGCTGGATTCCTTCAATTCTCGGTAAAACTGTCTTTTCTTTCCACGCACCTTAGGCATGAAAAAAAAAACGCAAAACAACTTAAAACTGGTAACACTGCCTGCTTTATGCATATTTTAAAATACCCTAAAGAGTATCTTAAAGGACACTTGTTTCATTGAGCCTTGACCTGGTATTGCCTTGATGTGGACTTTCTCTGAGTAACTTAGCTTTCTGCTGCCTTCTTCACCACGACTGCCTGGAAGAAGAGATACTGTATCTCAATGGGACCTTCCTACATAAACAAATAAATAAATAAATAAATGAAACAATAATAATCATTTAAAAAATGTTAGAATTTAAAAAAAACAAAAAAACAATAATGTAGAAGAATTTGTGAAGATGGCATGACAGAGGCCTATGTAAGACACAATCTAAATGCTAGAAATACACTGTAAACCCATGGAAATATGTTATAGTGTGTGAACTGAGAAAATGCCTCACATCTGGCATTGTTTAGTCTTCCTTCTTCACAACGGTGTGACTCAAAACAAATGAAAATGAGTGTTCAGAGGACTCTTCGGAGCTTGTGGAAAATATCCCTGACCAAAACTTAATTTTATCTGTTTTTTATTGTCTGGTTAGAGTATGGTTAGAGTTTTTGCTTGGCATTTCAAGACATATAGGTTGGAGAAGTAATTCAGATGCTGCCATCTGCCCCAACACGTGACCAAAACAGTAATTTC
The DNA here is from genome assembly GCF_902150065.1 of Myripristis murdjan. Lineage (NCBI taxonomy): Eukaryota > Metazoa > Chordata > Actinopteri > Holocentriformes > Holocentridae > Myripristis > Myripristis murdjan. Next base: position 17,142,942 of record NC_043994.1, on the reverse strand, counting down.
TCCACAATTAAAAGTTGCAGGGAAAAGACAGATATTTAGCCTATACATGCATAATAAAATTGCCAAGTGTTTTAAAACCGACTTCCCTTGTCTGAAGGTGATCCACACAATCTCCTACAATAATCCAGCCCTTTATAATGGAATACCCTGGAGTGAGATGGTTGTATCAGTGTTCCCTGTTGTGCTGTGGCTGCACAATATTGTCGAGCAGTGAAAAGGAATTAGTCGAAGGAGCTGTTTGACTAAGATAAATGGCAGTTGACCCGGGGATACATGGAGGTGACATGCCTCGCGGCTCTACTGGACAGGTGCTCTCAAAACACTTCCTGTGTAGGTGGAGAATCATGGCGTCGCCACACCTTGGGCCATTTTAAGAGAAAGTCACCACATAAGCTTGTACAGACCATATATCAAAATAACATTTCAGGGACAAAAAACAGTCACCTGTTACAGCTGGCATACTCATTCACCAGATTAATAAGTCTCCCGGAAAGTAATAGTTTCCAATGAGTGGTACCGGTTTACAGCATTTAGTCTAAGTTTACTTGTATTAAATAACACAGGCTGCCTCCATCCACCCGTCAAAACCTTTCAAAAGCCAGAATGAATTCAGCAATCATTGTATTCTGTCTGCAAGAAATAGTTTCCACATGGAAACTATTGCAAACAATAAATAACAATATCAATTTCTCTTTCCAGTGACTTCTTTTCATATATGATAAAGATCACCACATCATGAATAATCAAATGAAGGTTTCTGGTTATCATATTAAGCAGCTTCCCTTAATATACAGGGAATGTTTGCTAATTTAAATGGTTCCTTGCAGAGTATTTTCTGAAAAGTTTTACTTTGCCATATCATCCACACTGACATTACAATTCCACATGCGCTACTATGGTTTTCTACTGAACAACGTGGAGTTAAGTGATATGCCTCAATATGCAGACCACAATGCCTCACAGAGAAATGCTCCAATCCCTAAAAAAAAAAAAAAAATCTGACTAACTGCAGACTGCTCGACTGCATGGGTGCATCCTCTAGATTTTTCATCATTATTCTTTCACCCACATAAATGATCAAAACAAATGACAATCTCTGTGCAAACGAAGAGACGGAGCCCACAAAAGGGAGTCTGACAGCCATTTCCACAACAGATGTTTTTACAGAGGGGTGTCTTCTCTCCGCTGAGCAGTCTCACACATGAGAGACCCCCAAAAGCTTCAGAGAAACGTCCAGAAAACCAACATGTAAATTTATAACTGCCATCTCTCAAACTGGTAGGTCTTTCTTGAAGGTTTGGCAAAATAGAAGCAAAAAATATATAAATATATATAAAAAGGAAACAGTTATGTTGGCACGTCCAAATATACATATCAGCATGCATGATTTAAAAAGGTGGCAGGGTAGAATTAGAGCTTCAATATCAGAAAAAGAAAACAGGCAACATCGTTATGTGTTATCATGAAAAGATAAGTCCCTATCGATCTACGTTGTGGGCAAAGGCTGTACTATTGACAGGAAGACAGAATATGTCGGAGGGGCAATATTTCATACATTTGGCCTGTTCACTCCATCACTGTGAGAGGGTGTTTTTCTGGGCTGTATATAATAACACGTGTGCTCTTTATTTCCCTCAGATCAATGGTAATGCGAGGGGGGCCACACAAGATGGATGCCATGGGCAGGTTAACCTATCGACTGCTGAACAGAGACACATAGACCAAGACAGGGCAGACCAGCCCACTTACTGAGATGAACCTAGGTTAGCTGTATTAATACATATTGAACTGCCCTACTTACGGTGGCCATCATTTGTAGCTTATTAAACCCAGCAAAACTTAAATATTGCAAAATTGCAATTAAAATAGCTGGCACATTAAGGAAGTAATTTACACAGGCTCTACAAATGGATATATGTTTTTCTAAGGATGCTATTAAGTACTCCGGTCATTTTCACATGCTGTAATTTAGCCAAAAACTGTGTCCTACTTCTACTATAATGCTGCTGTTAGAATAGTGTTAATGCTTTATAGCCTATCAAGAGTAATCGATGTTTTTCTGTAATATATATTCCACTTTCTTCAGAGGGATTTGACACAGATTTCTAACTTTGTGTCTGTGTATCCAGTCTGGCCCTGCACTCTCACATACTGTACCCTATGGCTGGTCTGGGAGGTGGAAGCGGGGGGAGCGAGGGGCACTGGGCAGCCTGGTGACCACTTCCTGGAAACAGGACAGGAGGCAGACGGGAGGGCAGGCTAGCCCACACAGGTGGCCCGGATCTGGATCGGCTCAGCTTTGCCCTCGGACAACAAGCCAGCTTCGGCTCATGCTCCAAGCCCCTCCGAGTCACTAATGTTCAGCATTTGTGCCTTTAAAAAAAAGAAAAAGAAAAAGAAAAAGAAATTAGGTAAGGGTAGAATGAGTTTTAGATTGCCACAGTGGAATGAACTGAAACACTGAAAAAGTAGTCTAAACTATGGTTAAAGTAGACTATGATTAAAAAAAAAAAAAAAAAAAAAACTCAGTCACACTCCAGTAAATGTACACAGTAATCAAATTAAAAATATTATAACAACTTGAATTTTATTAGTCTTATTAATGCTGTACTTTTTTTAATCACTAGAATGCCTTTAACCACATGGCCTCCAAAACCAAATTTATGAGGTGAAAGAGGTGAAATGATTACTTGAAAGTCTTAGACTTGATTAAAACTGGCTTATGATAGCAAAGGGAACCTTAAATAGTAAAGTGTAAATTAATTAAAGTGCACTGTGCTTGATTTCACTCCATAAATGCACCTTTTGTAAAGCTTTTGAGCAGATGTGTTAAGTATTTAAAATTTTAACAAATTCTCTCTCCTGTGTTGAGATCAAATAATGCGCTGATTCCATCTTTGCTGCACAGGTAATTCAATTGAAAAATGTCTAATAATTCTGTGCCTTTCTATTGTGGATGCAATACTACACATTCACTAAGAAAATATAATAAAATCTAAATATGAAGTCACTCTGGCTGAACTGCAAATTGAACATTAATAGAATAATTACAGAACTGTTCCGACAGACAGCTCTGAACATTATTGTCTAAAGTTGGGTAAAGGGTAATTAATTTGGCAGTAAATCATTCACACAGTGTTTGGTGACTCTGATGAGAATAGTGAAATTAGATTTTTTTGCTCAGACATGCCCCTGCCTACCCCCAGTCCCCATTGTCTGTGTGAAAATGGAAATCTGTGCCACCAGTACAACATCCACATTATGTGCCCTGACTCGACATTGTTGCATGACATGCTTGATCGTACCACAGCATATAGGCAGGGGGAGACGTGTAAACACACCATTACTGCACATTCAGGGTAGTTTTTCACTTAGCATGTATAGAATATGAAATTTAAAAAAAAAAAGAAAAGAAAAAAGAAAAGTTTTTTGACTCATTTGTGCAAGTGCTTCCTATTTTGATTAAAAACACTTCCTAGACATTGGGAGAATAATGTGGATAAATAACAGGAAGTTGATCACACACATAAATTGTTGTGCTCAGGGCCTTGCTCTTGTCCCGAAAAGCAGAAAAATGTAATGAATTTGGAAGAGCTAAAACAGTCTGACACAAACTTGTATTTTTGATCTTATAAATAGACTTTAAAAAATATGTGCATGTGGTAAGCACTGTTACACACATACATATTAAATCCCAATAAGTGATACTGAACCTTTGGTTTTTGCACAACATTATGGGCTATGGCATTTTATCTTCAAATTATACGTTCACTTGTATATTTGGTCTAATAAAATCTGTACTTACTCCTTACTTGTACATAATTATGAAACATTTTTCACATGGTCAAAATGACGCATGTATATGGAAGTAGCCAGTGCGCTCTCTCTCTCTCTCTCTCTCTCTCTCTCTCTCTCTCTCTCTCTCTCTATTTTATTTTCTGACAGTGACAGCTAATTCCCTGTGTTTTCCCAATTTTAAGCACAAATGTGTTTGCAAGTAATTTCATTGCAGTTTTGTGAGCTTGCCTTTAAACTTACACACACAACTTTGTCTTTCCAAGGTTGGAGTGGGTTACAGAATAAATAATGAGGATGAATAAAAAATAAATAAATAAATAAATAAATAATCAGAGTAATCCATCACAATGTGCTATAAACAATTTCGGATCTGCTCTGATAAGTACAAATCACTTTTGTTGTTTTTACTGGCAGGTCTCAAGAGTAAAAAGTCTCAGTGGATGACATCCTGCTGTCAGCAATGACTCAATGCTGCCACCTAGTGTTAGGATGCTTCCTAGTAAAATAGATAGATGGACAGATAGATAGATAGATAGATAGATAGATAGATAGATAGATAGATAGATAGATAAAAACAGTATAATATAATAAAACGCAAATAAGTAAATGTTTACCGAGGAAAATTTGAATTGGAAAATCTGAGGGGGGTTATATACAGCCCCCCAGTATGGTTTTGTGGGGGGTGTTTTCTATTTTTTTCTATTTTGGGAACAATTCAGGCAATGTGCATAAATTCAATTCTATGTAAGAGTTTGGATAAATGTTAAATAAACCCACATGGCAAAATATAGGCTCTTTATTCCAGCTTCAGAGAAAACTACCGGTGCTGACTCACTTTTCTGCCTAACGTCACAATTCCCTTAAGTGTTAACAATACATTACTGCTGCTCTTAAGTGCGTGCTTGTGTCTCCATTATATGGCCTGCCTTGCAGATTCTTTTCACTGTCAGCTGTGGACACAATGTGGAGAAAAACGAGATGCACTCCTTCGCTGTAGATTTTTACACGCTCTCCTCACTGATACCTCAGCCCCACCTGTCTAGCCATGACCTCAGAGTTGAAACAGAGTTCAGCCAAGTTAAGAATTGTTCCTACTTGTTTTATCAGTAGTGTGTACCATATTTCCTGCATAGGCTTGATGAAATACTACAGCTGGCAAGAGATACTGCCAAGGGAGCGAGCAAACAATTGAATGGGCATTAATGATTTACAGGTACATATCTGCTATAATACCAACACAGCGGAGGTAACTGAGAGTAGGATCTAATGACATCATTGATGTTGCATCAGATAACACCTTGATCATCAACTATGTATGGATCTGGCAAAAGATATGAGATAATGTCCAAGTGAGAGTCGCCTGTTTACTAGTCTAATGCCGGCCTAAAGCAATGTTCAGACATGGGGAGAGGACCCAAAGATGTGTTGCACAAACTTTATAATTTATTGTGGAGAAATGTTAACTGAAAGCCGAGCTGTAATTAGTCTGCACACAATATGCCAAAATAGGCCAAACAGTTAATGGGTCATGTTATGAGAAACAATAGTTTGATCCCCTATGGAGGAAAAAATTTTTTTTATAATAACCAGAATAGGCTACACAGAATTCATATGTTATTATTCATATTATTCATATGCTATTATAAGCTTGAACAGTTTAGTTTGGCACCTCTCTCTACCTTCTTTTACCAGAAGAAAAAAAATAAAAAATAAAGTCACCAACGACAACAGACAGAAATTTGAGTCACTAATAAAGTGTTCATTTATACTGAGATCACCATAACACAGCTCTCAGTCAAAATTTCCATAAAGACATAAAAGCTTTGATTATGTTCGGACAGAATGAGTGAATTATGATTAAAATTGTTTAACAAAAATTGATAATGTAACATGACATGCTGCTGGCACATCAGCTAGACTGCATGCTACAGCATTTTATATCATCAACCCCATTATCATGTCTGGGGTCAATCTGACCCCAAACATAAAAAAGATTACCATATGATCATGTTTCTGAAAATGATATTATTTTCAGTTTGATCATTTCTGACCTGGTCCAGTTTCTCGGGGGAAACCGGCTGTGTTTTCATGGTCGTGTCTACACCTTGAACACACCGTAACTGAAGCACTGTGACTGTACAGAGGTTGAGAAAACATCTTGTCTTTGTTGTGATGGACGCATCACTTTACTTTCAAATGTCATTTCCATTACACATTCCCATGGTAACACTTACAATTCTAAACACTTGTATAGGTTTAACTACAGGGTTGAATTACAGTCGGAGCACAAAAAATAACTGGCGTTAGTTAGTTATTTTAACATAAAAGCTAATGGATGAAATTGAAGGAAGATTTAGACCAAATTTGGCGCAGCTGCTTGTTTACGATCAAAGGAAATGACGTGCGGATGTTTTGAACTGAGCGTGCGGGCTAGCTAACAGGCGACCAGAGAAAAGCCCGTGCCCTGCCTCCCCCAACACATCTGGGGAAAACATCTAGCTTCATGTCCCCATAATCCCATCACAGTAAGTTTATTCATTTAAGGGATGCTATGACATCAAAAATTAATTACCACCTGGGATGCATTTAGCATCGTTAGCAAGAAACGCCAACCAGCTGCTAATGCTAGTCAGCGAGCTAACAAGCTAGCTAACGTTGTAACGATGGATGCTGATGTTGATTGAATGGCCAATGTTGACAGGAAATCAATTAAACTATCGAATTGGGATAGTTCACTCACCTCACACGGCTTTCTGGCTAGCCCGCAGCTAACGCTTTAGCTAAAACTATCTCAGCTGGAGCGTTAGCAATTATTAGGCTAATTTACGATTAGCTCGCCTGCTAACATAGGTAGTCGGCGGTAACATGTTTTGTTTCCTTCTCTAACACGCTGCTTAAAGGTAATAAATATCGCAGATGGACTTAGATAGGTTTGTTTAGAGAAAACATTAGCAGTGGCAATACCAGTTTCAGCAGTAGCCACTACAGTACCGTGTCAGTGTGAGATAGAGCAGCGCCAGCAAGCTCTCATAACCAAGAAAAGCTTTTGTAACATTTTCATAACAGCAAACTTACAGAACAGCACCACTGCCATGTTTGGTGAATGGCTGACAGCTGTGTGGTTATTTGAGGTTTGAAGTCCGTCCCGTTTAACATGACTAGTGTGACCATCTGTTGTACCCCAGCTGCAGCTAGTTGGACTTAGGTTTATTTTTCCTCTTCTGCACAGTCGGGAGAACGCTATGGACCTCCACAAAATTATCCATGGTGCCCTGCACGAATTCATTCAGACATTCATCCCTGATGCAGATCTCAGGTAAAAGTTTTGTTTGTGTGGCACAGTTCATGTCAGTACAACGATTGTACAGTTGCATTAAAACAAAGATTGTTGTTGGAAATTGTATGGCATGCATGTTTGCCACAAATTGTTGCCACATAACTGCATTTTTTTTTTTTTTTTTTTTTTTAAATCAAGATTATGATTGTAGCTCTTCATTGCATGCAGTTCCCTGTGACTAGCTCACTTGACTGCAATCACAGTATTTCATCTCTAACCACTCTGCAGCACACTGGATGATGTTCTCCTTTCTTATATCACTGGGGTCTTGGAGGATCTGGGCTCCCAGGAGAGTGTGGAGGAGAACTTTGATGTGGAGGTCTTTGCTGAAATGCTAGAGGCCTACATACCTGGCTTTGCTGAAATTGACAGGTATAGATGAGAGATAACTACACTTTCAACATTTTCTGATTGTCACAGATAGCACAGATAAATGAGATAAAACCATCACATAATTTTGCTGGCATTTGACTGTTATGCTTATTTTAATGCCTTGTTTTTAATTTGTAGTGTCAAAGTCTGTGAAATGATGTTCAATTTGGCTTCTAAATTAGCCACAGCCCGGAACTCAGGTAACTGTCATGATGTGACGTATATTGCAAATGTATCACCTTGTTATGAGTACCAAATGCAATGTTATATTGGTTTTTGTTTTTTGTTTTGTTTTGTTTTTTAAAATCAACAAATGCCCAATGGGGTTTCAGAATAAACTGATCCAGTGACCGCTGTTTGAGGAATAACATTTGCTCATTTTAGCTGGAAAATGTTGTCTAATATGTCTGCTACAGATTATTGATGTTCTGCTGTGTGTTTATTGCTTAGTTGACACAGAAAACAGTGTGCCTAAGGCAGGGACCAATGAGATTCCATTGAAACTCACATCACTGGCGACTGGACCTCCACCAGGGAGAGACACGCACTGCCTTAATGCGCAGACAGAGGGCGCCACTGCCAAGGTAATAATTTAAGGACATGGCAGCATTTTTTTTTTTTTTTCTCATTAGACTCTTTGGAATAACACTTTCCCTTATGCATCACGAGAATCTCCACGTGGCTCTTGCTAGTGTTGATATTGAGTTGAAGTTGAAGCAATATAAGAATGATATTTTGTCCAGGTGCCGCTGTCTGAGTGGGAGGCACAGGAACAGCACCTGCTGGAGATGTTTCCCAAGTGCAGTCTGTCAGAGGCCCGCAGCGCCCTGTCTATCGCAAAGGGAGACATGGAGGAGGCCGTGCGCCTTATCATAGAAGGGGATGTCCAGCTCAGCCCCACTCCTCTTAATGTGAGTTTCTGCAACAACCTGAGAGTCATCAAGCTTGTAGTGTCAGTCATTGCCCACCTTGTGCATGTTTGTCTGATCTGATGGTATACACTGTGACAAACTGGTAACAGTCAGTCTGTCCTGTTGTCTTAGGTAAACCATGGGAAGGGTATGTCCTCAGTTGCTGACCAGAAACTTAAAGAGAGCATCCTGGAGAAGTAAGTTGACGATTGTTCATGTTCCTTAGTAAGAGATAGCATGCTTGTTTCTTTATTGCAACATCCATACTCATGGTTATGTTTTATTTCCCAAGGTACATGCTAGTAGACAGGGAAGATGACAAGAAAACACACAGACCTGTTGCCCCCAAAGATGTAAGTTCCCTTCATACCTTATCTTCAGAATTTAAGTTTTGTTGTGTGCAAGACACTACACAGGGAGGCTCCAGGTTAGTTTTTAGATTTGTTTATTGCATATGAGCTCGACTGCAGGCAGGGTGCCTTTCGTTGTTCCCAAAACTTGTCTCGTTACCAAGGGTGACCAGGCCTTGGCTCTCCAGGCCCCTTGGATATGTAGCTCCCTGTTGGACGCCTCAGGGTAGCTCAGTCAGTGCCTCCCTGTAAATCTCTTTTTAAAACTCATATTTATGCTGAGGCCTTTCCCTAATGTTGTTCATAGCATCATCTCCAATTCATTTCTTCTGTTTTATCCTTTTGATCTCTCTTTGTTACTTTTATCCTTTTTAATTTGTTTTGAAATGATTGGTACCGTTACTTTATTGTGTAAAGCACTTTGTAACAGTGATGTGGAAGATGGTGCATAAGGTTTATTATCATTGTCACAATAAGTCTGCTCAGACAATAAACTTTGTGCATTCTGTTATGAACTTCACAGGCCCCAAAGAAGCTTGTTCGGTACCACAGTAACCAGGTGGTAACCACGAAAGGGGAGCGATACCAGCTTGTGAAGAAAGAAGAGACTGATGACATGAAAAAGACATACGTCAGTCTCAAGCCTGCACGGAAATACAGATTCCATTGATGATTGAGACATCACTATAAGAGCAGCTATTGACATTATTGTTTACATTATTCTTTAATTTATTCCTTTGTTTGGGCCTGAATTTGTTGGATATTTTACTCAAGCAAAAAGAAGATATTTGATAGTATATCAGTGGCTTATTTAACAGATTTGTTACAGTTATCTGCCTTGGTTAAATACGTCTCATCGCAGTGTTTTATTTGCAGCACTGTTCACCTAACCCTGGGGGTGTTGGTATTTTGTGTGACATTTTGGTGGGGATATCATAGCTTGTGTACATGTTTGTGTAATGTACCAACTCTTAGTCTATCTACTTTTTGCCATTTCAGCGGGTCTGACATTGCACTGACATACTTTTCTTTGCTCCGGGTTTCCATTTGTTTGTATTTTCCTAAACTGATTATGTGGTATGATGGCAACAGACTAATCAAAGTATTTTAATTGCTGTAAATAGCTAGTTTCTTTATAGTGGTGCTGTAGACCTCGCTCTGGACATTACAGTTCTTAACCTTTTTGATGTTAGGTAATTCACGCATTGAACCCGTTTTTCATTCAAAGTTCTATTTTTTCATCATAGAAATTATTGGCATGATAATTTGGGTGGAGGACTGTAAAGTATCAACAGACAAGTGCTGCTTGAGGACTTGATTTTAAAGTTGTTTAAAGTCAGATAAGTTCAATCAAACAGCATTGTCTTTATTTTTGATATAGATGTTTAGATTTGCAAAGTTTTAAACTGTTTAAGGATTTATTGTGATGAGTGCTTTTAGGTGCTCGCAGGGTCTGTTTACATAAGGTTACTAAAATGGTCCCCTCTCAGTAACGTTCCATCCTCATCTGTGTTTTCAGTGACTTTGCTTGTGATTGTGAAAACTTTAATTATGACTCGATTCTAGGTTTAAATGTAAATTAGGACAAATTGGTTGTTAATTAGAATAAGTTTTGCCAAGTTATACTGCTGTATTTTGTGTTGTCTTATGCATCCATTTGGAGCAAACTATTGGCAGTTTTCGGTTGGTATAAAATAGAGAATTAGTTTTTCTGAGTGTAGGTGTAACACAAGTGTTGAAAAGTTATGTTGATACTGATACTTTTGTCATTATCGGCAACGGTGTTGTCTTTAATTACTGTAAGTAATATGATGGTGTTACTGTAAAGCATACTGGTATAAATTACTCAAGCCGTGTTCAAGTCACAACTGAGTTTTGACACCCTTGACCTTGCCTTGGAAAATTGTTGTTGCCACACAATTTGTAGTAAATACTAATTTTTGTAGAATTAACCTTTGTATCGTATTCTTTACATTATTCACTGACATTACCAAAGACTGACTGACACCATTTTGAAAGCATTGTTAGAACAGTTTATTGCAAAGCTACGTGCAGAAGAAATGATCACATCTTTCAGAAGTCCTTCAGAACTCTGCAAACAAAGTCAAACTTTAATCAGAGGAGCTAAGAGCACATTATGTTCAAAACAGGCATCCATCAGTGAGACTACGCTCAGGTTTTTTCAATGAATTATTAAGTTTCATCGGTAAAGCTGTTCAATGCCAGAGTAAAAAATGATTTTGGAAAAAAAAAAAAAAAATCAATGTCCTAGCAATATTTAGTGCCATGCCATTGTGGAACAAGGCACATAGTACAGTAAACAGGATAACCTGGGAATAAAGAGGAAAATCCAACCCCTGACTTACATCAGGTAAATGAAGTCTTTTTACAGAGAAAATGGCGTGTCATCAAGTTGTACTTTATAATAGATATGCACATTAGATACACAACAATTCACATACCTCAAAGATTGAATTGAACACGTCTTGAAAACTTGCCCTGAAGATGTACATATTACTGGTATATGAAGTATGGAGATATTCTTTTCCTTGTAAGTTCTCCGTATATCCACCGACTCAAGTGTCACAGAGCAACCAGACAACTTTCTAAATATTGACAGCTATTTAACAGTTCATACACAGCTGGGTTGGCACATACAGCACAATATGCAATTATTCTGTCCCATCTGTGTCATATGATGTGCTATTGACATTTTGTAACTGCAAGAGCACCGAAAAATTGCACAATAATTGTCAAGTTGCTCTCCCATTTGGATGTCCTTCAAAATATGGCTGCATGAAAACTATACATAAGTGCTATTTTGAGGGTTGTTAACCTGGGTCAACCAAATATAAAATTTCAACTTGAATTTGACTTTTGGTGCACAATTTGTAGCTCGGACCTGCTGCTTTTTGTCTATAATGGTGATTGAATATATTTTGGCATTATAGTCCATGGACCAGATGATGATAAATCAAAGTTGACATGCTACTGCGAACGGCACCACTGTAAACAGTACATTATGTTAGATGGTGGATACAAAAGATGCACTCCAGCAGGTGGCCCTACTAGGTCAGCTATCAACATGAAACACTATCACTTTCACTTTTATTCAATCCCTTTTGTAACTTCGACTGAGCTGGTAGCATGTGGCACACACACCAAACAAAATGTCCCCCATACTTACAGAAACCTCCCCAAATTACAACACCAAGTAATTTTCAATCTTCAAATTAGCTGTGTACACAAGTGAAACTGCTAAATTTATTTACTTTCAGTGCACCCTCAATTCATACCGGTAAGTAAGTAGAAAAGCACATCCAATAAAAGTACTTGGAATATTAATCAAACGAGCAACAACATAAAAATAACAGCAATCACTCAACTAAAATCAATTAACTGTAAGCAGTCGCATATTGCTTGGGGTGAATATGAGCTGCTTGTTTTTTTTTTTTCATTCTCACCCAGATTGAAGATTCTTCATCATTTATTGTTTATCCATACTGTTTCAATCACTCGGTTTCTATTACTGCGCACATAGCATTGTAAGCCTTCTTGTTTACAACAGAAAATTCTTGCTGATCACTCCCAAGAACCACAGCAAAGTTGGCCTACAGAGAACACAGCTTACACAGTCACATGAAGGCATATTCCAAAAAAAAAAAAAAAAAGAAGAAGAAGAGGAAGAAAATGGTCATCTTTATAGGTAAGAACTTAAGCAGTTTTAAATTTGTTTACAGGTTAAAAGTGGAGAGCACCTGTAACACCCAGAGTTGAGGAAGTGCAGGAAGAAATCTGCAAATTTCGTTATCAAACCACAATTATGTTTGTATACTGTGATGGAAAATGTGTTGTAATATTCTAATTCTTACACATCCCAAGCCTGGATTCACCTATTTAGTGATCAAAGTGATGATGTGAAAGGTTCCCCAAAAGGTACTCATCTCGGACCACCTGTACTGACTGTGTGGCCAAATACACCTGAACATGCATCATTATTAAAGTCTGACTACATAGTCTCGTTGATGTGCTTAGAACTGTTTTAAGAATGAATATTTTATTACAACGATATTGAAAGAACACTGACTCACATAAATGTATCTGGATTTTAGTGAAGATTAGCTAAATTATGCCACCTCTGAAGAGAAAAAAAAAAAAAAAAACACTTGCAGAGGCCAAGTTCCTTGTCATGTCATCGTTGGATCTACAATGAAAACAGCGCTAAGAGAGACAAAGCAGAGTGGTCTCAATGTCTTTCAAGGTGGCCATTTACTGCCATGCAATGGTAGCTCCAAAGTCAGAGTGCGTAGTGCATGTGAACCAGTTTCACTTTAATGCGCACACACGTTCAGCAGCAGTCTGGTTAATGTTTTTTTGTGATGTGGTTCTAGCTGAAATCCTGGTCATACCGCCCCTTGATCATCAAGTTCAGTAAAGGTCCGACCTACAAAAAAACAAAGAGATTCTCAGTTACGATAAGCAATTTCACATCAAGAACAAAATACATCCAACAGTAAGAGAGCTACATCCTGCATTCTTTCAGTGTCCTTTGATACTGGCCTGTCATATCTCTTTCCTTTGTACTAAATCAGGTAAGCCATAAATATTTCCAGTAATTGGGTTGCTGGAAGGGTCAGCGTGCCACTGGGATTTCATGCATGCTCCATTCCCAACAGACGACCTAAATGTGGAATAGCTTTGGAACCTGGTTTGATGTTCTAGAAACTGAGGTGGAGGAGTGACGTCCAAGTTTCACTTGTGCACAGTGATGACTGCAGAGATTTTTGTATCATTTGTCGGTTAAATAAGTTAATGAAGATATAAAAACAACTGCTTTTACTTCATGTGGGTCTCCCAGCGCTTCTCCCAGCATCTTCTCAATATTTCTCATGATGGCCACCTTCTGATGAGCTCGCAGAGGGTACTCTATCCTCTTGGGTGTAGGCGCACCCTGCACAAAGGAGTCAGTACATTGATGTTTATGAAAAAAACACTTGATAAGGCATGATTAGAAAGCAGAACCACTTGTAAATGCAACAGCAAGGATGAGACAGGTATTTGAATGCGGTTCTAGTGAATGAAAAAGGTCCATACTTTGTACCAGAAGTTTACAGTGATTGTCACTCCACCATTCAACAGCGACTCGATGTGATGCCACCTGAGGAAAAGAGGAAAAAGTGTGACTTAATTAGTTAAACTGAACAAGTCCTGGCTCACCACTAAAGAAAAAATTTCTAGAATTTCTATGTTACCGCAAGACAAAATTCTTATACTGAATGTCAACATCATGAATGGCAGTGAGACACTGAAAGAGGCAGTCTAAAGGCAGAAGAGTAACAAGGGTGGCAGCCTAAAGAGTGTGATGATGAGGAGGGTCCAGGTCAGCTCAGGCACTTATTATGGGGGAGAGAGACAGTATGGTAGGTAAGCGGTGTTAAATAAATGTTTGGCATCATTTCTCCAGGTCAGCATTTTCAAAACAAAGGTTGCATTTCCATGATAAAACTCGCAAGAATAAGTGAGAAGTTGCACATAAGCAAGAGCACTGCCCACAAGAAAGGGCACCACAACACACGCCACTTTAAATGAGCACAGCTGCACATTTCACAAGGGGGATCTTCGTCTCCATGAGCAATCTTTCAGTTTGCAAGCAGAAACAAACAACCTGGTGGGAACAAGCAAAGTTAATTCCCCATGCATAATTCTCTTCAGGCGTTTTTATTCAATTAAGTTTCATTTAGTTTTGAGAGATGCAGACTCAGTGGTAGGTCATTTTGTCCATACAGGAATGCCCACTTTTCTGAAACTGTTGACTGGCTTGTACAGTGTGTAAATGGTTGGTGCCCACTGGAAGTGCCCAGGTGCAAGTTGGTGCCATTTGATTGCTTGGACAATCCTCTTGCTCACACACAGGTTAGAATTTTTTTTTCTGCCCCACTCCAACTATTAGTCTGTCTGTTAGCAAGATATCTAAAATTTAGACGAAATGGAAAGGTTAGTTATGGTGAATGAAGAACTGATTAACTTTTCAAAGGGACTTCCCACCGGAGGGCATGACACTGGATGTGGGTTCTCACTAAAAGGCATAAAACTTCCAAAGGGATTCATGTAACACCATCAAACTCTTTGTATCGATCAGCAGAGATAAGAGGCAAACCCTCCATTACTGGACCTATCAAACAACATGGAAGCACTCAAGAGCTCATATCTAGTTTTCACCTATCTGTCCTGCTATTTTTTTTACAAAATTAGGCATAGTAGATGACACTCATCACTGCTGCTGAACAAATACAGAGCTGATTGGCCATGTGGTGCTCCAATAAAACACTTAGAAGTGGCCAGAATTTGAACAGGCATATTTCATGTGTCATTCCACATACAGTCATGAAAACGTGTGCATCTCCTGATGTAAAACAAGTTGGTAATGAGGCATGGAAGAAATTATGAACTTGTGGTGAAAATTCAACATCTGGAACTTGCATGTCCTGACAACTGCATCGTGCCTGTGGAAGTAAACACTCTACTGAGCGCCAGCTAGTAGTTCTCACAAGTTTTCTTATGGAAATGTCACCATATTTCTCCCTCCACTGCCTGCAGCAGGAGGCAGTCTGTGTGACATGGGGAGAGGAAATCATCACACACACAGCCAGCTCGGCTCACCAACAAGCAAGCCGTGCAGTGAAGCATTGTGGGATACAGCAGAGTAAAGTGGTTCTGGCCCAAGGGCAGCATTTTGGGGCTTGCTCATTGGGGCCATAAAACTACATATCAGGGTTTTCCACCTTTGTTGCCATCGCGCCAATACCAAGCGGTCACTGCCAATTTATGCTGTAACAGGACAGCTTTATTCTTAAATAATTATTCCTGCTGCGTTCAGTTGCTTTTGACACAGCAGATGTTTACAGATTCTGGGCCAATCAGTCAGGCACAATTAACGTTCAGTAATAGAAAATGGATGAATAATTTTCTGACACAAGAATGTTTATCAGCTAAATCAAAGAATATCACATTCAAATGCAGAGGACATGAAAATGTTTCATATGGCAAGGCTTCTGGGAGACTAGTTGTCTGAGGGATAATGAAGTGATTTGGTGATGCTGATTTGTATGGAGAGTAATGGTTGCGTGCAACATTTTCACATCTCCACAGACATGGGAGCTAGATGGACCATGAAAGCACTTCTTACCAGTACATGGGGATGTAGAGCACGTCTCCAGGACCGACAACAGCCTCATAGCCAAGTACATTTTTGAAGTTGGGAAACCTCTCATAGTCAGGGTTATCAAAATCAACCTATAAATTAAGAATGTATATCCATTAGAAAATATGAACACATCTCATTCAGTTGTCTTGGTGAAAAGAGAAAATAAATTATCTTTTTTGTTTCTAAAAATACTGGAATGAAATTATATATTGGATACTTTCAGACAAATAAGAGACCATGCACTTGCCTCTATGTGATGCACATAGTTTCTCTCATTGTGAATCCATGGTAAATCACTTTTTCACAGCTCATTTCAGTCACTGTTTAATCTTAGCCTGTCTGAACTTGACTGATCTTGATTGCCTAAACCAGAAATCACTATTCTGGAACCAAAAAATCAAGTCAAGCCCACCTCATAAAACCTAGGTGGAACTTGCATGTCGTGGGCTTACTTGGCTCTGTCTGTCACAGGGGTGATGCACAGGGTATGGGTAGAGACATTCAAACTGATCTGGAGGAAAGAGGATGCATCTCTTGTGGCCTTTGATCTGTGCAAAGAAGTTTTGCTGCTCATCGTAATGCGCTGGCGTTACGTTGCCTGTGGTGAAAAGAGGATGAATGAAGAATGTGGATATGTTGAGTGAGATCGCACCAGAAGAGGCAACACAGACATCTAAAATTACAGAAACAAGATAAATCATTTAGACACAGCCTGAGGCCATTTCATCCAGCATCATACAGCAGAAACTAGAAGACATCAGTTATTCATTGGATAACTACTGCCTGCGGGGCCCTTACCCTCCATGCCTATGAGCAGCAGGTTGGATGTCAGCTGTCCCCAGTTTCTCTTGGCTTGCTGCTTGTTGATCCAGTTCCAGTTGAAACCTAGGAAGTCAACAACAATCTTCCTCCCTACTGTGTCATTCAGTGTCTGCTGCAGGTATACCCTGGAAACAGCATGAAAAGAGACACAAAGTCACAAATCCAACACACATCACGGTGCAGCTGACTTTCAAAAGCACTCTGCATGTGTCAGCAGGATAGGCAGGTTTACACTGCAGTATCATTATTAGTGTAGCAGACCACATCTTGTTTAAACCACAAAAAAGATACGAGGGAAGGGAAGAGTGTGTTGTAAACATATATATAGGCAGGAGCTGCTAAAAGTGTCAGTGAGTCAAAGGGAAGGTTCACTTCAGTAAGTGATCCAAATGTGAGCGGCCCGGCCAAGTCAGGTCACAGAGCTAGGGTGTCCCACAGATGCTCCTGTGTGAATGCTTAGTCATTCCCTGCAGTTTCCTGTACTGCATTAGATTTCATGAGAGAAAACACGCTCCACTGTCAAGCACACCTGCAGCACAAACACTCTGGCCTACATCCCGTCTTGTCTCTGACACTTGGGTTACATTCCTGTTTACAGTTCAAAGGAAGACTTTGTTGTTTCGATTAAGCATCAAAATTCTGGGTTCTTCTGAATACGCACCACGCTCAAACAAACAAGTGTACTTAACAAGTGTGGCTCACCTCTCTTCTCCTCCCATTTCTTCTGTTTTGTGCATTTTGTCCACAAACTCTGAGAATTTCATTTCCATTCGTCGTGATTTGGGCACAAAGTTCTCAAAGTTGACCATCTTTTTCTCATCGTAGTAGAGGAATTTGTGGTTTTCTGCTATATAGACGGAGAAATCCCCGCTTCCGATGTTCTCCTGGAGGTACCCAATGTCCCATTTGAGAGCCGGATACACCAGATTTGTGTCTGTTAAAACCACCGGCTCCTGAAAACAGATTGAATAAATTGATCTCATGCAAATGAATAGGACCTATCTATTGTAAAGTATCCCACCAACTTTGAGACACAAATAAGACCTATAGTGGCACGTAATACACTTACACTGCATTACTCACTCTCCATGAATCCAGACACACACACATTCCACACACACCAAAACCAGGGCTCTCAAGTGTCACGCATTGAGCGTGACAGTCACTCTTTTGGGTCTTTTGTCACGCACTCCCGCCACACATTGTATTTCTCACGCTGAAAAAAAAAAATTGAGCGCCTGTGTCAGTGCTGTCAGTCAAAAAAAGAAAGTTGTTTGATTGGCTATGGTGTAGCCAATCAGATACAGAAACACTGCTGTATCTGGGTAAATCTTAACGCAACAACCAATGAAAAAAGCAATTCTGCTACAACCGTTCCCCTGGAAGTTTTATTTTCTTTGGAAATTGCGACTGGATACGAGCTGCATCACAGAGAGAGACCACCGGAGTATGCGACCAGAGTAAGTCATAAATATTCTATTCACACACATCAGCGAACCATCTTAGGTTGTTTGAATGACGGTAGTCAATAAATAAAAATGGTTTCACTGTGACAGACAGCGGGTTTGTTATGTTAACGGCTGACCAACGGTAGCTAGCTGCTAGTTAAATAGAAACTGCGTTCTGCTGCTTAGTGCTGAGCTAGTATACCTGCTGCTGAAATACGATGTATCTCAAATCGCACACTTCCGTCAGTGCACTGTCTGTAAGTACGCTCAGCCACGGCGAGGTGCTACTCAATTGTAATGGAAAATCACCTAAACCGTGTCGAGGTGAGTAAAAGGGCCATTACTGGCACAGGGCGCGAATTTCGAAAGTGAAGGGTGGCGCGCTTCCCGTTGTGCACTTATCGCCACAGCTTCTACTTCTCCTCCTCTCTAATTCCGAACGGAGATTCACCGCCGAATACCGTCGCCCGCGACAATAGCTCTATTGATTACTGATTTTGATCATTCTTAAATTTATCATTTGTTATTGAAGAATGTTTCGTCTGCGGCAGTAACCGCTACCCCCTGGTGCTGTGGCCGACAGTCGGCATCAGGCGGACCGACCGCGGCACCGGCTGCTCACCTGTCAGGCAGACCTGACGCGGTAGCGGCTAGTGCCGTCGTCGGCCCGCCTGATGCCTACCAGTGCCGCAGCCGGCTTTGGTTTTCGGTGGTAAAGTTATCCGGAAGTAGACGTGTATACATCCTATCTTCAAAATAAAAGCATCACCACTGCTTCTAAGGTATTAGAGTTTTATTTTTGTAAATAACCGGATGTGGCTGTACTTTGCACAATCGCTAGCTTGAGAGTTATCCGAAAACGTCAAAGCAATTTTCAAAACAGACGTTACTTGGACAAACTGACCAAACATTTGGAATCTACGTGGTTACTTTCTCGCCTGAAAAAAAATTAAAACTTAATAAAGTGACATATTAGCAGTCGTAAAACGACAAGTGAAGTCAGCTTTTTTGGCTAGCTACTTCCGGTCAGTGGTGCCGTGAGTGTGAGAAGTGCGCAATTTGAGACACAGTAATAGTGTTTACGTTTAGTAAACATCGTCGTTTACAAAATTAACACTGCTGTTTTCATAGGTCACTTTTAAAATCATGTCATATTTTATGATCATAATCCTGGCCATGGATGCATTAATCATTGCATATGTCTTTCAAAGACGTTAGGTAAAAAGGCAAAGCAGTCAAGCATCCTCTCATTTGCCATGAGAGGAAAGCCCCCTAAAAAGCCCAGGTTAGAGGAGACAGTGCAGGTGGAACAGGAGGAGACAGTGCAGGAGAAAGAGACAGTGCAGGTGGAAGAGAAAGAGACAGCACAGGAGGAAGAGGAACATACAGTGCAGGTGGAAGAGAAAGAGACAGCACAGGAGGAAGAGGAACATACAGTGCAGGTGGAAGAGAAAGAGACAGCACAGGAGGAAGAGGAACATACAGTGCAGGTGGAAGAGACAGAGACAGCACAGGTGGAAGAGGAACATACAGTGCAGGTGGAAGAGACAGAGACAGCACAGGTGGAAGAGACGTCCGAGATGGCTATGGAGTCAGAAGAGACCATCAAAACAAACAAAAGAAAAGTACCAGGAGCAGCCACCTACAAGAGCTCTTTTAATAAAGAATGGACCTGTAAATGGCCGTTTATTACTGTAGGAAGCACCAGCTTCTATTATTGGTGCTCCATCTGCCGCCAAGAGAACTCCTGTGCCCATCAAGGTGTGCGAGATGTGACCAGGCACATAGAAAGTAAGGGGCACAAGGCCAAACAGCAGTCACTGAAGTCAGCCAGCACAGTCAAAAACTTTTACGTGCCAGTGACTGCAGAAATGAGTGTCCAAGAGGTCAAGGTACATAGCACATTACATCCAAAAGGTTACAATGTTCATGAATACCATTTATACAAAATAGTACAACTAATTCTATGTTTGTGGCATATGATATATGAGACATTCATCCATGACATGGACAGAATACTGCTCTGTAATGTATTTTTGTTGTTACTAAAATTGTAGACATGTAGACATTCAAATGTGTAGTCAGCAGAGCTAAATCTTTTTTCATTTGTTTCTGTTGCAGACAAGGAGAGCTGAAGTGAAAGTTGCCGTAGCAATGGTTCAACACAATGTGCCGTTTGCTGTGGCTGACCATTTCAGCCCCTTGTACAGGGAATGTTTCAAAGACTCTCCCACAGCTCAAAATTTCAAGAGTGCTAGCACAAAAACTACCTGCATCATTAATGAAGCAGTGGCACCACACTATAAGAACGAGCTGGTGATGAAGATGAGGGAAAATCCCTTTACACTGGTCATAGATGGTTCAAATGACACAGGTAGGCTATACGTTTGACAGCTAAATTGCCTGTTTCTATTTCCTCATGTTTAAGTCACACTGAAATAATACACATCCAGTGTATGCATGCAAAATTAGTTATTTACCATATCATTACAGGACTTGAGAAGATGAACCCCTTAACTGTCAGGGTATTTGACACCACCAAAGTTGTGCACAGATTCCTGGACATGTGCACTACAAGTGGAAATAGATGTGGCACAGCTGATGTCATATATAAAAAAATCCACGATGTACTGATGGAGAATAACATTCCTTGGAAAAACTGCATTGGCTTGTCAGTTGATAATGCCCCTGTTAACATTGGTGCCAAAAATTCAATTGCGGCAAAAATGCTTCAGGAAAACCCCAAAATTTACATTCATGGATGCCCCTGCCATATAATCCATAACACTGCCAAACATGCAGGGGAGAGGTTTTTGGAAGTAAGTTTCAACATGTTTGCTTTTATATTAATTATCTGTTAATGTAAGGTGAAATAATTAATTTGCTGTAAAATGACATCCTTGCACTCATATCATGTTCTGCAGATATCTGGATTTGACACTGAGGACCTTGTGGTTGACACTGGATATTGGTTTAAGGGCAGCACGAACCGTAAAGGTTACTTGAAAGGTTTGTAATTCATTTAGCTACAGTGTTGTACACCAAAACTGAAGAAAAAATGAGTTAACTTTGTTTTTCTTGCATATTTTATCAGAATTTTGTGAACTCCATGGCAGTGAGTACATGGAAATGCTACTGCACATTTCTGTGAGGTGGCTGAGTTTGGAGATGTGCATCACCCGCATTCTGAAGCAATATGGCCCACTCACCAGCTACTTCAAATCCTTAAGTAAGTCACTCATTATATTGACACTAGTTCAGGATAGTTAAATGAGACACCCAATACTA